>NC_090133.1:13365193-14038231 GCF_040581485.1 Linepithema humile
CGACTAAAATATTAGAGTTAGGTAAAATATGTATAAGGCCTTATTTGTAGAGCTTTTTATGAGCTTCATTTTTTGTTTGACAACTTTTTTCGTACAATAAATACTTTCTGAAATAATTAACAAAAACAGTTTTATTTTTGAATCTTTGAGGGGGGGCTGGGGGACGGAGGGGGTATTTGCGCCAAAAATCCATTTGGGAATATTATTTACTAGATAAAATAAGTATTTAGGCTGAATATAAGCCAAATCGGAGATAGCTTTTCGGAAGTCCATACTCCTTTTTTGATCGACCTCCACTTTTGACTGGAAAGTCGTAGTAAACATTTTCAAAAATCATTGTTCTTGTCTTGAAACGCTCTTTCAAATGATCCCTACTCGACCCATAGTGCCATTTAACATTTTCCATCCCTATTCTGCCCCCCGCCCCCAGGGCGTGTGGGGGGAGGGGGGGGGATCCACACCCATTCCGAAAAGTTGCTTTTTCAAAAACTTTGAACCCATGTTTCACCGTTTTTCGAAATTTTAACTTTTGGCTCTTATCACTTTTGGCACAAATCTTTCGGAAAAGTCTACCACTCAACTGGTTAATGATTTTTTTAAAACATTTTTTCATGTTAAGGTGCTTCCACTTTCCTTTCTCTTCAGTATCATTTATGTAATGACTTTCTCGAATATATATTTGTTTTATTCTATTACTATCACAAGATATCACCATCTCTATTCGAAATAACATAACAAACTGAAATAGCATAGCATATAAACATGTGATAAATGTTATCCACCGTTAATTGTTATAATTTTTCTAGGTGATAAACCCGTCAAACCCTGCATGAAATTTACCATGTTTGAGGATCCCAATTAGATATGCTCTCCGAAATAAACAAAGAAAACTCTTCATCTATCGTCATTTTATCTATTGGAGGGAAAGCTGACTAAGGATTAGCAGTACCGCTTCTGCCAGGGTATCAATAAGCTTTAACTAGTTGACATAACAATCAGCTTCAAGAAAGTTGAGCCAATAAGTCCTACGTTCTCCACCCGGGATAACGTCCCAGGTCGTCCTCTCCGAACAATGCTGCAGTCCATCATCATTGATTGGCCGCAATAGATGAAGCAGAAGATGGAGAGCGCAAGTTAATTTTCCGACGCTTTAAACGGGAAAAACTGGCTAAGAGAGACAACTCTTACAAAAAAATCTAGTGCGTAATCCGAAAGGATAACTCCACATCGTAATTTTTCCACACGTTTCATTGAAAAAGGGGTTCTAGCTTCACTAACTAACCTGCGAGAAAAAAAACCCCTACAAAAAATCTCCCAATCTCAAGCTCTGGGCCGACGAAATGTATGGCTGAAGAGTTATCCAGTCGCTAGCGGCCAACTTTGACGCATCTGACGAACGTCATCGATTCAATGTCTTCTTCTAGAAATAGGCGATGCCCTGCAAGTGACCTCATATTTCGACCCAACTCGTGGGATTCAAAATAAAAAGCAACAACTAATTAAGAAACCCCTTATCCAATTAACACTTCATGACGGACCATTTTTGAACAACATAGTGTCAAGAAACAAAAGTAATTCACTAACAAGGAAACGTTCACAAGTGTTCCCCCCCCCCGATTTGATTCTCCTTGAAATATGTTGTAAAACATACAATTTGAGGAGACACGTATTTTTTTATAGCGGCCCTATCTCAAATTTAAGGGGTGAAACACCCCTTTGAAAAAAAAACGGTTTTTTTCTTTGTGTGTAACTATCGCCAAAACCGTAGGAGATATAAAAAAATGTTTCAAATAGAAGTTGTAGGGCTTGTAATGGGCTATATAACTGTGTAGTTGGATTTTCAAAAAATGTTATTTTTTTAAATTTACCCCCACCCCTTGTTATTATTTTTTCGAATTTCAAAATTTTTGTAATGACAAAAGTTGTAGCATTTTTTACGCTGAATTCAACCATATATGATTTTATTATGTTCCGAAATCGCATCTTTCAAAAATGAGTCATCAAGTATCACATTATATGTGTCGCGCTGCATGACGCATCGTTTATACCGCACTTGTGTTGTGCAATAGTCGCAAAATAAATATAAAAATGACATACAATATGTTATCACATATTTGAGGAAAAAAAGTTTACTAAAATTGTTATTAAAGCTATATATATTAAATTTAGTCACACCCGTTATAGATGTTACAATAATAATACTCTATAAAAAAATGTTTTAAACATAATGATTTTCCGCACCAAGAACATTGTATTACAGCTATACCATTGCAATCTTCAATGTCACATGTGCTTGATGTTTGTTCAAAACTAAATTCTACTGGATTTTTAAATGTTTCTGGTCTTTCATTCGTATATCCACTTTTAAACCATGAATATTTAAATAAATTTTAATATCAAGGAAATGATAACTGATTGTGTATTAAAGATTGCAATTTTATAATATTATTTTGCTGATGTAAATTTATATCATAATTCAATAATAGAACAATATCCGAAAATCTATTAGTCCTGTCTGCACAGCTACATTAAATTTATCATGAGTAGCTTTGGAAATATAAGATAATTTTCCAAGACGATTTCCACCGTGCTCTAACTGTTCTTCCCATCGCCTCAATTGACGTACAGATGAAATTCTTTTAAATGTGTGTTGTACTGACTTGAAAGGACGATTTTCTTTGTCCGACTGCCGCCAATATTCAACAGCTCGCCTTTTGTAAGAAATATCAAAATTGTCGTTATCATGGCATTGCCAATTGTGAGAATTTGAATTATCTTCATTCCATGCTTCCTCATTTTCTTCAATAATTTCAAAAGTATGCAATTTATCAGGTTTTTCATAATCAAGTGATGTTTCTTCTGTCACTTCTAATCCGTTGAATTGATGAATATTCTCCAATATTAACTTCTGAATATTTTCTTTTAATTCTATTTCGGCTTTATTTACTGGCGTTTCCATAAGATACATAGTAGTTATTGATGTTAGTAAAAATCTAGCAACGTTGAGTGGATTGATAATCGTTTTAATTAATAATTCTTTTCCCGAAAATTAAATTTAAGAAAAGAAAAACAGTTGCAGATACGATTTTACCAAGTTCGTTTCACAGACTATGAACGTAGGCCTTTTGTACGCATTTATAGCTTCCATTCACACTTGTTTATTATTAACTTATGATTACATAATCTAATCTTTCGTGTAAAATCACGTCTCTCAAACGTGATGTTTTCAAATTAATAATATATTTATACTCGTTTTTCTTAATTTATGATTAAATAATATTCACATTTTATATACACATGTATAGCTAACTTGCATATAACAACGCGCTGCGCACGAAATGCAGTGATTATCTATAAGTATGTAATGTGGAAGGGATGTTTTAGCAACAATTTTAGTAAACTTTTTTTCCTCAAATATGTGATAACATATTGTATGTCATTTTTATATTTATTTTGCGACTATTGCACAACACAAGTGCGGTATAAACGATGCGTCATGCAGCGCGACACATATAATGTGATACTTGATGACTCATTTTTGAAAGATGCGATTTCGGAACATAATAAAATCATATATGGTTGAATTCAGCGTAAAAAATGCTACAACTTTTGTCATTACAAAAATTTTGAAATTCGAAAAAATAATAACAAGGGGTGGGGGTAAATTTAAAAAAATAACATTTTTTGAAAATCCAACTACACAGTTATATAGCCCATTACAAGCCCTACAACTTCTATTTGAAACATTTTTTTATATCTCCTACGGTTTTGGCGATAGTTACACACAAAGAAAAAAACCGTTTTTTTTTCAAAGGGGTGTTTCACCCCTTAAATTTGAGATAGGGCCGCTATAAAAAAATATGTGTCTCTTCAAATTGTATGTTTTACAACATATTTCAAGGAGAATCAAATCGGGGGGGGGGGGGCACTTGTGAACGTTCCCTTGTAAGCGTACTTTCATCATCTACTTGCAATAATATGAACGTTAATTCTCATAACTACAAAGAAACTAGTACATCTACACCAATAATGTGACAAAAAGACAAGATACCTCAATCTAAAAGAAAAAGAGACAAAGTAAGTCCTTACAAGTTCAAGAACTCAAGACGCATCAAGACTAAAACCACGCACTACGCCATTTCAACTTCAAATCGTTTCGAAATCCTTGACAATGACGATGAGACAATGATAAACATTGTTAAACCCACAAGATCACTAAAATCAGAATCAATATTGGATATACTTCCGAATGTCCCCTATTTCTGATCGACCTGAAATTTTACACATAAATACTATTCGATGTGAAAAATAAAGTGTGCGTGGTCCCAACTTCGGCTTTTGAAAAATAAAAAAAAAAAATTTTTTTTAATTTTTTTTTTTAAACATTATTTTGATAAATATTAATGTAACAAAAAAATGTTTCAAATAAAAGTTGTAGTTCTTGAAAAAATACATCATTTGTGTCCTATACATTTTTTGTATAGAACCAATATTTTTCGAAAAAAATAAGATAATAGAAAATTTTGGCTCCACCATAAAAAAAACTATACACATAGAGTTTGGATTGAATCTCGCTTTGCGTAAAAAGTTGTAAGCTCATGTTGAACCTCGCTTCGCGTTGTAAAGTGTATGCGTGGTGGTTGGGGGAGGGGGGTATCTTTCCCATTATTTCATTGTTTTCGAAAAATATAGGTTCTACGCAAAAAATGCATAGGACACAAATGATGTATTTTTTCAAGAGCTACAACTTTGATTTAAAACATTTTTTTGTTACATTAATATTTATCAAAATGTTTAAAAAACAATTAAAAAAAATTTAAAAAAAAATTTTTTTTTTTTAAAGCCGAAGTTGGGATCACGCGTACTTTATTCCTCACATCGAATAGTATTTATGTGTAAAATTTCAGTCGATCGGGAATAGGGGACATTCGGAAGTACACCCTCAATATTTGTCACTGGAGTTATAAACAGTTAAACTAACATCGTATTTAAACTTACTTTTAGGAGAAGATAATAAATATCAAATGACTAGCATCCAGACACATCATCAAAATCATCCCCCCCCCCCCTCCCATTGACATAGACACGCATAAAGTAATTAGAAAGAACTTTGTCAATAAAAACATAAGTCATTATACATACATACATATAGACTCGAGCATGAAAGAGCTTACCAAATTGTAATAAAAGAAATACATAATTCAGAAAGCAAGGACTTTATCAACTTATCAAGGATTTTATCAGAAATAGAGAATCTCGGCCACGAGAATAGAAACATAACTAATATGTTACATCAGAGATGGAAATTACCCGAGTAGAAAATGGTTACGGTTTGCCTGAATTTTATTCCGGGCGCTATCAGGTAATTTTCCGGTATGCCTTATTGTGGAAAGCCTGATCCGGCTTTGTCAACGCCGGATAATGGCTGCTCTATTAGCGCCAAATTCAGGCAATTCTAACATTGGCCTGATCAGGTTTTCTCTAAAATTCTTTATCGAATGTGCGCATGACTATTTTATGAACCTAACCTAACCTAACCATTATATGATGGTTAAGCTAGTTGACATCAAGAGTTTAATAAACAGTTTAATTTACAGTTACGTTACAATATTGTGTAGTGCGTATCGTGTATATTGTGTTTGAAATAAAGTAATAATCATACAGAATGGATCATACAGAAAGAAATCGGAAATTAACACGAATGCGTGTTAAAAGATTTCGTGCAATTCGGAAACAAGATACGTACATATACTATATTATTATTTGTAGATAAAGTTACTGTTTTTTTTATAAATGTTCTGAAGCTGTAAACTTGTTCTCAAATCTAGAAACATATATTCGAATATTTTGAATCCGTTTTATTGGATCTGAATGTAAATTATAATAGTTTAATTTGAGAAACAATTTTAAACAATTTAAGTTAACCGCAAAGATCATTTAAAGGATTATTCATACAAAAATTGATTTTAGATACAAATTATTCAATATCAAAACCATCGACATCTACGATTAGTAAAAAAACGCTGTTTATCGATGGAAAATTTTGATACAAATAAAAGCTCTGATAAAAGTCAAGAGAACTGTCAGATGCCTTATACAGGGTATCCAATAATTGCTGAATCACCTCTCGGGTGTAGGTAGAGCGGTTTAAACCGAATAGAAAAGTCCTCTATCATTTTGCGATTTTCGCAATAATTAATGAGAAATTAATTTAAAAATATCGGCCAATTCGCGCGAGTTTAAGAGCGCGGCGAGAAGAGACCCGTGGTGATACAGCCCACTGTTATTTGGTTACTAGGCGCGCGATAAATCGTTGGGAGGAGCGCTCTATGAATGACAACGGCACATACGAGCGGTGTGTAACGCTAGATCCTTGCATCCTAGCGACCACGTAACAACGGGCTGTCTCTTCTTGCCGCGCGCTTCGACTCGCGCAAATTGGCCGATCTTCTTTAATTAATTTCTCATTAATTATTGCAAAAATCGCAAAACGATAGAGGACTTTTCTACTCGGTTTAACCCGCTCTACCTGCACCCGAGAGGTGATTCAGCAATTATCGGACACCCTGTATAAGTGGAAGTGCTAATGAAGAAAATATAAATGAAATTGACAGCAGCGTTGGGTAAGTTAATATATATATATATATATCTTTATTTTTCAGCTTTTTTCATTCTACGTGTGTTAAAGATGGCACTTATGTGTTATATCTTATAAAAGCTCGTTTTAATACTGGTAGATAATCTTTTATATTATCATATTTATTGCTATAAAGGTAATTTTTAATAATCGAAAATATACTGTTAGACTGTGCTATGTAAAAGTTCTTCGTCCTGATTAGTCAAATTTTAATCTTTAATCTTCAATTTCAATTTTTATATTTAAAATTAACATATAATTAAAAGGCCCTATGAAAAAGGATTTTTCAATTATATATTTTAATCAATTTATTCAGATTATATGTACTGAGGATATAGTTATGTATTGACCGAAATGATTAAAAAATAAAAAAAAGACTTTTACGAAATAATATCCACGTTTCATGCTTTGAATTCTACATTCTTTTTTAATTGTTTTATTTATATTGAATTATTAAATTTGTGAGGGGCCTGGTTAATGATATATGTTATGTTAGTATTATCAAAAAGATGTCATTTTGTCATCAACGATGACTGATATATATTTAAATTTATTTCCAGATATTATAGTTGCTGAATACAAAAATAACCATTCACAAGCTTCGCCAGTCACTGAGAAATGTATTTGCAAAAGCGTGGCCGCGGTAATTAATAGCGCAAAAGATTGGGAGGGCCATCGGCTATTTAGAGCCAAAAAAGGCAGTACAACAAAAAACACGGAGGATACTTCATCAGATAAAGACAACTAGATGTCTTAGCAGCTTTTTATCATATTTTATTGTCCAAATTTTTATTTTATTTTTTATTATATTTAAATTTCAATAATTTTTTTTTTCAGTTAGTAATTGTTGCTAAATTATTTTTATATTTTTATTTTGGATTATTTTTATATTTTTAATATAAAATTAGATATATTTAAAATTTTTTAAATATTTTTTAAATATACTTTTAATAAATATAAATACTTTTAATAAATTGGACAAAGCAATATGTTCCAAAAGTAAGAACTTTATATTTTTTTATTTAAATATTATGTTTTTTTCGTTAATTTTCTTTGATTATTTTTGTTAACGTATATTGCCGCTTATATATAATATTATACAGTTAATATATGTTATATATATTATATTTAATATATTTTTTTTTATCATATGTGTGTCAATAATACTTGTTTGTGATTTTGAAACTTACACACATTTTATATATTATATAAATAAATATATTATGTAAATAAAAAAAGTCTAAAAATCAATTCTTTAACCTTCTTCTCCTTTTCCTTCACAGGCCCTTATTGGGGCCTTATAAATGCCTGATCAGGGCCATATAGAACGTATCGTTACATTTTGGATCAGGCGCCTTATCAGGCTGCCTTAATAGAGCCTGATGAGGCAATAAGGCAAAAGCTAACAGGCCCATACTAGGGCCGTATTTCATTTTCTACTCGGGTAGTTGTAACTTTCGGCTCGATTTTCTGATTGACGCCTCCTGCCCCCTCCTTGCCGCTCGCATGCTAGCAACGAGTCGTCAAACGCGCTAATAACGCACGTAACTAAGGTGCGCGATATTCAGCTTCAGGAATGTCCATATCACAAATGCAACAAGATAGGAATAGTAGGCGTCAATCAGAAAATCGAGCCGAAAGTTGCAACTAATTCCCATCTCTGTGTTACATAGAAGCACAGAGGAGTCATTCTCTTTATTCTATGTAGATCTGGAAACTAAACTTAACCTAACAACAAAGATATCTTTAACACAAGGTTAAAATAATACAATCATCACCATTGAGCAATTACAAAAGAAGAAAAACGTGATACAACGTAAAAGATACTAGTTGACACATAAAAAACTTTTGTAGCAGGCCACACAGATGCATCAAATATGTCAAAGATCATCTAATCTCATCCTGCACAAAAACTTTAGACACAACAGCCACATGCGTAAATTGTCAAGGAAATCACCCAGCGAGTTATAAAGGCTGTACCAAATATAAAGAGTATAGAAACCAAATCATTCCGAAAACAAACAAGAGAATGCCCATAAAAAATATAGAAATTAACGAACAAGCAAACACTCCTCCTCCCAAAAAGAATAAAACAGACAAGCAGTGAAACAAAACGCTGATATCATCGTACTAAAAGCAGTATATGCAGGGTGTTTCATAATGTTCATGCCAACGCTCATGTGCGCGTAGAGTGCGGTAAACTGAATAAAAAGTCTTTTACTGTTTTGCAATTTTCGCAATAATAATTAAGATATTAATTTAAAAATATTGAATAATCGCGCGTCGCGCTAGATCATGGGCTGTAGATGTGACAGCGATGAGGATCGCACGGCAACGAAAAATAACAATACATGGCGAGAGCAGGAGTAATACACAATAGTCTAGCCACGCGCAACGCGATTATTCGTCAATCCTTTTTAATTAATATCTCAATCCTACCATAAAAGAGGCATGTTATTTAGCTTTGAAGCCTCTTTTCGTTGTCATCGTGATGGTTATCGATCGGTTTGTTTATCGTCAAATTCGCGTAAACGATTTTGTTTATATCGATCGGTTGTCATAGAAAAATATAATATTGCATCATTGTTTATATCAATATGGAAACTCAAGGCACAAACTTAAAACCCAAAGGAGGACTAATAAAAGAAAACAGAGAAATTCAAAAAAAGTAAGTAAATATTACAATAAACTACTGTCATCCTGTTTTGGCTCTTAATCCTCGTCTTTAAATTCTTTTAATATTTTTTAAATATTTTTTAGAATGGCAAAGCTCGGTCTCAATAAAAATTCTGACAAAGAACTATTAGAAGATGAACTTCTACAAGATGTTGACATGGATGATTTAACAGATGCAGCGGAAGCAAAAAATTTGAAAAAAAAATCAAAAAATTAGAAGAGTTGGAAAAATTAAAAAAAAAGATAAAATACAACATTATTATATATATGTATAAGTAACCAACACATAAAATCACAGATATAACGCAAGTATTAGAAAAAACTTTCAACAAATTCAAAACATTAATGGAAAAGTTCATGAATAAAATAATTGATCGAATGATTCAACTAATCAGCAATATCTTACAACATCAAAAATAAATTCAGTCAAATTTCCCAATAGAACACCAACGGCTTGTTAGATAAAAGACAAGACTTAGAATTTTTCATCAAATCTAATAAAATAGATATGCTAATATCTGAAATCAGATTCACTAACAAAAATTATTTTAAATTAAAAAGCTATGCATGTTATTTTACTAATCATCCTTCAGGAAACACTCATGGTGGGATAGCTAATTAAAAATATAATTAAACATTATTCATACAAAAACTTTGATAAAAAATATTTACAGGCAACTACAATAGTAGCAGAGAGAACTAATGGCTCTATTGCAATCTTAGCCACTTACTATCCACCAAGGCACACAATCAGTACTAGGCAGTTTAATGAATATTTCTTAAGTTTAGGACCTAAATTTGTTTCCAGAAGAGACTGAAATGCTAAACATCAATATTAGAGATCTAGGCTTGTTACCAAGAGGCAAACAATAAACTCAATACAGAATAATAGTCTCCAATGCCATTCCACTGGCAAACTACTGGCCCACTGATAGAAACAAAACGTCAGATCTGTTGAATTTCTCCATAACTAAAGGCATCCCGGATAATTATAACAAAATTGAATCATGCTTGAATTTGTCCTCTGATCATTTTTCAACAAGGTGTAAATAATAACATCAATCTCAAAATACCATTCAAAATTGAAAAGAATATTGAAGAAGGAGTTGAACTTCTCAACAGTATTATCCACTCAGCTGCCTAAAAAGCTATTCCTTCAACAACGAAACAAATTAAGCTGCTAAATACATATCCCATGATTATTAGGAAAAAAATAGAGAAAAGACGTAAACTCAGGCGAATATGGCAACAATCTAAATTTTCATTAGTTAAACAAGAATTCAATTTGCTCATAAGAACATAAACTTATAATAAGGAACTATAAAGAAGAAACTTTGCGCCGATCTATCTAATAAATCTATCTCATACTGCGGCTACTAATGATTTACTATACACTATACAATACTATACACCAAAAAGTTTCAACGTCTAACAAATCATGTTCCGCCTCTACGTGCAGATGCCGGTAGATAGGTGAGGAGCGATCAAGAAAAAGCTAACTTATTTGTCAAACACCTCCAACAAGTATTTCAACCCTATCCAACAGACAAAGTAAAAAAAAATAAAATCTTAAATTTCCTAGACGCACCTCTATCTGGACCTGCCTATAAAACCGATAAGTCTTTAAAAAATCTAGCGCGTTATCACAGCCCTTGATTCCAAAAAAGAATCAGAATATGATCTTATTACTGCATCAATCCTGAAAAGATTACCAAACAAAACAATAATGTAAATCATCACAATTTTTAACGCAATATTAAGAACAGGTCGCTACTCTGATCAATGGAAGATTGCGCAGATTATACTAATTCCTAAACCGGGCAAAAACCCAAATGATCACAAGTCTTATAGGTCTATAAGTTTCCTCCCAGTTTCTAAAATGTTTGAGAAGCTTTTATTGATTCGAATGAAACCATATCTAATGCATATAATTCCTAATCATCAATTTGGATTCAGAGAAAGACATAGTACAAATATACCGCGTTGTCAGCAAAGCGCTAGAAAACAAAAAATACTGTACTGCAGCTTTCTTAGACATTAATCAAGCATTCGATAAAGTATAAGCATGAAGTTTTGCTGTACAAAATTAAGAACATCTTTCCACAACCAGTCTTTATTTAATCCTAAAATCACATCTTCAAAACAGGTGCTTTAAAGTAAAATTCAATTAAAATATTTCCAAATTGTACCCCATCAAATCAGGAGTCCTATAAGAAAGTATACTTGGATCAATACTTTATATATTCTATACAGCCGACATTCCCACTAAGGTAAATCTACAACTGCTACATTTGCAGACGACACAGTCATTCTCTCTGCTCACGAGAATCCTGTCTCAGCCTCAAGAACCCTACAATTAAACTTAAATATAATGGAAAAATGGTACCAAAATGGCAAATAAAAGCCAATGAAATCAAATCGGTCCAGATCACTTTCATATTACGGAAAGAGAATTGTCCGTCAATTCAATTATTAAGTTGGTGAAAAAGTCTTTTCGTTTTCTAGTGCTATGCGTAATGCTATGAGTATAACAATTTTTCAATGGTAACGAATTTATTAATCAATAATTTCCGTCATTTTTTATAATATTTTTCCCTTTATCAAACAATTTTTTTATAAAATTCTGTTGCATTTTTATAAAATTCTGTTGGTTTACCTTCAAAAAAATCCATTGAGACACATTTTGAGATCTTCGAAATTATTCAAATTTTTTCCATCTAAATAATTTTGCAAAGAATAAATCGCAATAAATGGTAGACTGATGGGACAATATCGGGAAAGTATGGGGGATGAGTAAGGATTTCCCAGCCAAATTCATTTAATTTCTGGATGATTTGCATTGCAACATGGGGACACCCATTTCCTATCTGATTTACCAGTGCCGGTCGTTTCACTTACAGTAAAAATGTTATAAGAAATGACGGAAATTATATTATCGATTAATAAATTCTTTACCATTGACTTACCATTGAGAAATTGTTGTTTTATTCGTAGCGCTAGAAAACAAAAAGACTTTCACCAAACTAATAAATAGCCAAATAATATCTCAGACCAATGATGCTAAATATATGGGAACCCAAGAAATATGGTGGTATTGGTTAACAGGAAGGAAATCCAAGCTGTCAAATAGCAAAATAGCAATTTATAAAACAATCCTGAAACCAATATGGACCTACGGTATTCAGTTATGGGGTACAGCCAGTAATATCGAAATCTTAGAACGATTCCAAACAAAAACTATTAAAACCATGCTATATAGACATACCATATTATATAAGTAACAAATATATCCTCAACAATCGAAAAATTAATACAGTTAAAAGAGGTCAATAAGTATAGTGAAAGATACCAAAAAAGGCCACACTATCATCCAAACAAACTTGTGTCTAAACTTATTAACCAACAACAATATCGAATTCAAGAGACTCAAAAGACAGAATATTTTGACACTACTAGATTATAAGGGTCTAGATAAGCTAAATAGAAAAAATATGATATGATATCATTTCAGCTACATATTTTTCTTCAAGACAACTATATGTCTTTTTTACACCAATTGATTCCTCTCAATTGATTCCTCCTCTATTTTGTGCATAAGTGTTGAGGTAAGATAATTGAAAAATGAATATTTAACGAGATATTTCATAGTTTATGTAAAATTATGTCAAATTAAAGTATAAAATATCTCGTAAATTATTCAATTTTTGACCATCCTACCCTTATAACTTTTTACGCCGAATATTGCAAGGAATCGATTTATATAAAAAAATCAGGGTTCCATTTAAAAGTTCCATTTAAAAAAATGAAGATGACCTTCAAATCTCCGAAATAATAAAAATAAATCTCCATTTATAAAAAATATATATATATATACTATGTAATAATCTCTTTCATGCAACAATTTTTTATACAACGCATAGTTTATAAGTTATTCAAGGTGATTCAAGGTATTTTAGTCAGATATATATTTGCCTCTTTTTGTGCTTATCGAAATGCAAAAAAGAGGCAAATACATGTTTCAAAATACAAGATTGTAGAACATTATGATACTTAAAACACATTCACTCAGCGCATTATTAGATATTTTTCCTTATTTATATATTATCTTTGTTATTTCAATTATAAAATTACATGAATTTATTTTTTAACATCTACATATAAAATTATACATATTTTATTCAATGCAGTCGTAATTAATAATAATAATGATTCGATCATCACAAACGAGCAAATACTTAACATATATCATGATCCACCGGTTGGTAGATTTAGTCTGCGTGAATGTGTTAAAAATATGTATTAGAAACAATGACTTGTAGAATACTTGCATTTGAAAAATAAAAATAGGTCAATCGATTCAAACAGATTGATACGACTTATGTATATCTAAAAACAATTGTAAAAATTACCGATGTCTTTGACTTGTATATTTTCCATTGCAGATTTGTTTTCATACAAAGCTTTCTGAAGATAAAAAGCTGCCAAGTTTGGCTTGCCCATTGCAAGATGCAGACATGCTATATTGTTATAATATAAGACAGCCGAGGATTCGCCACATAATCTGTAAATTATATATAGATGCAATATATTTTGGAAAAAAATAGGCAATAATTTTTACGTGAAACATTTCCGCTATTTTAAATAATTTATAAAATAGTTTTTATAAAAATAATGTAATAAAATTTAATATTATATATATGTTATATAATAACATAATTATAAAATTATATTTTTGTATTATGACTTTCAATTTTAATTAAAGTTCGGAACACGCTATTAAAATATTGTTTAATATTTATGGCAGATTCACAGTATAATGCGAGAGATATTGTACAGAGTGATTATATAAGATCTAGAATGTAACTTTCTTTTAAATGAAGATACAAAGAATGATAGCGGAATGTTTTGATTTAATAAATGATTTTACTTTTTATATTTTAATTTTTTCACAAGTATAAGATCAAACACTTGAAGAATGCAATTGCATTTTGTTTTAATTTACATAAATCGAATTATTTCACCATTTTACTTATAAAAATATGAAGAAATGGTTATAGCGGAATGTTTTGATTTAATAAATGATTTTACTTTTTATATTTTAATTTTTTCACAAGTATAAGATCAAACACTTGAAGAATGCAATTGCATTTTGTTTTAATTTACATAAATCGAATTATTTCACCATTTTACTTATAAAAATATGAAGAAATGGTTATCAAAAACTGTAAATATTTTATAAAATGTGAATATTTTATAAAATATTTAATATTTTATATCAATATTCAAACGTTCAACTCATCGTACTTTACTATATTATACTTTACTATTATACTTTACTATATTATATTTGCTATTTATTATCATATTACATATGTATAAGCATAAAATACAAAAATAATTTCTAATACTTATAAGATTAAATTAGACTAAATTAGATTGTATTGTATATTTTTCGTATTGAATTTATGCGTAAAAAATATTCTTTCTGAAAATTTATATTTAAACCAAAAATTTTTTGCGTTCACATTTTTGTTTGTATAAGTTTTTTAATTTTAAATTTTTTAAATAAATCTATATAAAAAATAACTTAATAAGTTGTACATATAACATGTTGTACATGTTAACATGTTAAAAAAGAATTGTTAGAAAAAGTGAACAATATTAGTGCTTCATTCTGTACCTACTCTTTAATTAATATATGTAACGTACTTGAAATCTAAATTTTCTGTCGCTGCAGAATTCAGTAACTTTATTGCTTTCTTATAATTTCCTCGTAAATATTCCAAATTAGCCTTTAAAAAAATTGTTGATGTATTCTGAAAATAATAAAGCAATTAAATGCATAATCGCATTAAGACAAAGTTTATTGAAAAATATTAGTCCACTGAAATCGTGAAGATAAAAATATGAAATATGCAAGTAAATTTAGGAAATAGTTAGTTAAAACAATCAATAAATTAATTTTTCTTTAGCAAAAATGTACCAATTGTACATATTTGTAATTTTTTTAATACGTGTAAATTTATTATTACAGAATCGCAAGTATGCAAATACTTTTCCCATTTACTATAATAACAGTTGTCAGAAACTAATGTTTGTACTAATAAAAATTTAATTTGTAGTTTTATTCTACTACTGTAATAATGCAATAACTATTGCAATATCATTGTAAAATTTTAAGTTTTAAAAAGGCTGCACGCACGCACGCGCGCACGCACAATATAAACTTTCTAAATAAAAATCTGTCTACATATAATAATAAATCCGTTAATAATAATTATTAAAAAAAGTATTTTTTGCATATTACTATAATAAATAATTATATTACCGCTGGTGTGCCCAATGAAACTAATGCTTTCCATTCTTTTTTGCAGAGTTTCAGTTGATGAGTCAGAAGATATATTCTTGCTTTACATTTTAAGAGTTTAATTTTAAATGCGTCTATTATATGCGTATCACTAACATTTTTCTTCTGTTCTTTTTGTTCCTTAATAGATTTTATTACTCCATCCTTGTCAACGGATGATATTTTAGAATTATCAACAGATACTAATTGACTTTCTACATAATTTAATACAGTTAGAGCTGCATCTGGTTGTTCCGTTACTATATATAACTCGATCAGTAATAGGCAAACTTTGTGGGCCAGAGTTTCCTCTATAATCAGAAAGAAAGCATATCAAGCTATTATAAAAAGAAAAATTAAGATTATTGTATATAAGAAAGTTATATCACATTATATACTTATTTTTGCATCAGTTACGCATAATATAAATCTTTAAAAATTAAAATAAAGAAAAAGAATAAAGGGAGCCATTGCCAGTTATTCATGCTTAAATCTTAGTCACATTCAACAGAAGTAAGCGCTGCATAGCAGTTGCAAATCATCTGCTGGACAGGACTGCTGGTTTTGCAGCAGTACGCCATTTCTTATTCAGTATAATTATTAAAAAAATTAAAAATGACAAATATTGTAAAAATATTGTAAAAAGACGTTATATGGGAAATTTTAATGTATAATGTCACCAAAAAAGTAAACAGCTTTATTACAATAAATTTGCGAAAATCTGACGCAATTAAGCACCCCCACCATTAAAAATTGAATTCAGATATATGACAAAATTAAGTTCTAATTTTGTGCTAATTTATTGTCCTAATCCAGAATTTTGTGCTTCAACCCATTCACAGGACATTAATATACACCTCCGAGAAACATGTTTAGGAAAAAATCAAACAAAAAATAAATACACCAAAAGTTTGTGCTATTTTTGTGCTTTAATATTACGTAAAGAAATTGACAGAAAATAAATTTAAGTTAAAAAATACAGATAATTAACTGGTACCGCTACACTTCTGTCACCTGTATTTTTTAAGTTAAACGTTAAGCACTATATTTGAAACTAGGATATCTTGAGAGCAATAAATATAAAAAGCATTTTAAAGTAGAAAACTTTGGAGCAATTAATTAATTTAACATACTTTACTCTTGGAAGCTGGCTGGTAGCGGCACGTCTATTATCTGTATTTGTATTTTTTAACTTAAATTTAATTTTCTGTACACAATGTTCTCAATTTTTTTACACAATGTTTAAAGCACAAAAATTGCACAAAAATAACACAAAATTTTGATACATATATTTTACTATTTGCTTTTTTTAAACATAGTTTTCGGAGGTATAAGTGTAGCTTAACGTCAAATCAACACTCTCATTTTTAATATTAATTTTCTACAAATGAGTTGGAACACAAACTTCCAGATTAATTTTGCTATATATCCAAATTCAATTTTTAATTTTTGTCAAGTTAACAAAAATAAATTTATTGCTCAATGCTTAAGATGACAAATACAAGTCATAGGTATGGCGATTTCGTTTAAGAATAAACTGTATTAAATTAATTAATTTAGCTTCGATTTAGTGTTAAAATATTTTTTTATATTTATAGCTCTCAAAATATCCAAATCCCAAATTTATTGCTCAATGTTCAAGTTAAAAAATACAGCTTAAAAATACTATGTAAGTATAAAACTGTCTTAAATACATTTTGCGTATAGCTATTTCATTATTTTTAAACTTATATGACAACTAATAAATTTCGTTCTGTAACACATAAAAAACACTAAATTCTCAAAACATTTTAATTTTTAACATAAATATATATAAACTTTTTATTGATAAAATAATTACAAATATAATAAAGAGGATTTAGAGCCAACACCTTTATTTTTAATAAAGTTAAACTTTTTCAAGATACTTTCAACAGCAAACTAAAATAGGATCAATTACAATTACATTCACATAATTATAAAATTAGAATTGCATGATGCATAAACATCTATATACGACAATGAATAAGATTTTTTTTAATATCTAGAGAGATTTCTTTTTGTGTACCGATTCGATTCGAGAATGAGTTCTTTGTACGACAAGAAAATGTTAATTATTTGCGTTGAAGAGAATTAGTTGTTAATATTGATAAGAAATTATTTTAGTTACGGGAGAAGCAAATTAAAAAGTCTACAGATATTCGACCAATTCAGTATTATTGTAAATATGTGCCGATTATTATGAAAATGGCCTAAGTCACAAAACCAAAAAAAATGAGAATTTTATTTAGTATTATATTATATCAACTATATTTCATTATTATGGAAGAATTTTTGCAAAGTTACCATAAAATAAGCAATAAAATAAAGTTGTCATTTTTATTATTATCAGGTGTAATTGCATGCTTATTTTGATAGTGGCATAAGTCATTTTTTTTCTACATTGCAATAGAAAAAGTAACATTATCATAATTTTCAACATATTTTTCTATTATGTCGTCAGACAGCGGTTCAGGTAAATTTAACTTTACAAAAATATTTCATATTTATTTATAAATGTAATATCAATAATGTAAATAATGCTTAATATAATTAAATTGCCGTAATAATTTTGCGAAACATTAAATTACTAATTGAGATTATTTTGATCGTTGTGTTTCATAGACTTAGTACCACGAAATAATGTTTGCAAGAAATGGAAACGGATAAAATAATAATTTAAAAAAATAATTAATACAATTAAAATAGTTAATACAATTCTAAAAGTAAATAAATTTGTTTCTTTTTAAGTTATTTTTTCAATTAAATTTATTAATTTTTTGTTATCGTAAATCATCAATTAGAACTACTATTAATTTTGAAAGTAGCATAAGTCATTCAACGGTTAAAAACACACAGTTTCGTGCAAGTTATTCATAAAATTTAATGATCTTACATAAATTTAACATCAGGAGAACATTATAATTTTTAATAAATTTTGCGCCATGATGGAAAAATATTTTTAATATGGTCAAACGCAAAAGTTTGAATATCTCGAAACGAGAAATATATAACTTAGGCCACTTTCACAATAACCGGCACATATAACAACACACGTGACATTTTGACACATTCAGAAGAAAGTTCTATTATAATAGCCAAATCCGTATTACAGAAATTTTTTTAAATAAATCCAAAAAACATTAATTCTATTAAAATTTGTTATTTAAACATCTTATTACAAAAGTGTAAAATTTTGAATTTTAGCAGTTTGATACAAAGGACACTTATTATTAAAAATTATTGTTAGAAATTCTTTATATTTCAGTTAAGATTTTACTTTACATATGCATTCTTAAATAAGAATTTTTGATAAATATCTTAAATTAAACATATGTATAAATTACAGAAATCTTTGTTTTATATACAGGATGTTCCTTAAGTACGTTGCCATACTCAAAGAAGCGATTCTTTGGTTTATTTCAAGTGAAAAGATTCATATAAACATCCCAGTAAACGAGAAAGTATTAAAAGTTCAGAAATGGGATTGAAAATTACTGAGAAGAAATCATTTACGATGATGCTGAATTCTATTTAATTCTTCTCAGTAATTTTCAATCCCATTTCTGAACTTTCAATACTTTCTCATTTACTGGGATGTGTCCTAAATAGCACCCCTATTAAGCTGGCATCCCCACCATGAAAAATCGGGTTCGGATTTAGTGCAAAATTAAGTGCTAATTTGTTGCTAATTTATTGCTTTAAGCGCGAATTTATTGCTTTTACCCATTAGCAGGAAAATAATATTAAAGATGGGGGTGCTGACTTGCCATTAAGCTGGCACCCCCATCTCCGAAAAACACTTATAGCAAGTTGCAAATAAAAAAACAAATATATCAGAATTTATTGCTAATTAATTGCTCAAAGATACTGCAAACAGATTTTCAAAATATTAAATTTAAAAAAAAACCAACATGATATATCATGAACATAAAAGTAAAATCATGAAAAATAAGTAGCTAACAATATCAGATTGTTATAAAATTGTTTCTTGCATTAAAGGATCTCAAAATAAACCATTTCCAAATTTATTGTTCGCAATTTAACTAAAAAAATCGATCCGAACTTGTGGCGGTGCTAGCTTGACGACAAGAGTAAAGTACATGAACGCAATTAGTTGCTGTTAATGTTTTGGTCTTAAAATGTTTCTCTAATTTATTGCTCTCAAAATATATAATATCGAATTTATTGCTCAACGTTTGACTTAGAAAAATCGACCCAACCGAGTGTAGGGTATCGAAATTAAGTCAAACAGTATGTAAGTCAAACGTTGAGCAATAAATTCGATATTACATATTTTGAGAGCAATAAATTAGAGAAACATTTTAAGGCCAAAACATTAACAGCGACTAATTACGTTCATGTACTTTACTCTTGTCGTCAAGCTAGCACCGCCACAAGTTCGGGTCAATTTTTCTAAGTTAATTAATGAGCAATAAATTCGATATTATAAATCTTGAGAGCAATAAATTAGAGAAACATTTTAAGACCAAAACATTAACAGCAACTAATCGCGTTCATGTACTTTACTCTTGTCATCAAGCTAGCACCGTCACAAGTTCGGATCGATTGTTTTAGTTAAATTGCGAACAATAAATTTGGAAATGGTTTATTTTGAGATCCTTTAATGCAAGAAACAATTTTATAACAATCTGATATTGTTAGCTACTTATTTTTCATGATTTTACTTTTATGTTCACGATATGTCATGTTGGTTTTTTTTTTAAATTTATTTTGAAAATCTGTTTGCAGTATCTTTGAGCAATTAATTAGCAATAAATTCTGGTATATTTCTGGTATATATTCTGGTATATATTTGTTTTTTGATTTACAACTCGCTATAAGTGTTTTTTGGAGGTGGGGGTGCCAGCTTAATGGCAAGTCAGCACCCCCATCTTTAATGTTATTTCCTGCTAATGGGTAAAAGTAATAAATTCGCGCTTAAAACAATAAATTAGCAACAAATTAGCACTTAATTTTGCACTAAATCCAAACCCGATTTTTCATGGTAAGGGTGCCAGCTTAATAGGGGTCCTAAATAGCTTAGTTTCCGAAATACAGAGTGTTAAAATTTTCAGGAAAATGTAAATGTCACATAGGCTTTAAGATATTTTATTGAAACTTGGTGTAAGCTTATAACACATCAGGGATAATATTTGAAAAATACAATAGCCAGAAAATTGAAAATTAGAAATGAAAACAGATGAATTGTTAAAAATGACTATCTTTCACCATGATACATCCTTCGATCCTCCTTCTCAAAGATTGACATACACGCTCAAAGATACCAGGTGTGTTGCATATGGCCTGACATGAAGCAACTATACGATTTCTCAAATCATCCTGATTCTCAATAAGGGTGATATAAACCAATGATTTGAGATGTCTCCACAAGAAAAAATCCAAAGGATTTAAGTCTGGTGATCCCTGTATTTCGGAAACTAAGTCGTTTAGGACACATGTTTATATGAACTTTTTTACTTGAAATAAACTAAAGAATCGCCCCCTTGAGTATGGCAACGTACTTAAGGAACACCCTGTATATAAAACATAAAGATTTCTCTAATTTATACATACGTTTAATTTAAAATATTTATCAAAAATTCTTATTTAAGAATGTATATATGTAAAGTAAAATCTTAACTAAAATAATAAAAAATATAAAAGATTTTTATTTCTAACAATAATTTTATGTGTTTTTTGTATCAAACTGCTAAAATTCAAAATTTTACATTTCTGTAATAAGATGTTTAAATAACAAATTTCAATAAAATTAAAATTTTTTGGATTTATTCTAAAAATTTAATAGACCACAGTCAATTATATTATATTATATTCAATCAATTGTATTATATTTGATTATTCAAATATAAATTATTTTCCCACTTGAATTGGCAGTAATATACTGCTATAAATAGTAATACATTAACAATATTATTTATCAAAATATAATATTACTACAATTTGTAAAACAACTACAGGCTTTATAATTTAGTATAAATGTATTGATAAAAGAGAAAAATTACAAATATATAAAATACATAATAAATAAATACATAATAAATAAATACAAATACATAAAAAAATAGATCACGTTTCAATATTTACTGCCAGTACTGAAAATCTATAATTCATGTTACATACATAGGTTTTCAGTACTGCTAGTAAATTTTGAAACACAACCATAATCAGTAAATTACACTTTTTCCTTAACTTTGTTGTAGTTATATATATAAATATATAAGGTGAAGCAATAACTATTATCATCTTAAATATCTTCGAATCTATAAGGTTCAGAAGATTTTGTGTAACAAAAGTTGGTACAAAGGGAGCTATCATATGGCGATAATAATTTTTGTCCAGGTGGAGGCGCTTCACAGACGCAGAGATACCAAGGTCATCTTCATGTTTTTTAATAAAACCACCCTAATATTTTTATATAAATGGATTCCTCACAATATTTGTCGTAAAATGTTATAAGAGTAGGATGGCCAAAAATTGAATAGTTTACGAGATATTTTATATTTTTATTTGACATAATTTTACATAAACTATAAAATATCTTGTTAAATATTCATTTTCCAATTATCATACCTCAACACTTTTACGCACAAAATAATGAGAGGAATCGATTGGTGTAAAAAAAACACATAGTTGTCTTAAAGAAAAAATATGATATATCATTTCAGCTACATTCAGCTATTTAAAAAATGTAAATGACCTTGATATCTCCAAAGCGCCTCCACTTGAACAAAATTATTATCGCCATATGATAGTTCCCTTCAAACCATGCAACTTTAGTTATACTAATCTTCTTCTGGACCTTATAGATTCAAAGATATTTAAGGTGGTAATAGTTATTACCTCACCCTGTATATGATTAATATATCAATATATATTTAGTTATTTGCTGCTATATCCAATCTCTACTTAAAACCATTCTCATACTTACCCATTGGTTCAATAAAAACAAAAAGTCTGGTCATAATTTGTAGCGCAGCATTATATTGTCCAGTGTGATACAACAATATAGCTTGATTATATCTCATGACACACTTCTCGATATCATCAAAAGCATTGCTCGAATCTATTGATATTTGACCACATATAGCATTCAAACTCTTTCGCATCAGCTCAGTTTTCTTCAAGTCACTTTTATAATATTCCACTACAACTCTGTTGTGTGTAACTTTGAGATCCATAGGCCTTAAACTTTCTAACTTATTCAAATGTGATAAACATGATATATAGGAACCTTTTTGAAATTCTAATAGTGCATTCTGAGCCAAATCGCGCTCTTGCTCAGTTATAAGAGAAACTGCACTATCTTTACTTTGTGATTCTGAGATTTCACTCATAATGATACAATAATATATAACAATTTCTATTTAACATGTATACGTTAATACACAGTTGCAATGTTTTATAAATAATTAATCACTAAATATGTGTTCATATTTAGATGTTTATTTTTATTTACTTTTAGTAAATTATATACACGTGCACAATTATATATATTTATATTCAAATGATAGAGATTTACGATATTACTTTGTAAAAGCAATTATATGAAAATAATAATGCTCACAAATTCTATTGAATTCTTTCACTTTTAAATTCTATTCCACTTTTCTACTCTAAGAAACAACGTTAAACTTAACAGAGGTTATCTGCTTGAAAATAAAACCATATATTACCAAGAATCAAGAGATTTGTTCTTTATGTAGTAGTAGATGTGTAATGGTAGTGACCTCTAGGGAGTGATTGGAATACCAGCCGCCATATTGGTTTCTAAACCGGAACCATCGATTTAGCGCACAAATTCAAATAGTCACTCTGACATAAATCATTTTATTTTGCAAAATATAATATGTGCACGAAAAAAAAATTGATGAATAATAAAAAATATAAATAAAATATATAAGTATGTAAAAAATCTTGTAAAACACGATGATATCGTTTTCCGTAGATGGAAAATAATTTCTTAAAATTGATGATTTGTAAAAATAAATAATATCCTAAAATATATGTAAAAAAATAAAAAGATGATGTCCCTGTTACATTTATTGTAGAAGTTCGTTATAGCAATTGCAATCTTCCTTTCAATGCAGGGTGAATATTAATAGCAGAGTGTTGTTTCTGGAATACAAAAAATACATTGCAAGTTATTATTGCAAGTTTAATAAACTATTATAAATGCGCATAGCAATGTTTTATGTCCAAACTTACATATAACTTACTCTACATGCTCCCATTGTTTCCCCCAGCACATGACATACACAACATATTTATTTAATGAAAGTTAGCTTTTTGATACCAGAATCATCAAACTCCGTTGTACGCACGCACGCACGCACGCACGCACGCACGCACGCACGCACGCACGCACGCACGCACGCACGCACGCACGCACGCACGCACGCACGCAGAGCAAACGCTGGCAAACACATAAAGCAGCTTCGTAACTTAATAAATAAACAATAATACAAAGAAAAAAACTTTTATTTAACAAATTCATGCATTGCTACACTTTTACTAGCGTAAGAGACACTTCTTTTCGTTCGTTTTTATTTTCTTTGAACAAATTTTTAATCTGAATTTAATTTTTTAATTTGTTCTCTTGCTGTCTTCAAGTCTTTCTTCAATTTAATTTTGTCTTTTTCAGCTTTTTTAAATAATTTCTTTAATTTTTGAAGACATTCTTCTAATTTACTTCTTTCATTTGGGCCAAATTGTCCACTTTCTTGAGCCTCAACTGATTGTGACAAAGCTAAAAATTTTTATCACTTATTTATAAACTTTTTTATTCACAACATTTCAAACTTATTATTGTGTCACGACCATTTTAGCTCATGTTTACTTTTAATAATGAAAAATTACATGTAAAATCTATAAATATTTTAATGCATATTATCAAAAATATATTTTAATATTATTGAGAAAGAAATATCAAAAATAATAAATTAAGAAATTGATGAAATAAAGTTTTAATTCTTTGATTGCCTTAACTTATAAAGTAATAACATACAAAAAATTTTTTGTAAAATAAAATTTCTTATTTTTTTATTAAAATATTTTTCTTACTTGTCATTTCTTTATCTGCTACTGATAATAGATGTTCAGGAACTTGTTCACAACTTATTGTGTGTTGTGCATCTAGAGAAAAATCAACTGCTCTCTTGTCAAGTGGACATATACAATCACTAAATATTGTTGGCACAGCAGTTGCTTTCAAACGACGTTTACCATTTGGTTCTAATGCTTTTTCCCACATTTCATCTGAAAAGTGTACCTAAAAAGGTATATAATTTCTTTACAGATAAAAAATTTATAACATCTTTACAGGCATTTTTTAAAGTAATAATGTGTTAAATTACAATTAGGTTTCGCAATAAAATAAACATAAATTTATAAATAAATTTAATTTATCTAATTAATTTTTTGATTATTCATAAAAAGAAAACTCACTTCGCACAACATTGCGCTTGGACCAGGGACCCAATCTATTCTATTTACATTTTCTACCCATATTTTCCTTCGTTTTACTTCTTTTGGAAATTTGTACATTCTGAATCTCTTTTTTGAAGAATTAGTACAATAATCTGCACTACAACCTGTCATTTTTTTTCTACAAATAAAAATTAAGAAATTTTCAAAACAAATTGATAGGTTATGTATGTATATTAACATAAAAAAAAAAATCGTATTTTCCTACTTAAAAAATTTTTTATTTTTATATTTAAAAAAATGGCAATTACTTACGTTTATAAAGTAATCTGATAAAAACAATTTTGTATAAATTCTACTTCTGAAAGATCGCTTTATTCACTGTTTCTACTGTTTATCTATTCTCTTTCTCTTTCACTATTTCTTTCTCTCTCTTTTTCCGGTTTAGAAACCAATATGGCGGCAACCAATCAGAATCGATCACAACGTATTCCGATCACTCTCTAGAGGATCACTAGAAACACGTAAAATGCGGGCATGTCCACTCTCAGTCTTCTCTCTGATAACGAAGTGACAAGTAATAATATTGATTGTGTTTTTGCAATTATGTTTTTTGAATATAATTAAAAGTTAAAATTTTTTAATAACAGAGATTTAATTCGCATTAATATTTCTAAAAATTAAAGTTTTTAAATAATAAAGATTCAATTCGCATTTATATTTTTGTCATATTTTGTGATAGAAACAATAATAAATGATTTCTATTGTCTATCAAAATTACAAAATATGGCTGGTTTAGATTTAATAAAAACTTACTCCTCCGACTCGGAAGACGAACATGATGAAAAAAAGAAAAGTAATAAGGACAAAATTGTAAACAGGTACATAAATTATATTATTTATCTCAAGTTAATTACTTAAGCTTTGCTTGCTTTTAGAAATTTTTCTTTCCATTGCAAAATAATCTTCAAATTGGAAAAATCCAGAAATTTTTCAAAATATCTATAGAATACAGTAATAAAAAATAATGACATATATGTCAAATATCTTAAATATATTTTGGTATCAAATATAGACTAGCTATACCTACCAGTATTTTATCATGGGAAGGAGTTATCTATCATGAAGAAATGATTGATGATCCATTGAATCATGATGGGCGAAAACGAAGCTTTAAACATGAACGTGGTAATTGGGCAACATTAATTTATATAAATTGTAAGTATTTCGATTTTAAATGTATAATTGATATTAATTTATATATTATAGCAAGAATAATGTATATTTATATTAAGAAGTACTTTATCTTTGTTGAATATATAATTTGTTGAAAAATATTAACCTTTAGAAGGCTGGTCTAGCCACTATAGTGACTCTGAATCTGCACGATAACTTTATATAAGATGTATGTTATATATGTAAACAAGTTTTGGATTTCAAATATGCAAGAATTTTCAAGGAAAAAATTCCATCCCTCTAAAACGGTTAAATATGTAAAATATCTTTGGAATATGACAGAAAGAATTTAAATTGATTTCAGGTATAACCAGTGATTGCCTTCATACGTGGATAAATTCTGTACTGAATGAATTGTCTATTCAAGGCAATATTATTTTTAATTTTCATATTAGTCTCAGTCGTACTTTGGTTTTAAAGTTTCATTGGATTGAATCATTTGTAGAGGATCTAAAGCTACTATGTCATAAATTTAATAAATTTGTTATACAACTCACAGATGTAAAAGTATACTGTAATGAAGAGAAAACTCGTACATTTCTTGGAATTTATTGTCAAGATAAAGATGGAACATTGAAGCATCTAACGAAAGTTCTTGACGGTTTATTAGCTGAATATCAATTGCCATCGTTTTATAAGGTATATAAAATTATATTTTTTTACACTCTTATTAAATGCACATACAATACAACATAAGCAACAAGTTTTATTTTATTTGTTTTTAAAGTTCTTAGCTTCTTACTATATTCATGTTGGATTATGATATCAAAAATAAGAAATTATGTTATTTTTTCCTTGCACTACACATCAAAATCTAGTTTTTCTGCATAATAATGCACAATAGTGTTTGGTAGCATAGATGGAAAAAATATGTCCAAGACTTTTTAATTCATGGATAAATAAGTATAAATCTGAATTCAATCTAATTCAAGTCACAAAATCTATTTTTATTGAGAATGAAAAAGATATTCACAAATTGCGCATATAAGACAATAAGACAACAGATGGTGTACTTGTCCAAGCTACTGTAGTGTAGTACAAGGAAAAAATTCATACACTTGTTTATTTGTAATGTTATAATTGAATATGATATTGTAATAAAAGAAGTTTAAATCATTTGATGTTTCTTATACAGGATACTTCATATCATATCAGCATTTTCTGGTGCCTCGGAGATCAGCGAGCTCATTTGCAGAAATTTCTGCCATTTCTTACTTGCAATTTAAACAAATTTTTGGCAGAAAATACGGAAGACTCTTTTATATATGTCAATGAGATACAATGCAAAATTGGGAATAAATGTTATATGTTTGAGTTAAGATAAATTTTCTGTAATTTAAGCTTTATTTTACAATTATACGATATTGTTATTATAACAAAAATCGAACTATACATTTGATTCTTTTCAATATGCTGTTAATTTTTGAAAAAGGTAAAAAATATGGCGTTATTAACAATTTACGAGGGTAAGTCAGAAATTATATATCTACAATTTTTTCAAGTAAAACATAATTCGGATATTGCGGATAATTTCTGACTTACCCTCGTATTAAGTGATAAAAAATTGTTTTACGAATATTAGAAGTAAAGTTCAAATAATTGTTAATTGTTATTCGAACTGTGTATGTATGTGTGTGCACACAAAATGTTTTATTTTCGAATGCCCTGGACAAATATCTAGAAAATTAAGGGAAATATGAAAAAAAGTATTTCGGACAAAAATTGTAAGATTTCGAGGGAGAAGAAAGATATAATATTCAAGATATAAGAATAATATTTATTTATATACATAATATTTGTGTTTACGTGTGCGTGCGTGTATTATATAATATATAATTACAAAATATAAATTTATTTTGTTTTAGAAAAAAACGTAAAATATTTTTTACATAGAATAAGTCATTTTTCTTGTATTAATAATTTGCAAATCAAACTTTTTTCAATATTATTTTTTAGAAGTATTATATTGGTTTAAAAATAGCCAAATTATAAGGCAGTTTCGTTACAACACCTGCGCCACGCCACAGTTTAATCCATGACTCGCATAAATCAGGCGGCATGTTCGCTAATAACGTACAAACTTCGGGATTTTGTATAATTAATTGCGCCTCCGGACCACTCATGATATTTTTACAACCACTAACATCTATGTAAGTTAAGGTAGGCTGACGACTTAACAATCTATTTACAGATAATACAGATACATTTGTGTTTCCGATAAGTATTAATTTTAACAGCCTAGGAAGCTGTGCTAATATAACTTTCACATCGGAGTCCGTTATGTCGCAGAATGAAAGCTCCAAGGATTCTATGCTTGGGGATAGAATCATGCTCATTGTATTTAAATTCAAAATGAATCGGTTGGAAGACAGAACATTGGATAGATTCAAATCGAACATTGTTCTGCTCAAAAAAGAAGTTATTGCATCGCGACTTAATTTATTCCATGAAATATTACAATTCGTCAGATTAGGATTGTCGAGCGGAAAATGAAAATTTTCAAGTTTGCAATAACGCAAATTAAGAGTCTGTAAGTGTCTCAAGGGTGCGATTAGTTTGCGAAGAACGTCACGACTATCCGAACCTAACGGATTATAACTGAGGTCCAGGACTTTTAACTGAGGAGGTAATGAGTTTATTTCGCGCAAACAAGTAAAATTAATATCACAGCCTTTTAAATAGAGCTCTTGTAGAAACAATATATTCGAGAGACACTGATGCAAGTGTGTTCCCGCTGTTAGCAACAAAATTCCCGACAATTCTAACAGCTTGAGATTTCTTTCGTATTCTAAAGTTTTCAGTAATGATACAAGCTGGTCTTTATTGACATCGTCAGATTTTACACGAAAGATACCGGTATTTTCGCAAGTTTTCAAACATTTGAGAATATTTTCGCAAGGAGTGAAATCGTGAGTGTAACAAATAGTTTTATACCGTTCGACGATAGGTGGTATTCGCAATTCGACTACCTCGCACTCCAATTTTTTGTCATCTGTACTTTCTCTTGCAATTTTCAAAACATTTTCTTTTGTTGCAATATTTCCATTTATCGGCTGTAATTGCAATTTAACTATGCAACCAGTTTCGTTATTGAACAAGTGTTCAGTGACCGTTGTGATGGATCTTAGAAACTCCTTTTCATCTTCGCAAATTTCTATTTTTAAATCGAATGTTTTTTCTTTGACAAATATAGGTAAACATACGTATTCTTTGTCATGATGTTTAGAACTTATTGTGGATGATTCAAGATGAACTGGCGACAATGTGCGAGATATAGTGAATTCACTCAATGTCAAGGACATTTGTCGTTTTCTTTTGGTTCTCTGGGGTTTTTCAAGTAGTTGAATAATTTCAGCAGCATTATCGTCGCTACTATCTTCACTCATGCCAAAATCTTCATTCTGAAACGTATCATTTACTCTCAATTTTTTCGATGTGCTTTGTATATTTTCGTCAATAAATTTTCTCTTTGTTGTAGTGACGTAATTGTTTGACGTAAATTTCTTCTTCGTCGTACTTCTAATATCGTCCTCAAGCCAATCATCGATGAGAATTTGTTCTTCGTTTACCAAAGGTGTGACCGTATTCTTACTGCTTTTAAACAGGGCAGCTGTATTAGTTTTGTTAAAAGATCTCAAATTTGCTATTGTTCTTTTGTAATCTTCGCCAGCAGATATTTTCTGAGACTCAGATTGCACAGACTTTTCGTCTAGAATCTGAGTATTATCAGACCTCCTTTTCTTTCTTACTAAAATAACAGCAGAAAGCTTTCTGTGCATTATATCGTATTCTACTAAATCTTCAGGACTTAAGTCTTCCACGCGATCTCTCCAGTCTTCTAAACAATCTAACACCGTGTCGCCGTCGTGAGTTTTAAGTGCTACGTTCGCTCCGTGTTGCATCAACAACTGCATCATCGAAAAATGTCCATTGCAGGCTGCATCATGAAGCGGCGTCATTCCTTTGCAGGATAGACTACCTGGATCGTTGACATTTGCGCCGTGTTTTAAGAGCAATTCGGCGACATCTATGTAGCCGTGATTTGCGGCTTCGTGAAGAGGCGTCCAGCCACAATGATCTCTAACGTTTGTAGGATGACCGGATGACAAGAATGTTTCAACACCACTAATGTTATTGTTAATGCACGCTACATGTAGTTGCGTTTCGCCCTTTTCGTTCCTTTTGATTGCAGGCGCTTTCTTTGCTCTTCTTTTTGTTACGTTGGTTTCCTTGATGTTTTCTTCCGCTTCCAAATCAGATAAATCCTCTAGACAGATATCTGTGCCGATTTCATCACTTTCTTCAGATGATGCTTCACTCTCTGTATTGCTTAATATTTCTGATGTTAATCCTGCTTCCTGTTTTGCATTATTTGCCTCGTCAAACTGATCTATACTTTCTAAATAACTAACAAATTCTTTCAGAACAGATTTTTGGAGCTTAACATTGTCGCTGCTGTTAGCTGAATTTAGTGCTAAAGTATAATACTCTCGAATTTTCGCATTAGTTGCGTCGGTTGCTCTTAATAAATCTGCTAGAAACAATGCCGATCTACATTTCTCTTGAGAACTGGTGCAAAGTTCGAATTCTCTCTGTACAAATGGTAATGCTTCTTTGTACCGTCTTGCATCTTTGAGCGTTCGAGCCAGACTTATTAAAGCAATACCTATTTGATTACCCGTTTTCTCCGCACACGTCAGCATATGCTGATAATATTCCACGCCTTTGTCAAAACATTGTACTGCAACTGCTGCATCACCTAAAGTCTCATATAATTTCTGCTTAGCCTGAGTATCAGTTTCAACAAGAACATTATTTTCAACTCGGCATAGAGTTACAATAATCTTTAAATATTTTTCTACTTGATGATTAATATCCTTCAGTAATTTGTTATTCTGGTACAAAGAAATTAGCACTTTACGTGCCTCAATCCATTGTCCACTTCGCATAAACAATTCAGCTTTTACTACTTTTGCTTCAGCTTTTAAGCGTGTATCATTTACAGTAGCAGCAATTTCAATATAATTTAACGCCAATTCATGATTACTTCTTTGCTCGTATATAGATGCTAAAGAAATACATGTTCGATGTAGATCCTCTTGAAAATTGTTTGATTTGCACAATAAAATTGCTTTCTCCATTAAATCAATTGTTTGCTGTGTCTGTTCTCGTGCTTCTAGTGTTAATCCCAAATTAAGCAACAGTCTTGCTCGCATCAATGTTTTTTCTTCTAACTTAATTTCAGTTTCTAATTGATCACACAGCTCCATACTTTGGACAAAAGCAATTTCTGCATTGGCTAAAGCTTCGTTACGTTTCCATGACTGATTGATTAAACTTTCAGCCAGACAAAAATATGTTCTACCCAAGGTAGCAAGGGCACGTTGTTTCTCTATTAAATTTTTCATCTCTTTAGCGCCTTCCAAATACAAATTTTGGTGCAATAGAGCTTGCTCATATTTTCCCAAGTTTGTATAAACTTCTCCGATCATTCTGTGTGCTATTGCACAATTCAATTTGTCTTGTAAATCTTCACAGACACTTAACTGCTCTGTATATTCCTTCAAAGCCTTCTTGGATTCTCCATTCTCAAAATACATATCGCCAAGAGTTTTAGTGATTTCTGCCAACTGAAGAAGATTGCCATCTCGCTTGGCATGTTGCTTCTTTTTAACAAGTTTATCAATGTTCATTTTAATAATTTCTTATGTATAGGACAAACTATTTCATTTGTGTACTTCGGTCAAAGCTCTGCAAATTGTAAGATGATAGTAATTTAGTTTCAAAAAAACATTATCACAATAAATAAAAGTTTAGAATACGGATCTCACCTCAAATATCAGTGAAAATATATATAGTAATAATAATTTATTTCACGCTTTCCATTGATAGGTTTCAAAACTATAAATAATTGCTTGACACTCTGTAGAAAGTATAATAAACATTATTTGAGAGGTTAAAAACGCTAAAGGCCATTCTACAATACATTTTTCTTTATTACGGTAGTTTTCCACCAAGAGACACAAGCGACACAAAAGTATTATTCTCTCTGTTGCTCATTGAATATCGAACAAAGACAGAGAGATACTTGTGTCAACTTGTGTCCTTTGCTGAAAAACATACTACTGCACTAAGTTGGCACTACACTGAACTGAAATAAACTACGTTCCAAAACTTGGGCCGAATTCCCACTGAGCGCGTACGTGTCGGCGTCATCCGTCGCGTCACGAATTAACCAATCAAAACATCCCATTTTATTCGCGCGGCAAATAATGCGATAAAATAGGATGTTTTGATTGGTTAATTTGTGACGCGGCGGATAACGCGACGCGTGACGCGTTTAGTGGGAATTCGGCCTTACTGCCAATACTGAAAATCTACAATATACGTTACATAAACTATAGATTTCCTCTAAAAAATAAAATGACTATGATTGGCTAGTTTTATAACTACGGATGTTACTAAACCCAATTAACATAGCCGTGTAAACGCAAGATCTATAGAGAGAAGGTTACCTCAGTAAAACTAAGGCACTGGTTGCGTTCCGTTTTGCGCATAGCACGCATCGTTCGCATCGCTAATGCTTAGCGCATTGACTGCGTTTTGTTTCATTATGCGCATGATACATGCTTTGAAACGGAACGATATTGAACGCATTAGAAGCGGAAAATCAAAATGGATTCCACAATAAATTGCGCTATCAATGTGACAATGTTTTTAATTGATGAAATGAGTGACAGTAATAGTAGTGAATCATCAATGACTCTTCCATTATGACTCTTCCTATTTTGACACTTTTTACAATATCGCTATCAATCGCCATATGCAATTACGCAATCGAATGGAACCACGGACTAAGGAATAGAGGGACGGTGCACAAGCTGTACCGGGGGAGCACGTTTGCGGCGGGGGGGGCCGCCATATTCGTTTAGTAATCACCACACATAGAACTCATTATTTGCGTATATGTGAGAAATGAAAGTCAGATCCTGCGCACAATAAACAAAATAGGAAATAGAAATAGAAATAATTATTAAATATTAGAAATAAGAAATTGGAATTATTTATTTTAAAAATAAAAAGAATAGAAAAAATTAATGCATAAATTAAGAAATAAGAATTGGAACTAATTAATATATTTTATTCTCTTGTTAGATGTAAAATAATTTCTCTTTTTAATATTAAATGTTTATTGCTATTTCTAATATTTTGTCTACTGTATGCAGAGCCTCAGAGTAATAAAAGTTAAAGTATTTTATAAAATTTATAATACAACAATAATAAAATCGCCTAATCTCTTTATGCTTGTCACTCGTTATGTCTAGTGGCACCATTACACGAGTGTAACCATGTCACAGACACAGAATCTCTGTGGGTGTTTACGATAATTCAAGTTCGAGTTAGTTTCACTAGGACCGACAATGAGATATACATAACCATCTAGAACCTTTATGATTCATGACAACTCAACGCTGTCTTGTATTGCTTGAGTTAAATTCATTGAATTTGTTGAGTTTAATAAATATAATTATATACATATATATATAATTATATCTATTAAAGAGGTATACCAACATACATACCAACATTATTTGTTTCTTTCATAGACTGATTTGCAGTTAACATTTTTTTATTACAATAAAATTTGCTCTATAAACTCAACAAATTCAATTAATTTAACTCAAGCAATACAAGACAGCGTTGAGTTGTCATAAATCATAAAGATTCTAGATGGTTATGTCTATCTCATTTTTCGGTCCTAGTGAAACTAACTCGAACTTGAATTATCGTAAACACCCTGTGTGAGAATCGCTACATCAATATGGCGGAAAGCAGTCCCCCCCGCACGCTTGAGTTACCATCCCCTCTCGCCCATAGACATAGGAATATAGGGACCGAGCATATCGTTGCGGGGGGGAAGCTACTGCGGGACGGTGCGACGAGGTAAAGTGTGCTTAAATTTGATTGGCTATTAGTTTGCGCAAGCGCGATGTAAGTATCGTGCGACTTCCAGTGTGCATGGACATAGGAATATAGGGTCGGAGTGTAACGTCGCGAGAGGAAAATCACTGAAGGAAGGGGACGAGGTAAACTGTGCACATTTTTGATTGGCTACTATTTGACGCAAGTGCAGTTGGTCATTATTCGACGCAAAAATATTATGCAATTTGGGCAGATATAATGAGCATTTGAAGTTATATCAAGAAAAAACATTAATTAAAATTGTTATTTTAAATATATTTTGTGAATATAAAAAATGGTGCAGTGTTTTGTACAGTCTTGTAAAAATAGATCCGACTATCAAAATTGGAAACAAAGTAATAGCAGAAATAATGTAAAAATAACATTTCACAGGTATTGAAATTATTTATTCATATTAAAGTTAATATTATATGTTTAAAATAATATTATATATTTTATTTTAAGAGTATAAATTGTTAAAAATATTGTTTTTTTTTTTTAGTTTTTCCAAAGATCCTAAAACTCGTACATTGTGGTTAGATATTTTGGAAATAAATTCATCATCTATCCCAAGTACAGCTCGTATTTGCTCTGTCCACTTTGAAGAGAAATTCTTTGACAGAACATGTTTGATAACTCGACTTAGACGAAATGCATTACCTAAGGTACGTTCCACTTGGCGATCGCAACGCTTGTGGAATCATTTTATCTTTGTTTTTCATCGAAAGTTAAAAAAAGATAGATAATGTTCACGAGCGTTGCGATCACCAAGTGGAACTCAGCCCTAGTGTATAATAACAACAGCATACGTATAACGATAACCAATCAGATTCAGGCACAGTATCATGGCGGACCCCCCCGCATTTTGGCTTCACTCCCCTCGTCTATCAACTAAGTTTACGCTCCGTCCCTATATTCCTATGTCCATGCTCTCGCCTAAACTAGGACTTTAGACTCAGTCCCTCTATTCCTTAGTCCGTGAATGGAACGCATAAGCTGCTGCAACTCAAACTTGAGGTAGCTGATGCGTGTATTATGCATTGCAGGTGGTGGGGATCTAGGGAATTCTAAGCGCTGTTCATGCGCGCATTGAGTGAAACGGAACGTTTTCTATGTAATTCGTGCGCATAATGTGCGAAACGGAACGCAACCATAGACAAGGCCTCTCCACTGAAATCATGACGTCATCACTAGTAGGCCATTTATCTTTCAGTTTTCTAACGTAATCTTGTGTTTCATGCGACATTAACGTAAATTTTTTAATAGTGTAGTGTGTTTTGATAGGAATTTTTTGTTGTGGATAGTTGATGAATGCCTGTATTATTGAGGTAAGTCATAATTTTATTAATTTACCGAATTATGAACGTATTTAGAAAACTGACCATAATAGGTTAGATTTGGATCATACTTTTTTATTATTGAAATTATGTATTTCTTTTATAGCAATGCCTTTCAAATGTTGTGTGCCAAATTGTAACGGCAATTGCAAAAATGTTAATTATAAAAATTACGCATACACTCTCTAACATCCTTTTAAACAATTACACAAAAAGACAAAATGATATCATAAGAAGAAAAACAATGCCAGACTGCAAAAGAATGAAACCATAAACTAAAGCTGTTTTATTATTTTATTTAATAAAGTAATTTAAATTACTTTATTAAATATAATAATAGTAAATTCTATTATTATATTTAATATAATAATGGTTTAATATAATAATACTGATGACTCATTTTTGAAAGATGCGATTTCGGAACATAATAAAATCATATATGGTTGAATTCAGCGTAAAAAATGCTACAACTTTTGTCATTACAAAAATTTTGAAATTCGAAAAAATAATAACAAGGGGTAGGAGTAAATTAAAAAAAATTACATTTTTTTTTAATCCAACTACACAGTTATAAAGCCCATTACAAGCCGTACAACTTCTATTTGAAACATTTTTTTGTATCTTCTACGGTTTTGGCGATAGTTACACACAAAGAAAAAAACTGTTTTTTTTCAAAGGGGTGTTTTACCCCTTAAATTTGAGTTAGGGCCGCTATAAAAAAATACGTGTCTCCTCAAATTATGTATGTTTTACAACATATTTCAAGGAGAATCAAATCGGGAGGGGACACTTGTGAACGTTCCCTTGTCAGCAATAAAGAACAAACCTCATGTTAGCATAGAAATCGTTCAGATTTAGCGATTTCGTAGTAAACAAACTGTGACTCAGAGAAGTAATATTTTGTCATGATTTTTTAAAAATATATTCCTTATATAACTGCGCAACTTACAAGGAAAGGGACCCAAGTGTCCCCCTCCGATTTTGACGAGCTTTAAATATGTTGTAAAGTAGCTCAAAATAAGAGACACGTATTTTTTTTTATGTGCTTTCTCACACGTTTAGGGTTGAAACAACCCCTACAAGCTAAAACGGTTTTTTTGGTTTTGACTAAATATCGTCAAAACTGTAAGAGATATCAAAAAATGTTTCGAATAAAAGTTGCATGGTCTTTTATGAGCTTTATAACCGCGTAGCTCGATTTTTAAAAAATTTTATATTTTTTAATTTACCCTTACTCTTTCTTATTATTTTTACGAATTTCAAAATTTTTGTTATGACAAAAGTTGTAGCATTTTTTACGCTGAATACAACCATATATGATTTTATTATATTTCAAAATCGCATCTTTCAGAAATGAACTGTCAATGTCGCACTATATGCGTCGCGCTGCGATATATGCATATATATGCATAACGCATCGTTTGTGCCGCTTGTGTAATCGATGTTTGTCGTGCATGTGTAATTGATAAGACAAATAAAATTAGAAATAAAGATTAGCATGTTATGAAACATTCGGAAAAATGTTCTGATCAAAGAACAAAGTTCACTAAAGTTGTTGCCAAGGCATCTCCTCTATATTATACTTTTATAGTTATACTAGAACAATACAAGCGCGCGCTGCGCCCGTGCACTTATTATAATAATTTAATAATTATGAAATCTAAATATTTTAATAAAATTTTTAAAATTTTAAATAACCGTCAAAATAATCTTTGCTCTTAAACTATCAAACTGTCAGAATAATCGAGATAACCAATCAGCGTCGCGGATAAGCGTCAACAATACTTTTGACACATTCGAGTATCGATTTTTCATGCCTTTTTTAAGAGTGGATTATATCGAAAAAGAAATAAATAAATAAAAATCTTACAATTAAAATGCAATTTATTGTTTTTTAATGGTAATGCAAAAAAATCCAATTAATTTCAAGTTTTTCTATTAATCAATACTAGAAACATTTGTTTGTTTATTATTTTATTTCTTTTATAATAATATATGTCGAAACAATTACAACTTTACCTTCAACAATAACATACTACATATATTGAATATAATACATATATTAACATATATTAAAAACAGATGAATTTATGGAACAAACGTATCACAAAGGTGATGTTCGTGAAAAAAGTGATTTATACAAAGTGACTTTTTGCACCATGCGCAAGTAATTATTGCAGGTGCGCCACAAATATCGCATGTTGGTTTTGACTGTTTATGGAAACAAAATTCCACTGGTGTTTCGAATTCTTCGGGCTTATTTATTACGTACCCGCTTTTATACCATGCGTATTTGAATAAATTTCTGAATCTTGGCAATGAAAATTGAGTCAATGACTGTAATTTTAAAATGGTGTTTTTTGCATGCAGATTGACTTCCAGACCTAAAAGCATTACAGTATCAGAAAAGTGTCTAATAAAATTCTTCCACAAACGAAAACCATATACATCCAATGGTTGTATTTTTCCTGTTGTTCCAGCTGGTATAGTCAACAAAATAATATCTTCTGTGGATTCTGGTTTAGATTCTTGAATAATATTTGGACAATGACCAAAGTTTAGTCCATAAATCTAGTAGTAAAACAGATTTTGGACCTACATTTAGAAAAAGTACGTCTTGCAACCAAATTTTAAAATGATGCGCTGTTAATTTTCCGGATTTCGAAGCCGTAACAAAAATATTAGGTGCCTTAAACATTGTTTCTTGCACTCTGGGACCAAATGTTCCACTAACTTCTTTCAGTACAATAAAAAGAGGCGATAATAATCTACCATCGGCTGAAACAGTAGGTTGTATAGTATAGCTATGCGTAGTTGCCGATACGGATTGTACTGCAGATTCAATCTTTTTTGTTCCTTTATATGCCAATGTACGACCGGCATGAAGTTCTAATTGGAATCCACTTTGATCACTGTTGTAAATATTTTCAACTCCATATTCTATTATTTGATATTTAACGTTTTCAATAAATGTGTTACATTTTTCTTCAAAATCGACGTTAGACAATATAAATGTTTTTCTTATAAATTTTGTTATTTTACGAGATACAATATTATGTATTATTTTAAATTTTCGTATCCATCGCGATGAAGCTGTAAATTCTGGTACATTTAAATTTTCCTGTGCCCGAATAGCCCATCAAGCTAAATCAGCGTCGTGAACAATAATTCTATTTTCAAAAGCTGTATGAAAATTATTTAATGTATATTCCGAAATTTGTTTTAATTTTTCGAATCTACTGCCACCTTGATTCACTTGAATTTCCCATCGTCGTAATTGACGTAATGAATATACTTTCCGAAATCTTTGTTTTACTCCTTCTAATGTTCTTGGCCTTGTTATACTGCTTTTCCAAAATTCGACTGCATTTTTTTTATATTCATACGGAATACGTCCATCTGTAGTACATATAACTTTAGGATTTGCGTCCATAGCTCACCTTCTTCCTCTTTATCTCTTAGTTCGAATTGCTCTGCTGTTGGAATATCGTTATCGTTTTCATAATCTAAAGATTCTTCTACTTCCATTTTGTATCTCTCATCGCGCATTTCTTTCAGCATAGATTCTATTTTATGTGCCATTTCTCGTTCTTCAGATGTTATCGTATAACATCGTTATGCGTTATATATGCGTTATGCGTTATATATGCGTTATGCATATATATATGTTAAAATTAAATATTTCTCCTTATTTGTGTACAAAAAAATAATACTTGCTTTATAGTGAATTTGCTGTTCTTTTTTTGATGCTGTTTTATATATTGTTTTTTCGTAATCACTACAAGCGCACAACTTTAAAGCGTAATATGCACTGACGGGATATGACAACGCGCTGCGCTATAAATGCACTCGAAATGCGACTATAAAAGTGTAAAATAGAGGGGATGTTTTGGCAACAACTTTAGTGAACTTTGTTCTTTGATCAGAACATTTTTCCGAATGTTTCATAACATGCTAATCTTTATTTCTAATTTTATTTGTCTTATCAATTACACATGCACGACAAACATCGATTACACAAGCGGCACAAACGATGCGTTATGCATATATATGCATATATCGCAGCGCGACGCATATAGTGCGACATTGACAGCTTATTTCTGAAAGATGCGATTTCGAAATATAATAAAATCATATATGGTTGTATTCAGCGTAAAAAATGCTACAACTTTTGTCATAACAAAAATTTTGAAATTCGTAAAAATAATAAGAAGGGGTGAGGGTAAATTAAAAAATATAAAATTTTTTAAAAATCGAGCTACGCGGTTATAAAGCTCATAAAAGACCATGCAACTTTTATTCGAAACATTTTTTGATATCTCTTACAGTTTTGACGATATTCAGTCAAAACCAAAAAAACCGTTTTAGCTTGTAGGGGTTGTTTCAACCCTAAACGTGCGAGAAAGCACATAAAAAAAATACGTGTCTCTTATTTTGAGCTACTTTACAACATATTTAAAGCTCGTCAAAATCGGAGGGGGACACTTGGGTCCCTTTCCTTGTTAGTAAAGAGCCCAATTTTGGAATTTGGTCCTTAAAAATTAAAAAAAAATTAAAGTACACGTTTTTATAGCAAAAAATCTTTTAAAATTATTTTTCCAAAAAAATCGCTTTTTACTAAGTTGCGTATACTTTTTCTGACTATGAATATCATAATTGTTATACGTTTTTCTCCGTAATTATGGGCGGTATTCATAGTCCGTTCTTATATTCAAAATCGTCTTAAGCACGGACTTATATTCGCTCTCTTCGTCACACATAGATTGTGTCTGACGAAGAAAGCGAATATAAGTTCGTGCTTAAGACGCAAGATCTATAGAGAGAAGGTTACCTCAGGCAAACCGATTGTGGGCGAGGAACGATGAAGTAAGGGGGGAGCTAGAAACAGCTTGTTGGCAAGGGGCGACGAAGTAAGGAGGGAGCTAGAAACAGTTTGTAGGCGAGGGGCGACGAAGGAAGGGGAGAGCATGATGATCTCATCGACAAACAGTAGCTGTCTCTCTCTTTCAAAGTTCTTTTTTTTCTAACTGTTTCTAACTCTGTACGCATTAAATTTTATAATATTGCCAAAAAAAATCACAAGCACGTAGGTGATAAGAGGAAAGATGAGGATAATCAAAGAAGAGTTGCCAATAAATATAAAAAAATTATTAATTAATTTAACGCAATTCACAGATTAATACAACATAGATGTATTTTTATTATTATAGATACTTATAAAATTTTATAATCACAATGTTGCCGAATATTTAATGATCCCTAATATATACCCCATCATATTTGTTTTAAAGAATTATTTTAAGATTTCAACAGAAACATTTCAATAATATTTTATTAGCAAATATTTGAAAATTGTTAATACTTTGTAAATTTTATCACATAAATATTCACATTTGCAATGTTGAAACATATATTACAATTTCATTATTTAAGTTTGTATTATAATAAATTTGTGTATAATGCTTTTTATATTACCCTAGAATTGTACTTACATTTATGAATTTCACAGTTACAATTTCTTGACAATTTTTGAGGTTTTCACAATTAAATATAAAAAATAAATCTCTTTATAGTATTTCTTTTGTAAATAATGCATATAAACAGTAAATATTATTTTAAAAATAATTTTTAAATATGTACTATTTTTTCTTTTATTTTACTATTTTACAAATAATGTTTTTTGTGTATATCCCCAAATTATATTTTATTTTCATTGATATTACAGTCTAAATACGAGTACAAAGCAATTTGTATTACAAATGCATCTGTTGCAGCGATATTTAACATTATAAACGTTAAATATTTAGCGCTATAATTTGCAATATATGTAATTTATAGCGCCTTTCTAATTTACTTTTCAATTTTTATTACGCAATTTCCAGTGCTATCAATATTTTACAAAATAAAAGTATTTTTTTCGATAAAAACTCAAAGCATTTCTATATTAAAGGAGCGAGAGAGAAAACACTAAAGCGTGCGAGAGAGACAGCTACTGTTTGACGATGAGATCATCATTGCCCCTCTTGCCGCTCGCCTCGCTCAGCATTTGCCTTTCTTGCCGCTCGCCCCGCACAGCATTAGCCCCTCTTGCCCCTTGTCCCTCTTTGCGCATGAGGTAACCTTCTTTCTATAGATCTTACTTAAGACCACGGACTAAGGAATAGAGGGACGGTGCACAAGCTGTACCGGGGGAGCACGTTTGCGGCGGGGGGGGGGGGGCCGCCATATTCGTTTAGTAATCACCACACATAGAACTCATTATTTGCGTATATGTGAGAAATGAAAGTCAGATCCTGCGCACAATAAACAAAATAGGAAATAGAAATAGAAATAATTATTAAATATTAGAAATAAGAAATTGGAATTATTTATTTTAAAAATAAAAAGAATAGAAAAAATTAATGCATAAATTAAGAAATAAGATTGGAACTAATTAATATATTTTATTCTCTTGTTAGATGTAAAATAATTTCTCTTTTTAATATTAAATGTTTATTGCTATTTCTAATATTTTGTCTACTGTATGCAGAGCCTCAGAGTAATAAAAGTTAAAGTATTTTATAAAATTTATAATACAACAATAATAAAATCGCCTAATCTCTTTATGCTTGTCACTCGTTATGTCTAGTGGCACCACTACACGAGTGTAACCATGTCACAGACACAGAATCTCTGTGTGAGAATCGCTACATCAATATGGCGGAAAGCAGTCCCCCCCGCACGCTTGAGTTACCATCCCCTCTCGCCTAAACTAGGACTTTAGACTCAGTCCCTCTATTCCTTAGTCCGTGCTTAAGACGATCTTGAATATAAGAACGGACTATGAATACCGGCCTATGATCGAAATTTGTTTATTACGATTTCGAGCTTTACTTCTATTCCGACAGAGGTGCTAGTTTCACTCCTGTCGACCCTTAACATTGAATTGAGAGAGTTACACTACTATATATACTATGCCAGTGATTATGATTGTAAACAAAACAGTACACGTTTAAAAAAATAGTTAGCGAATTATTTAAATTTATTTTGATGAAACAAAATTTATATATATATATATATACATACATACGAAAAGAAGCTTCTTTATAACATTAATCTCTTCATATTTAATGTACCGTAATAATTTTGCTACGTGATAATTTTGAATAAAGGTAAATAAAGCTCATATATACAAATTATATGTTAAATAAATTTGGATTGTAGCAAAGTGAGTTTTTGATGTACAATAAGTTTAATATCAATAATGATATCAGAAATAGATGTTTAACGAAGCTACTTAGCTTAGTAAAACTAAATAAAGCTTAATAATCTGAGTATTGAATATTAAATATTGAAATGCGAAGAGCAACACAGTTTTATTTAAATAAATTCTTATGATTTGTAATTTGATCAAGTAAAAAATAAGCAGTTTTTAGAAATCAATAATGTTTTAGATCTATTACTGACGAAAGTAAACTATGAATTATTTCTACGATGCAATCATAACCTCAAGAAATTGATCATAATTTGAAATAAGATTTATTATTACAGATAGCATCAGTTGTGTACAAGGATTTTCTTATTAAACATTTAAGATGGATCAGATGCTTCCCAGTCCTGGATTTAGTATACCCAGCATTGGTACACCTTTGCATCAACCAGAAGAGGATCAACAAATTCTACCAAATGCCTTGCAACAGCAACAGCAATCACAACAATATCAGTTGCAACAATTACATTCAATGAGCCCTAACATGCAGAGTGGCATGTTAATGCTAACGCCACAGAAGACTATGCATACATATGCTCCAACTCCAACATTTGCGACACCACAAAGTCTTATGCAACCGCAAACACCGGTAATGCGATATTAATATATATGCCATGTTTTACAAAGAAAGTACTCGACATCAATATTTATACAATATTGAGATGAATTTTTTATTAATAATTAATTAATACTGTCCATTATTAAATTAAATTGAAAATTTTAATTGAAAATTTTAATTATAGGTTTTTAAAGAAAGAAGTATCAAAATTTTCATATTCTGACAATTTATATGTGCTTAAACTTTTTTACAAAGATTTATTTAATAAAGTAATTATATTTTGTGAAGCAATAATCATTAAAATTAATAAAATATTTAAAACAAAAATTAAAATTAATATTAAAACAAAATATGAATAAATTGACAAAATATAAATTTTTCAACAAGTTTTTTTCTTAGAAATCTATGGTCATCAGTATTCGAAAATTTTACAGTATTCTAGTAATTACTAATAATTGCAATAAAAATATTATTTACGATATTACGAGACAATGTAGAATTTTTTTAATTGGAATTATCAGTTCACACACATAATACAAATCTTCTGTATATTTTACATATTATATTGTTTCCAAAGATTAATACTTAACAATTTGTTTTTCGGAAACTCTAATACGCTAATACTTTAGTTTATAGCGAGTAAATCTGAATGCGCACACAATAAAACAGAATATATTCCGTCGGCAAAGTGTTAAGGAATGAAAATTCAAAAGAATTCAGAATTATATTTTCAATGGTTGTTAAATTATGAGTGCTTAGGAAATTGATTGACAATTATAAGCTTTATTACAATGTAAGAATTAATCCGACAAAATTTAAGCATCTAAATTTTGGTTTTTTTACGTTGATTTTTTTCTATAAATATTGATTTAATTGTTTTAATAAAAATTTGAGATGTAATTACTTTGACATTAAGATCTTTAAATTGAAAAGGATCAATGCTATGGAAAAATTTAAAAAATGTATAAAATTATTTACAAAATGTATTTTAAAATGCAATATTGTGTATTACATATTAACGTATTTTATGATTTTAATACTACTTTTTTATGTCTTAGCAAAATATGATGTCTCCAATAATACCTCAAAATAATCAGATAACGCCAGTATCGATAGGTCCTGCAACTCCTGGACCCATGACGCCAATGACACCAGCTTCTGCTGATCCTGGAATACTACCACAATTGCAGTAAGTTATAAAGAAATTAAGTATAGTATTATATTTTCTACTTTTTTTCTACTTTATTTCTTTACACATATACATATCTTTCTTTTATTTTAGAAACATTGTATCCACTGTCAATTTAAATTGTAAGCTTGAGTTGAAGAAAATAGCACTTCATGCTAGAAATGCTGAATATAATCCAAAAAGGTTTGCTGCTGTTATTATGCGAATAAGAGAGCCAAGAACTACTGCACTAATATTCAGTAGCGGCAAAATGGTCTGCACTGGCGCTAAGAGTGAAGGAGATTCGCGCCTTGCTGCTAGAAAGTACGCGAGAATTATTCAAAAGTTAGGTTTTCCTGTAAGTATCATCAAGTTGTGTTATCAAAACATAATGTAAGTTTTTGTCACTCCACAATTGATCAAAATTGAGCATTGTTTACAATTTATAAATAACTTAATCTTTTAAATCTTGATGATGCATATATGTGTCGTTTTAAAGGAAATACAATATTTTTTATTTATAGGATTTTTCCAAAATTTTACCTAATGGTAGGGATTGCTGAATTTGAATCTATGCTCAAAATTCAATATGGCAGATTTAATATAGCAAATGTAAATTTAAAAATTGCTTTTCTTTTATTCTCATCAAACTTTATTTTTATAAGTTTTTATGATTTTTTAATTAAAATTTGGCATCAAAATTTTAAAAAGAGGATATTATCTTTTATAAAATACAAAATAAGATTTATTGTATTCTGAAATTTTAACTTACATATTATATTTAAATTAACAATTAAAATACTAATAATTTTTTTCAATTTAATGATATTTTACGTTAGATTTTTTAAATTTATGAATTAAAAAATTATTTATTAATATATAAAGACTAGGCTCGTATGATATAAATCAAATTAATACAAATTGAAAGGCATCTCGAGCCATCGCTGGATGTTAGTGCAAGAATTATTAATATTTTTCATACAGAAAATTGATTCGTCTACTAGAGAGCCACTCGCGCTCTAATATTTTTTCTCTCGTTCTTCCTTCTTTCTAATAACTTCCTTTCTTTTCTTCATTTCGTATATTTAGATTCTCGAAAATGAGATCAATGTATGTAATTTTCGTACACTTTAGTATCTCGAATCCGAAATCATGTATACCAGAGGTCTGTTCTTTATAGCTGAACTGGCTGCACTAGTTCAGAGTTTATCTTTTTTCCTCTACATTGGAAGGAGAAAGAAGAACTCTGAACTAGTGCAAACAGTTCAGCTATAAAGAACAGACCTCAGGTCACACAAATGCCTTAACACATGAACTTGCACGGGTGTCAAGGCATATCGAGTCGGCGTGTTCCGACTCTACATATTTTTACATCATGATTATGGTTATGAACACAGCGGCAAAGCTGTTTTGACTGTTTCAAAGCAACTGGAGCAATTGATTGATATTATAAATATTAACCTTTATAAATATTAACCTTTATTTGTCAATTGCTCCAGTTGCTTTGAAATAGCCAAAATAGCATTGCCGTTATGTTCATAACCAGTCATGATGTAAAAATATGTAGAGTCGGAACACGCCGACTCGATATGCCTTGACACCTGTGCAACTTCATGCGTTAAGGCATTAGTGTGACCATGTACACTTTAATAATGTCTCTAGTAGACGAATCAATTTTCTGTATGAAAAATATTAATAATTCTTGCACTAACATCCAGCGATGGCTCGAAATGTCTTTCAATTTGTATTAATTTAAAAAATTTATATTTAGACTTTTAAATTAAAGATTCTGAATTATTTTTTCTGAAAATACATAATTTCATATAAAATATATTGAAATTGTTACATTAGGATTTAGAATTCCAACATAGAATTCCAACATGGAATTCCAATAGAATAGAATAGAATGGTTTATTAAATTAATCCCTTCTGGGTTATAATTTTTTACAATCGCACTTTTTCGCATCTTTTTTCTTTGTTAACTTATAACTATAATTAAAATTATCCTTATCGCATCTCGTCCTCCTTCTCTGCTAACAAAACCATATTGTCCGCGTATGCTAGCGTGTATATTTTCTTCCTTTCCAACTGTACTCTCCCCATTTTCCTTTTCTCATTCCTTCTTTTATATCAGCTGTCATATATTATATTAAACAGCATCGGGCTCAATAGACATCCCTGTCTCCAATTCTAATTCTTGATCTTGTCTCCCTGCGTTTCTTTTAATCAGTCCTTCCCTAATCCCTCTTTCTTTTATTAGTTACTGTATCAGTTTCCCTCTATCTATTGAGTCAAATGCCGCCTTTAGATCTATAAACAGCACTATTAGCTTTTTCTTTTTCTTCGATATAGTTTTCTGTTCACTAAATAATTTATTATATATGTATTGTCCACGGTATCCATCTCTTTCCTGAATCCCATCTGATTACATAGCAATATTTCTTTTGTCTCTATTTGTCACTACTTTCTTCGGTCCCAGTTTTTCGGTCAAAATCATCGGATGCACCTTGTATAGGGCAATCATTATCGTCATACCTTGTAATTCTTAACTTTTCTTTCTTTCTTTTAACTGTCGATATTATTCGATATTATTATTCTTTCTTTCCATTTTTTCAGTTATTCCTCCCCATTTTATATCCTTTCACAGACCTCTACCCATTCCTCTACCCCCTTCTATATTACCAAACTTCCCCTAGTATTCCATCTATTTCAATCGCTTTCTTATTCTTTCTTATCTTTTCTTATCCCTTGATTGCTCCCTTTATCTCCTTCTATATTTTAATTTAGTATCCAAAACCTAAAAACCTAACAAAAAAAATCAAATACATAAATTCTTTACATTTTAATTTTTTTATAGAAGTTTGATAACAAAATGTTTTTATTTCTTAGCAATTAAGGAATTAATAATAATAGTAAATATTGTCTCTTTTTTTGATATAATTATGATTTTATTTAGGCAAAGTTCTTAGATTTCAAAATCCAAAATATGGTTGGCAGCTGTGATGTAAAGTTTCCAATTAGATTGGAGGGTTTAGTACTCTCTCATGGACAATTCTCATCGTATGAACCAGAGCTATTTCCAGGTTTAATATATAGGATGGTCAAACCTCGAATTGTACTGCTCATATTTGTTTCAGGAAAAGTAGTATTAACTGGTGAGTATATATCCATTTTATATATGATTCTGTTCTATCATAGTGGTTTTACAATAAGACAAAAGTTTTTAAATGAAAACATTTACATACTATTTAACAATTTCAATCCTTTTTACAATTTTTAAACATGTATGATGTTTATGGTATATGACAAAAGTACAGGGAATTATATGTTTAGCTATTTAAGACTTATATGTATAAAACAATCTTTTTTGCTATGTCAAATGAGTCTTTAATAATAATATTTTAAATATATAATATTTTTTAAAATATTTTTTATAATAATATTGTCTTATTATACAAAATAAAAATAGCAATATTTATACATGAAATACATTAAAAAATAATATAAGAAATTGTTCAATTTTTAATGCATTAAATATATATTTCTCTCGAATGTATATGTCAAATTTCAAAACTTTCTAAATTTTAGTATGGACTCTTATGATAGAATTATGTTCTGTATAATAAATGCATATTAAACGTGCAGAAATGATATTTTCGTAAGTTTCTCTACGTCAGTCGAGGACACATATAGGATTATCTATACAGAATTATGTCAAAGTCTACTTAATTGATTTTAAAGATATTGGGGTATATTAAAGTTTAAAGATATTGAAGAACTGTTTAAAAATTCTAGATAAAGTTGCATTTAACAGTTGAATTCAGATGTAATTGTTTTATTCAAAAATATATACTTGTCATAAATATTGATAGTTTCACTTAAGTAAGTATTATATAAAAGTGATAAGAAAAAAAGATTCTAATGTATTACTTGCTAACTGTCTCATATATGCGGCAGAAAAAGATTTCTTAATGCATTTAAAGTTGTAAATTACTAAAAATTATTATTTTTTATATATTTTACTCCATTTTTGTCGCAATCTTATATATTTTATACCTTATATACTGTTAAGCAGAATACATTCAATATTGGGCTAAAATAAAAAAAAAATAGATTTTGATGTTCTTACTTTTAAATCTAGGATATAAACATTAATATTAACAAAAATATTATTTCTGTATTTGTATGTTTTGAGTTTAATACTTCGTGCTTTTATATGTTGCTAGGTGCAAAGGTTCGTAAGGAAATTTATGAAGCCTTCGACAACATCTACCCGATTCTGAAGAGCTTTAAAAAACAGTAATAATATCCGTATAATTCTGATTTGTTTTTACTATTGAGATCACTTGGGGCATATTGCAGTTCTTATATTGTAACACAGTCACATAAGCGAGTGAATATGTTTATACTATTGTTAAAGTCAGTTGTGTCAAACATTTTTTTGATTATCCAATATATAGAATATCTCAAGATTACTGAACGTTTTAATTCATTATTAATTTTTTTAAATGATCTTTAGAATTGAGTTTTTTTTAAACTTCTAATTTTTTAATACAAGTTTATTATAACTAGATTCGAAACGAGAGAATATAAATTAAACAGTTTGTTTGTATATCATTCACATTTGATTCCATAAATCAATAAAATATACATTAAGGAAAAAAAGGATAAATTCAAACAAATATTTTTTGCTTTTGCGATATGTTTTAGTAAACATGAAATGATATTAAACCAGTCCAACTTATTAACTGCATTATTTATTTGCTTTAGCGTTGTCACTATATATTATCACTATATATAGATCATCTATACATTAGTTAGGAATATAAAATTTAAAAAGGAATAAGAAAGAAAATAGGAATAGGAATATAAAATCATAAATTTCAATAAATTATGAAATTTATGATTTCATATTTTTAACAATAAATTAAATATGTCAATGAAATCAAATCATTTTATATAAATCTGTTAATATTACTGATGCATGTTTAACCCTTTCGCTGTAAAAATCTTCGGTGCAAAGCGTATACTACAGGCGATAGACGTTCAGCAGCGACTGATATTGTGAATGCCATAACTTCGTAAACAACGCAAATAATATTTAAGTACTGAAAAGTTCTTGGCAAAATAATTGGAGGAGTCATAAGCACTTACAGTTCATATTGAGCGATGTTAATTGAACGTCAATAGTATAAGATGACCGAACTTAGATGCCCTTAGACACCAACTGTACATTATATATACGCAGGGCTGGGCAAAATACATCATTAAGTATTTGAAATACAAAATATAAAATACTATCAATCTTCTATCAAATACAAAATATAAAATACTATTAATCTTCTATCAAAATACTAAGATTGACAGTATTCTGTATTTTGTATTTCAAATACTTTTTGCCCAGCCCTGTATATACGCGCCTATAGACGCCAATCGCAATGAAAGGGTTAACATAAATATATAAATATGTGAAATAAAGAAATAATTTTTAACTAAATAGTAATTAGTCATGTTAATGACCTTTTTTCTGTATACTGAATATATACTTTTTTTCGGTTTGTAGATTAAATAGTTACAAACTTCAATCAATCATCGAGAAATTTAATTTCACTGAAAACGAGTTGAAAACATGAATTATATAAAGATTTATTAAAATGCAGGATAATAAAAATGTATTTTCGATATATTTTGTTAATTAATGTGTTAAAGGTATGATATATGTGTTAAAGGCGAATGGTATCGTGAAAAAATCATTTTACTTCAACAAATGCTGCAAAAAAGAATTCACATAATTTCTCACTTTTTAGGTCAAAATTCAATATACAGAGTGTCCCATTTTAACTTAGACACCACACTATCTCGAAAACAATGCATTTTCGAAAAAAATGTTTAAACAAAAGTTGTAGGGTTTGAAGAAAGCCATCAGATGGGCTAGATTTTGGGTCCGGGGCCCACTTTGGGCTCAATAAGGCCCAAGTTGACTTTTTTTTTATGGAAACGCCTATTTAAGATTTTAAACGCCTATTTAACGCCTTTTATTGCAGATTCGTATTCTATGAAAAAAATAAGGAAATTTTGTTCCTGGTTTTTTCGCTAAACCTCCTCCAACAGATGCAAAATAGCGCTTAAGAAATTTCTAAAAGATAATTTTATTTCTTCACTGTCAATAGCATTCATTGCTAATATGCGAATGTTCTATTCGCATATCATTACAGGACACATGTTAAAATATTGTAGATGATATTCATAAAAACTTTGTATTTCTTTTGATCGTCTATCAAAATTCAATACTGTTACTCCTGCATATCTGCATATCTGCTTTTTTTAAAAAAATATTGGTGCTATGCAAAAAATGCATAGGACATAAATAATGTATTTTTTTAAGAGCTACAACTTTTATTTGAAACATTTCTTTGTTACATCAATATTTATCAAGATAATGTTAAAAGAAACGATAATTTTTGAGGTTTTAAGTAGTTTTGACTTTGAAAATGACCTTGTCGCCAATCAGCATGGTCATATTCGTAATCAGCGCGCAAAAATACAATAAAAAGCGTAGTTTGGAGCAAGTCGGAGATGTAGACTTTTCGGAACTTTATCCATTTTTTTTATCTTGTATTTCCTGCGTTAATTTTTTTAGTATTTAAGGTTATTGTTCGTCATCTACTTATATATGTATAGGCAGAGAGAAACCTAAGAGGGGCCACGCTGCCGTTTTTTGTACGACGCTTTTTCTAGGCCGTATACTAGCGGCGCGTACATCCATTTTACAGTCTGCCTACATAGCCACATCCATTTTCCGGGATGGTAAAAGAGCCCTGGTTGGTTCATGTCCGTGTTACATCCATTTTCCGGGATGGTAAAAGAGTCATGGTTGATTCATGTCCGTGTTACATCCACAATTTATTGAACAGAAATACGTCTCGCATATAGATATAATTAATGTACTTTGTTAGCTGCGCGTGATTTTTTCCGTTCAAGCATATATTACAAACATTAATGTATGTTATTAATGAAATAATTTTAATATGTATTTATATATGTGTAGGATGTGTAGGATGTGTAGGATGTTATTCTCGCGATACAGACAGAAAAAAATAAATGATATATTTCAATAAATTGAATTTTATTTGATAAAACGATTTTAGAAAATTTTTCAGATTAAATAACTCTTTTTGTATATTCTTGTAATCTTCAGTAAAGGCTACGTATAATAAAATATACATATTTTATATATTGTAACGTCCCCATATTTTAGCGAGTAGATTTCTACTCATAAATTTTTGTTTAAACTTTCTAGTTTATCACCTCTCGGAATTATCGCTCGCTGTATCAATAGCGCCCGACACATGTTACCAGAAAGGCGCAACACGAAACCTTTCGCGTAACGTAAACCCCTTATTGCGTTTTAAGGGGATGCTGGAGTTACCGGCCGGACATTATATTTTTTCGAACAAGAATATCTTTTTATTGGTTGCATAGAATTGTAAACCCTTTTGCAGGAGTAAAGTGTACACAAAAACGGAATTCGGGCTGCTCGACTTTATTTGGAAAAAAAAGAATTAATAACAAAATTTGTTTCTATTTATTAATTTCTATTCTGCTCTTAGGATAACATATTGTATAGAGCTATCTATTTTCGTTTTTTATAAAAGTTTAACAGTTTTAAGACGCTGAATAAGAGCAGCCCGAATTCCGGACTGCAGAATAGAATGTTATGGAACCATTAAAATTGGGCTGAAAAGTCTAATGTAAAAAATATTCTTGTCCGACTATTTTTACATACGTGTGCGTCCAATATCGGTATTGTTAACGATCGAGCTTCGCGCTGCGTGCGTTATGTCGTTTTTATAATTTCTTTTTCGTCATATATTTCTATAATTTGTCTTTATAATTCGTTATCGTATACGTTGTAACAAGTTCACATTAACAGGCAGAATATGACCATGTTTAGCGTTCGCCGCGGAAAAACATGCCTCGGTAAACAATCTCGAGTGAGCCGCTGCTATTGTTTTTATTTTACTTCTAACAGCGAAGGCCACGAGAGAAACGTTGAAAAGACGAAAATTTCAAAATCATCAGAGATAGCGTTCCCTTCTCTAGCGCTTGAGTTTAGATCTGCACGAATCATCATCGATCATCTGGCCCTCTCTCCGATGTGAAAAAGGCGGTCGCAAGCCGATCAACCGGACAGGCGTTTCACTCGGTCATTCTTGCAAAACCAGAAGCTTTCTTCAATTCCGCGTGAGAAGACGCTTCAAGTCGCTGAGTGCTAGTAATTAGTTTTCTCATTTTTCGTCTTAAGCATACGAAAGCTTAACTTCGGGCTTCGAAATCAGCTGTTTCTCGAATCTTTTCTTTTTTGCGAGATTTAGACGCTTGTCGCGTGAACGTAATCGACGGGCTTAATCGCCAGCGAACTGTTGTTAATTTCGTTTGATTAATTATTGACAATAAAGTGCATTATTCTGCAAGTATCATCGCTCTACAAACATTTATCGCGCTCATACGATTTGATCCGTTTCCCCGCGTCTGCGGGTCCTCACTTTTCGCTTACTTCATTCCATTTCGCTCTCTTTCTCTCGCTCGGTTGCCGGTTCGTGCGACCGCCAGCGGTCTCTCTCCTTCTCGTTCCTTTCGCTGCTCCGTTCTTTCCTTGCCGCTAATCTTACCCTTCGCTCTCTCTGAGCGCACCCGGCACCTCTCTGTTCCGATCGGAGTCTCATTTCGATCGCGAACATAAATTTGGTCCTTCGAGCCGGATCAAGGGCAATCAGTGCGGCGCGTTAAAGTGACTGGACAAAGGGGAACAATTCGTATATCACCATGAGTGAACTGTTAGCGAAACAGCAAGCATTGTTTCATTCAATCTCCCGGTCACTTGACAATTTTCGAAAGGTCGGGAAAAACAATTACACACCCGCAAAAATACGATCGCGAGTGTCCGCCCTGAAAGAGACATGGGCTCAGTGCATTGATACGCATTCATCGTTGCTGCAAGCCGTGCCAGAAGCAAAGCGAGAGTCGGTCGACTACTTCCGGAGTCAGCTTTTCGACACACACGAAGACGTCTATCAGGAGACTCTGGACTACATGGCGGAGCGTCTCGAGGAGATCGAACCGCCGATGACTTCCACCTCGGCAAATCATCGCGCCAGTGAGTCTTCATCAGCCTTTTCGCTGTCTCATCTACCACCCATCAGCATTCCACCGTTTTCGGGCAAGTACGACGAATGGGAAAGTTTTCGCGATCGTTTTTCGTCGCTCATTATCCACAATAAGGACTTGTCCGCGTTCGCGCGTATGCACTTCTTATCCTCGAGCTTGACCGGGCGCGCTCTGGACGCGATTAAGAACATTCCAGTAACAGCCGACAATTTCGAGATCGCTTGGAAAACTCTGGTGTCGCGCTATGAGAATAAACGTCGCTTGGTCGATATTCATGCCGCGTCGCTGTGTAATCTCCCGAGTGTTTCACGCGAGTCAGCTTCGGAATTAAACGAACTACGAGATAAAGCCAATCAAGCTATCGCGTCTCTAAAAACACTCAAGCGATCATACGAAGACATTCTGAACGATCTCCTCGTGTATACAGTCTCTCAAAAACTCGATCCTGCTACGCAAAAAGCGTGGAAGCTCAAAGGGGGGGACGAAACGGCTATTCCGTCATACGCAGATCTCGATCGCTTCATCGCCTCTCGCGCTCGCGCTCTCGAGGAATTGGCGCCTCCAAGCGCTACGAAACAAGCACGGTCGCAAAGGACAACGAGCGCGACGGCGTCCGCAACGTCCGCAATCTCGTGCCCACTGTGCAAATCGGCTCATTTTATCAACAAGTGTCCGCAGTTTATTAAGAAAAACCCGATACAACGTGCGGAAATCATAAAAAGCAGCAACCGTTGCATGAACTGCTTGAGCGCAAAACACGCAGTAAAGTCGTGCCCCAGCAAATACGCCTGTCGCACGTGTCAGCAAAAGCATCACTCGATGCTACACCTTAATGCAGATTCTCCGTCAGTCGAAACAGCCAGCCCGCTCGATTCCAATGCGCAAGCAAAGACCGCTGAGACTGCTGCTGTATTAAATATGACGACCAAAACTCTTTCGCGACCTCACGTGTTGCTGGCAACCGCTAAAGTCCAGGCTCGGACAGCATCAGGTCGCGCCATCGTCGTTCGAGCATTAATCGACCAAGGCTCGGAAATAACTTTTATGACCGAACGACTCGCGCGGATCCTAAAAGTGCGCCGCGTTCGCGCACCGGTTGCCATTTCAGGCGTCGGAAGCTTCGACGCTGGCTCTTGTCGTTTCGCCGCAAAAATAATTCTTTCTCCCTGCGACAACTCGAAGCCGGCCCTCGAGATTTGCGCGTCTATAATGAAGTCGCTGACGAGCTACGCCCCGTCGCCTGCGGTCTCTCCCGTCAATTGGGATCATCTCGCGGATCTTTCTCTCGCGGATCCGGATCCTCTCAGCGCAGATCCAATTGATCTGCTCTTAGGCGCCGATCTTTATGCTAATCTAATTCTCGAGGGCGTGCGAAAGGGCGAAAGCGGCCAACCTGTGGCGCAAAATACCGTCTTTGGATGGATCATCTCGGGCTCGACGGCGACTCGTGAGGACTCACGTCACGTCACCGTCCAGCATTGCGCAAACAATCTATCACTCGATAAGCTTCTCCAGAATTTTTGGGAGATCGAGGAGCTGCCGCGCCAGACACTACTCAGCCCCGAGGAGCAGCATTGCGAGGAGCATTTTGTGTCGACGCACTCGCGCGATTCGAACGGTCGGTACATCGTGCGTCTCCCATTCAAGCGAGGCCCTCCGATCGAAATCGGAAGCTCGCATGGGACCGCCAAGCGCTTGTTGCAAGGATTGCAGCGACGCTTCAATGAAAATCCGCAATTAAAAGCGGAATACAGTGATTTTCTTAGCGAGTATGAGCGAATGGGACATATGCGAACCATAACGTCTCCCGGGCACGACTCAGCGCAATGTGTTTACATTCCGCATCACCCGGTTATTCGCGAGAGCAGCGTTACCACGCACTTGCGCGTCGTGTTTAACGCCTCGAGCCGCACTGGGAATGGATCGACGCTAAATGATCATTTGCTCGCGGGTCCGAAATTGCAGACCGACTTAGCGGCGGTAATTCTACGATGGAGACAGTTTCGCTACGTTTATGCCGCCGATATCGCAAAAATGTATCGCCAAATACGAGTAGATCCTCGCGACGTCGACTACCAGCGAATCTTGTGGTTCCGTGATAACGACCACAGCGTACAAGCGTATCAGTTGCTCACGGTGACATACGGTACGGCTTCGGCGCCCTTTTTAGCACTTCGCGTGCTTCGTCAGCTTGCTCAAGACGAAGGAGATGCGTTTCCCTTGGCGGTCTCGGTGCTCCAAGATCATATTTACGTCGATGATGTCCTCTTCGGGGCGGACGACATTCCGATGCTTCGACAAATACGCGAACAGCTGTGCACACTGTTAGCCCGAGGTCAGTTCGAATTGCGAAAGTGGGTCAGCAACTCGTCAAAATTATTGAGCGACATCGCCGTCGAAAATCACGGGTTAGCTTGCTCTAAAATTCTACAAAATGATGAGCACATAAAAATTCTCGGTATCAGCTGGAATCCGGCGTCGGACGTCTTCGAATTTCGCGTGTCACTTCCTCTCTCGATTCCAAACACAAAACGGGCGATCTTATCCACCATCGCGAAGCTGTTCGATCCACTCGGTTGGAGCACGCCCGTGACAATTTCAGCCAAAATCCTTCTGCAAAAATTGTGGCAGCTTAAAGTGGACTGGGATGAAACTATTCCATTAACATTGGTAAGCCAGTGGGAGTCCATAAAAACGTCGCTGGTCGACCTAAACGGGCAGCGACTCGCTCGCTGGATACAGCAAGGATCCGATACAATGGAATGCGAGCTTCACGGCTTCTCTGACGCGTCTACCACTTCTTACGCCGCCGCCGTTTATCTTAGGCTCACATCCATCTCTGGGGAGATAACTTCCGCGTTGCTTGTCGGAAAATCAAAAGTCGCGCCGATCAAATCATTAAGTATTCCTCGGTTGGAGCTAGCCGCGGCCGTCCTTCTGTCTCGGTTGATGGAATTCGTGCGTAACTCTCTCCGTCTCACCACAGCTTCATGTCATTGCTGGACGGATTCAACCGTCGTGCTTGCGTGGGTGAATCAACCGCCGTCGAGGTGGAAAACTTTCGTGGCAAATCGCGTGTCCGAAATCCAATCCCGGATTCCATTTGCCTCCTGGAAGCATGTTCCAACCGGGGACAATCCTGCCGATTGCGCATCTCGCGGAATTCTCGGTAGCCAGCTCGCTACCCACAAACTTTGGTGGCAGGGACCAACGTGGTTGCGTCTTCCGGCATCTGAATGGCCCGCACTGGTTGACTCTTCGTCCAAAGCGCCTCTCGAACAGCGACTTTGCGCCGCCGCTCATGTAGTAAATCCACCGGAGCCGTGGGATCTATCGAAACGCTACTCCTCATGGCCTAAACTCATACGCGTTACCGCGTACATCATGCGCTTCGCTCATCGGCTTCGTCACCGGGCAACGCATCAGGTAACGATCAATGAAGCTCCATTCGCCCTTTCGGCGAGCGAATGCCGAACCGCGCGAGATTTCTGGCTTCAGCGCGTTCAGGAGGAATTATTTCCAGTAGATCGAAAGGCGCTACAAAATCAAAAGGCCCTGTCCTCAAAGAGCCGACTCCTCTCTCTTAATCCTTTTCTGGGCAGAGATAAATTAATTCGCGTTGGCGGGCGGTTGTCCAACGCTCTCATTGCCCTTCCACGCAAACATCCCGTCATTCTCGCGTCGCATCCACTGGTGACGCTCCTAGCTCATCACGCTCATCTGCGATCCCTTCACGCCGGCACTCAACTCACGCTCGCAACATTGCGTCGCGAATTCTGGATAATCCGAGCTCGAAGCGTGGTAAAAGCGGTGATAAATCAGTGCATAGTCTGCACTCGAGAAAAGGCGGCGACGCAAACGCAGCTGATGGGCGACTTGCCGACGGTGCGAGTCGCGCCTCCCGCACGCGCGTTCTTGCATTGCGGTGTTGATTACGCCGGTCCGGTCTCAATTCGAGCGATGTCCGGCCGCGGCGTTAAATCACACAAGGCGTACATCGCCGTTTTCATATGTATGGCGACTCGCGCTATCCACCTAGAAGTCGTCGAGGGCTATGCCACCTCGGCATTTCTAGGAGCTTACTCTCGATTTTGCGCACGACGAGGACTTCCAGAGTCCATGTACTCCGACAACGGAACTACTTTCGTGGGGGCCGAGCGCGAGTTATCTATAGCCTTCCGAGCGGCTCTTCGCGAGCCTGAATTTCTAAATCGCACGGCCACGGATAATGTAACATGGCGTTTTATTCCTCCATCGGCTCCACATTTCGGCGGGCTCTGGGAGGCAGGTGTCCGAAGCGTAAAACACCACCTCCGTAGGATAGTTGGGTCTCACACTCTGACCTTCGAAGAATTCGCTACCGTGCTCTGTAACATCGAAGCATGTCTAAATTCTCGGCCTCTCGCCCCGCTTACTGATACCGTCGACGATTACGAGCCGCTCACGCCAGGCCACTTTTTAATAGGATCGGCCTTGACTACGCCTCCGGAACAATCAGTACTGGAAATCAACGAGAATCGTCTGTCCCGATGGCAACTAGTGCGACAGCTGACGGAGCGATTTTGGAAAATTTGGCAAAATGACTATGTAAACACGCTTCAACAACGGGTGAAGTGGCGACAAGTAGCCAAAGATTCTGTTCAAGTCGGCAAATTAGTACTGCTAAAAAACTCATTGCTCCCGCCGTGCAAATGGGAACTAGGGCGCATTCTAGAGTGCCATGCGGGCCCTGACAACCTCACGCGTGTTGTCACAGTCAAAACCATCTCCGGCGAGTACAAACGACCGTTAGTAAAAATATGTCTTCTACCGATCGACATGGAGTCGACAAATTAGAACGCGCTAGTTCTTGAGATAACAGCTGATCGCCTCCATCAAATGATCATTCTATCTGTAAAATAACTTTTATAAAATTTTTGTTTGCTGCGATGTATAATTACCGTCATTCTTTCGAAACGATCATTTCAAGGCGGGCGGTATGTTAACGATCGAGCTTCGCGCTGCGTGCGTTATGTCGTTTTTATAATTTCTTTTTCGTCATATATTTCTATAATTTGTCTTTATAATTCGTTATCGTATACGTTGTAACAAGTTCACATTAACAGGCAGAATATGACCATGTTTAGCGTTCGCCGCGGAAAAACATGCCTCGGTAAACAATCTCGAGTGAGCCGCTGCTATTGTTTTTATTTTACTTCTAACAGCGAAGGCCACGAGAGAAACGTTGAAAAGACGAAAATTTCAAAATCATCAGAGATAGCGTTCCCTTCTCTAGCGCTTGAGTTTAGATCTGCACGAATCATCATCGATCATCTGGCCCTCTCTCCGATGTGAAAAAGGCGGTCGCAAGCCGATCAACCGGACAGGCGTTTCACTCGGTCATTCTTGCAAAACCAGAAGCTTTCTTCAATTCCGCGTGAGAAGACGCTTCAAGTCGCTGAGTGCTAGTAATTAGTTTTCTCATTTTTCGTCTTAAGCATACGAAAGCTTAACTTCGGGCTTCGAAATCAGCTGTTTCTCGAATCTTTTCTTTTTTGCGAGATTTAGACGCTTGTCGCGTGAACGTAATCGACGGGCTTAATCGCCAGCGAACTTTTGTTAATTTCGTTTGATTAATTATTGACAATAAAGTGCATTATTCTGCAAGTATCATCGCTCTACAAACATTTATCGCGCTCATACGATTTGATCCGTTTCCCCGCGTCTGCGGGTCCTCACTTTTCGCTTACTTCATTCCATTTCGCTCTCTTTCTCTCGCTCGGTTGCCGGTTCGTGCGACCGCCAGCGGTCTCTCTCCTTCTCGTTCCTTTCGCTGCTCCGTTCTTTCCTTGCCGCTAATCTTACCCTTCGCTCTCTCTGAGCGCACCCGGCACCTCTCTGTTCCGATCGGAGTCTCATTTCGATCGCGAACAGGTATAACAGATGAAAAAATAACAGAAGATTAGTTCCAGGATAATATCAGAGAGGCGCTATACAATAATATGCGAATATATACACGCACCACACATACGCATACACAATACATTCATACTTAGATTATGACTTATGCCGATAATATTACTCTCATTTTTAGTTCCATCGAAATGATGGCGCTTTCGCGTCGGAGTTCGTCAGGCACTCCAGCATCCTCTTAAAGCGTATGACTGTAAATTATCTGTCGTCACTCTCAAAACCTAGGCCCGGATATCACCTACGGTTTTATGTTAACCATACCACTCTTAAAACTTAGGCCCGGGTATCGCCTGCAGTTTTATACAAACCATGCCTCGAACATTCAATATTCAAAGGCGCGATTAGATCCATGTGCGGTCCTATTGCATAGGACACACCTTTGTCTCTAAAGATCCAGAATGGTATAAATACGGGTCCTGCGAGGCCGCCGAGAGTCAGAGTCAGTCAGAGAGTCAGTTTCGGTCAAGTCGTCAGTTTCGTCTTATTCGCAGTTGCAGTTTTCAATTCTGACTCAGTCTCGGTCCAATTCTAGTTCTAGTTTCGTCCTAGTTCAGTACGGTTAGTTTAAGTTTGGTTCATCAATTTATACGTTCAAGTACTTAATCCGCGAACTGCGCGTTCCATTTCTAGAACATAAGTGCTTATATGTTTGTAAGAATTCTTATTTTATAAGTCCATTTGAGTAATTTCGTTTAATGTATGTTATTAATGAAATAATTTTAATATGTATTTATATATGTGTAGGATGTTATTCTCGCGATACAGACAGAAAAAAATAAACAGTGTACTCTTATTTTCATTTATAATTACATTTATTTGGTAAAATTGAGAATTTTATCTTTAATTTCAAATCCTTAAACATTATTCCAACTTAGTGTGCGATCCTTAAATTTCAATGAACAATAAAAGGTAAAGACGTGTTGTGCCGAAATAGCTCTAGTGCAGCGATTCTCCGACCACAACATAATAGGAAAGACACTCCCTCCGCAACCAGCAACAATAACAATAACCAGCAACAATAACAATAACCAGCAACAATGATGCATTTGAAGATTCATCTCTACATGACTATCAGCCTGCTATTGGAAGATCGATCCTGAGTCGATCGGCCCCCTCACGATTAAATTGAGCCATCACTGGCTTCAGGTACCATACAAGTCAACACCGGTGAGTCCGTTCCAAATTCATTTGCATGAGAAGGTTCAAAATCAAAATCTGAGGGAGAAACAATGTCAGATACTGAAATAACATCTCCGTGTCCAGACTCGAATTGTAATTGTCGTTTCGTATACTGTATCTTGGATAACGCGTGCTTGAATAAGAATACTGGCACGATATTGTGTCTCAATTGTTATCACGATTTGTCGAAACCAACACGCAATAATTTCAAACACGTCCTCGGACATCATCTGAATATTGGTTCTATAGTTCCATTAGCAAAGTGTCGTGTTTGTGGCCAGAACGTATCTCAACCTTTTCCAGTGCGTCACTGTCTCGCGTGTCTCAATCATTTTATAAGCCTAACAAATCAATTGACTCGAGAAGGACAAAGCATTGTTAATCTTCCCGATCCTACCAGCGTGCTACTTGGCGGAGGGCCGGGAATACGTACTCTAGTTATAACCAGCCTGTTAAATCAATCGTCTAATTAATTAACGCCTAAATAATTGATATGTGTGTGGGGAAACGCTACGCTTGTCGGTCGCCTCGATTAGAATATCTTTATAGGTACTCCTTAGCTAACTGCGTTCGCAAAACCAGCTACGTGAATCCTACGGCAAAAGAGCGTCTTTGCAAGGAATGTATTGCTAGCGAACCGATTAAATATAAAAGTTTATTTGTGATTTTGAATGAAAGGCATTACGCATCCGTCGGCCGTCGCCGCCCAAGATTACATTGCATCATTTGCCATTGTTATCTCGCGTTGATTCAACCGATTTCCGAGTGTTACGAATGCGAAGACAGGTATCTTAATTATATGCAAACTTTTGCCGAGAACGGAGAAAGTTTCTATGATCAACGAGATCCAATGTTACTCCCCTAAAATTTTGGTCAATGTCTATTTAATGGTATTTGGCGATTCTTTTATTCTGATTGCGTGATAGCAAAACTTAAATAACTACACGTTAGTCACAATGGTTGATTACTATTTCATATTACGTTTCTGTATTATTATCATATTTATATTCTTGTGGTCTTACTCCGATTCATTATTCGTCTCTATCTGAATTACTACTCATTAGAATACGGTTCTAATCATTATTATACACGCTGTTTTGCAGGGTCGCGACAAAATATCAACACGATACTGCTTTCCTTACGATTTATTATTTGAATTTTTTATTTGAATTTATTATTTGAATTATTCATTAGAAAACGGTCCTAATTATCGTTCATATACACTGCTCGCGTAAGGAGCAACAAAATATCAACGCGATACTGCTTTCCTTACGATTTCTCATTTGAATTCGCTATCCATTAGAAGGCGGTTTTGGTTACAATATTTATATTAAATTACAACATTCATGTTTTCATATTCTTCTCTGATCTTTTACTATTTTATTGGTCCGTGAATCTTACCGATTGAGTCTCGCGTAAAGGCGCGAACACTACGTGTTACCGCCACCACATCGGGACGTGACAATATATAATGTATCTACAAGACATCTGCATTAAAAATTGTTTTTTTCTGTTTCCATTCTTAAAACAAAAGTATTAATCATAAAGAGCAATGCCAAATGATAATTTTAATTTAGAAAGGGATTCATACAGTCTCTTATGCACAGAGAGATGCGAACTCGAGTTCCGTGCAACAGGCAACGTGAGGGGCAGAGCCCCCTCGTATAGTTACGAGCACCACACAAGTGAGAACGTCACGCGTCCGTGTGTATTCGGCCGGTCGGTCGACACAGCGTACGATAAATGTTATGAATCAAGCGTTTCTAATCGAGTAAGGCGAGTCGCGCTAGAACAGGGAAACGTAATTAGATGTTTTAGGGGGCCAAATGTCAAATTAGAGGTAACATAGCGGGCCACAAAGAGATCGGCAAGCAAAAAAAAAAAAGAAACTCAACTACCTAAACGATCTTGAAGATGCAACAATATCAATACTGTTTCCTACACAGTAAAAATTTGTGCGTCCATATGTTAAAATTTTCTTGTGTTACCATGTTTTGATTACTATTTCAATGTAAAATTAACATACCACTGATATGTTATTATTTTTATAACACTTTCATGTGTTACATTTATGTCAACTTTATAAATTAACACTTTGTGTATGTCTCTTAGAAATGGAATATTATTTTGAGTACTTTTAACACAATCATTTTAAATAATCAACATGTCTCAAAGTTAATTTAACATTCTAAAAGACGTTGAAGTAAATCTTCAAATAATCATGTTAAATTAACTTTGACACATGTTAATTATTTAAAATGATTGTGTTAAAAGTACTCACAAAAATATTCCATTTTTGAAACATACACAAAGTGTTAATTTATAAAGTTGACATAAATGTAACACATAAAAATGTTATAAAAATGATTATTTGATATATTTGAAAGTAAACAGATTTACTAAAATCAAATGTTTCTATCAAAAATAGCTTAAGTTAAAATAACTACTGTCTTGTGTTAATATAACATAAAAACTAAATGTTATTTTTTTTCTTTTTAAGTATTCGTATGTTAATATAACTCAAAATAAAATGTATTAATTTACACTAAAAAAAGTTATATGAAATATATTAACATAAAAAGCTGTAATATTAACAGGTGAAATATTTAATACAACATTTTATTTATTCGATACATTGGTCTACGAAAGATGGCAGTTGTGTATATCGTTAGTCTGCCCGTATCGTCTCTAACGACTCGTCAGTTCTGTTTTGTTTTGTTCCGTGTGAGATCAAGCAGGATAACATACGACGCTACATTCTTCCTCGTGGGCAACGTTATTAGTTGTGAATCTATTTATATTAGACTTTGTTTCTGGCCATATCTCGCTCGTTGTGGGAAGGTATTAATTAAAAGAAGAAGAAACGCTACATTCTCGGCAGCATTTTATCTCGTGATTTTAGTAGGCAACTTACTTGCAATTACTCGTGAAACGAATAAAGTGAAACAAATAAAATTGAGGTGTCATTGAAGTTAGTATTGTGGATTGAAATATATTGTGTGTACGATTTTCTCATTTTTCGACTATTAAGCAATTTATAGTTTATATTTTTATTAAAATATCTTTTTATTTAAAAATTGTATGCAAACCCTGATAGCCACCTGTCTGTGTTGTTGCTGCCACGTTGCCGAAAACAAAGGGCATTAGTTTTCAGCAAATTTAGAACAAGGTGTGTGAGTCATTTGCCTCTGGTATGATATCACATGAATTCAGCATGTGTTGCTGTCAAGTTGCTATGTGTTTGCTGCAATGGTTTATCGCTGTACATAAAGAGCAAAATGACAGCAAGTTGCCAACAACACATGCCGAGTCATAAATTACAGCAAAAATTCAACAGCGTGTCGAAAACGGTTAAATATATTTTTTGCACCCTTACTCTTTTCAAACATATAAAATAATAAGTAAATAAATCCTCCTTTTTGTTATCACCAGAAAGAAAAATTTCCTTATTTATTATTTGACATATATATTATATATATATATAATAGATATGTAAAATAATAAATAAGTAAATTCTTCTTTCTAGTGATAACAAAAAGAAGGATTTATTTACTTATTATTTTATATGTTTGAAAAGAGTAAGGGTTTCAAACGGATACACACACACACACAGCAAAAATATCGAAAATATAATCCGATCGGCAAATATAAACTTGTATTACTAAAATAATTATAAAAAATTTTTTAACTTTTAAGTGAAATTAATCGGGATAAGAAATGATAGGATAAATAAATTGTTGCAATTGAAAATTATGCATATATATTGAAAAATATTTTATTTCTGGTCATTACTATCTAATCATCATCATCATCCTTCTTCTTCTTCTTCTTCTCTATTGCTTATTTCTTCTTCCTCTTCTCTGTTTCTTGTGCCAAATATGGCATCTGCTTCCTCGCGCCGCCTTGTTCGGCGACCTTTCTCTCCTGGTTGTCTACGAACAGAATTTCGCAGTCGTTGTTTAGCGAATCTTATGGATTCTTTCACAGCATCATAAAATTTTTGTTGGTCAGGTACCGCAAAATAAGGGCTGTTTGCTACCGCTTCTAAATTTATGAACAGAATAATAACAAAAAAACGTTAAGAAGGAATATATTCCAGTGATTATAAATATTTCATAAATTGAAAACAAGTTGAATATTGTAATAAGTGATACAAGATTTGTTTTTCAATTTTTATTCTTTTAATGCCATTTTAATAACATTATAAATAAAAATATATTACCATATACTGCATATAATAACTGAGTATTATAAAGTTCGAGATTCCGGTCCTTTTCGCCCCATAAGGAATATTTATTTAATGCTTCGTCCGTTATTATTTGTTTCATGCAAAATTTTACACTTTCGTCCAAAGTTTGTCCTCCCAAGTATTTGAGATATGTCACCTAAAATACATTGTATAGGATAATGTAAATATGATAATGTATTTAATTTCTACACAATGACAAGGAAAAAAAATTATATATGAAACAAAATAGAATTCTGTGTTCTGGGAAACACTAGAATATCTATAAAGATTCTTTATATATTCATGTCATTACTATAATATGATTACTGTAATATATTATGCTTTAAGACCTACCACTTCGTTGTACTGTTCTTCGTCAATATTGTCGAAGTTCTGCACTTCTTTGACGGATTTTAATGGAATACAGTGTGGTTTCATTGGCATTTTATTGCTTTGCTTTTTTAACAGTTTATCAAGTTTTTGGGTGATGGTTCTGAAACAGAGTATAATAGCCTAGAGAGTATTAATAATAGTAACATCCTCATCTTAAAAATTAAAACGGTTAACATTTTTTCTAGCCATTTATAGTATTTTTATAACATTAATATCTATGTATTCGATCACAAATGCATAAATAAAAAGAAAAAGGGCATTTCTATACATGATTTAAATAAAGTTTGATCTATGAAGGCTTCCTAGTTTCATCTTTTAGTCATTATCGTGCAATAATGTTACGTTGCAAAATACTGTTTAATCGGCAAGTTTAGGACACAATAGTGTCGAAAAGAATACTCTGATTACAGTAACAATAAAAATTTATATTATATTATACAGGATGTATAAAAAGTATCGGATTAATTTTGACTATGACCGCATGTACCGTATATAAGACATTTTCATTATTCATACACATATACATATATACTTTAATATTATTATCAAAATACATATGCAGAAAGCTTACATGAAATCTTCTTTCGTCGGCATATTTTCTAGCTGCTTTCTCATGTTATTGAATTCCCTAAAACGTATAACATATTTATTTTTATTTCTTAGAAATAATATTATTTCTAAGAATTTATTTTTATCTACTATTTATCCAAAAATATCTATACATTCGCTGCATGTACATATATACAAAATGTGTAGTATTTATGTAACTTGTAGAATTATTTACGACTAAATTTGTGATTTTTTTTGGTTTTGGAACAAATACATGTCGAATTCTTCAATGTACTACAAGTATAAAACTAATCCCGTCATCACATTACTCAAAATGACTCAGATATCGATCATGTAACTTGAATTTTCCAGCTAATAGAAAACTGAAAGTGTCAAATAGTCAATATTATATTAACTTAAAGATATCTATATCTCTTAAGTTATGTGCGCAGACCACACAGAAAAACTATAAATAGCACATAACTGTTAAAACACGTAATAATTGAATTTTCCAGCTAATAGAAAACTGAAAGTGTCAAATAGTCAATATTATATTAACTTAAAGATATCTATATCTCTTAAGTTATGTGCGCAGACCACACAGAAAAACTATTAATAGCTCATAAATGTTAAAACACGTAATAATTGAAACTTTAACCTTTTTTTCGTTTCTACCCTAATTGTTTTATGAACACTAATAACATTTTTAAATGTTTATTTCGTTTACCAGATCAGCTAATTTCAGTTAATTCGATCAAAAAATTATTGTATACAAAGAATAAAAGTCGTAACTAATGTACTAAAGGATATAACTATTAAACTGCGTTTATATATTTAAATCTATAGTCTTATATTTCAAAAGAAATTCAACATTTTATAAATAAATAGAAAAATTATCACTTGCCCTATTATAGCATTCCAATAATGCTGATGATCATGTTGTGTTGCATGCTCATGTTGTGTTGTTTCATGATAATTATCTCTTGAAGGATACGGATAGTCATATCCGTCATATCTATCATGCCGTTGATAGCGATAATTTCCCATAATAGTTTCAGAGTATCCTCCAGTGCATCCGCTTGTTTGCGGCATTTGTTGCAGACTTTGCAAATGTAACAGTGGATTTAGTGCTCCGGAATCATTAGGACGCACGCTTTGATCTTCGGTAAAAGTGGATGCTCTATTAGTGCTTTCGAGTTGCCCTGTAATAAGAATGAACTCATTATTAAAGATTTTTATAATTATAATATAAAACTATTTCAGAGACGTTACATTTGTTGACTGCAAAGATTTCACCTAAAAAATATTTCTTTTTTCTCAAACGTAAACAGTAAAATCAAAATTTTAAAATTAATTTTAAGACATCTCAACATTCCATTACATTAACATCCACGTAAATTACTTCTGTTTTCAAGGAATTGATTTCAATTGCATTTCAAATTTCAAGTGCATTATTTTTCAGTCAAATAATTAGTTTATAAACACATTTCTTTTACAAAGCTTTTCATATGGAAGGTCAAGACTTATGAAAAATAATGTACAGAAGATTCTGTTTCATTTGATCTCCTAAACAAATTAAGATATTTTTATAAATCATTACAGACATATTACATCTCACATGTCGAATATTAAGTGACATACCACCAACACGTGTAATGGAAGTTGAAGTTCCTGACATCAGTTGCGTGTAACTGCGGTCAACCGCAACTTTTTCATTCGTAACTGCTACGTCGTCTCTAATCGGTAAGGACCAAGATGACATGTTGCTTCTTTCTGACTCCTGACTTGGAAGAATCGTTGTAGAAGCGTCGTTTGGTGCATTGCGAATTTCATCGACATCTTTATCGAGATTAATTGGTTTCTCTGTTTCTGGTTTTTTTTTCTTTTTTAACGACGGTGCTTCGTCCTGACTTGAAGTTGTCACATACCTCTTTGGTTTTGTAATATTCCTCGTAGGACGTTGAATGTTTCTGCAATTCAATATTTTATTCTATTACTAGAAATTTTTTTAAATTACTATTTTTTCCAATATCTGCAATAAATTTTCGTAATATCAATAAAAGATAGTTCATAATATCAACTACAGTACTTACTGACTTAAACGAAATTGTTTCAACTTCTGAACCTTATAGTTAGCAACTCCAGCCTTAGAAAAGAATGCTTGTTTACGACGTATATGAGTTTTGCGTTGGTTATTCATCTTTCAATGAGTCTCACTACCTTTAAATGTATATAAAAAAAAAAGAATTTAAAAAAGTTAAACTCTATGCACAAAATTCCATTTAAATGCCGCAGTAAATACTTTTATCACCTTTTTAATGGCGATTTCTACTGTTCTTATCAGCTATCAAACATTTTGTTGCGTACAAATATTACAGATTTTTAAATGGATTATCTCTGCATTGATAAGAGAAATCAATATCATCATATTTTGACAATGTAATTTATACGCTTGACCAATGCATTAATAGACGTATCTTGTTTAATTTTATTTACACAAAATTAGTAATATAATTTATACACTAATAAAATATAATACAGTAAGGAACTTGTAAGAGTGGAATATGTACAGTGTTACGAATAATATTACTATGTTAGAATACTATACAAGTTTTATATATAATTTGAGTTATTTCGAGGAAACATTCATTCATTACTTTTATTTAATAATATTGGATTGTGTATATACTCATGTTTTTGCTCTTTTATTTTTCATTATCTCCTTTAGTGTTTCTTTGTTACTGTAGGTTCCTATAAAAGTAAGTTCCTATAAAAGAACTGATATAACATATTCACCAGGAACCGGCTTATCGGTTTCGGAATCACTGCTGGAATCAGAACTCTCGTCATCAATAGTTTTCCAATATAACATCATGTAACATTTTGCCCGCACATCAGTAATAGGTATTACATAAAAATCGCTTGATAACGCAGAGCATTTATAAATATCTAATGATGATGATGAAATACCCACATCATAAAAATCTTCCATAATTTCGAATTTCTTTACCACAAAATGGTACGTTTCATTCATTTCTAATATGTTTTCGATGACACATACTGAAGAATCCTTTAAAATACAACATTTGTTGCCAAGTGAAGTAACATTAAAATACATACTTCCGGTTTGTATCTTTGTGTACTGTTGACAATGTGTAGGAGAAAATCCTAATGGAAGAGGACCTTCGCCATGCCGGTCGAACATTTGTATAACTGTTGCATTACTGTGTGCGGAATGTTCTTTCCGCTCATGATTATTTATTTCCGCCTGTCTGAGGGCAAATTGCTGTAAAGCCTGATGAGGTTTTCTATACGAGCGTTTGAATAATTGCATATTATTTTCATACTTAAAAGCGGAAAAACTGTCAAGCGGACCAAAGCGTTTGACATCTGCCACCAGGTGTAGCAAAGCATGCACATTGTATGACATAAAAGAAAGTTTATAGAAAACTTGACATTTTTCAACAAATTTTTTAAGTGCTACTTCTGCACACTGTAACAGAGACATATTCGAAAATGTGTTACTGCAAAGCGTACGAATTGCTGTATGTAGAAATAATAAATGAATATATGTTTGTTTTTCCATAATGCCAAGCATTACTGTAGGCCCAGTATATAAAATGAACTGTCGTCCCTCTGTGGCTTTATAATCCGAATAGTCGCTCAATGACCTAGGTTTTCTGGCGAAGTCCCGTGGACAATAATGGGAAAGAAGTTCAAGTCGTTTTGATACTACATCTAGGTTTCGGCCTGATAATTTTGTCTTTTTACCATATTTGCCCGTAATCCACGCCGTTAACAATTTCTTCACGACTCCTATACACACTAAGTGCATATAGTCTACGGGAACTTGTGTTACCATTCCCATAGGTAATCGGGATAAAGGGCTTTTTCCTTTATGATGATCGCGGTCTGTCATCCGAATGTACTCTTCATCGGTTCTTAAACGATGATTCGTACCTAAGAAGATCATTCGTTGCTCATATCGTATGCCGACAACTTTACATTTTCCGCATGCATGACTCGATGTGTGCCCATAATGATTTAATAACCAAGAACGTGCTGGAGCATCTGCGATGAATGCTCTCAGTGTAGTGGGAATTTGTTGATGACTAAATGTTATACCGCCCTTTTCAAAAACTTGCAATACATCAGTTACAAATTCATCCATAAATAAGTTAATGTCACCTGGTTTTTTATTCCCCATATAAATACCCACTATTTCCGGTTTGCTGTTACTTATATTGCTTATTGAAATTTGGATCGGCCAAATTTGCATTGTCCCACATTTGTTTAATTTCGCGCCGTCGGTACTCCAGTCTATTTCAAGAACGGAAGGAATCTGATTCGGTGGAGTTTTCTTCAGAATATTATTAATGCCTTTTTCAAAACCAATATGAAGGTATTGTCCTGGGTACATTGAACAAACTGCAATTCTGTCACGCGGCGTATTAAGTAATGATCTTGTATCTTTTGGTAGAAACGTATGGCATTTATGTGATCGTAATGTATTTAAGATTATATTCCCCTGTGTATGGGTCAGATTACATTTTATAAACGCTGATGCTAAAGATTCTTGAAATGTCTGATTTACAGTGTCCAAAGATATGTCATTATTGATTGTACTACTATAATCATTATCTACGATTGACATGTCATTGACTTCAAGATTTTGTTCACTTTCAACATGCATTAAATCATCATAAATATTTTCATTCGTATTTAACTCGATAGCAGAAGACACTGTTTCATTATTAGCAAGATTATCTGTTTCATTATTAGTAAGATTATCTGTCATGTCTACTGACAACATTAATTGTTCGGAATTACGCTGCTGTTCGTCGTAACATCTTGTTTGATAAAATCGCCTCATTTGCAACAGAACTCTTGATTGCCTCTTTGGCCCTAATTGAAAAATAGGCTTACGGCGTCTTTGAAATAAACTCATATTTAAAGATATGTTAATGTCCGACTAATATATATAAATTCTACAATATTATATCTGATTAGTGTATGTATTTTAATAATAGAGAATTATAATATTACAATAATATTGATAAGAATATTTACACAGGAGCGTATAATGGAAAATTTCGATAAAATATTGTACAATATGATATCAATTTTACATAACCTTACTTGCAGGAATTTATATTCAATTAAAAATCCAAATACCTGTACGGCCGTACTTATTGATAACGCAACGTATAGTTGACGTAGATATATATTCAAAGATGTATATTCAAAACTATCACTTTTGAATGTTAATAAAATATTGGTAAAAGCAATCTCGTGCTAATGCGTGCCAATGCGTGCCACGTGCCACACCTTTGACCGTTATATATAATCGTGGACTATGGATTGCTAGTTGGTGTACTAATAATAAAGATCTGTAGCGCCTTCATCTCCTAGTGGCAGAAATGTGAAACATACAAGTAAGACAGCAATACATATAATAGTAGAAGACGAGGAAAGGAATAAGTTATACGTCGTTGTGCCATACTTGCTCCACATTATGCGTTCACTCTAGAATATACATTTACAAAATTAACAAAATAATAATAATAATAATGGTTGCAAGACGCAATTAACATATTTAAACAGTTTTTAACAATTTAATATATTTAAATAGTTTTTAACAAATATACGACAAAAGCACAGACATCATTATCTTTTTCTATCACCGTCATGTTGCTCTTATGTTGTCGAAAATGAATGACAAAGCAAAATGTTTTTCATGAATAGAAGTCATTTTGTTGGCAACAAAATGAGCAACAGTTGCTCTCCGTTTGCTCTGAATCTGCTGACACGAAATGTTTCAAATCTGCCCTCGTGTTGTTGAATACATATGACTATGCATTACGTTTTTAGCAAATATACAGCAACTAGTCGAAAATTCATGCTCAGCATTAAGTTGCATGATTTTGCAAAACATGCTTGGCTATCAGGGAAATTTCATATCATTTTTCATCTCTGATGTCATAGTTCAGTAGTGGTATGAATATTCAAAAGCCTTTAATTCTTATTTATTAATTATTAGAATGGCGGATAACGATCTCAGTTCATTCCCTGAGCCTTTGCTACAAAGCACTTATTATAATCCATCAAATGGAATGAGTTTTATTTTTGAATATAAAAATCAAAGGCATTGGGTAAAAGTTCTTTATCCATATACTTATGAAATGTTTGAGGCAAAAGGTATTATACAATTTAAATAATATAACACGTTTCATATTATTTGGATTGATAACATTTTTCCTTTTGCTTACAATTTTTATTTCTTATATTTTTTTAGCAAAAGAAATATTTTCGAATTTAAAGAATAATGAATTTAAATTCTACGATGAAAAGAAAGCTTTACTAACAGGTGAATTTTTAATTGAACACATTCAGTTTTCCGGAAGAGGTGCTATTATTATAATTGAAGTAGATGAACCAGTTGTACAAGGTAAGTTCTTTATTTTTATGTTAAATATAAGTTATGCATATGTATAAATCTTATTATTCATATATACGGCTATTTTTTTATAGATTTAGATTATTCAACAACCCCAATACCAAGTTCTTCCTCTAATTTAACTATCGATACTTCTGAAGAAGATGAAGCGCCAGGACCTGTTCAGCAAAATATATATAATTTATCATTTTTACATCAACAAGAATCAATGAAAGAAGAAATTATTACAAAAAAAGTATTAAAACATTATTATTTTATATAATTATAATATATTAAAAAATATTTAAAGATAGATTATTTAATACGATCTCTTATATTATAATTTTTAGATCATCAGAAAAGTTATTTTAGAGAATCCGTGTGGAAAAGACATTTTTGAAGAATATAATACGAAGGGATTTTTAAGTGAGACAAGTAGAAGACGGATAATTAACATAGTGGTTACTCAAATGCTTACTTTGAAACAAAAATTAAAGCGTCCATTAACTTCATTAGATAAATGTCAGTTTGCCAAAATTATAGTAGAAATTTTCCCAAAATTACGAGATCCGGAAACTGCATTAGGCTATGTAAATACAAAGCACATTTTTTAAACAGTATTGAAATATTCTATAATTTTAGATAAAATTTTTTTACATTTATTGTTTATTGCTTTTTAGGAATCTTTTTACGATCCAAAAACTAAAACAGGCTATTTAGCAAATAGGCTTTCCAATGTAAGAAGAGGTGTAAAAAGAAAAAGAACGTGTAATGAAGATTCTGAAAACAATAGAAACGATCTAAACGTTACACAGGATGAAAATGAAAACTTAACCCAAGCTGAAATAGATGATATTATTCTTTTTCTCAAAAGTGCCACACAGGATCAAAAATTACAAATTATTTCTAAACATAAAGACATATTTCAGTACAGAAGAAAATTTTGTTTAAATACTAATTTCTTCGACACATTTCCAAGATTCATAGATACACCTGAATTGGTAAGTAATTTCTTAACAAATATGTTATATACATATGTAAAATATGAAATATATAACATAATATAATATATTTGATCGTATATTTATATTTTTAATCTAATTTATAATATATAAATAAAATAGTTAAAATTCTTTATTATAATAATTCTTTATTTAATTGACTTTTCTAGATTGAAGAAGAATACAAACTATTATTTCCCAAATATGATGCCTTCTTCTTAAAAGAATTTACCAACTTTTGTGAAATTATTTTGAGAATTTTTTCTAAGCCTGACTATGAAATACATCCTTCAGTAGATAAATTGGGAGAAGGTAATGAGTATATTTACAATTAATGTTGTTTTATTTACAATTAATTTATATTAATTTTTATTAATTTATATTATATACAATTTTATTTACAATTAATATAATATATATTTACAATTAATGTAAATTTGTTTTATTTAATAATTTGTATAAAAAGCAACATTTATCAATTTGAGAAATTTTTCAGCTTGGGATAAACATACACGAGCTATTTTAGCACTATGTCGACTTCTTCCTCCAACAGCTAGAGGAAAAAATAAAGCTGCAAGAGAAAAATCCACTGCGGTTTTGGAAAAAATTATTTTATTTAAAAAGGTATATAGAAAATAATAATTATTTATATATTTTTATATACTTTATAATTTTAGTTATGTCAGAAAAGTCATTACATATTGGTATAATGCTACATTTTTTTGTTTTGTTCTAGAACGGTACGCCTTTAGAATCAAGGGAATCAGAGTCAAGAGAAAAGATTCAACCACGTTTAGTCGCCGTAGGTTCAACCAAAGCAGCTGTGGCTCAATACTTTCTAAACGTAGACAACAAGTTCATTCTACTTCATGCGCAAAATTTCGTGAAGGCTTTTGACATTTTGTTTAAAAGTCATTTCGTTTTTCATACAGAATACGATTCGAATCTGGTAAGTTTCTACAGATTTATAGAAACATATTTTTATAAAATAAACAATGGTCCCGTAACTCCACGTATAAGAGAAGTATATACACTTCTACGAAACCAAATGGATACATGAATTAATTTTATTTCTATATTTTAACTGTATTATTATTGAATTGTACACTTATAAGGTACTCTGAATAAGTTATACTGATTAAAATTGAACTTTTTGGTTTTATTAATTGAGACATTCATTTTTAAGATGCCTTATATGTGTACAAATTGTACTTATGTTGGAAATTCAATTAAGGAATTATGTCGACATTTAAGAATAATTCATTCTTTCTATGAAGGTTCACAATTAAATTTAAAATGTTGTTTTTTAAATTGTCCTTTTATATTTAAAACTTATTCGGGATTTAGAAAGCATTTAGCTAAGTGTAAACTAAATGTTGAAGAAGTTTGTACTGTAGATGATTCAAATAATTTGACAGAAATTCCACCTAATTATAGTTGTAATACTGATGAAAATTTAAATATAAATAATAATAATAAGTCGAATACAAACATTAATAAGAATTTAAATACAGATGAAGATATAAGTACAAATATTCTTGATGATATTTCGGAAGATATCAATAATAACTTTTCATTTTTTATACAAAACTTATATTCTTTTGGCATACCTGATACATCGATTGATAAAATATTGCAATGTTTATCTCAACTGATAAATTCTGTATTCGAAAAATTTTTGGATAATGTAAATGAATCAAACGTTATCTGTTGAGAAATTGTATCAACATTTTTTAACTTTTGATAGGTATTTAACAAAACATAAACGTAAAAAAAAGTACGAAAAATGTATGGTAAAACCAATAGAAAAAAGTTGTGGGGTTTGCATGAAACAAAAGTTTGATTCAAAATTTAAAATGTATAAAACTGTTCCTCTAACTTGCACATTTACTTATGTTCCAATTATTGAAACCTTAAAATTTTTATTTAAAAATAATTCCTTTAAAAAAATAATATTTAATTCCTTCAATAAAAAGACCTTAAATTGTAGTACATACAATAATCTTGTAGATGGTGAAATGTATAAAACCAATAACCTTTTCCATAATTCAGAAAAATTAACTATTGAAATAGAAATATTTTTTGACGACTTTGAAATTTGTAATCCCTTAGGTAGTAAAGCTTTGTCTCATAAAATTGGGGGATTTTATTTTGTAATATGCAATTTACCTCCTCATTTCAATTCTAATTTAAACAATATTCATTTATTAACTTTGTGTTATAGTAAATACATAAAAGATTTTGGTATAAATTCAGTTTTGGAAGTAATTGTAAAAGATTTAAGAATTTTGGAAACAGAAGGTTTTTACATTGAAGGAGTTGAATATCCAATAAAAGGAACTTTAGCGACATTAAGCCATGACAATTTAGGAGGAGCAACGTTATATGGCATGGTTGAATCATTTCAAGCTAACTTTTTTTGTAGAATATGTCTCATGCATAAAAATTTTACTAAAATAAATTGCAAACAAGAAGATATTCTTTTGAGAACACCTGAAAATTTTAAAAATCATATTCAACTTGCGATTAATCATTACGACGATAGTGTATATGGAATTAAATTACGCAGTGCTTTAAATGATTTAGAATTTTTTAAATTTGGAATAAATTTATCAGTTGATATAATGCATGATTTTCTGGAAGGAATTTGCCAACTTGAACTTGTAACGGTTCGCCTTTCTCGACGCCGCGGATCTGCTCGCCGGAGTCAGGATTCGAGAGAAGGAGGGAAGCTTGATCGATCACTCCATGAAATATATTAAAGCTGCGTTTATTCAGTCAATTGTGGTGAAGAATACAAAGTGCGCTTCTGCGCGGACGTTCCCTCTTAAGGTCTATGGCGTTCACTTACACTAACGTTAACTACACTCTATATAATACAACCGCGTACCGGGAGAACCCTGGTTTTAGGAGAGGGAGCACCCGTCTCCTTTAGGACGGCCTAGCGCGCCGCGAGCCGGGAGAACCCTGGCTTCAGGGCGGGAGCACCCGGCCCTGTCGGTGGGACGTCGGAGAGACCGAACGCCGGGAGAGCCCTGGCAGCAGAGCGGGAGAACCCGGCCCTGTCGGCGGAAAATCGGAGATACCGAGTGCCGGGAGAAACCCTGGCAGCAGAGCGGGAGAACCCGGCCCTGTCGGCGGAAAGTCGGAGAGACCGAACGCCGGGAGAAACCCTGGCAGCAGAGCGGGAGAACCCGGCCCTGTCGGCGGAAAATCGGAGAGACCGAACGCCGGGAGAAACCCTGGCAGCAGAGCGGGAGAACCCGGCCCTGTCGGCGGAAAGTCGGAGCAGGTATATCCCGGGAGCACCCAGAGATGTGGTCTGGTCGGATACCGGATCGGGACAGGTCTCGTTATGCTGGCCGAGCCGGCTTATATACCCGGCTCGGGCCTCCCACCCGCGAGTATCGGTCGCGCAGTGGGAGCGGTCCCCACGCTGGGGCGTCGCATGGGCGCGAGCGCTCGTGGGCGTCATAGGCGTCGAGCCTACGTCTGGTCGGTCGCTAGGGACGATGAGTGGTAGGCGCATCGTCACATCACCCCCCCTCTTAGGCTAACGCAAGGAATAGACTCTGGCTTAAATGACTTGAATTTTCTGTGTTTATTATTTATTATTTTTTTTTTTTTCTTAACCTAGGCTTACAATGTACTCCTTAACCTATGCTTAGACTAAGCGCTGTACGCTACGGGGACGGCCACGGCGGTCGAACCGGATGATCCACCGTCCGGTCGCGGTGCGGATCCGGTACTTCCGGCCGAGGATGGCGGTGAGGAACGGGACCTCGACCTCGGTGCCGTCGCCCAGTGTCACGGTCACCACTTGGGGCCCAGGTTGCCGGGGTCCCAGTCCGATAGACCTGGCGAGCGCGGGTTGGCCGGAACTGGCTGGTGGCAGGTCGGGCATGGCTGGCCCGGGCGTTGAGGCTGGTCTGGCCGGGACGGGGCGCCTGATGAGCCTGGGCGGAGGCCGACTGGGGCCGGTGGCGACGGGCGGTGCGCCGGGCGTGGTAGACCCGGGTGCCGGAACGGCGGCCTTATCGGGGCCGGCGACAAAGGCCGGCGGCGAGTCGGGCGTGGCTGGCCCTGGCGGGTTACCCGGGCTGGCTTCGGTGGGCGGCCGGGTGGGTGGTCGGCTGCGAACGGCGGTCGCGACGCACGACCGTCGCCTGGGCTTTGGCGGTGGCAGCGGGGCGAGGAGCAGGATCGCTTTTCGGCGGTTCTCCCGGTCCGAGCGTTGTACTGACGCCCCGGGTCGGGGCGGCCGAGAAACAGGTCGCTTCGGGGCATCGGGCGGCTTGGCTGCTGGCTCCGCCGTTGGCTGGGGGCTCGGGGTTGGTCGAGGCCCTGGCGTCGGCTGGGAATCCGGTGTGGTCTCGGTCTGACCGGACTCGCTCGCGCTGTCGGAGATTTCCCCGAATAGGGCGTCCGCTATTTGCTGTGCGTTGGACATAGCGAAGGATTACTAAAAGCTCTATTTCCGGGCGGCTTTATATAGGCAAGCTCGAAGGGGCCGGAGTGGGGATGGAATGCGGCACGTGTCGGTTCTCGGCCGGCGTGCCGACGCTGGGAAAGCGGCCGGGAGTGGGAGTCAGGAATGCGGGCAGTAGTTCGTCCGTACGGCAAGCGCGCCGGAGTCGGTACGGGGACTGTGTCCCTGACAGTGGTCGTGCCGTAGGGCGGGCGCGTCGGTCGGCGTGCTCGGCTATTCCCCCTCTCCGTCGGACGGTTCTTCCTCGTCTGTGGGCCCGGTTTTGAGGTCCTGAACGTGGACGTGACGGTACCATTTGCCCTGTGCGCCCCGCAGGTCGACGATAACGGGTGACAGGATCCTCCGCACCTCTAGGGGCCCGATGAACTTGGGCGCTAGCTTAGCGTTAAATGCTTCGCTTCGGTTGGAGAGCGGGCGGTCCCGCTTCCACACCCGGTCGCCCAGCTTTGGCCGCCAGTCGCGACGCCGGAGATTATAGTGGCGCTCCTGTCGCTGGAAGGCGCGGGCCAAGTGGATCCTGGCGACTTCGAAGGCCTCGTCGAGTTGTCGGCAGACGTCCTCCGGGCTCCTGGAGTTGATCGGTATCCGGCGGTCACGCGGATCCGGCCTGGCCAGTTCTCGGCCATGAGTAAGGAAGGCTGGCGTATATCCGGTGGCCTCGTGCCGCGCGGTGTTTACGGCGAATTGTAGAGCGTCGACATGTTCGTCCCAGTTTCGGTGACGTTCCTGGACGTACTGCGCGATCATGGTCTTGATCGTCCGGTTGGCTCGTTCCACCGGATTGCAGTGCGGTGCGTACACCGGCGCGGTCTGGTGTCGTATCCCGAAGGAGTCGAGCATGGTCCGGAATTGTCGCGATGTGAATTGCGTTCCATTGTCCGATATGATGCGTTGCGGGCACCCGTGCCGGTAGATAACTCGCCTTGTAATTTCGCGGGCGAGAGTGGGAGCCGTGGCCTGTCGCAGGGGTACTAGCTCTATCCACTTGCTGAAACGGTCTTGGGCCGTCAGTAGCCAGGTGTGCCCTTTCGCAGACCGGGGTAGAGGACCCACCAAATCTACGGACACCTGTTGCCACGGCTCGGTGACGGGGGTGGCGTGTAGCCGTCCGGCTGGTCGTTGCCGCGGTGGCGTGTATGCCAAACAGGGGGGGCAGCGGCGGACATATCGCGCGACCTCCCGGAACATTCTAGGCCAATAATAGAGCGACGCGACGCGGGCGACTGTCTTGGCTACGCCCAGGTGTCCGGCCGTGGGATCATCGTGTAGGCGCCGCAGGAGGTCCTCCCTCTGGTCTCGAGGGACGCATTGTTTCCACTGGTCGGAGGCGGGTGCGTCGTGGAAATCCAGGCTGTGTAGCACGTGCCGGTACAGCTGTCCGTCGCGTATATCGTAATCAGGGTATTCTGCGGGCTGACTCCGCACCCGCGAGAGGAGTCGTCGGTACCACGGGCAGGCGGGACGTGGAGTAATTGCGCTGACCTGCGGCTCGCGTGACAGGGCGTCGGCCACCTGGTTCTGCGTCCCGCGCCGGTATCGTATACAGAAATCGAACTGCTGCAGTTCGAACAGCCAGCGGCCCAGTCGGCCGGTCGGGGCCTCTAATTGTTGCAGCCACTTGAGGGCCTGGTGGTCCGTGATGACGACGAACCGGTATCCCTCCAGGTATCCCCGCATTCGACGAATGCCCCAAACTACGGCCAGGCACTCGAGCTCGGTGGCGCTGTAGTTACGCTCGGCGCCATTGAGAGTGCGGCTAGCGTAGGCAATCACCCGTTCTCCCTCTGCAAGCTGTTGGGTCAGAACGGCCCCGAGGCCGTGTGAGCTGGCGTCAGTTTGCAGCAGGAACGGTTTCGAGAAGTCGGGGCAGGCTAGCACGGGAGACGAAGTCAGCGCTGCCTTGAGCCGTCCGAACGCGAGGTCTTCCTCGGGCCCCCAAGACCACCGTACATTCTTCTTGGTGAGATGGGTCAGTGGTGCGGTGACCGTCGAGAAGTCCGGTATGAATCGCCGATACCACGAGGCCATCCCCAGAAACTGGCGGACCTTGCGGACTGTGGTGGGGGCAGGCCATCCGGTTATGGCGGCCACCTTGATCGGATCGGTGCGGACTCCATTTCGGTCGATGATATGACCAAGATAGCGCAGGCTCTCCCGTCCGAAGTGGCACTTGGCGGGATTAAGGCGGAGCTTGGCCTGGCGTAGGCGCCGGAAAACTTCGGCCAGGTGTTGTAGATGTTCCTCGAAGGTCCGGCTTGCGATCACGATGTCGTCCAAGTACACCAAGACGTGTGGTTCCAATTCCGGACCTAGGACGGAGTCGAGTAGCCGTTGGAAAGTAGCCGGTGCGGAGTGCAGGCCAAATGGCATAACTCGGAACTGGAACAATCCTTTTCCCGGGACCGTGAACGCGGTTGCTGGTCGGCTCTCTGGCGTGAGTGGAATCTGCCAGTACCCGCTCTTTAGATCTAGTGTGGACAGATACCGGGCCCCACGGAGTTTGTCCAGTGTTGCGGCAATATGTGGCAGCGGGTAGGCGTCCTTTACTGATGCGGCGTTGAGCTTGCGGAAATCGATGCAGAATCGGTGGGATCCGTCCCGCTTCCGTACGACCACAACCGGAGAGCTCCACGGGCTGTTGGACGGCTCAATTATGCCTTCGGCAAGCATGCTTTCGACCTCCCGATCGATAATAGCTTGCATGGCCGGGTTTCGGGGGCGATATCGCTGCTTGATGGGCGTCACGGGCTTGAGCCGTATATGGTGGGCCCCGCGATCGGTCGGCCCCTTGATGGCCTCAAAGCTCGGTAACTCGCGTTCTAGAAAGGTTCTCAGACGCGCCTCTTCTGATGGCGAGGCGTGGGTGCTGGCGGCCACCAGGCTGGTTGCTGCCGTGGTCGATGTCTCGGTTCGCGGAGGAGGAGGCAGAGTGATGCCCAGTTTTGCCCACAGATCGACACCGATCAGCATCGGACTACCCAGGCGGGGTAGTACCGCAAAGCGGTGAGTGTATGTGTTTCCTTGCACGGAGATGGGCAGGACTATAGTTTCGGTGATAGGGACGCTGGTCCCGTCGGCGAGATCGACCCGATCGGTCGCGGCTTCTAGGTGGTACGGGCTGCCTTCGCACAGGCGTACCGTTGCCTGATCGACGAACGAGAGTTCGGAACCTGAGTCCAGCAGCGCCCAGCGCGTATGTTGTAGAATCCGAACTCGGAGGTGCGGTCGGGGCTGGTACCTCATTCGGAGGCGGGCTGGGCGGCGGCCGCAACGTCCCCGGCCCGGCTGGCGTTTCCCGACGGTGGGTGACAATCGCGAGTCAGGACGCCATCCTTCCCGCAACGGGAACAAAACTTCTTGGCCGGCCGTCGGCAGTCCTGACGTGTATGCCCACGCTGCTTGCACCGCCAGCAACATTCATCCCGGCTGTAAGCGGCAGCCGCGGCGGTCTTGCAGCCGGGAGTTCCGGTCCGTTCGGTCCGACGGTGGTTTATGGCCTCCAACTGGGCGGCTCTGGTGCTTAGCTCGCCCACTGTGGTAGCGTCGGTCAGCTGAACGTACAGCTGGTACTCCGGGCCCATGTTTTCATGTAGTTGCTCTACTTGATCTCGCGCGGTGTAGCCCCCAGCCCGGCGCATCATGGTCAACAACGCCGTGGCGTAGGCCTGAAATGGCTTGTCCGGCCGTTGATAACGGCCTTGTATGTCCCGCCGGAGCCGGCGCTGGTAGCCCGGCGGCAAATAATGCCCGCGGAGCTGGTCGCAGAACTCCCTCCATGTGGTCCAGGTATCGCGGTTATTTCGATACCACAAGAGGGCGTCGCCTTTTAGCATTTCGGGCAACCCCAGCAACAGCTGATCGTCTCGGCACCCGTATCCTTGCCGCAACTCGTCCACGCGCTCGAGGAAGGCCAGCGGGTCCTTTCCGTCGAAGTGGAGCCCCCATTTCCTTATCTGGTTCATGACCTTTGCTGGGTCGGCCATGGGTGTTTCTACGACGGTGGACGGGCCGGGGTTTGTGCTAGCGGTGTCTAGCGGCATATTCCCGGATCCCGTGGCAACGCGGTTCTCAAACAGTGAGGGGTTCTGTGCCACAAATCGCCGCAGCCGCTTTCGCAATTCGTCGAGAGTTCCCTCGGTCGATAGTCCTTGCGCGGCTAGCTCCTCGATGGCCTCTCGCTTGGAGATATAGTCGATCCACCGTGGCATGGATTCTTATGCCGATCGTAGCTTCCTCTAGTCAGGTCCCTGTTCGGGCGCCATGTAACGGTTCGCCTTTCTCGACGCCGCGGATCTGCTCGCCGGAGTCAGGATTCGAGAGAAGGAGGGAAGCTTGATCGATCACTCCATGAAATATATTAAAGCTGCGTTTATTCAGTCAATTGTGGTGAAGAATACAAAGTGCGCTTCTGCGCGGACGTTCCCTCTTAAGGTCTATGGCGTTCACTTACACTAACGTTAACTACACTCTATATAATACAACCGCGTACCGGGAGAACCCTGGTTTTAGGAGAGGGAGCACCCGTCTCCTTTAGGACGGCCTAGCGCGCCGCGAGCCGGGAGAACCCTGGCTTCAGGGCGGGAGCACCCGGCCCTGTCGGTGGGACGTCGGAGAGACCGAACGCCGGGAGAGCCCTGGCAGCAGAGCGGGAGAACCCGGCCCTGTCGGCGGAAAATCGGAGATACCGAGTGCCGGGAGAAACCCTGGCAGCAGAGCGGGAGAACCCGGCCCTGTCGGCGGAAAGTCGGAGAGACCGAACGCCGGGAGAAACCCTGGCAGCAGAGCGGGAGAACCCGGCCCTGTCGGCGGAAAATCGGAGAGACCGAACGCCGGGAGAAACCCTGGCAGCAGAGCGGGAGAACCCGGCCCTGTCGGCGGAAAATCGGAGAGACCGAACGCCGGGAGAAACCCTGGCAGCAGAGCGGGAGAACCCGGCCCTGTCGGCGGAAAGTCGGAGCAGGTATATCCCGGGAGCACCCAGAGATGTGGTCTGGTCGGATACCGGATCGGGACAGGTCTCGTTATGCTGGCCGAGCCGGCTTATATACCCGGCTCGGGCCTCCCACCCGCGAGTATCGGTCGCGCAGTGGGAGCGGTCCCCACGCTGGGGCGTCGCATGGGCGCGAGCGCTCGTGGGCGTCATAGGCGTCGAGCCTACGTCTGGTCGGTCGCTAGGGACGATGAGTGGTAGGCGCATCGTCACAAACTTAAATTGTTTCTAAAATTTTTAATACAAGAAAAATTAACTTCGATAGAAGAAATTAATGATAAAATAAATACTTTTGATTACGGTCTTCAAAATAGAGCTAATAAACCTAGTCCAATCTATCTTAATAAAGCAGGCCATTTAATAGGTCAAAGAGCTGCCCAAACTTATTGCTTATTAATATTTTTTCCTTTAATAATCAGTGATATTACAAAAAAACTTGATCATAGCACAAATTACAATAAATGGAAAGTAATTCTTTTGTTAATAGAAATTGTCAAAATAGCATTTGCTCCTATACTTCATAATATTTTGATGACTGATTTTGAAAATCTAATCGAAAATCATCATAAATTATTTTTAACTGAATATAATACTCATTTAAGACCAAAACATCACATGATTACACACTTGCCAACTGTTATTAAAAGAATGGGTCCTCCAAGACATTTTTGGACTATGAGGTTTGAAAGCAAACATAATTACTTGAAAGATCTTTCAAACAAATTAAAAAATTTTAAAAATGTTTGCAAAACTCTTGCTTTCCGTCATCAACAAGATATGCTATTTAAATGGAACAATTGCAATATTTTTGAACTTTTTCCTTTTCTTAAGAAATGTAATGTTACTACAATAGGAAGTACCACATATTTTAATGTTATTTCAAAGTTCTTAAATTTAAAATCTGATGTAAAAATATGTTTTGGAAATTCTGTCAAATTATTTGGAAATGAGATTGAAATTAATAATTTTATATGTACTTCTTTTCATGAGCATTTGCCTAATTTTTCTAAGGTAGTTTCTTTATTTGTATTTGATTCAAAACCTTATGCAGTGTGTCAAAGTTACAAAACTTTTTCTGTTTGTAAAAAATATTTAGGGTACATAATTTTAAAAGAAAATGATAATAAATATTTTGTTTTTTCTTTATTACAATTAAAACATTTAAAATCATACAAGATGTACGAAATAGAAAATACAAATATGTTAATTACAGAATATTTTTTGTGTCCTTAGCTATCTAAGTCTGTACATATATAAGATTGTATATGTATAAGGTTGTATAAAGTTGTATGTACATGTACAAGATTATATAAGGTTGTATGTACATGTATAGTAAAGATTTATGCAATATAAAAATAAAAAAAATAAAAATAAAAGTATATTTTATTCTTATTATAGTATCCTTTTCTAAAATACTTGCATAAAGTTGAATTTATATATTTTAATATCCAAATATTAAGGGAAAGTACACAGTAAAAAATAAAATGTTAATTTTAACATTTTTTGCATGTCCCAGAAAGTCCACTTTAAATTTTAAGTTAAAATAACTCTTATTCATTGTGTTACTTATTGACAAATTAAAAATGTTAAGTAATTGACACAATGTTTTACATTTAGTTTTGTTATTGTGACTTTAAATGTGATGTAAAAATTACATATAAATTATTTAAAAACTACATAAAAGAGTATTTACAATAATTCATAGAAAATGTTAATAGAACATTTTCGTTCGTATAATATGAATAAAAAAATTGATTCATTTTAACATAATTCTTTAGTTATCTAAAATAGTAACATAAATAATATGTTAATATTTTAACACAAAAAATATGTAAGTTTTAACATATACATATATGTTACATATATATATATATGTTAAAACTTACATATTTTTTGTGTTAAAATATTAACATATTATTTATGTTACTATTTTAGATAACTAAAGAATTATGTTAAAATGAATCAATTTTTTTATTCATATTATACGAACGAAAATGTTCTATTAACATTTTCTATGAATTATTGTAACTACTCTTTTATGTAGTGCAAAAAATGACATGCAAAAAATGTTAAAATTAACATTTTATTTTTTACTGTGTACATACACACATTTTTTATAAAAAAGTATTTTCTCTCGTAACGTTTGTCATTCGAAAATACGCTCCGATAAAAAATAATTTATATGTAAAAGTAAAAAAACAATTCGGCGCTGTGCTTTAATAATTCAGTTTATTATTCTTTCTTTCTGGAGGTCAAGCTTGAACGTCACGGGCAAAGTTGCGAGACTGGCAGCTTTGATCGAGGGCCGGATTAGAAAGCCTCGCGGGCCGCCAGTTGCGTATCCCTGCGCTAGAATATTACATCACGCGTTCGAGACCTGCTTCTTGCAACTTTTTTCCGCATTTCCGCTTTTCTTTCTAACTGTGCACAATCAAATAAATGATTGGATAATGTTTTTTTGCTAAAATATATTATTTTATATTTATTGAAAATATTCGCATATGTTAAATTAATAACTCTAGAAAGAAATACTGAATACTTGCTATTGTCAATAGAAAAATAAAAAATAATTTTACAATTTTGCAATAAAATGCAAGTTTGACATATACAAGTATTATAAATAAATAAAAAAATAATATTTTTTGGTCAAAAATATTTAATAATTTAATCGATTACTGTTAGAAACTAATGTGTAAAAACGGAAAAAAAGTTGTAAGAAGCAATTTTCAAATACGATACCTTCAATATTCTAGCGACTCGCCTTATTTGGCATTTACCTCTATCAACTGAAAAAAGAAAGATTTATGAATAATTAATTAGTAATAACTAATAGTGGTCTTCCACGCCACCCATGAGGTGCCACTAATAGCGCGCTAGATTTTTTTAAAGTGGATCTTCGCCTGTAGCCCTATTATACCACATTTTATTATATTCTATGTTTACAAAAGAGAGATATACAAGGTGTAAGGATGAAAAAAAATCTTATAAATGTGGCTACGGAAATGCTTCCTTTCCAAGTTATAAACGCTTTTCATTTAATAAAATTTCTGTTAACGTAGAACGCATGTTAAAAATAAGGGTGCAGTTCCGAATAGGTGAAACGCCCGATTGTTTTGAAACTCCACTATTTTATGTAGTTTGGCGCGCTGATTACGAATATGATAATGAAAATCGCCGACTAGGTCATTTTCAAGGTCAAAACAAGGTCAGAAAAAGTGAAAAAATATCACTTTTTTGAGATTATTTCGAGAAATATTGATGTAACAAAAAAAAGTTTCAAATAAAAGTTGTAGTTCTTGTAAAAATACATCATTTATGTCCTATGCATTTTTTGTGTAAAACTGATAGTTTTCGAGAAAATTGACGTTAAAGATTAAAAACTTTGGTAAGTAGGATGAAACACGGGGGGTTCGGGGGGCGAAGCCCCCCGAGGTGGAAATGAGTGCAGGCGGGGAGGGGGGTGCAGGGAGGAGGGGCGGAGCCTCTCCCCCCGCCTATTATATAGCTAGTGTCTATTATAGAAAATAACTTTGAAACACAATATGCTCTCTACCTAGCGTAGGGGTCTTGCTAATCTTTTCAGTATCAAATATTTTTAGTATATTGTAGACTCATCATACCTTTAGTAAGGCAAAGATTTAATTCATATAAACTTTCTGCGCGCACACACCTTGCGTTGGGGTCTTGCTAATCTTTTCAGTATCTAATATTTTTAGTATATTGTAGACTCATCATACCTTTAATAAGGCGAAGATTTAATTTATATAAACTTTCTGCGCGCACACACCTTGCGTTGGGGTCTTGCTAATCTTTCCTGTATTTAAAATTTTTAGTATATAGTAGACTCATCATACTTTTAGTAAGGCAAAGATTTAATTCATATAAACTTTCTGCGCGCACACACCTTGCGTTGGGGTCTTGCTAATCTTTTCAGTATCTAGTATTTTTAGTATATTGTAGACTCATTAGATTTTTAGCAAGGCAAAGATTTAATAAATATACATAAATTGTATACGCACACGCGCCGCTACATTCTTGAACGGCATGCGTATGCAAGCTAAGGCCTACCTGTTTACCAAAGTTTTTAATCTTTAACGTCAATTTTCTCGAAAATTATCAGTTTTACACAAAAAATGCATAGAACATAAATAATGTCAACAAATATAATAGAAGGGGCGTCCAGAGCCGTCGCAGGATGTTAGTGCTACATTTTTAATTTTAATTTCTTAAAGAATTATTTTAATAAATTAATCTACAAGAGACAGTTAAATTGTACACCGATCTCACATCGAGATACGAATGTGTACGAAATTATAAGTATATTGTTCTCATATCGAGAAACATTTACTTACATATAGGAATTATTGGAGAGAAAGGAAGAGAGAAAAAATATCAGGGCGCGAGTGGCTAAGCCGGGAATTGAACCCGGGTCTTCCGCTTGCCGGGCGAATGTTCTGACCACTAAACTACTCAGACCCCACGATTCTAACACTTCATCTCTCATATATTAGGAAAATTAAAATAATAATTAATAATAAAATTAATAATAAAATTAAAATAAAATTAATAATAAAATTAAAATAATTCTTTAAAAAATTAAAATTAAAAATGTAGCACTAACATCCTGCGACAGCTCTGGACGCCCCTTCTATTATATTTGTTGAATTTATAGAGCCTTTACATTATATGTGTATAAATAATGTATTTTTACAAGAACTACAACTTTTATTTGAGACATTTTTTCGTTACATCATTATTTCTCAAAATAATCTCAAAAAAGTAATATTTTTTCACTTTTTTTGGAGTTTTGACCTTGAAAATGACCTTGTCGGCGATTTTCATTATCATATTCGTAATCAGCGCGCCAAAATACATAAAATAGTGCAGTTTCAAAAAAATCGGGCGTTTCACCTATTTGAAACTTTATCCAAAAATAATTCACAATATTGTATTAACAATTGAGGGCTCGGATCAAAGAATTCGCCCAGCGCTCAAAGTCCTGTAAAAGTATTGTCCAAACGTCTCAGAGCATGAAAATTTTGAAAGTCGCAAAATTAATTTTTTTTAAATATAGGCTTATAGAGAATGACAAAACGGAATTTTTTTCTATTTGCAGTTTTTTTTTGTTTGATGCTTATTTTTAATAAAAATAAAAAAACTGAAAAATTTTTATCTCTAAATTCAATAAGATTTTAAGATATAAATCGTCGTAATTTGGTCAAATTTTGTTGAAATTGTTTGAAATTCGGTATATGCATGCAGTATAGTCTAGCGATGCCTACAAAACAATAAAGAAGCTGAAAATCGCTTATTGTTTAATAATAATTAATTGCAAATTGAGGCCAGTCGGTACCACGTTTTTTTAGTTTTGCTGACAAAAAGTATCGAGGAAATTTGAAATTCGAAACAACCTCCAGTGAGACATTTGTTCCTTACTATTGAAGGAAGGTTTCTGGAAATTTTTAGATCGATTTATTGAAAATTTGCGGAAATATGCATTTTATTAGAAAACATGCGACGCCGCCAATGATAGCTCCGTGAGCGCTGAGCACCATCAGGCAGCGTATTCGCCGTTCGGCTTTCCACCAAAATCATTATTAAATCGAGTCCTGGTACTGTATGGCCTAGAAAAAGCGTCGTACGAAAAACGGCAGCGTGGCCCCTCTCAGGTTTCTCTCTGGTATAGGTGTAAAGAAAGTATTTCTTAAAGGCCAATGTCCACGATGCTAGAAATCGGTCCGAGTTCTCGAATCGAGGGAAAGTTACTAAAACTCGGATCATGGATACACTTAACTTGGATGCAAAACTCAAATAGAAAGTTCGAATGAAAAATCCATCACGTCCCATTTTTTTCGTACTAGTTACTAGCTTTTTGGTAATCAAATACCTTACTATCAACTTTTTATATAAAGCATAAGAAGAAATTTAGGTTATGAATGGATGTCATCATGAAAATCTTAGACCATATTGTGACGTGACGCTTTTCGAGCGCCGTCACAAGGGCGATAGCCCGGCCGAGGGAGCAAAGAGTCCTGGTGTTGCTCCTCGCGTGGAGAGAGCAACCCGCGAGACTCCACAATTTGTACGCGTTGTTTGTATTGTCATTCCCGTTTTATGTCATTAATATCGTTTTTAAATTGTAAGGCGAGACTCCGTGCGGGCGGCGTTGCGTGTTTTGTGCCTCAGGGCGAAGATGCAGCATCGCCAGGAAGACCGGACGCCGAGGGATCATCGACGGGTGTCACGCGTCAGTGACCCCACGGCATAAGGTCAGGTACCGCGATCCCGTCGCCTCCGCCATCCAAGCCCTATCTAACTCCGCTTTGGTTTCAGCCACAGAGTCTAAGAAACGCAGAAACACGCAGCAGCGGACCTCGCCCGGCTGCAGACGGCGCCGGGGACCCCAAAGATGCTGCACCCGGAAGGACCGGAGTATGGCCCGGCCAGCCTAACCAGTCTCTTCTGGGAACATCGACTCATCGACACGTTAACGGCCGAAAGATTTGAGGAAACCACAGAGAGCGGAGGGGGGCGCCCTGGATGAACTGTGGGCGGTTCTCAGGGGCCCCCCTTTTCGGAAAATCGGCAGGATGCGCAGAAAGGCGACGCGGATTTGGAGAGGACCTACGTGCAGAGCCGAGAAGAGCCACTGTTCGGTGTGCCGCAAGTGCGTGAGGACGACACCCAGGACTCAGCTCGACGACACCGAAGACGCCGAAGACGTCCACTCATTGTAAGCCGCCTCTCGGGTAGCCGTAGAGTTCCGTCCGGTTATGGCTGGTAGCGTGAGTTATTTCTGTATTTTGTGTCTCTCACAACATTAACCATAGTTTTGATACCGTGAGCGCTCAATTACGCTCAATTACCGCATGTCCAGCCGGCTCCGGATATCGCGTAAAAAGTCTCTCCGACTTGCGGGAATTAAGTGCCGACAGTCTCTTCTCGTTACCGTTTCGTTTGTCGTTCGTTTCGTTACCGTACCGTTCTACCGTTACCGTTCTTTTGAAATTACCGATTGTTACCGTCTTTCTGTCGCATTACTACCGTACCGGAAGTACCGTGGGTGAATGTCCGCGGGCGGATTTTGGTTCGGGAACGTTCTCCGCGAGATTGCGGTTACCGTAAAGTTAGCGTCTCGGCGAGAAACGGGAAAACCCGCGAAAAATAGCCGTTCCGCGGCATTTTATTTCTGGCCGTTAGGTTACCGTCGTTTAGAGTATATTTATTTGGCCTTCACCGGCCGTATCAGATGATCAAAACATAAGTCCTTCGTTGGCTGTATATAGTCGGATCAGCGGCGAATTATCGCAATCGCGTTCCCGAGATTTGATGTAGGCATCGAACTCGATTCTCGTTACCGAATTTATAGGGCGAAGGGCCCTACCATCGTATCAACCTATTTCCGCCGTATCGGCTCCGGCCGAATAGTTTAAGCATCTTTACCCTTGTAAACTAAATCACTGAAATACATCATTGTTAACTGTTAATTATTGAGTTATCCTTGCGTTAGCCTCTCACTCCAGATATCTAACGTTAAGTAAAAGAACTGCGCCCCTCTGCCATATACTGAGCGGGGAGCGGCCGAGCAATTTTGTGAACAGTTAAAGTTACCGATACCGCGGTGCGATTACTCGCACCTGGCGCCCATTTCCGGTTACCGATATCGCGTGAGTTACCTTGCTCCCGAATTTTGTGGAGTACCGCGAGTTACCGAATCGTGCAGTTATTGCCGATTTCGCGAGTTACCTTGCTCCCGACGAGCGTGGAGTACCGCGAGTTACCGAATCAAGCATCTGCTTCCGATACCGTAAGTTACCGAATCGAGCATTTATTGCCGATACCGCGAGCTACCAATTTCCATTGGGCGTGCTCCCTCGGATCTGGCGTGATTCCGAGGCCAGTTCACGTCGCAAATTTTGGCGCCCAACGTGGGGCCCACGCCGGAAAAAAAAAAATCATCGAAAAATTAATAGAAAGCAAAATCTGAAGAGTGAGAGAGCGTAACTCAATTAGTTATATCTGTGTCTTTGTCAATGTACTAATCCACTTATTACAGTTCATGTTCTTCCGTCTGTGTATATGACAAATGTACGTATCGTCCACAATATCTATATGCTGTCCTATGCAAGTAAGTTGCAATAAGTATATTCTAAGGCCTATTGAAAAGAAAAGGACTCTGGAATTTGTGTGCCGTCGCGTATACGTGTGATACCGCTCGCTGTGTTGGCGCGTGCCGCTCAGCTGTAGAGTTTTTCTACCCGTCGCTCGCTCGCGGCCGAACGCGACATAAACACTCATACACGCGCTCGCTTATATAATACCGTCTAGACCGATTTCGCAGAAATTAAGTAGATCAATAGAAAAACGGAGACATTTAAAGTCTCAACCTGTTCGGCATTATTTCCGCCTGACTGATTTCGAGCGTGTTATAGAGAGCCGTTTATCGTATCTTTCCGATATTAATTATACGCGAGGCTTGATTTTCGAGATCTTTTCGTTAATCTCGTAAATTTCCGTTATAACGAATCATTCGTATAATATTGTTTGATAAGAGAATCGGTATTATGACTGCTTGACAAACTTGTTTATTATTTGATACCGTTGATCTCAGCTGCTTTCTTTTGATTATTGTCGATAGCTCATGTATTACCTTTTTTTTGGATTTTGTTTGTTACTTCTCTTCTCTTAGGCCTCAACGTATAAGGCCGTGTTTATATTCGTTGCGTTTAAACTTCCGTCTCAACGTATTCTTTTGATTTTTATTACTTAAGGAATTAGTTAATTCAGCTTTGCGTGATCACGTCATAATTACCTTTTTTTTTCTTTTATCTGCCCTTCTTTTCGTTTCGTTTTTTTTTAAGTGCATAATTATTGTCTTTTCAAAATCAATTATTTCCTTTTTGCCCGTTCTCGTTATTTCTTTCTTTTTCGTTAACATTCGTGGATTGATTATTGCGTTCCGTATTCCGCAACTAAAAACGTCTTTCTTTCTTTCATCTTTTTCCTTTTTCTTTCTTTTCACGATAACGCTAGTAATTAACGCTTCGTTTCCGATATATTAATCTTGAAATTATATGACAGCAACCTTAGCCTGCTAACTTTCTTTTCTCTGTTTGTAAAAAGTTTTTTTTTTCCTCTTCTTTCTCTCGAGTCATACCAAATAATATTTTTTTTTTAAGCAATAGATTGCCTGACGGAGGTCGGATTGAAAATATCGTTACCGTTATTATATTGATATTGCCACATGATGAAAATTTCGATCGTGGGTTTAACGGACTCGCATTGAATTTGGCTGATTTGGCGTATCAAAGTCGTTGAAACGTACAGTTTTCGTGTCGTTTGAAATTGTTTGTTTCTCGTATTTATTCGTTACCGTATCAATTGTGTTTATGATTTATTTTTTTTTCTCGTGTCGGTTACTCGAGCATACGGTCACTTTCGTGTGTTGTTTTTTTTTTTGGATTAAGCTACCGTTATTAATTTCCTTTTCATTTCTTTTTCTCGTTCCTTTTTTCTGTATGTCCTTTTCTCTTTTATGCTTTCTCGCGTACGAATAACGAAGGAAACATACGTGAAGCTTAATTGCAGTAAGATCGCGCAAGAGTAGCGGCATTATTATTATCCTTAATTTTTTTTTTTTCTTTCGGGAGACTTATTGAAATTTCGTGGAGATTTGTGAATACGCCGTCGAGAATCGGCTCTCGGCGTGATTTCTTTCTCTTTCCGTGTCCCTTTTCGTTTGTCGGCGATTATCGTCTCGTGAGTCAGTTGAGAGTAATAAATTAAGCTTACTTTCTATTTTTGGTGTTCTTTCGTATCTTCGATTTCCTCTCGTCTTGTTAGTGGCGTTAATTATTTTTTTTTTTTTTCTTTCTTTTCTTTTTCGTTCTTTTCTTTTATCATATATCGTTGGTTTCTTCTTTTGTTGTTGCGTGTGCGTTTTCCGGTATTGCGTTCTATTGTGGCGAATTCTCGTTCGGTAACTAAGTACTTTTGGTTAGTACGAATCAATTTAGCGTCGTTTTTTTTCTTTCTCGTCTTTCTTTCTCGTTCGTACCGTCTCTTACTGAGATTATAATTTTTTTTTTGAGAGTTGTTTTGCGTCTTGACTACGTTTTTTTTTTTTACGAATATTCAAGTGGGTTTAGGGAATAGTACCGGATAATTTTTCTTTCTCCACATGAGGAAGGATAGTAATCCTCATCAGTGGATTTACGAACTGATTATCGAACAAGCGCGACAACACTTATCGGATAGGGGATTAAGTATTCAGGGAATTTTGCCGGTTTTACGAGCGCGACTTACGCGGTACGAGAACGCTCAGCAGGAAAAGTCTCCCCCGTCTCCGGCACTTAGCCCGGCTGAGGACGCCGCGATGTCGCTTGACAAGGGCGCGATGTCGGGTGAATCCACCCCCCGAAGGGAAGACCCAAGTTACCCGGGACACCCCTGTTTCACATTTGGGGAGGAAAAGGAAGATGCCGCGGTGGGAGGAGCGTATCCTACGCGTCCCCCAAAAATTCCGGAGGTTCCCCCGCAAATCTACGAACCGCGTCCTTCACGCGCGTCCACTGCGGAGGCATACAATCTAATGCGTAAGTGGAACCTACAGTTTTCGGGAAAGCGGGGTAGCGACGCGGAAGCATTCCTGTTAAGGATAAAAGAAGCTCGTGCGATCGTGCCGATATCGGATTCGGATTTATTTAAGTGTTTACCGCTGTTCTTATCGGACATGGCGCTTTATTGGGTGAGGTTAGAGAGCGCAAATTGGCGAAATTGGGATGATTTTGAGGCCGGATGGAGAGCGCGATTCGGGGATCCCGATTTTCAGTACGCGCTGCGTGACGAAATTTTCAGGCGTACCCAGGGGGAGCACGAGACAGCTGCCGATTACCTGACGTGCTTACGCGCGTTATTAAATAGAATGACGCCCCCCTGGCCCTTAGCGGAACAGCTTAATTTTGCGCACCGCAATATGCTACCGCGTTTGCAAATCGCGATCCGCCGGCAAGAATTCGGAGATTTTTCCACCTTGGAATATCTAGCAAGCCGCGTAGAAAGAAGCTACCTCGCGGAACAAAATTACCGACCCCCGTTACCGCCGGAACAATCTATTTTCCCGGACTTAGCGTACCGCGCTCCGAAAAGAAAACCGAAGAATCCTGTTACCGTTGCTACCGCTGCCTCCACTAAAAAGGAGAAGAAAAAGAAGGCCAAAACCGCGAATAAGGCGAAGGCTGATACCGATAAAGATACCTCTACCGATACCGCTTCCGATTCGTCAACTAAAGTTACCGTTTCCGCTACCGCTGCGGCCAGCAATGTTAAATGCTGGAACTGCACTAAACTCGGACATTGCGCACGCGAATGTACCGAGCAGCGCCGCATGTATTGTTACCGGTGTGGCAAACCAAATGTTACCGTAAGAACCTGCCCTACGTGTGCGGGAAACGCGGACCGGAGCCAGTAGGTAGGGTCCCTACGACTCCAGATCCACAGGGAGAGACCCGAACTAGATTAACAGATACCGAAACACTATTACATTCTTACGTTACGTTCGAGCGAGACGAATTGCCGCCTCTGCGATACTTTACGATCCGTATAGATAATTATACACTTTCGGCCCTCGTGGACTCCGGAGCCAATCGAACCTTGCTTGGTCGAGAGGGAATAAAAATTATTCGTACGTTAGGACTCGTGACTTCTAAGGGGAGAGGCATACAAATTCGCACAGCGAATGGACAGATCGCGAACATTCACGAAGAAATCAAGTTACCGTTGGAATTAGAAGGTCAGTGTCGTGAGGTTACCGTTGCATTGTTGCCGACGTTGGCAGTGCCATGCATTTTGGGGGTGGATTTTTTAACGAAATTTGGTATAGGGTTGGATTTCGCAACAGGTGAATGGTACTTTGCGCAAAATCCAAACGTTCGCTACCGTCTCGCTACCAACCGAATTTCTCGTGAAGGCTCATATTATGGATTGACGGAATTAACGTCAAAACAGGAGCATACGTTAGATACTTTTTTGAAAACCCTCCCGGAACCGTCTGTGAATCCCGGTATTACAAGCCTAACAGAACATAAGATCGATATAGGCAGTAATCCGCCCGTGAAGCAGCGTTGTTATTTAGTGTCGCCTAAGGTCCAAAAAGCCATTCGTTCGGAAGTAGATAAAATGTTAGACGCTGGAATAATAGAACCTTCGTTTAGCGAATGGTCGAACCCGGTGGTCATGGTCAAAAAACCAAATGGCAAGTACCGATTCTGCTTAGACTTTCGAAAGGTGAATAGTTTATCGAAAAAGGATGCATATCCGTTACCGAATATGGCAGGAATTCTGGACAAATTGCGATCAGCTCGATACATTTCAACTATAGATTTGAGTCAGGCATATTTTCAGGTACCGTTGGCTAAGAACAGCCGAGAAATTACCGCGTTTAGTGTTCCGGGTAAAGGACTCTACCAATTTACGCGGATGCCGTACGGTTTAACGGGGGCTCCTGCAACCTTTCAACGGTTGTTAGATCGGTTAATAGGCCCCGAAATGGAACCTTTTGCGTTTGCATATCTCGATGATATTGTAATAGTAACGCCTACTTTTGAGGAACATATGATCTGGCTGAATAAAGTATTGGATAGAATTACCGCTGCCGGTCTTACCATGAATCCCGACAAATGTGAATTTTGCCGTGCTCAGGTGCGATATTTGGGATTTCTCGTGCAAAAAGAAGGGCTAATGGTCGACCCTGAAAAGACGCGACCGATCCTTGAATATCCCGCGCCGCTAAATATCAAGCAATTGCGCCGATTTTTAAGCATGTCGTCCTGGTATCGACGATTTATTCCGCAATTTGCCACTCTTAGCGAGCCATTGACACGCCTTTTGAAAAAAGGCAAGCGCTGGGAATGGGGGAGTGATCAGGTTCGCGCCTTCGATCAGCTTCGAGACCATTTAGTTACCGCACCAACACTTGCGTGTCCAGATTTTGAAGAACCTTTCGTATTGCAGACTGACGCTAGTTCTGTAGGATTAGATGCCGTTTTGACTCAGAATATTGATGGCGATGAAAGGGTAATAGCTTTCGCAAGTCGAGCTCTGGCAGGCCCCGAAACAAGATACACAGTTACCGAGCAGGAATGCTTAGCAGTCGTTTGGGCGATAAAGAAATTCAGACCATATCTGGAAGGCTATAAATTCACAGTTGTTACCGATCACAGCAGTCTACGCTGGTTACATAATTTAAAAAATCCAACAGGTAGATTAGCTCTATGGGCTCTCGAATTATTAGAGTACGATTACGAGGTAATTCATAGAAAAGGTGCCTTACATCACGTGCCTGATGCACTCTCTCGCATGTTCGAAACTCAAGTTACCGTGGAAAATTCAGATACCGTTACCGATACCGTTAATTTGGTTACCGAAACTGATACCGCTGGCGCGCTTGCCGCTGCCGATACCGCTCCGGGGATAGATACAAAGGATGATTGGTACCGCAAAAGATATAAAGAGGTGATATCAAGTCCGAGTAAATACACGCAATGGAAGGTCGTGGACGGGCAGTTGTACTTTTTAAGGCCGAAACGCGTGATTTCCGAGATAGTCGAAGACCTCGACCGGTGGAAATTAGTCCTACCGAAAGAATTGCGCCGAGAAGCCTTAAAAGACTCGCACGACGCGCCGCAGGCAGGTCACCTGGGCGTAGAGAAAACTTATCAGCGTATCGCCGTTTCTTATTTCTGGCCGAATTTGTTTCGGGATGTTACCGATTACGTGCGAGCGTGTGATATTTGCCAGCGCACCAAGGTCGAACAAACGGGTCCAGCAGGTCTTATGGGTCGCCGAATTGCGGACGGCCCATGGAAAACCGTAGCTGCCGATATCATAGGGCCATTGCCGCATAGTAAATCGGGATTTCAGTACATTCTTGTTATTCAGGATTTGTTCACAAAATGGATGGAGTGCAAGGCACTCAGATCTGCTACCGGAATCAAAATTAAAGAGGCCCTCGAAGATTTAGTAATCTCTCGGTGGGGCGCTCCAAAATTTTTATTGACGGATAACGGTACCGAATTTATCAATAAAACTATGAAGGCGTTTGCCGAAGGGCGTAATATTACGCACACAACGGTGCCGCCCTATCATCCTCAGGCTAATCCCGTAGAGCGAGTAAACCGCATTCTTAAGACAATGGTCATTTCTTTTATAGAAAAGGACCATCGCGAGTGGGACGAACATTTATCCGAATTTCGCTTCGCGTACAACACCGCGTTTCATTCGTCCTTAGGGACATCTCCCGCGTTCCTTAACTTAGGAAGGGAGTTAGAGCCGGTGCACTCGCTAAAGCGTCGCGACAATAAGGTTACCGAAATTGAGAGTAAAGATACCGCAGAATGGGGGGAGCGCATGACGAAGTTACGGTCATTGCGCGAATGGATTGTGGAAAACCTGGACCAGGCGTTTCAAAAGCAGTCCTCCCGTTATAATTTGCGCAGGCGTGATAGACGTTTTGAGGTCGGCGATTTGGTGCTGAAGCGACAGCACGTATTATCGTCCGCGGCGCAGAATATAGCCGCGAAATTGGCACACAGGTTCCAGGGCCCTCTGAAAATCTCGCGGGTGATCTCGCCCGTCGTGTACGAGCTAGTCCAGCTGGACGGATCTCCCGCGGGTAAAATCCACGTGCAGGACCTTAAACCTTATTGCCTTCCCGATCCCGAAAGCAGATGCAACGCAACGTGATGGACATGGAGGAGCTGCGGCGCATTTCTCGCGCGTTTTGGCACCGCCACCGCCGTGTATGGCGCTACATACACGACCGCGAGCCCGGATTTTGGGACGACCTCTGGGACACAATGGAGGTGGCCCGAAGGTGGCGTTGGACTGAGGAGGGAGCCGTAGTGGCCGAGCCTCCTATCACCCGGGACGCGGAAGTCCAGACTCCGGCGCGAGAGACGAGGGACGCGGCGGTGGAGGCAACCCGGCGACCGACCTGCGAAGTCGGCACCCAAACGGACGCCCAGGAAAGCGCCCGACAACCGGCACCAATCCAGGAGGACTGGCTGCCGCCGCCGCCGCCAACTAAGGCGGTGAGGGAGGATCTAGCCCGGTGGTATGGGGCCCCTCCAGCGGAGAACCTGCGGCATCCGGGAGGCTGCTGGAACTGCTTTTCCGAGCTGCACGCCTACCCGGAGTGCGACCTGCCCCGGATGCAAAGCTTTTGCTTTGGCTGCGGGGAGCGGGACGTGACCGTCCGCACGTGCCCACGCTGCGGACCCACGTATCGGCGGACGGAGCCCTACACAGGGCCCCGGGGACCGCGAGAGCAAAGGCGACGAGGCGGCCGGGGGCGAAAGACCCGGCAAACTTCCACCAGCTCCGAGGGATGGCCGTGGCGAAGCCAGTCCGAATCCTCCTCGCCGTGAGGACCCAGGGGACGCAGACCCCCAACATTTTTTTTTTCTTCCTTTTCTTTCTTTTTTTTCTTCTCTTCTTTCCTTACTTTTTCGTTTTTTTTTGTTGTTTTTTCCTTTTCACTTTTCTTTTTTTGCACTTCTCGTTTAGGTTAAGTTTAGTATAGTTTTTTATAGTTATAGTTTTTTATATAGTTATAGTTTTTTTTATATAGTTATAGTTTTTTTTCTCGTCCTGTTAATTATTTTTTTTCTTCTTTGTTGTTACCGACAAGTCGCTGCACTGACAGCGCACAAATAAAGCCCGTCAAACCAACTCGTGTCTACTTCCTCACCCTCCCCTGGTAGTAAGGCGTGAACCTCCCGTTAACTGAGAAACACCCCGCGATCCTCGCGTGGACGGGAAATTCGTAGAGACTTTCGGGATGGTTGCACGCGAAATCCGAACGGGGCGGAGGGGAGAAAGAACGAAGCGACTGGGGAGGCTGTCGAGTTTTTGCGGTTTTGGGGTGAGAACACACAAGTAAGGCTACCGGAGGGGCGGTCACCGGCGTTCGTCGGGACCGAAACCCCGCGGTCCTCCTCTGGGAAGGGGGAGTTGTGACGTGACGCTTTTCGAGCGCCGTCACAAGGGCGATAGCCCGGCCGAGGGAGCAAAGAGTCCTGGTGTTGCTCCTCGCGTGGAGAGAGCAACCCGCGAGACTCCACAATTTGTACGCGTTGTTTGTATTGTCATTCCCGTTTTATGTCATTAATATCGTTTTTAAATTGTAAGGCGAGACTCCGTGCGGGCGGCGTTGCGTGTTTTGTGCCTCAGGGCGAAGATGCAGCATCGCCAGGAAGACCGGACGCCGAGGGATCATCGACGGGTGTCACGCGTCAGTGACCCCACGGCATAAGGTCAGGTACCGCGATCCCGTCGCCTCCGCCATCCAAGCCCTATCTAACTCCGCTTTGGTTTCAGCCACAGAGTCTAAGAAATGCAGAAACACGCAGCAGCGGACCTCGCCCGGCTGCAGACGGCGCCGGGGACCCCGAAGATGCTGCACCCGGAAGGACCGGAGTATGGCCCGGCCAGCCTAACCAGTCTCTTCCGGGAACATCGACTCATCGACACGTTAACGGCCGAAAGATTTGAGGAAACCACAGAGAGCGGAGGGGGGCGCCCTGGATGAACTGTGGGCGGTTCTCAGGGGCCCCCCTTTTCGGAAAATCACCATAAAATAATAAAACAGTTTTAGTTAATGGTTTCATTCTTTTGTAGTCTGGCATTGTTTTTCTTCTTATGATATCATTTTGTCTTTTTGTGTAATTGTTTAAAAGAATGTTAGAGAGTGTATGCGTAATTTTTATAATTAACATTTTTGTAATTGCCGTTACAATTTGGCACACAACATTTGAAAGGCATTGCTATAAAAAAAATACACAATTTCAATAATAAAGAAGTATGATCCAAATCTAACCTATTATGGTCAGTTTTCTAAATACGTTCATAATTCGGTAAATTATTAAGTTTATGACTTACCTCAATAATACAGGCATTTACAACTATCCACAACAAAAAACTCTTATCAAAACACACTACACTATTAAAAAATTCACGTTAATGTCGCATGAAACACAAGGTTACGTTAGAAAACTGACAGATAAATGGCCTACTAGTGATGACGTCATGATTTCAGTGGAGAGGCCTTGTCTGTACCTAAGGCAGAAGGGACCAAAGCAGCTCCCAAACCTCCCCCCTCCCCCCTCTCAAGAGGTTGGGAGGAAGAAGGGGGGAAAGAAGAGGAAGACCCCCCGCACTGCAGCGATCACGCTCACCTGCCCGGAGGGGGAGTACTCCGCAACGGTGAGGCGGATGCAGGAGAAGATCCCACTCAAGAACCTGGGGATTTCTGGGCGAATGAAGATCGACAAGGCCCAGACGGGGGCCATGCTGGTACAGCTGTCGGGCCCCGATAGGAAGGCTGAGGCGGACAGGTTGGCCAAAAGTATGGCTGACCTGTTCGCAGATAACCCTGAAATCCGGATCGCTCGCCCTCAGAAAATGGGGGAGATCCGGATCAGCGGAGCAGACCCTTCCGTCACACCTGAGGATATTACTCGGGTGGTGGCGGAACAAGGAGGATGCTCCCTCACCGATATAAAGGTGGGGGACATTAAAATAATGGGGAGGGGCATAAGATCCACCTGGGTCCGTTGTCCCTTAGAGGCGGCCATCAAGGTCACAAAAACCGGCCGGATCACAATCGGGTGGTTCCTCTATAAGGTGGAATTGCTCGACGCACGACCCCTCCAGTGTCATAGGTGTCTGGAGATGGGGCACGTGCAAGCCAAATGTCCCTCGGGCAATGTGGACCGCAGTAAATGCTGTTACCGCTGCGGCACCGAGGGACATGAAGCGAGGAAATGCACGGCACCGGCACTCTGTGTCGTGTGTCAGGCAGCAGGTAGGTCGGCCTCCCATAGAACGGGGGGACCGGCATGCAAGGCCCCGAAAAATGGGGAAAAAAAGAAAAAGGGGGGGACTGTCCCGACACCCCCCTCAACAAAAAAAGGGGAAGGAGTTGGCAGCGGCGACTGTGCCAACCCGGGTGGAACTTAATCTCCCCCAGGATATGGAGTGCGAGCCCGCATCCTCGCAGTGCCCCGCCATTGAGGGCGCAATGGAGGTCAGCCTGCAGGAGTAACAGGTTTCGTGGACTCAACAATGTCTACGAGACTCCTGCAGGTGAACCTGAACCACGCCCGTCAGGCCTAAGACCTTTTCGTTCAGGACCTGAACGGGCGTGACGCAAGGCTGGGTGTGGTGGCGGAGCCATACTGCGTGCCCGACTCAAATTCCAATTGGGTCGCGGCCGCAGATGGCTCTGCTGCCATCGTAAGAAGGGACTCCCCGCGCTCCCCCCCCGTATCCTTGTTGGAGAAGGGGAGGGGGTACGTCATCGCGCGGTGGGGTGCCCTAAGGGTGGTGGGGGTCTACGCCCCTTCTAGCATGGCTCACCCCGACTTTCTACACCTCCTGTGGGAGATGGGGGGGGGCATACGCCGATGCCTCCCCCACCCAGTTTTGGTGGCCGGGGACTTCAATGCCTGGTATACAGATTGGAGTTCCCGGCACAACAATAGAAGGGGTGAGTGCATGAAGGATTGGGCGGCGGAGCTGGACCTCCTGCTATTAAACAGGGGGTCCACAAGCACGTGCGTGCACCCCCGTGGGGAGTCCATAGTCGATCTGACGTGGGCCTCCCCGCGGGCTGCACTATTGGTGGAGTCCTGGAGGGTGACGGACACCGAGTCCCTGTCGGACCACCTGGTTATAGAGGTGGTCCTGACAGTCACCCCCAGAAACGTGCTGCTCCGGCGCCTGCGGAAGGGACGTAGACCCTCACGCAGATGGGTCCTGGCCAAGCTTGACCAGGACCGGTTGGAGGCGGCGGTCTTGGTGGAGACGTGGGTGGATTCTCCCGCCCACGTCGAAGCCGAAGAAGAGGCCGCCGAGATTGTGGGTGTGGTCACGCGTATCTGTGACGCGGCCATGCCCCGATTGAGACCCGCCCCTCGTCGGGCGGCGTATTGGTGGAGCGAGGAGATCGCGGAACTCCGCAGAGAGGCCAATTCGGCCCGACGCGATCTCCTCAGGGCCCGACGAAGGGCGGGTGGGGACGATGAAGAGACTGCAATGGCGCGTGGTGTGTACCTTGCCGCAAGGTACGCACTGCGGTCGGCCATTTGCAGGGCCAAGGCCAAGGCCTGGGATGAGTTGATTGCAGAACTCGACAGGGACCCATGGGGGCGTCCGTATCGGATAGTCCTGAACAGACTAAGACCGGCGGCGCCCCCCATCTCGGAGACGCTCGATCCGGAGTTTCTCGGCCAGGTGGTGGAGACCCTCTTCCCCGTAAGGGATGCTTGCATCCCCCCGAGGAGGGACTCTCCCCCCTGGTCCGGGGACCTGGAAATCTCAGGAAGAGAGCTCTCCGAGGCAGCTAAGAGACTGGGGGCGGCTGGAAAGGCCCCCGGTCCGGATGGGATCCCTGGTCGAGTTTGGGCCTTGGTTTTTGGCGGAGTAGGGGCCCGTCTGAGGAGGTTGTATAACACCTGCCTCAGGACGGGCTCCTTCCCCTCGGCGTGGAAAACAGCCAATCTGGCTCTCATCCACAAAGAGGGGAAGCCGGCGGAGCAGCCTTCTGCTTACAGGCCGATTTGCCTGCTGGACGAGGTCAGCAAGTTATTCGAGAGAGTGATTGCTGACCGAATCGTCCAGCACCTGTCGCGGATTGGTCCCGACCTAAGTGACGACCAGTTTGGATTCCGGGAGGGTCGCTCCACTACAGATGCGATTCTGCACCTGAGGGCTCTCTTGGACCAAATTGTAGGGGAGGGAGAGGTGGCACTGGCAGTGTCTTTAGACATTGTCAACGCATTTAACTCCCTCCCCTGGGACTGGGTGGGGGTGACCATGGAACATCATGGCCTCCCCCAATATCTAAAGGATGTAGTCTGGGACTACTTCCGTGACAGGACGCTCTAGTACAAAGATCAACTGAAGCGTGTAAGCAGAAGGCCAATGCACTGCGGAGTTCCACAGGGGTCAGTTTTAGGCCCCCTACTGTGGAACCTCGCATACGATAGAGTGCTCCGCACGGCGCTTCCCCTGGGCTGTCGTCTGCTATGTTACGCAGACGACACACTTATAGTAGCCCGGGGGAAGACTTGGATGGAAGCTCGGGACGCGGCTAATGCCGCAACCCGAGCAGTCGTATGCTCCATTAGAGCTATGGGACTGGAGGTCGCCCCGCACAAGACGGAGGCCTTGTATTTTTACAACAAGGCCATGGGGCGTCCTCCCCCCATCCAAATGTGGGTGGGGGAAGCCCGAGTCCTGGTGGGGTTCCAGATGAAATATCTGGGCCTCACTCTGGATGGGCTTTGGGGATTCGAACAGCACTTTGTGCAAATCCTCCCCAAAGCGGACAGGATGGCGGCTGCGCTAGGCCATCTCCTGCCCAACGTGGGTGGGCCGAACGTTAAGGTTCGGCGCTTGTACGCCAATGTCGTGCAGTCGGTGTCCCTATACGGGGCACCGGTATGGGCCGATAAAGTCCTGGCCAGTCGGCGAATCAAAGCGATGATACATCGCCAACAACGCCGGCTGGCCGTCAGGATAATTCGGTCCTACTGCACGACGTCGTTCGTGGCGGCCACGGCCTTGGCGGGCCTCCTCTCGGTCGAGTTCTTGGCGAACTCGTACGCCGAGGTTTATCGGCGTACGAGGGACCCTGACCGTACCGGGAGTGCCCATCTAAGACCAGGGGCCGTGGACAAAATTAGGAAGAGTGCCCGTCGCAGTGCTGTGTTCCAATGGCAAGAGGCTATTGCGGACTCTGCGACGGGCAGATGGACCACCCACGCCATCCAGCCCTGTTTACCGGAATGGGTAGACAGGCGAGGACGAGGACTTCAGTTTCACCTGACACAGGTACTCACCGGGCACGGTTGCTTCGGTGACTACCTGTGCAGGATTGGTCGGGAGCATACGACGGGATGCCACCACTGTGCGGCCGGTCGGGACTCGGCGCAACACACCCTCACCGAGTGTGAGGCATGGACGGAGGAGCGCCGAGCCCTGACCGCAGTGGTTGGAAAGGACCTCTCCCTTCCGGCACTGATTAAGGCAATGCTGGAAGGGGAGGATAAATGGAAGGCCGCCTCTGACTTCTGCGGCGCTGTAATGTCGCAGAAGGAGGAGGCGGAACGAATTAGAAAGGGGGAGGCGGAGATGGTGGATAGCACTCCACCATCCTCCCCGCCTCCCCCCCCTTCAAGAAGAAGGAGAAGAGGCAACGGCGGCAGGGGGCGCTCCCCCGACCGCGGCGCAGCGGCGGAGGAGAGTGATCCCCCGTCGCCGTTTACCAGCCCCACGTAGGGACTGATGAGAGTAGGGGTCTCTCAGATGGTGGAGTCTAAACCACCAACCAACATTATAATCTGAGAGACCCCTGGGGAAAGACATCCCAACAGGGATTTCCCCACAAAAATAGACTGGGTGGAGGGGGGAACCTAGTCCCTCCTCCCCCCAGTGGGGGCCATCCGTGAGCGGGAGCTCACGGTGGTCCCGGCCCCCTACATAAACCAGGGAGGGCGGGGGGGAGACTGTGGTAGCCCAGTCTTCCCCCCTATAAGAGAAGAAACAGTCAGGGTGGGGGAGAGGGAGAAGTATCTCTCTCCCCCCCACCGGGTAGAGGCCGACACTCGGCCAAACCCAAGAGGGGGTGAGATGAATGCCGCTGGCGATGCCTCACCCCCTCTCAATACGGGCTAGGACGGCTACCGGCGGGGGTTTTAGTGGGTATACCTCAGGGACACCTTCCCTGAGGGACTCCCACATAACCCTCGGGCTCTCCCCCGAGACCCGAGGGTATCCATAAAGGATTTCCCCCGCCTTACCAAAAAAAAAAAAAAAAAAAGGGCTTGTCTGTAGGTGGTGTTGCCACAGGGCTGCTGTGCGGCCAATCAAGAAGTGGCGAGGAGGGGGGGGGGTGGGGGTTTGTCTCTGACTCCACTTCTGATTATGGGAGAGGCGCCCTTCTCTGGTGACGCTGGACCTCTACGCCTCGGAGCGGGGGTCTTGGTGCGGCTGAGAGAGGAGCGCCGAATCAAAAGGGGAGGCGAGGAGGGAGCGGGGGTTCGTCCCTGCCCCCACCTCTGACTATGAAGGGGGCTCTCCCTTCCGGTGGCGGAGGAGCCTCTACGCCTCTGTGCGGGGGCTCCAATGCTGCTGAAGGGGCGAGGCCTAAAAAGAAAAGGCCGCCCAGAGTATCCGGGGCAATTAGTGCCGGTGCCCTGGCCGACAAAACGGCTGCATAGCAGCCGGGTAAGGAGAGACCTGGGGGAGGGGAAGAGTGAGGGAGTGTGGTTTGGTCCCCCCCACACAACCCCCTAGGCCGGCCCTAACCTCCCTCCGGATATCCCCGGGTAGTCCGGGACCGGGGGGAGGCAAGAGGGAGTAATGATCCCCTGCGGGCGGTGTATCAGGCGGCACTCGCACTGATTGATGCGGGTGTGTCTTGCGGTCGCAGCGCCCGTAGGTGGGATCGCCGGGCCATTTGGTCCGGGGCTGAGGTGCGAAAGAGGGTGAGGGGAGAACTTTTGTTCTCCCCACAATTATAGAGGCACCGGGAAACCGGCAGCCGGGGGAGGGGGGTGGCTGGATGATATGCGTTAGTAGTGCCCGGCCACCTCCCCAAACGGCAGAGGGCTGCAATGTAACGGGGGTGGGGTTTAGTTGGTAGGCGCCTGGGGGTGTATATGATGTCGCATACTATACCCTCAGGCAAATCCAACACTACCCTCTGCCAGTGGGTTTCTAGGAACCCACATTGCACGCCAGAGGATGTCTTTGGAAGATTCCCAACTCCCGGGGAGGGGCTTGCCTCTCCCACATAAAAAAAAAGGTTACGTGGGTTCCTCCTCGTCGTGCGCCACCTTATCGTGATGAGGGGGCTCACCGTGAGACGGCTCGCTGGAGTCGTTTCACGGTGCTAAAAACGCACAGTTTCTTCTACGGAGGAAACGGGGGTCCGGCGACCCTTCTGGGACTTGTCCCGATTTGCCGGTAGGGGTTGGCGGCCCTGACTTTATTCGCCCGGATGCCTGGATCCGTTAGGAGTGTTTTTCACTCCACCGGGATAGAGGAGTAAACCTCGAGAAAAAATCCGGGGCCTGACCAGCCTCGTTTGCACGCCGGTGTTCCGGCATAACGGTCGGCCCCCCATGGCGCGTAGGGGGGCGTGGCGTCTCATACCGTAATCTCAGTTTATGGGGCCGGGGGCCGGTGCTAGCGTAGCTAGGACGGGCTGCGAGGGTGGTAAAACCTCTATAAAAAGACCCGAATTGGTCGGACTCGTTAGCCATGGAAGGCAGCCGACCTAGGAGAAGGAAAACTCCGATAACAAACCATAGGATCGGTGGGAGGAAGATGCGCTGCTCTCCTCCCCAGTTGTACCCGAACTCTGCGTTTTCGACCGGGGGTCGTTTTCCCCCGTTTTCGCAATCATACACACACACAAGTTCACACACACATACACTCTTGGCCCGCGTACTGTCTGGGCGCCTTCGCTGATGCGAAGCTGCTCGGAAGTCGGGGGCCACACATGCATTCGGCGGGATGCATCGTGGTGATGCGTGGGATGCCACATCCCGCCTTGCATACATTCACACAATCATTCATTCCCTCATCATTCAATTCATTCATTCATTCATTCATCTGTCACACTCCATTACATACCATCATTGCACACACACACACACACATCTCACCTTCATTTACGCCTGCCCGGGTGGGGACCTGTGGTCCGCCTCCGCGGGCCGGCATGTGGTGGTGAGTAGGCGGCGGTTGCGTCGGGACGTGTTTTTCGAGGGAATCCGTATTCCATTGCGGGATCGGTATTTTTTCCGGGGGCGCGCTTTCGGGGTATGTCGTCGCCGGCGATCCGCCGCATGTCGGGCTTCATGCTGGGGGTTCTCCCTCCGGCCGGTCGGTGGCGTGCGCGGGCCAGTCGCTTTTCGGAGGTCCGTGAGGCGTGCGCGCCGATTCGAGTGTATGGGTCCGGGACAACAGAGTAGGAGTCTCAAGCCAAGGTGGAAGGTATCGTGCCGAAGGCTGAATGGCCGCAGAGACGTAAAAAATGTGCGGTCCAAAACGATCCCTGTGGGGGCGAGCTGCGCAACCCCACAGTACATAAGTCGCATCAAACCGTAACCCCAAGTCTGGGGCCGGGGGCCGGTGTATGCATTGCGCATACGCGGGCTACGAAGGTGACACAATTTCTATAAAAAGATCCGGGCAGGACGGGCTCGTTAGTCTTGGTCGACAATCGTCCTAGTGGAAGGAAAACCACGATAAAAAACCCGGAGAAGAAAACTCTGTCAACAAATTACTTATGATGAACCGATATGTCGGAAAATAAGGTAAACTTACCGCAACAGATTCGGGTGCTCAGTTGCCGGCGCGGATGGGGTTAGGCCGGCGTCACATAGAACCCGTAATCCGTAATCCGCACCGGAAATCCGCAAAAGTTACTAGGGATTGCGTCCGTAACGTTACGTGTGTTTTATCTCCTTGTGTCCCATGGAGCCGTAATTCCATGAAATTTCCGTAAAAGTTACTAAAAGTTACTAGTTATTACTAGTAATGCTTTTTTTAATTTTATTTATTTAACTAAATTTGACGATTTAATTAAAATTTTTGTTAAAATTATAATATATTTTGTAGTTTTCTTATGAATAAAATACAAATAAACAATTATAATCTGTTAAATAAAAAATAGTAATACCGTTACGTGTGTATTTACGGCTCCATGGGACACAAGGAGAAAAAACACACGTAACGTTACGGACGCAATTTCTACAAGGAGGCATGTAAGCACGCAATGCAATTGCACTCCGACTTTAAATAAAAATAAACGTGTCATAATCTTAATAATTGTTATTTTTATAAAGTGACTTGTTTGACAATTTTGAAATTAGAAGCATAATGAATCTTCGGTTCATGTTATTAGTTATGATTACAATGTTGAAAAATTCAGTGGCTTCTCCATTTCATCAAAGAAAACTAACGTACAATAGAGTGATTTACATGTTTACAATTTATTTAAAATTGAAGAGACTGGAAAGTGCCAAAAAACAGAAGCGCAAGTGCTGGGTGCGACCGATATTTCAGCTGGAAAGAAGACGATTGCAAGGAGCAAGCGACAACTTGGTACTAGAAATGCAATTGAATGATTCAGACAAGTATTTCAATTACTTTAGAATGTCACCTGAAACATTTCAAAGACTATTAATATTGGTTGGGCCAGGTATTACAAAACAAGAGTGTATCAGGGAACCAATACCTCCTCGTACTCGATTGGAAGTCACTTTACGCTATTTAGCATCTGGAGACAGTATGACATCAATTTCATATGCATTTAGAATCGGTCATAATACAGTTTCTAAAATAATAGCAGAGGTATGCGAAGAAATATGGACTACCTTGAAAGAAAAAGTTTTTTTGCAACTTAATGAAACTAATTGGCATACAATCAGTGACGATTTCAACAAAGACTGGAACTTTCCACATTGCATTGGAGCAATAGACGGCAAACACATTGTGATGCAGGTAAGAAAATGATATAAATCTCCCTTTAATTATATATATGCAGAACATCTAAAACTTATGCTGTTTCATCTCAGATAGCACATGATATCCTTCAAACATTCTAACAATATTATATTGTGTATGAGATATAATCTGTATGAGATATGATCCTGTATGAGATATAATCAATGTACTTTATATCAAAATCTAAATTTATACTCAATGTCAGCATATGAGTGAGTTGCATTGAAAGACTGAAAGGCAGAATTCTATAGTGGAATGAATATTTTCTTTCAATTTTTCATTAGTGAACCACACTACGATATTACCACTTTTGTAATATACTTCAGTGATAAAAGAACTTAAAGGAAAGTTCTAAACGGAACGCTTTCTCTCTTATAATTTTTTATCTGTAAATTATACGGTTTTAATAAATTGCGATTCTGGAAAAAGTACGGTTTTATTAATTCTATCTTTTGAAACTTTTTTCTTTATAATTAATCTATATATATATAGATATATATAACTAGATATATATAACTTTTTTCTTTATAATTAATCTATATATATATATATTGATAAAGTGTAATTGTGCTGGAACACATAATTATAAAACAATTATTTTTACTCCTATTGTTTATAATTTCAGGCGCCAGCTAATAGTGGCTCTTGCTTCTACAACTACAAAGGAAACCATAGCATGAATTTGCTAGCCATTAGCGATGCTAAGTATCGCTTCATAATTGTTGACATCGGAGCTCCGGGAAGGCAAGGTGATTCAGGAGTTCTCACTAACAGCGGGCTGATGAATCTGTTGGAAGACAAGAAATTAAAAATACCGCCAGCTGCACAACTTGATGGCAGTAACGAAGAATTTCCCTTCGTTTTTGTTGCAGACGAAGCGTTTCCACTCACGACCTACATGATGAGGCCGTACTCTCGAAGTGGAAATTTAAATATAACAAATAAAATTTTTAATTATAGACTTAGTCGCGCGAGAAGAGTCGTTGAGAGTTCGTTTGGAATATTAGCTGCACGTTGGAGAATTTTTCGTCGGCCGATTATAGCATGTACGTCAACTGTCCAAAAAATTGTCCAAGAGCTTCAACAGCTTTACATAATTTTATTATTACTTCAGAAGAACATCTGCCATTGCGAGAAAGACGCTACCAAACTCTCAGTACTGCAGATCGTGAAATAATTTCTATGGGATTAGTAGATATTAATAAAAGAAACAGATATCAAAATCTTGAAGCAATTAGAGTGCGAAATGCATACGCGTCGTATTTTGAAGATGTGAATCCATTATCGTGGCAGTGGGATAAAGTACTCGCAAATGATTTTTAGTCTCTATTTAAATAATCTTTTTAAAAAAGATGTACATATTTTTTTCATTAAAATCAATAAAATAATAGCATAACATTCTAGTAGATTTAGCTTTAATTCCAACAATTATATTTTTTATTTTAATAGTTCTTTGGAATAAAATAAAACTGCATATATAAAAATATTAGTTATTAATTATATTATCTTAATGTATCTAATATCTTATATATCTAATATCTTATATATCTAATATCTTATATATCTAAATCTGAACTCTTTTCTACTTCGATTGCCCGAGTGAGAAATTCCATTTGTAAATCTCGCCGTTTGTTATATGGCAAACGCCGTAGAATATCCCCTAGCATATCGCAAAAGCTGTGCACTGGATCATGAATTGGCTGGGATTCCTTGAGGTATGACATCAACTCAGCTTCAATTTGTGTAATTTCTTCGCTGCCTGTTAAAGAGAAAATAATAATAATTGAGTTTTATTATAATATTGTGACGTCCTATATCCTGCACGGTTTTTCCTTGCGCAACTAGAATATATATATATATATATATATATATATACATATATATACACATACGTAGTCGTTTCGAAACTCGCGAATTGCAGCTGACAGAACTATCCGCAGAACTACCCGGCCGGCTGTTGCTATCATTGCTTTTTTCTTCTGATTGGGGTCTTGTGAATGTTTCTATGTTGCCATCTACAGAAACATTTGATGGGTCTGAATTTTCGCGCAATGTCATCGGTAGGGAGCTGACTGTTCTACAAGATCATCAGATTTTATGTTATTATTAATCACATTTTGAAGCTGAATTTTATTAAGTTAAATATTCCTTTTTGCCAAGAGTCGTACAAATTTTAATTATGAAATATAGATTGGCATTCTTCATAGCACAATATATACATTAAATTTGTTAGGATAATACGAGCAATTTCAACGCTTTTTTAAAATAATAAATGAAATTAATGAAATAAATTCTCGATTGATAAAAGAAATAAATAAATTTATAGAAATATTCAAAATTGTACAAAAAATATTGAAGGGTTCATGTCATGAACATTATATGTGAATTATTTAAAATGTCCGTTATTTTATTTTTTTTACAATATAGCAGCCAATTTTGAAAATTATGGTGCTAACATGGACAAAACTCAGAAATTTATAATAAACATAATATGCGAATTATTTGACCTATTTCATTGATATTAAATTATTCACAAATTACCAGTAGCGTTCGAAATTTTGTCTTAAAAGAAAATACGCTTAACAATATTTAATTTTGTTATAAAATATAAAAAATTTGGGTGATGAGGAAACTTACAAAGCTTATTAGTAGCTGAAATAAATTGTTTAAAATTTGTACTATATTTTTACAATTTCGAAATAATTCTGCAAATTTCAGCTTCATTTAATAATTTCCATGAAATAAAAAATACTTACGGTCCACTCTGGATGACCGATTCTAAAAACTGCATTCTGTCATAGAAGCGGAAACTGCTTTTAACAGGCCGGCCATCTTCTGCACTTGATCCGCTCCGAACATAGCTCTTCATCAATTTTCTAGCTTTTGTATAATTGTCTCTTAAATATCCCCATCTTTTTTTGCATTCTACGGGACTCTTGACACCTGCAATTTTAACATAATTAAAAATAATTTTATTGTAATCGAAATCACGCTGCAGTATATCCACACAAACTTGCATAAGTGCATAAGCATATGCATAAGAAAATGAATTGGTTTTTTTATACATATGTTTATGTGTTATACAAATCCGTCTGGATTGGCCTGTTACCTCACTTTAAAAGTGATGCATAACCTTTAACATTAAATAATACACGATCACTACTTGATATTCATACCACCCATTATGTTGGAAACTTCTGTCCATAAGGCGTCGGTTTTCAACTTTGTCCGATTTTTGTAGCCTTGCGAATGATCCCACAAAGGCCTTTTCTGCTCGACAGTCTCGATAAGCAATTCGTCAATTGCATCTGCTGATATTAAGGCTGTCAAGCCATTCTTTGCAGTACTATCGATTTTTGAAGCACTGCTGCTGCTGTTTTGCCTCTGCTGCTGCTTCTCCACTGTCTCTGGAGTATCTGTAAAATAATCATATTTCAGTAATTGTTATAGTATTCTTGAGGTATACAATTCCTTTCAATCATATCTTGTATAAATATGTAAGGAATATGACATTGCAATGTGTAATATTTTTGAAATGTTGCTGAAAGGTTAAATGATTATATCGAACTACGCCGAAATATACATTTTGAAAGCATTGTAACATACTCATTGTAACAACTTTGTCCTTGTCGACAACTATGACATCCACTTCCTCATCGAATGTTGCAAAACATTTATGTTTTATTAGTTCGTCCATGTCGTCCGACATTACCCACCCGCAATAGCCACATTTCATTCGCTGTAAAATAAGATACATTTATTAATAATTTATATTTATAACAGCTTGCATATATCAAATAGCATTTAATATAAAATAATATTTACTGCAGAATATATAGAAGTCATCGTGAACACTGACACAAAACCTAAAATTTACGCGTCAAACGCCGTAAGTGAGAGAACATTCATACATGAAATATCTAAAATACAGACAGACGCAATCCCTAGTAACTTTTGCGGACTTCCGTGCGGATTACGGATTACGGGTTCTATGTGACGCCGGCCTTATTGTCCCTGCCTCCGCCGCGTCTTTATCCGACGAAGGGCCAATCGCGAGATTGACGTCGAGCCTCGCGGTGGAATCGGTCATCGATGGTGTCCACGGACTGTTAACCGACTCCGTGGAGGTGTGCGGACAGTAGAAGGAATACCTTCTGTTGAAATATAGGCACAACGCATGCATATTGGCGGCATACATAGCCAATAAGCTGGGAGGGGGGACGGCAAGAAGCGGTGAGATATCTCAACCGCTGAGAGCATCCTCCGAAGGGCGAATCGATGGGACTACTCAGCCCCATATGGGAGTAGCTGGGAGGCGGTTCTGGATGCGGCGATGGGGGTGTGTTCTTTCACCCAGCGTGAATGCGTGGGGGGAACGAGGCGCGCCCTCCGAGCTGCGGCTTGCCGGGTGTTCCTGGCAATTGGAGAGCTGGGTGAGGGTCTTGGCCCTTACGGGGATGGACGGGAGTGAGCCCTTTCGGAGCTGAAGGGGGCCGGGCACCCGTGGGTGGAGGGCCTTCTGACGAGGCACCTGGGGGCACAAATGGCGTGCCCGCCCACTGATCCGGGGAGGGAACTATTCTCCCCTCTTACCCTTAGGGGAGGAGGGGGCAAATCACCCGAGTCCCATCTTATTTCCTCGGACAAAGAGAGGGGGAGGGGAACCTCCCCAATTGTGGAGGGCTCCCTCTACATGAACTGATGGAGAGGGAGCTGGGGGGGCCCCCTCCTGGGGAAACCCGCAGCTCCTCCTCAAGAACGGACGCGGGTCCGTCGCGCCCTGGTAAAAGGGACACCGGTGGACGGCTCCGGACCTTGCGTAGGGGTCAGGGTAGGCCGCGCAAGGACGGGACCGGCCCGTTTAAGCCTCCTCCCCACCTAAATGCATCGGAGTCGGACTCCGATGATGAGGGGTGGAGGCTTGCTGGCGCTTCCTTGAAGGGCAGTGCGTCTGAGGGCGTGGTTGCTCCCTCGCGGGCGGGAAGCTCTGCGGGAGGTAACCCTCCTGCGGAGATAGTCCCGCCCTCCTTTACTGGCCCACAGAAAAGGAGGGCGGAGGAGGAGATCAGAAGGATGGAAAGGGACATCACTGACGAGATGTTGCAGAACATCGATCAGGGGCTCCTCTCCATCGAGGCTGTCCGCCAGAGGGCGGGCAACCTCAAAGGAGAATTGAGTGGTAAACTCAAATTCGGGGTTTACGTCCTCAGAGAGGTCGTCCGCACCTTAGCCGGGCAGGCCTCTGAGGGCGGAGACCCGGGATTTTGGAAGAAGCGGGTTCTGACGTTGGAGAAGGATATGGAGTTTTTCAGGGCCGAGAACGACCGCCTCCAACGCAGAACCCGCAAATTGCAGGCGGAACTCGCCGACCTTCGAGCGGACGAAAGACCCGTCTCACCGGTAGTGGGCGGTACCCCCCCTAGCACGGATGGTGCAGGGAGGACCGCCATGGAAGTGGTGGAGGATGGGGGTGGGGAACCCCGTCCCCCGTCAGGCGACACGCGCATAGCGGATAGCCTGGCGGGGATAAAAGCGACCCTAAGAGGGTTCGGAGAAAGGCTGAGGGGCCTTGAGGAGAGAGCGGCAATGCCACCCCCTCTAGCCCCTGCCCCTCTCCGCCCTCGGGCGCCTCCCACTGAGGGGGTAGCTCGGGGTAGTGGGGGGAGGAGGAGGAAAGGAGGAAGGAGAGCCGGAATGGCGGTCCTTCGGGGGATTGGGAGTGTCTCCCAACCCTCACCGGGGTCTCCCGCCATTCCCATTGGTCCTCCTTTGGACGGGAAAATCGCGCCGGCGACGGAAAATCCCAAAACGTGAGCTACCGTCGCCCGATGCAACAAGAAGAAGAAGGCTGCAAGGGAAGGGGTGGGACTTAATCCCCTCCCACCCCTGCAACTCAGGCCCGATCGGGCCCACCGAGGGCGACTCCTGGTGGGGCCCTGCCCAAGGGGAACCCGATCAAGGCGGCGCGGAAGCGTCTCCCGCGCTCGACGGCGGTGATGCTCACCGGACAGGGTGATCTGGCCGAGGCATTACTTGCTGCGAGGCGGGAGATTAATTTAGAGGAGCTTGGCATTGATAAACTCAATGCCAAGAGATCCTTCGGAGGAGAGCTCTTGATGGAGATTTCGGGTGGAGGGCAGGATGCGGAGGCAAAGGCGTGTCGCCTGATCTCCGCAATCCAGATTGCTCTCCAAAAGCACAGTTTTGAGGGGGTGAGGGTCCTTAGACCCACAAAGCGATTCGACCTCCGTCTTACAAGGGGAGGCCCAGGTGAGTTACCCTGGGATTTTGATCCTAATTTTTATGGTTATTTTGGAAGTGAAAAAAAAAAGATACGTATCCTGGCGTTTGATTGAATAGGCCTTAGTTTCGGAGTAATAAATTTGTGAAAATTGGCCATATCCGAAGCGCGCCGCGGCGCGCCATATGAGTCTTCCCGGTAACAGTATTTCCAACCAGTGCGATTAGCTTCGTGAGTCAGGCGCTTGCTTCATAATTCATAAGATCCAAGTTTGCTCACGGAGGTAAGCAATAACTTTTTTTTTTTTTTTTTTTAATGAGTGTTTTTATTCATTTTTATTTATTTTGATGATACTGATATAGTATATAAATTTTTGAAATAGAAAATTTAATTTAATATTACATATATACAGGGTGTCCCGTAAAGACCGTAACAACGCTTAGGAGTATATTCCTGAGATAATTCTGAGCAAAAAATCTTAATACCAAAATACTCAGGGTGTAATGGTTTTTGAATTAGAAAAATTTAAAGTTAGTGAATAAGATAGCCTGAAATTCGCGCGCTCAGGTGTGTACAATGTACAGTAATAAAATTGAAATTGACTATCGCTCCCTTGTTGTCAGTATTAATATTTGGAAAATAAATTTGCTAATACATATTAACATAAATATTGTTTACGCAATTAAGATTATTCAAAGGTACAACATTTATTACCTCAAGATTATGCGCAAAGAGTCTTTACATATTCAATATTATTTAATTATTTTTAACTGTTATTAAAATAAAAGATTGTGAAACTATTTCAATTATTTAATAATTTTATTGTACAAATATCTGTAAGATCAAAAGAAATGTCAAAAAAATGTAATTTTTGACAGTTTGCGTTTTGTGTATCGTAATATTTTTTTCTTTATAATATTTTCAACAAAATCTTAATTGCGTAAACAATATTTATATTAATATGTATTAGCAAATTTATTTTCCAAATACTGACAACAGGGGAGCGATAGTCAATTTCACTTTTATCACTACGTACGTTGTACACACCTGAGCGCGCGAATTTCAGGCTATTTTATTCGCTAACTTTAAATGCTTCTAATTCAAAAACTATTACACCCTGAGTATTTTGGTATTAAGATTTTTTGATCAGAATTATTTCAGGAATATTCTCCTTTTTTTTATTTTTTTTTTTTTGTAAGGCGGGAGAAATCCTTTATGGATACCCGCGGGTCTCGGGGGAGAGCCCGCGGGTTATGTGGAAGTCCCCCGGGGACTTAGTGCAATGTCCCCGGGTATACCCACTAAAACTCCCGCCGGTAGCCTTCCCAACCCATAGTGAGGGGGGGTGAGGCATCGCTAGCAGCATTCATCTCACCCCCCCTCGGGTTTGGCCATATTTGGCCCCTTCCCGGGGGAGGGAACTAAGTTCCCTCCCCGTCTAACTCCTACTCGAGGGAGGTCGGGCTACCACGACTTTCCTCCGCCTCCCCCTGTTGTTTTTTAGGGGGAGGCTGCCCACCCATTATTGTTGGGGGGTCAGGTGATGGGGGGAGCCCCCGCTCCCCCCATCCCTATATGACTCCGACCCTCCCGGTCGGTTATGTGCAGGGGGGTTAAGAGTGGGAGGCTCTCACCCCTTCCCTTCCCTTTCTCCCGGCCCGGCCAGAAGGGCCCTTGTCTCGGCGGGGGGGGACACTTTTGCATGGCCACCTCCGCCTAAGTGTCCCCCCCCCAGTTAGACCCTCCTAATTGGAGGGTTTTTCCTCCGTCCTTAGCCACCCCTTTGGGAGGGGTCGTTGGGGTGAACCAACCCTCCCCTTCCTCCAAGATGGCTCGCTGTCGTAGGAGCCGTCCCAGTGTAGATCATACTGGGGGCTCCTATCGTCCAGCTCCTCCAAGAGGTCTGCCACATGGTTCCACAAATCTTCATGGAACCATGTGGGGGCCTTTAATTCCATCCGGAAGACGCGCAGGGAGCTGAACCTTTTAAATTTCAGCATCCCCACCGCCACCTTCGGACGGAAGTCCTTACTAATTAGGTCTCCCACCTTGCGAATGATCGCAAGGTGGTCGGACCAGAAAGGCTCTCTCCCCCCGATGTAGATGTACAAGGGGGAGGGCTCGCCCTTCCCTCCTGATTTGGCGGGCGGAGAGGACTTGCCCCTCGTCCATTTTTCCCGCCACTCCCTCATGTCCCCCTCGCTGTCCCTCTCTGACAAGGGGGGCTTCGGGTCGGGGGTAGGGACCCCACCGATCCTTGTGAGGGGAACGACCGGGACCAAGTCGGACAGCTTACTGTCCCGCCCGGTCCCCTCCTCCTCCCTGGAGTTCCGCGGGGGCTCAGAGCCCCCCGGAGAGTCCTCTAGCTCCATGGGAACTTCTGAGGAAGTCCCGGATGGAGACTTGTCCTCCTTGGGTGGAGGGGGGTCTAACTCCCCTTCTCCGCCTAAGCCAGTAATTGGCTCTACTTCCATTGGGGCAGAGGGCTGTTTCTCTTGTCCCGACAGAACCTCTGCCCCCTGATCGGGAGGGATTTCCCTCCCTTGAGAGAAGGGGTCTTTTCCCTTCTTCCTCTTCTTCCTCCCCTTTCTTAGGGAAGGAACTGTTGGGCATTGGCGCCCACCTATACGATGGGTCGCCATTAGCCCCTCCTGGGCACAAGCGGGGCAGTGCGCCTTCTGGCGGCACCCCCCCGCCTTGTGCCCCTCCCCCTCACAGCGGAGGCAGCAATTGCTGCGCTCCACCGTGGAGGGGCACGACCTCCTTATGTGCCCCCGCCTGAGGCACCTAAAGCACCTCAGGCCGGGGGCCTCCTCGACCACGTTGCATCTGCGGGGGGTCTGCGTTGAGGCGCAGCGGGCCTCTCCGCTGCTGCTCACCCCGGACACGCCCGTCCTCACACAAGAGGCATACCGCATCCTGCGTCCTCCGCTGGTGGAGGCTAATCCCCCACCAGAGCTCTCCTCAGGGCAAAAGTAGCCCTGCCCGCCACCACACTCTTTGAGCTCCTTTACTACGTAAAGGAGCTCCATCAGTAACTTGTGGGCCTTTGCCCACAAGTCTGCCGCGGTAGCCGCGTTGTGCGAGGGGCCCGCGTGGCACCCCCCGCACCGCCCGACGCATGATGACGACAGGGGAGAGGCCGGGACGATACCTCTCCTTCGCCGGCCCCTGGGGTTCCGAAGCCCCTGGTGCGGTAAGTGCTCTCTTTTTGTCGTCATCTATCATATGATGTAATTTTTTTAACGTGGTTGTCTTCCACGGGGGGGTTTTGTTCGGGGCCCCCCGCCCCTAGGGCGGTTGTCGACCAAGACTCACAAGTCCGCCCTACCCGGGTTTTTTAACATGGTTTTTCTTCCATGTGTGCGCTCTTAGACCCCGGAGACTTCCGGGGAGCCCCCCCACCACGACAAGGTGGCGCACAACGGGGGGGTCAGGAATATACTCCTAAGCGTTGTTACGGTCTTTACGGGACACCCTGTATATTATAAATATTAATTTAAATTTAATTTTAAGGGAACTTTAATTCAAGTAATAATATTTGAAATAATAAATAAGTAATAATAATACCAATTATATAAATTATTTGTAATGGGTAACATATAAAAGCAACGTATCTGAATTTTTAAATTGTTTAAATTTAAAATTAGTAAAAGAAGCGGATACAAAATAGTAAATAAAGGAGAAGTTTTTAATCTCCTTGCAAGTATGTAGTCGGTTATAAAACCGAATGTTCCTTCATGTTTTGTCATCGTGTGGCCCTGTTTGTGACGACCGTTAGGTAAGGGAACAATTGAAACTTTTAGGGAGTAACGGTTACAGTTTGATAGTGGGGGCAGACCTATTGGCGTCTGCCCTAGCCAGTCTGCCCTTGCAAATAGCCGCAGCTACATGTGCAGATATTTCTCGACGATCGAAAACGTGAAAAATTGTAACAATGGTAGAAAATGAAAATACTATTTTTCAACCATCAACAAGTGGGGCGACGATCGACCTTGATATTGGACAAGAGGACTTTCCGTTTATGGCGTCTTATATTAAACAAGACATTACAGACGGTTTAAAAGTTTGTTGTGAAATGTTAGAATCCTTAAAAATCGCCGAAGGATTTCCAAGTGAAGTTATAACAAGTATAAAAGCAAAACTTCTGGGGGAAAAAATGACCAAAGCCATTATCGAAGTTCTTAAAGATTTTGACTTCTACGACGACCATGCCCTTTTTTTGCCAGAAGAAGAAATTTTGGAAGAACTTGAAGAAGAAAAAAGCCCGCGGACTGATTCATCACCGGAGAAAGCGGATTCCAGCACGTATTCGTCTAGTACGTCCATTCCTTCACAATCAGAATCCGAAAAAGAGTATGAACTTCAATGCAAGAAGCGTATGATTGCTGGTTACATACCATTGGAAACGAAGATAAAAATTCTGAATATGGTAAGAGAACATCCCAAATGGAGTATACAAACAATTCATAAACGTGGAGGAAGCGCTCTTTAACGTAAAAGTGATTTGAAACGATGGCGTGCAAAAATCGAGCAAGGTGGTGGTGTTAAAGAAAAGTACGAGGCTATTAACAAATGGACCATTGATCGTTTTTGCGAAGCCAGGGAACAGAAAAAACCAGTGATAACGCGGATGCTGCAACAATGGGCTTCCCAAGCAGCGGTACAATTTGAAAGCCTTAATTTTATAGCGTCTCACACATGGGCAGTTAAATTCAAACAGACCTTTAAAATTCGACAAAGGAAAGTCACGCGATATATTAAATCAAAAAATGCTTTGAATATTCCAAATATATTAAAAAAAGCAGAGAAATTTCAAAAGCGCATAGCTAGGCAAATTTTTAAATTTGACAGAGATTATGTAATCAACACCGACCAAACCGGCTGTGAATATCGAGTTGATGTGCGAAGAATTTTATCTACCAAAGGCGAAAAAAGCACTAAAGTTTTTCTTGGAGATTTCAATAAAATCACCCACAGTTATACGGCACAGTATGCGATAATTGCCTCGGGAAAACTGCTGCCAAAAGTATTCCTGTGCATGCAAGAGCCGAAAGGGATGTTTGGTCCTCGTGTCTTGGCTGCAATCGACAAGTTATCGGAACAGGGATGTTCCTCGGAGAAGGAGAATGTGTACTAGATTTGAGGGCAATTTTGTACTGAATTGTACTGACTACACGCGCTACCTATACTGCAATAGTATTAATCATAAATTGGCGGGATATTTAAATTGCCCTAACTGTGATTACTTGATTGTTTACATAAAATATGCATTATAATTTATTATTACAAATAAAATAGATAAATAAACAATAAAAGTTATTTTTCTATATTTTTATTACAAATTGGTATTTATAAATGCACTTTGCAAGGATTTTTATTTTATTGGAATGTATAGAAATTTTATATTAATGTAAACTTTATTATTATTTAAAACCCTATAATTTATAATTTATAGTAGCACAATCATTTTATATTAATTCTAACATAAATAAACATCTGCTTTTTGCATATAACAATACAATATTTTGTCGTTAATCTTTGAATGAACAACAACTTACATTATTAATTTGTGTTAACACGACAATTTGGCAGTAATCTTAGGACAAATAAACGTTAAAATGTTATTAATTCATAACACAACAATTTAGTGTTAATTTTAAGATAAACAAATTTTTATCGCTTTTTCATTCATATAACTTTAAAATAAACTTTAGAAACACATTATTAATTTATAATAATCCAACAAATTACAGACAAAAATTCGCGTTATTAATTTATAATGATAAGACAATTCAACATTAATCTTTCGATCAATAAAAATTTGCGCTAATGGGCGCATTCAACATTATTACATATCAAGATAAAGTAAAATAATAAAAACAGAACCCGTATTTTTATAACTGATCGCAGTCATTATCACATCCGTCAAATAAATCGCATTATATTTTGACTTCTTGCTCGAACGCGTTGTCGCTATTTGTACCTTTGATCATTTTTTTTACAGAAAATGTTTCGTAATCGATTACTTTATATTTTATGTATCTATGTATATGTTTATACGTCTATGCAAGTTTGTCTGGATGGGCCCTAAAGGTTATAAAATGTAAAAAAAATTAAATTACTAAGTTATACTTATAAAATTGTACTAATTTGTACTTTGAACTGAAAATGTACTGATAATCAGTACAAAATATTGTAAAGAGGTACTGACGTACTAAGATTTGATGAATTGTACTAAAATAGTACAATTGTGCTGCAAAGAACATCCCTGTATTGGAATGCTATGGCAATGTACACGTCACCGCCTCGAAATCAGGTAAATTAACAAAAGATCACTTTAGCCAATTCGTCGTAAGCATTATTAAACCATATTGCAACGACAATAAATTCCTGCTCATCTTGGACTTGTGGGCAGGGCAAACGGATCCAGCACACTTTAATAGTGTTTTTACCGACGACGACGGAAATTGTAGTTCAACAGTAGAAATTATTCCACCTCATCGCACGCCGTACTGCCAACCATGCGATGTATACTTTTTTCGACAAGTAAAAAACTTTGTTCAAAGAATCCAAAATTCTGTTGAAGTTTTACAACAAAATCGGCAGCTTTCTTCGCGAGAAGACGCAATAAAGATTCATTCTTTAATTCATTTACAATTATCAGCGGCAGTTTTTACAGATATGATCAAGTACGCTTGGTTTGCATCAAAATTAATTCTTCAAAGAAATGTGTTTGGAAACGTCAACGAAATATGTTTTCCCCCGGACTTAAATAAATGTGTATGTGGTATTCCTTTATTTATTCATTGTGCAAACTGTAGAAAATTTATATGCTTTAAATGTTTTTATGATGTTTATCATTCAACTGATTGTTTCGCATCGAAATAATTGAATTTTGCAATAAATCCACAATAAATAATTGAATCTTATAATAAAAGTATTCACATTCATATTTCGATGTTTGTTTATTCTTTTTCCCCTACGATTAATTATTTTAAAAACTAGAAATTTAAATTACTGTCAATATTATTTCTAATTAAATTTTAAATTTAAACAATTTGAAAATTTAGATACGTTGCCTTTATATGTTACCCATTACAAATAATTTATATAATATTATTATTACTTATTTATTATTTCAAATATTATTACTTGAATTAAAGTTCCCTTAAAATTAAATTTAAATTAATATTTATAATATATATGATATTAAATTAAATTTTCTATTTCAAAAATTTGCATACTATATCAGTATCATCAAAATAAATAAAAATGAATAAAAACACTCATTAAAAAAAAAAAACAAAAAAAGTTATTGCTCACCTCCGTGAGCGAACTTGGATCTTATGAATTATGAAGCAAGCGCCTGACTCACGGAGCTAATCGCACTGGTTGGAAATACTGTTACCGGGTGTCGGCAGAGACCTCTCCCTGCCGGCATTGGTGAGAGCAATGCTGGAGGGAGAGGACAAATGGAGGGCCGTCTCCTCCTTCTGTGACAGAGTCATGTTGCAGAAGGAGGAGGCAGAGAGAGAGAGAAGGGGGGAGGCGGTGGGAGGGGGAGGAGATAATGCTTCTTCTCAGCCGCCGCCAACACAACCTCCCCGCCCCCAAGGGGGCAGGTAAAAACAGGGCCTCCCCGGGTGGTGACGTTCACCAAAACCCGGGGGGAATCTCCCTGGGGGAGGGCCCGCTTTAGGACCCTCCCAACTCAAAAGGCCGGGGGGGGGGAGAAACCCCTAGGAAATTCTATCTCCCCTCCGGCAGGGGGGGTCAGTTGGGAGCGGGGGCTCCCGACTGGCTTCAGCCCCCCCATCAAACACGGGAGGGCGGGGAAAGGTTGCGGTAGCCCGGCCTTTCCCGCTAACAAGATGGTAATCATGAAAAGGGGGGGATTAAACCCCCCTCCTTCTCCGCGTAGAGACCGTAAACGGTCAGACCTGAGGGAGGGTGAGATGAATACCGCTGGTGATGCCTCACCCTCCCTCTATACGGTCCAGGAAGGCTACCGGCAGGGGTTTTAGTGGGTATGCCTGGGGACTTTGCCCGCAGGAGACTCCCACATAACCCACGGGATTCCCCCCGAGACCCGTGGGTATCCATAAAGGATTTCCCCTGCCTCACTAAAAAAAAAAACAAAAAAAAAATACTGTTACCGGGAAGACTCATATGGCGCGCCGCGGCGCGCTTCGGATAAGGCCAATCTTCACAAATTTATTACTCCGAAACTAAGGCCTATTCAATCAAACGCCAGGATACGTATCTTTTTTTTTCACTTCCAGAATAACCATAAAAATTAGGATCAAAATCCCAGGGTGACTCACCTGGTCCTCCCCTTGTTAGAGCTGTGGGGGAGACGGTCTCCGAATCGGAGATCCGTGTGGGGCCGTTGCGCGCTGCCATGGCACGCGCACGGTTTGGACCCAGGGCCCTGCTGGGGCCGCGGTCAAGGTAGCGGAGGCGGGGACAATCAGTTTTGATTGGTCCATTGTTCGGGTTGAGCTGCTTCCAAACAGGCCGGCCTGCTGCTTCGGCTGCCTTGCACGCGGACACACGCAGCAGAGGTGCCCGTCCAAATTGGATAGGGCCTTCTGTTGTTTTCAGTGCGGAGAGGAGGGGCACAAAGGGGTGACGTGTAAGCGTCCCCCTTGCTGCCTCCTGTGTACCACCGCCGGGAGAAAGGCGGATTACAGGGCCGATCGGAGAAATGTTCTCCGGTCCCCCCTGCGCCTCGCGCCCTTCTTCCAGAGAGGGAGTGGAGGGGAGGAAATAAGTCCTCCCCTACAGAAGCCCTCCAAGGTTCGGGCCCTCTCTGCTTCGAGGCTACCACCGGGTAAACCAGGGCCAAGAAGCAGAAAGAGGGAGGGAGGATCCCCCCTGTGGGCGGGTCAAAGGGCGGCGCCCTTACTTTTTAAGTGGGGGCGTGTCTAGCTGTCATCCATCAGCAGAAAGTGGATCACAGGGCTTTGGCCCTGGATGGTGTAGCGTAGGAGGGTGGGGGGAGAACGCAGGTTCTCCACACAAATAAAGATACACTGGGAAACCGGCCGCCGGGGGGGATGGCTGGAAGTAATACGTTAGTGGTTCCCAGCCTTCCCCCAACAACGGCAGCTCACGGCAAAGCAACGGGGGTGGGGTTTTGTTGGTAGGCGTCTGGGGGAGTATGTGGGGTCGCAAACCACACCCCCAGACGAATCCAACACTACTCTCTGGCGGTGGGTTCCTCGTTAGAAACTTACATTGCACGTCAGAGGGTGTCTTTGGAAGATTTCCCACCCTCGGGGAGGAACTTGCCCCTCCCGCAAAAAAAAGGTGGGTTTCTTCTTGTTGCGTGTCACTTTGTGAGGGAGCTCACCGTGGGGCGGCTTGTTGGAGTCGTTTTATGGTGCTAAGAATTCCTTCTCACGGTTCCTTCTACGGAGGGAATGGGAGTCCGGCGACTCCTCAAGGGACTCGTCCCAATTCGCCGGTAGGGGTTGGCGGTTCTGACTGCAATCGCCCGGGGTGCCTGGACCCGTTAGGAGTGTTTTTCACTCCACCGGGATAGAGGAGTAAACCTCGAGAAAAAATTCGGGGCTTGACCAGCCTCGTTAGCACGCCGGTGTTCCGGCATAACGGTGGGCCCCTTATTGCACGAGGGGGGGTGTGGCGTTTCATACCGTAACCTCAGTTTATGGGGGTTATGGGGCCGGGGGCCGGTGCTAGCTTAGCTAGTACAAGCTGCGAGGGTGGTAAAACCTCTATAAAAAGACCCGGGTTGGTCGGATTCGTGAGCCTTGGTAGGTAGCCGACCTAGGAGAAGGTACTCCGATAATAAACTACTAGGATTGGTGGGGGGAGGTGCGTAGCTCTTCTCCCCAGTTGTTCCCGGACTCTGCGCATTCGGCCGGAGGTCGTCCTTCCCCGTGCTCGCGCTCATACACACATATACATTCATACACACATACACTTTTGGCCCCCGTACTATCTGGGCGCCTTCGCTGATACGAAGCTGCTCGGAAGTCGGGAGCCACGCATGCATCCGGCGGGGGGCACCCGCGTATCGTGGTGATGCGTGGGATGCCACTTTCCGCCTTCCATACACTCACACATTCATTCATCATCACGTGCACTCATACACCATTCTTGCGCGCACACACACACACGCACGCACGCACGCACGCACGCACGCACGCACGCACGCACGCACGCACGCACGCACACATTATTTACCTTCATTCACGCCCGCCCGGGTGGGGACTTGTGGTCCGCCTCCGCGGGCCGGCAAGTGGTGGTGAGGGGGCGGCGGCTGCGTCGGGACGCGTTCTTCGGAGGAATCCGTATTCCATTGCGGTATCGGTATTCCTTCCGGGGGCGCGCTTTCGGAGTATGTCGCCGCGCGTGATCCGCCGCATGTCGGGCTTCATGCGGGCGATTGAGCGGGGGGGGGGGAGGTTCCCTCCGGCCGGTCGGTGGCGTGCGCTGAGCGGGCCAGTTGCTTTTCGGTGATCCGTGAGGCGTGCGCGCCGATTTGTGTGTATGGGTCCGAGACAACAGAGTAGGAGTCTCAAGCCAAGGTGGAAGGCATCGTGCTGAAGGCTGAATGGCCATAGAGACGTAAAAAATGTGCGGTCTAAAACGATCCCTGTGGAGCGAGTTGCGCAACCCCACTGTATATAAGTCGCATCATACCGTAACCCCAAGTCTGGGGCCGGTGTATGCATTGTGCATACACGGGCTACAAGGGTGGAATAACCTCTATAAAAAAACCCGGGCAGGACGGGCTCGATAGTTCTGGTCGGCAACCGTCCTAGTGGAAGGAAAACCACGATAAAAATCCCGGAGAAGAAAGCTCTGTTAAAAAATTACAAACTATGGATAAAACAATGACGACAAGGAGGACAACGTTACCGCCTCAGGGGTTTCGGAACCCCAGAGACCGGCGAGGGGGGTATCCGGTCCCGGTGCCCCCCCCCCCCCTGTCGTCATCGTACGACAGGCTATCCAGGGCGTGCCATGCGGGCGCCCGGGATTTCAGTTCTACCGCGGATGGAGATCTGTGGGCGGAAGCCCATAGGCTGTTAAGGATTCTCCTCGTTATAATCGAGGAGATCAGAGGAGGGCGCACGCAAGTGCCGCGTGGAGGGGCGGAAATCCCGGAGGGGGGGGGGGCGTTAAGCCCACTTCCTCCAAAGCGGAGAAGGGGCCTGCGCCAGGCAAGTGTAATGCCTGGACGCAGACCCGGAGGAAGAATGGGCTCGCGTCCATTCAAAAAGAAGAAACGGGGGGGGGGAAGGGTTGATATGACCCCCCTCCCTCAGATGTTTTAAGTGCCTACGGAGGGGGCACGAGAGGTGGCGGTGCCCCTCTGCGGTGGATCGCAGCTTATGCTGCCTCCATTGTGGGGGTGCCGACCACAAGGCACAGAGCTGCTCGCAACGGAGAGCGAGCTGCCCAGCCTGCGCGGAGGAGAGCAGGAACGCGGCTCACCGGATTGGTGGCCGCACCTGCCCCCCCTAAAAGAGGACAAATGAAGAAGAGAAAAAAAGGGAAGGGGGGAGGGCTAGCCCCCCCCATCAGAACCTTTCAAGGCAGAGAAGGGGGGGATACTATCATCATCCCCCCCAAGTCTCCTCCATGTAGAGAGGGAAAGGAGGAGGAAATCCTGGGAGGGAGAAGAGAGGGGGGATGCTTATTCCATCCCCGTTATTACCCTCTCTTCCGACCCCCCAGGCAATTGAGATGGAGATAGAGGAGGGGGTGGTTCCCCGGAGCTCCTCAGTTGAGGAGGTAGAGGGGAAGTCCAACCCCCAACCCTCTGGAAGGGAGGAAAGAGATGGGGAGAGGGGGGGCCAATAAAAACCCTCTACTCTGCCACATCCCAAAGAGGAAGGTGGAGACCGGGGTTGGGGGTGGGAGGGCCACACAGGGCCCAAGTCCCATCCGCACTCAGGAGAAAGGAGGAAGGAATGGGGAAGGGAGGGGGGTCCATTCAAGGGCCCACGCCCCGCCCCCATCCCCGTTCCAGAGAAGGGGGGAAAGGTGAGGGGGGAACGAAGGATTCTTTCTCGACATTACCTTCCCCCAAACCGCCTAAAGGGGGAAGCTCGAGGCCCCCCAAATCCAGGCGGAAGAGTTGAGAAGAAGGGGGGTAGAGTTGGGTCTCCGTGAAGAAGGTGCATGGGGCCTCTCCTCCCTCCCCTCCCCTTCCCAAGAAGGGAAGGAAGGAAAGGGATACCAGCCCCCCAGCCCCCCCAAAGAGTGGGGATTGTGGGGAGGAGGACGGTGGTACAAGATGGGAGAAAGCAGTTGGAGAGGGAGGGTATGGACCTCCCCTCCAACAGAGGAGAAGGGGGTACGGAGGAGGCGGCGAGCGAGGGTGAAGGCGTCGCCTCCCCGACCGTTGGGATTAACCGACCGGGGAAATGGAGTAATGGTCCCCTTTATAGGACCACCTTCCGGTGGAGGAACAAAGGGAGGGAGAAGGGGGGGTGCTGGAAGATGCACCCCCTCTACACTACCGACAGATCTGGGATATGGTCAAGGCGGAGTGGAGGCGAAGGGAGCTGGGCTCTAAGTGCATCAATGCGTGGCTGATGCACGACGAGTCCAGCGAAGAAATGGCGACGGAGTGCCTCGGTCCTACCCGTATGGGATGGATCGAGGTACTCAGGAAAGTTGCCGAGGAGGTGTCTGATGAGTCCTAAAGACTCACCGGGACAACAGAAGAGGAAATAGTGGTGGTGGCGGCGGGTGAGGAGGAGGCCGTCGCCTCCCCTGTAGAGTGTCCCTCGGCAGGGGGGGATCGCGAAAGGGAAGGTCTCCCTTCCGGGGTCCTCCTCCGGTGGAGGACCTTAAGAGGATGCTGAAGTGACGGGCAAACTCCGACGCGAAAGCGCCATCATTTCGATGGTACTAAAAATAAAATGACATTATCGGCGCAGCCTACGGACCTATGCCGCGTAGGTCCGTGTGTACGCATTTGTTTGTAGTGGTGACTCACTACACTGACGTGTGGTCTGTGTACGTGTGTCATCGAAAGTTTGTAAACAAACGATGCTTGCGCTTGTTTCCTTGACTGAAATTTCGTTGCAAGGCTGCAATATAATGTCCGAGAAAACATAAGCGTATACAAGGTGTCAAATAAATACAAACTAAATATGACAAAATAATAAATGAAAAATATACATATAATACTATATATATCACTGAAGAAAAATGTCATATATTTTTCTTATTTTTATCCTTATGTAGTAATAAATACTAAATAACTAATTAATCAATTAATTAATATATACATATACACATATATTCAATAAATAGTTATCTTTATTTTGTATTTTATATGATAATGACTGAAATAATGGAAGCATATATCATTTCAGTTATATAAAATACAAAATAAAGATAACTATATTCAATATGTATATGTATGTATTCAATAATTAATTAACTTATTTATTTATTTTGTATTAATTACATAAGAATAAATTTAGGAAAAGCATATAACATATTTTTCCAATTAGATATATAGTATTATACATACATTTTTCAAATAAAATATTTTATCATATCTAACTTATATCTATTAGACACCTTGTATAAGTCTATTTTGTCTCGTATGTACATCATTCAGCCATACGCTAGAATTTTAATTGCAAGAAAAAAGGTTAAATGACCTTATAAATTATCTGATAAAATATAAATAGACCACACGTGCAGTAAATTGCTAACTAAAATAAATACGTATTTCTTCAAATCTGTCAGCTGACGTTAGATCGCCTATGACAATATTTCTTAAAATCTGCCAGTTCACGAATAAATCGTCTTTGGCTCTCTTTTTTCTAAACGGTCAGCTGACGTTAGATCGCCTCTGACAATATTTATTAAAAATTGTTAGCTGACGTTAGATCATTTCTGACAATATTTCTTACAATTTGCCAGTCCACGAATAAATCGCCTTTAGCTCTCTTTTTTCTAAACGGTCAGCTGACGTTAGATCGCCTCTGGCTATATTTATTAAAAATTGTCAGCTCACGATAGATCGCCTCTGACAATATTTCTTACAATTTGCCAGTTCACGAATAAATCACCTTTAGCTTTTTTTCTTCTAAACTGTCAGCTGACGTTAGATCGTCTCTGACTATATTTATTTAAAATTGTCAGCTCACAATAGATCGCCTCTGACAATATTTCTTACAATTTGCCAGTTCACGAATAAATCGCCTTTAGCTCTCTTTTTTCTAAACTGTCAGCTGACGTTAGATCGCCTCTGACTATATTTATTTAAAATTGTCAGCTCACAATAGATCGCCTCTGACAATATTTCTTACAATTTGCCAGTTCACGAATAAATCGCCTTTAGCTTTTTTTCTTCTAAACTGTCAGCTGACGTTAGATCGCCTCTGACTATATTTATTAAAAATTGTCAGCTCACGATAGATCGCCTATGACAATATTTCTTAAAATCTGCCAGTTCACGAATAAATCGTCTTTGGCTCTCTTTTTTCTAAACGGTCAGCTGACGTTAGATCGCCTCTGGCTATATTTATTAAAAATTGTCAGCTCACGATAGATCGCCTCTGACAATATTTCTTACAATTTGCCAGTTCACGAATAAATCACCTTTAGCTTTTTTTCTTCTAAACTGTCAGCTGACGTTAGATCGCCTCTGACTATATTTATTAAAAATTGTTAGCTGACGTTAGATCGCCTCTGGCTTGTATTATTCTATATTGCCAGTCCACGAGAAAGCCGCCTCTGGCTTGAAGACAAGAATAAGAATTTTCTTCTAATGCCAGTTCACGAGAAAACCGCCTCTGGCTTGTCTTATTCTATATTGCCAGTCCACGAGGAAATCGCCTCTGGCTTGAAGACAAGAATAAGAATTTTCTAATGCCAGTCCACGAGAAAACCGCCTCTAGCTTGAAGACAAGAATAAGAATTTTCTAATGCCAGTCCACGAGAAAACCGCCTCTGGCTTGTCTTATTCTTTATTGTAAGATACTTTTATTACGTCATATGCTCTATGTATATATATATAATGTATATTATATGCTCCATATTATCTATATTCATATCAAAATATCTTTCTAAGAAATTGACATCATTTTGTATACTTTTTTTACAATAAATATATGATATATGCCATATTTTTTATTTCTAAAGCATGAAATATAAAGATATTTTTATTTTTTTGTGTTTATTATTTGTAAAATAATCTTGATAAAAGAAACAACATTAATTTTGCGACTTGCAATAATCTGTTTCATTATATGCTTCTTTTAAATACTTACAATTAGCCTTATTTTATGTGATTAACTTGGTATTTAAAATACGTATCAAAATCGAAAATGTATTTGTATTACAGTAGAAACGAAACATTCTTGTCTTACAACAGAGAGAAATGGCAAAATATAATATTGTCTAAAGTACAGTCTAATAAAAACTGTTAAAATTGAACATTTTATAAAACCACTGTAATTCATGAAAAATCAGAACTATTATTTAAAAAATATAAACATATTTCGACTGTGTGTTTTAAACTGCACCACACATTCAAAATTCACAGAATAAAATTATTTCTGCAAAGTTGTGTATAATGTCAGTGGAAAAGTGATTTATTTGTTATTACATATACATGATATTTTACCATTCCTCTCTGGTGTAAGACTACAATGTTTTTTTTCTACTGAACTAGAAATTAATTTTACATTTTGATGTGTATTTTAGATACCAAGGTAAACGCATAAAATAAGGCTAATTGTAAGTATTTAAAAGAAGTATATATTGAAACAGATTATTGCAAGTCACAAAATTAATGTTTTTTTTATCCAAATTTTTTTACAAGTGATACATACAAGAAACTAAAAATACTTTTATATTTCATGCTTTATAAATAAGTTATATGACATATACATTTATTATAAAAATATATACAATATACAAAATAATATTAACTTTTTACATAGATACTTTGATGTGAATATACATAATATGGAGCACATAATATATATAATATAAACACATGAAGCACATGAATAAAAGTATTTTACAGAAATTAGAATATGAATGTATGTAACTAAATAATATAAATATTTGCAAAAATGTTGCAAAATTTATGTATAATACATACACTTTTTTATCCTTCAGAGTGCCTTCAACCCATTTTTTTCAGCCGGGTTTTGTAGCACATAACACAAACACACACACACGCACAACTAACACACATAACTAACCTAAAAGATTCTGTATATGACAGATAGCACTGAGAACTGTATAGCGCCTCTATCCCAAAATCGCGGAACTAATCTATAGCTCTTTTTTATTTTCTTCTATATTGCACGCATGCTTTGCATAAATCTGGAAAAGTATGGCATTTTGAAAATAAGTTTCTAAGCTCTATTTTTTTGGTTTTCCATTATTGTTTCATACGTTCTTCTTCGGCACACACTCTTGTTTTGCAGATTGAAGCAGTATAATTTTGATATAAAAGATATAATTCTTTGAGGTGACATTGTCGATAAATTTTCAAAATTTTTTTTTATTTTTTGCTTTAAATTTCACTATACACCGAAAGATTAGCATGTGCACTTTACTTACACCAAAGGATTTGTAATTCTATCAAAGCAATAAAAAATGCCATACTTTCCAGAAAATTAGAAGTTCGGTCGGTAACAATATGACTTCAGCATCCTCTTAATGGCGACGGGTGGGCGGTGGGTGTCGATGGACCCCCCGATCCCCGAAGAGGTTAGGGAGCGGATGCAGCAGGACTGGGATGCCCATGGCGGCGAACCCGGCTGCATCAGGTTCGGGGACTCGTTTTTCAGCCGCCGCTCCAGCGAGAGGAGGATGGAGGTTACGTACTCCGGTTCCAACTAGGTGGAAGGGGCCGGAGTGCTGAGGAGAGTAGCCAAGGAGGCTGCACTTGAGTTCCCGCATTGGGAGCTCGTTTCGGAGACACAATTTGTCCCTCGAAGGCCCCCAATGCGGGGACCGCAGCTTCCGAAACCGGCTAAGCTTCCCCCGCCTTTGGGGGAGGCATCCAGGTTTCTCCTCGGGGAGGACATGGACGAAATCCATGGGTCCCGTCCTCCCTCCCAAGTGGCCAGACAGGGGAAACAGAAGAGGAAGGGGGGTGGGAGGAGATAACAACATCATTCTCTTCCCATGCCTTCAAATCCCCTCCTTAAGGAGGAGTTAGAGTGCCCTGCCCGGGTGGGGGGGGGGGGGGAGCGTCAGACGGAGTTCCGTCGGTTCCCCCTGAAACCGGACCGAGAGAGTTGAGAGGAAAATCTCGCATCACTCACCAGTTTCAGGATCAACGCTTTCGTCTAGCTCACGGTCGCCAGCTGTTTTTCCTCCTAACAGCAAGGTATATTTCTCATGGATGTCTCGGACGTGGCCCTTCTTCAGAAACTTAGTCATGACGTGGATCCCTCGGGAAGTCTTCAGGATTGACGCTCAGCACCGATAATCCAGGTAAGTAACGCACTGATATCCATTTAGTGTTTTTCAGTTTCATCATCACCCGCGGGTTGCCTCGAAGTCGCACAGTCCATGGGAACAAGGTTGGTTTGAATAAATTGTAACACGACACTTTTATTTTATATGACAATAAAAAAAATAAAAGAATGTTTATTGAATATATTGTTCTTCGTGTTTACAATCATTTTCTACACTTGAAACCGATCTTAATTAAATATAAATTAAAATTCACACATTTCATTTTGATTAACGTGTACTCAAAATCAATTAATTGCGCACTACTATTGTTGCGTTATGTTTGTAGTGTAAGCGCATTCTCCTTTTCGCGTTACAATACTTTTTCGTTTGTTGGTTGTTAACGAATGTTAATTAATTTGTCAGTGGACACGCCGATTCCGGCTGACTGAAGTTTACTCATAACTCCTAGCTTCAACTAACTGATTCTTACTTACTTCCTTACTGGCTTTCCCACGCTTATATACCCTGAATGGAAGCCTTATCCCTTCTCTTGGTTCCCTGACCAATGGGAGCAGTTTTTGATATTGAAATTAAAATACATTATAATTTTGCATGAACTACTTATAAATACCCTTCCTGAGTGCAGTTCATGCATTTGATCGCAATTCTAGTTGTTACTTAATTTTTTGAGATTATGCATTAGGCTTAGTTTTGCTAGACATTAAAATTTATTAAAAGAATAATATGTTTTTGTTATACTTACAATGTTTGTTTCTAAATTAATGTATTTATTAGGTTTTTTTTCTATTTTGTCTATCAAAAGTTTCTTAACTTACATTATTGCGATACTAATATTATTTTAATTTAGGATATGAGTTTTATTTATTTTATTCTTATTTTCTACGTTACAATAGTTGTAAATGTTGTTTATAATTGTATTTATTTCATAATATTTTTACGTACTTAACTAATTCGTGCATAAAATAAATAAAACATTATATCGGGAAATTTGTTTAACAAAAATAACTAAAAGTTTACAGGTGTTTCGTATTTCTTGCCCCTGTTTGTCACCGGCTGCAACGAGTCGTTGTTTATAGTTTTTTCTGCTGATCGCCTAAGTCCTGCAATCTGCAGACAGGTTGCACCCTTCACCGGGTGAACGATTTATACGGTGGGGGTGGGGGTAAAACCCCGCCCATGTAAGTGATGCGTGGGGGGGTAGAGGGATCTGCCCTCTTCTCCCTACTTTTAGTTTTATTGGGGAAGGCATTGGGCCCCCCATTTAGGAGATGAGCGAGGGGGAGCAGAGGCTTGCCCCTGCCCCGCACCCCCGCTCCTAAGAGGGGTTCCCTTCTCTGGACGGCGGGATTCACGCGCTTAGCGCGCCCCGCCGCTGAGTCCGGAGAAAGTGTGAGCCACAATATGGTTTTGATCCCCCAAGCCCGGCCCGATCTAGGTCGGGCAACAGACGGGCTTGGGAGGGACCCTCGGGTCAGCCGAAAGACTGACCCGACGACCCCTATTTATAGGGGATGATCCCCTGCAGGCGGTTATGACGCGGCGAACGGACGCGGGCCGCTCGCAGTGAGGATCGCCGGGCCACGGCCCAGATGAGTTAGCGACGGAGGGTGGGGGGAGAACGTTGGTTCTCCCCACACATAGAGATAAGCCGGGAAACCGGCCGCCGGTGGGGGGATGGCTGGATGATATGCGTTAGTGGTGCCCAGCCTCCCCTCAACAACGGCAGCTGAAGGCCAAGCAACGGGGGTGGGGTTTAGTTGGTAGGCGCTTGGGGGTGTGTATATGATGTTGCATACCATACCCTCCAGGCGAATCCAACACTACCCTTCTAGCAGTGGGTTTCTCGTTAGAAACTCACATTGCACGCCAGAGGGTGTCTTTGGAAGATTCCCCACCCCCGGAGAGGGGCTTGCCCCTCCCGCACAAAAAAAAAAAAGGTTGGGCGAGTTGGAGAAGGTGTCCCGGTCCTGGTGACCAGATTCTGGATTCGACCACATCAGGATCGGGGAACCATAGGGCTGCCTTGCAGCCAATTAAGGAGAAGTGAGGAGAGAGCGGGGTTTCGTCCCTGCCCCCATCTTGGATAAAAAAGGGGACTCCCTCTTCTGGTGGCGGAAGAGCCTCTATGCCTCTGACCGGGGGCCTGGATGCTGCCGGGGGAGTGAGTCCCAAGAAGAAGAGACCGGCCAGGGTCTATGGCGGGATTAGCGCCAGCGACCTGGCAGATTTGTTGGGCGCGATCCGGCTGGTGAACGAGTGGGGCCGGGGGAGTGGGAGGGGGGATTAGTCCCCCCCCCCCACACAACCTCTCCAGGCCAGCCCTCACCTCCCTCTGGACATTCCCGGATGACCCGGGACCGGAGAGAGGCAAGAGCGAGTAATGATCCCCTGCGGGCGGGGTGACAAGCGGCACCCACACTGATTGATGCGGGTGCGTCCTGTTGTCGCCACGCCCATAGGCGGGATTGCGGTGCCTCGGCCCCGATAGAGAAGCGTAGGAGAGTGGGAGGAGAACTTTTGTTTTCCCCACAAATCACAGCGGCACCGGGCAACCGGCAGCCGGGGGGGTGGCTGGATGATATGCGTTGATAGTGCCCGGCCACTCCCCCAAACGGCAGAGAGCTGCAATGTAACGGGGGTGGGGTTAAGTTGGTAAGCGTTTGGGGGTGTATGTGGTGTCGCAAACCATGCCTTCAGACAAATCCAACACTATCCTTCTGGCAGTAGGTTTCTCGTTAAGAACTCACATTGCACGCCAGAGAGTGTCTTTGGAAGATTTCCCACCCCCGGGGAGGGGCTTGCCCCTCCCGCACAAAAAAAGAAAAGGTTGGGTGGATTCCTCCTCGTTGTGCGCCACCTTGTCGTGGTGAGGGGGCTCATCGTGGGGTGGCTCGTTGGAGTCGTTTCACGGTGCTAAGAGCGCACGATTCCTTCTACGGAAGAAACGGGAGTCCGGCGACTCCTCAAGGGACTTGTCCCGATTCGCCGGTAGGGGTTGGCGGCCCTGACTGCAATCGCCCGGGTGCTTGGACCCGTTAGGACTGTTTTTCACTCCACCGCGATAGGGGAGTAAACCTTGATAAAAAATCCGGGACCTAGCCAGCCTCGTTAGCACGCCGGTGCTCCGGCATAACGGCTGGCCCCCCATTGCACGAGGGGGGGGGGGGCGTGGTGTTTCTTACCGTAACCCCAAGTTTGGGGCCGGGGGCCGGTGCTTGCATTGAGCTTGTACGAGCCGCGAGGGTGATAAAACCTCTATAAAAAGATCCGGGCGGGACGGGCTCGTTAGTCTTGGTCGACAACCGTCCTAGTGGAAGGAAAACCACGATAAATACACCCGGAAAAAACAACTCCGTCAAAAAATATTACAATGCCTAAAGGGGGGGGGGGGTAAGGGCTTGTCTCTGTCCCCCCATCCCCGGTTATAAGAAAGGCTCCCTCCTCCGGGCGGCGGGGATTTTGCGCACTGTGCGCGCCTTGCCGCTGATTCCGGGGGAAGAAAAGCCACAAAATGGTTAAGGTCCCCCGAGTCCGGTCCGGCTGTGTCGGCCATCAAAAGGGCTCGGGGGAACCCTTGGGTCAGCTTGGGGGCTGACTCGACGACTTCCTAGACTTAGGGGATGATCTCCTGCGGGTGGTTTATGGCGCGGTGTTTGGCCGCGGACCGCCCGCAGAGAGGATCACCGGGCCTGGGCCCGGACAGTGTTTTGATTAGGGACCGGTTGTATGCGCATGTGCAGCTCTGCGCATGTGCGGTAATGGAGATCCAGTGCCGTTATATGTTGTGTGTTGACCGTATAGCGGGACGTTTTGACATGAGAAGGTTAGGTGACTACAAATAAAGTAATATTTATTTATTTACAAGCATGGAATCTACGGAACCAGCAGCTAAAAAATCAAGAAGTAGAAAATTTCAATCAATTTCAAAAAATTTTGAAATATTTTAAATGTAGGGGGGTAACGGTGCCTTGTGTAACTTGTATGAGACACTGTACTGATGCCGTATTGCCGCACATGTGCATACAACCGGTCCCTAATCGGAACACTGAGCCCGGAGCGGGTGAGCGTCTGAGGGTGAGGGGAGAACACCATGGTTCTTCTCACCTTTTACAACGGCGCCGGGCAACCGGCATCCGGGGGGATGGCTGGATGTCATGTGATGCAGTTCCCGGCCATCCCCCAACAACGGCAGCTGATGGCCAAGCAACGGGAGTAGAGTTTAGTGGGTAGGCGCCTGGGGGTGTATATATGGTGTCGCATACCATACCCCCAGGCGAATCCCACACTACCCTCTGGCACACAGTGGGCAAAATTAAAAAAAAATGGACAAAAATCGATAACTCGGTGAATTCTGTAGTAAATTTTTTGAAAATTGATATTCTTAGGTTGTTTTGGACGTAGATTTCGAATTTTAAGTCAAAATCGTCAAATTCGAAATGATCGATTTAATATGACAAAATATAAAAAAAAATTGAAATGTATTTTTTTTAAATTAGATAATTAATATACACATAAGTTGTTAGAGACACTGATTCAAAATTTATATTTAAAATTGTGAAATTTAAAATAATCGATCCAATATGACGAAATCCGGAAAATGTGAATAAAAATCAAGAATTTATTAAATACTGAATGAAATTAATTGAAAATTGATAATCCAATGTTTTTGTGGTCATTTTTCAAATATCAAATTAAAATTGTAAAATTAACAATGGTAGATGCAATATGGAAAACATTGCATATATATATATATATATCAATTGCTAGTAGTAAATATATTGTTAAAATTTAATAGTAACTGGATTTGGTTCAATTGCTTTGATTATATCTGAATATGCAATTATAAGCCTTTTTACCGCGACAAGGTACCAGTGTAAGAAAAGGTTTTTTTTGTTTTAATTTTTTTGTATTTTAAAAATTTTTTTATATTTTTTTAATATTTATTTATTTATTTATATTTTTTAAATTTTTAATTTGATTTTTTATGATAAATAAGAGTTTAGGTACTACATAAAAGATAAAATTAGATTATATATATTTATCCTATCTCCATCTCCATAGAAATATCATTGTTTCCAAGATTTTCAAAACAATCTTCAATATCTGTATTTTCTGAACTATTGTCATTTTCTGAATCTTCTTCTGAAATGTCATTATTTTCATTGTTATTTTTATTGTTATTTAAATCATTTAGATCGGTCCACTTAATTAAATTTTTTGCTTCAATTGATAACTCTTTTATTATTTTATCTTTTCGTAATCTGTTAACACTAATAATAGGATCCGATGAAATAAGAAAATAATTCATTATATCTTCATTATTGCTTTGACGGGAACAAGTTCTACTATAATAGCGTCTAACAGCTTTAAATATTTTATTTCCAGACTCTTGAGCCTCTTCTGAAAAATAACCAATAGGTAAAACTAACTTCCGCATAATGCTACTACCATGTAGTAATACTTTATGTACAGAGGGAGGCATTCTGTACCACCCGTACAAATTAATAAACAATTCCGCAGTTTCTCTAGCATATATTTCAAATTTTTCAAAATCTACTGCGAAACCACTTGCCATTATATGCAAAATATTTCCAAACCTTTCTACGAGTGCTTGATTAATTCCAAGTACATTGGAAATCTCAGGGTTTGAAAAAAATCTCCTAGCAGTATTGCCATCATTAGTAGTACCGTATCCTTGTTTTACAACATCAACCGTAATAGATAATTGCAATTTTAAACCCTCTTGAATTTGTTTCTTCCTGTTTTGTTGTAAAATTTTATTACATCCTCTAGCACAATTCTCCTTAAAATCAAGATTATACGAAATATGTAATAAACACTCCATAAATCGTATCCAGCAATGAAGGGTAGATAAACCAAACTTATAATATTCTTCGTTAATTTTTAGCTCTTTTATGTATTGTAAATCATTTATATTTTTTGGACTTACTCCACAAATATTGCAGGATGTCGTCGATTTCTGGTCCGTCAACACGTTACACACTTTTCCATCAATCATTGTGCAATATAAAGTGTGAGTAACTTTAAAAGATTTATCACATTTATTTTCCACTGAAGGCTGCAGGTTGTTAATTTCATCCATATAAAAATTGTAATCTTGCAAGGTATTGGATGGTATTTCTTTCATAAATTTAAATTGGAGTGGTCTGCAAAATCTTACAGATGATGGTCTATCGTTTTTCCATAAAACACGATTACTATCATGACTATCTGTCAATATCAATGGCACATAACATATTATAAACACTGTACTATCAGATTTTACTTGTGTACCATCACTGTCGTTATTTGTTGACCATTTTTGTTTAAAATTTTGTTGATCAGAAGCACCATCCATTCCCCATTTTCCATGTAAAATAAATTCTTCAGTATCTATATTGAGAAAATCTTGGTCTGATAATGATTTTATAATTTGAGATGTAGTATGATCTAGCAGCGATTGCAATTTAATTGTAGCACCATTTTCAGTTACAACTACATTTTGAGGATAACATTTTTTTTTGGCAGCCTGAATCTTTGAATAAGAGGGATAAAGTTTATTTCCGAATAAGTGTTCATTGTAAGTTCGAAGCAATTCGTATTTTCTTTTTGATAGACCTAAGTCCATATACATTGCCAAAATTTTATTTATAAATATTTCTTCAGATTGTTTATCATTTGGTAGCGAATATTTACGTGTTTTATTGTTGGGTACAAATGGGGGGGGGGGGGGGTACAATTGGGTAAAATTTATAAAAACGATAATACAAGTAAAATTCGTAAACATGCAACAGTGGCATTTAAACAGTGAGAGACAGTCCAACAATATATTTCGCTTATCAAAGCAATATTATTTTAGTATTAAATATATATCTATTTATTAATAACAATTTGTAATTAACTTCAAAATTTATGTTATAAACACATATATCAAGAAACTTGATTTACATAAACCTTTACATAAGTCTTTTCAAAAGAAGATCTTTCTCGATCCTCATCCTAGTATATGATTAATGACCTTTCAACGGGCAAAAACGGGCAAACGGGATTTTGTTTTTAATTTAAAGGACACTTTAAGGAAAAGATTAAGCCTGGTTTTGTTCGGGCATAATTGGTCAAACTTATTAAATCGCGCATTGAAAGTCGAACTTTCTTTACGCAAAATTGAATTAATAGCGCTAGTTAATTATTTACAAATTAAATAATTAACAAATATATTACAAAAAAATTTTTTATTGATATAATATATAAAGAGCTGTATAAGTAAACTTTTGGGCATTTTTTCCACGCAACTCTAACTATGTATGAAAAATTTGAACAAACATGAAAATATTACAAAACTAAAGAAACGAGCGTTAATAACAATATTTAAATATAAATATCAACTTATATTTTATAACATTTAATATATTTTATTTGTTTTTCACAAATTTGAAGGTGTTCTTAAAGCTGTAAAATAATTGATTTCATCAATTTTAACAAATGTTAAAAATCGATTTTTGTCCACGTTTGCCCACTGTGTGGCAGTGGGTTTCTAGTTAGGAACTCACATTGCACGCCAGAGGGTGTCTTTGGAAGATTCTCCACCCCCGGTGGGGGGGGGGGGGCTATCGCCCCCGCACAAAAAAAAGGGTGGGTTAGAACTATCTAAAATGATGGAAACTCTCTCCATCAAATGTGATTCGACATTACTGATGAAAGTCGGTGAATTCAGTCTCTCAGAAAAGCAGCTTGATGTCTTTACGGGACTAACTTGGGACAATTTTATTCAAATAAAAGATATGATTATTTCAATGAGAAATAGTGAGTCCCGTTTAGTAATTTAAGTTCTGGTTGTGTTTCTTTTTAAATTACGGGAAACTCTAATAAAATGATTGCTTCAATTTTACAATTAGAGAATAAACAATCAATATCCGGTTATTCTGCGAGCATTATCAATTCTTTTGAAAAAGGCATTTTACCATTACATTTTGGCGTCCATGCTTTTATTAGGGATAATCTTATTACAAATCATACAACGGAAATAACAACAAAATTGTTTAATGTTAGAGACAAGTTATTTTTGATTTGCGATGTTATGTACGCTCGACATAAAAAAAGTACAAACAATGAGTACCAGAGGAAGTCTTTTTCAGGGCAGAAGAAAGTTCCTCTTTGCAAACCCTTCACTATCTGCGCAACTGATGGATACGTGATTGATATACTTGGACTGTATCTTGCAAATCAAAATAATGCGGAAATTTTGAAGACCATCCTTCATGATTCAAATGGTTATGTAACTTGTTAACGGAAGGTGATACTTTTGTCTTTGATCGCGGTTTCCGCGATATAGCAGATGATTTAGAGAAAAAGAAGTTTACAGTTTTAATGCCCGCATTGAAAGGAAAACGAAAGCAATTGTCAACAAAAGAGTCTAATTAATCTAGATTTGTTACAAAATTTGCTGGGTGGTTGAATCTGTTCATGGAATACTTAAACAAAAGTATCATTTACTTGATCACAAAATTAACAACAAGTTGGTACCAAAAATAGGAGCATATTTTAGGTTTGCATCATATCTAAACAACACTTTCAGAAAAAGATTACAATCTGACGTAGAAACTGTGGATGAAATTGTACAGAGAATGCATGACCAGAAAGAAACGGAAAATACTTTGCTATTGAGGCCGAAGAAAAAGTATGGTTTCGTCGAAAACTTCCTTTCCAAAGTATGATGTCTGATGATCTTTTGGATTTTCCAGAAATGACCGAAAGAGACTTAAAAATTTTATTTACCGGTTCGTACCAACTTTCTCAAGCCGTGTCAAATTTAGCAGAGATGGTAGATACAAACGGTAAATTAAAAATAGAATATGTTAAAGACGAGAAAAATGTCCTTAAACTAAAAGTTCCATCCCGACATATTTCTCGTACATCATACAGATGTTTCTTACAATACGAACCAAATAGTATCGGTGTTTCCAGTCTAACACATTATGCATGTGAGTGTGCTAATGGCAGACAAACTGTTGGTTGCTGTTCGCATATTGCCGCAGTGGTATATTATTTATCATACGCAAGGTATTTGTCAAAAATTGTTAAACCGGCAGAAATACTGAGCAATATATTAAAAAAAAATAATTCCATCCCAGTGCAAGTGATAGTGAAGACGATTGAAGAAATTCACTTTAGTTAATGTGAGAGGCGAGGGGACTCACAGTAAAAAGGCACCCGGAAAATATAGTTTGAAAACGTACTTAAACTTCCTGGTAAACTCCCGGGAATTATAAGTTTTATAGACTAACTGCAGACGTCCTTAGCGGAAATATATATTATTTTACTACAATATTCACTGAACAAATACACAAGCAATAATAAAATATTTATTTCTGTCAGATTTCTTGTCAACATACCTACAACATACCCCAATAAACACTGTCTTGTAACTTTTACATAATGTTTACAAAACAGATGTTCACTGTTCTGGTAACCATTATGTCATTTTTAGGTAATGTTTAGGTGGAAACGTCAGCAATATTACGCTATATACAGGGTGTCCCATTTAACTTGAGACAACTAAATATTTCGAAAAATAAGCATTGTACAAAAAAATGTCCCAAATAAACTTTTAATATTATCAAGAGGGACGTCTGCCTGTGTATAAATTAACCCGCCCCACCGCTCCTTGGGGGTTGGCAACTTGAAATTTCAAATGGGAACCCTCATTTTTTATTGCAGATTCGGATTTCTTGGAGAAAAAGACGTAAGTTTTGTGCGAGACATTTTTTCGAATCGTGATAGATGGCGCTGTAATCAGTGAAAATTAGTTTTTGCCATTTTCTTTCACCATCGAGATGCTTTATCTCGGTGAGTCCCCTCGCCTCTCACTATTCAATTACAATAAATGCTCGAAATGATGACCTTTTATTTCGATGCATTTATTAACTCAATCTTGGAATGCATGTACACATGTAGAAAGTGTATCTGGCGTTATTTATGCGCAAGCATATCTAATACGTTCCACCATGTTTTCTCGAGTATTTGGTACTTCTGTATACACTTTTTCTTTAAGGTAACATAAAATTATTTCAACTTTAAAAATTATTTCAAAATTATTTCAACTTTCTTCTCTAAAGATAAATAATCCATTATTTATTTGCTGAAATAAAGAACGCGTCCGTAAAAAAACAAGTAGCTAGCGTACGTATTACTGAAATTTACTTGACTTGAAATTTAAAGAATCCAGTTATTGAAAAATTGTTCTGACTTAATTTCTTTCATTTATTTTGTTTCTCCTTTTCAGTATTTTCAGTATTTCAGAAATTTACTATATATGTAGATGCCTCATAGTTTTGGTACGCTAGCTACTTGTTATTTTACGGACGCGTTCTTTATTTCAGCAAATAAATAATGGATTATTTATCTTTAGAGAAGAAAGTTGAAATAATTTTGAAATAATTTTTAAAGTTGAAATAATTTTATGTTACCTTAAAGAAAAAGTGTATACAGAAGTACCAAATACTCGAGAAAACATGGTGGAACGTATTAGATATTCTTGCGCACAAATAACGCCAGATACACTTTCTACATGTGTACAAGCATTCCAAGCTCGAGTTAATAAATGCATCGAAATGGAAGGTCATCATTTCGAGCATTTATTCTAATTGAATAGTGAGAGGCGAGGGGACTCGCCGAGATAAAGGACCCCGATGGTGAGAGAAAATGGCAAAAACTAATTTTCACTGATTACAGCGCCATTTATCACGATTCGAAAAAATGTCTCGGACAAAACTTACGTCTTTTTTTTCCAAGGAATCCGAATCTGCAATAAAAAATGAGGGTTCCCATTTGAAATTTCAAGTTGCCAACCCCCAAGGAGCGGTGGGGCGGGTTAATTTATACACAGGCAGACGTCCCTCTTGATAATATTAAAAGTTTATTTGGGACATTTTTTTGTACAATGCTTATTTTTCGAAATATTTAGTTGTCTTAAGTTAAATGGGACACCCTGTATATTAATTAATATTAATTAAATTAGATTATATAGATTAATATATATATATATAGATAATATTAAATTTAATCTAATATAAAAATGTGTGTGAAAACATAACTCAAATTATATTTGAAAGAAATTATAATATACTTTTTTATGATTTTTGAATAAAATTATCGGAAAAAAATTAAATATATCCAAATATATGTTGCGACGTGAACTAGCCTCGGAATCACGCCAGATCCGAGGGAGCACGCCCAATGGAAATCGGTAGCCGCGGTACTCCACGATCTTCGGGAGTTAGATAACTTACGCAGCGTCGGCAGTAAATGCACGACTCGGTAACTCACGGTATCGGCAATAAATGCTCGATTCGGTAACTCGCGGTATCGGAAATAGATGCTCGATTCGGTAACTCGCGGTACTCTACGCTCGTCGGGAGCAAGGTAACTCGCGAAATTGGCAATAACTGCACGATTCGGTAACACGCGGTACTCCGCAAAATTTAGGAGCAAGGTAACTCACGCGATATCGGTAACCGGAAATGGGCGCCAGGTGCAAGTAATCGCACCGCGGTATCGGTAACTTCAACAGTTCTCTAAAATGCTCGGCCGCTCCCCGCTCAGTATATGGCAGAGGGGCGCAATTAGATATCTGGAGTGACAGGCGAACACAAGAACAACTCAATAATTAAGATTTAACAATAATGTATTTCAACGATTTGGTTACAAGGGTAAAGATGAGTAGATCGTTCGGCCTGAGCCGATACGGCGGAAATAGTTTAATACGGCGGTAGTAAGGCAATTCGCCCAATGAATCGGTAACAAGAACAAATTTCGATAACTACATGAAATTTCGATAACTACATGAAATTTCGGAAACGCGATCACGATAATTTGCAGCTGATCCGACGATATTCAGCAAAACAAATGACTTGTATTACGACTATCCGACACGGCCGGTGAAGACCAAATAAATATACTTTGAACGACGGTAGCCTAACGGCCAGAAATGAGATGTCGCGGAACGGCTATTTTCGCGGGCTTTCACGTTTCTCGCCGAGACGCTAACTTGGCGGTAACAGCGGTCTCGCAGAGAACGTTCCCGAGCAAAATCCGTCCGCGGACATTCACCCACGGTACTTCCGGTACGGTGATAACGCGACAAAAACGGTAACAAAACGGTATCGTAAGAAAGACGGTAGCAAATAGTCAGTATCTTCAAAGAGAAACGGTAACGGAAAGACGGTACGGTAACGAAACGAAACGGCAAACGAAATGGCAACGAGACTGTCGGTGCTTAATTCACGCAAGACGAAGAGACTTTTACGCAATATCCGGAGCCAACTGGACATGCGGTAATTGAGCGTCAATACGCGCTCACGGTATTAAAATCTCGGTTAGTCGTGTGAGAGACACTAAATACAAAACAGACTTACGCTACCAGCCATAACCGGACGGAACTCTACGGCTACCCGAGAAGCGGCTTACATCGAGTCGGCGTCTTCGGCGTCTTCGGCGTCGTTGGGCTGAGTCCTGGCGCTGGTCCTTACTCACTTGCGGCACACCGAACAGTAACTCTTCTCGGCTCTGCACGTAGGTCCTTCCAAATCCGCGTCGCCTTCTTGCGCATCCTGCCGATTTTCCAAAAAGGGGGGCCCCTGAGAACCGCCCACAGTTCATCCAGGGCGCCCCCCCTCCGCTTTCTGTGGCTTCCTCAAATCATCCGGTCGGTACTGTGTTGATGATTCGATATTCCCGGAAGAGACTGGTTAGGCTGGCCGGGCCATACTCCGGTCCTTCCGGGTGCAGCATCTTCGGAGTCCTTGAAGCCGTCTGCAGCCGGGCGAGGTCCGTTGCTGCGTTTCCTTGAGTTTCTCTGAGTTTGTGGCTAAAACCAAAGCAGAGTTAGTCGATAGGGCTTGGATGGCGGAGGCGACGGGATCGCGGTACCTGACCTTTTGCTGTGGGGTCACTAACGCGTGACACCCGTCGATGATCCCCCGGCGTCCGGTCTCCATGGCGATGCTGAATCTTCGCCCTGAGGCACAAAATACGCAACGCCGCCCGCACGGGGTCTCGCCTTACAACTTAAACGATATTAACAATAAAAAGCGGGAACGACATATAAAATAACGCGTAAAGATTGTGGAGTCTCGCAGGTTGTTCTCTCCACGCGAGGAGCAACACCAGGACTCGTTGCTTCCTCGGCCGGGCTATCGCCCTTGTGACGGCGCTCGAAAAGCGTCACGTCACAATGTTAATCTTGTTAATTAGTAATTCTACTAAAGAAAATGTTTAACTTAAATGACAAAACACATAGAGCTATAAAAACTTAAATTTAATTTTATATTAAAATAATTTAATATAAAAAACATTAATTAAAAAATATTTTTAACGTGACAAACAAAAATAAATATTCAATAAAAATAAATGTTTGAATAAAAAATCTAACATAAAGCAATATAAGAAGAAGATTACATAATAAAAATACTTAATCATAAACTTTTCTCAAGTATTTAAACGGTTTGTGGATTTATTTCTTTGTCTTTTTGTTGTCTGCTAAGCCTCTGGCCACCTTGGCAAAACCATTCTTTTGTAATATCCTCAAATTCTTTGTTTATGAATTGATGTTGTCCCGAAATTGTTGCTAAAAAATTATTACAAATATTTTTTTAATATAAATTAAATTTTATATAAATTAAATTTCATAAATCTAAAATTTTATTTTACCTTGTATTCCCATTAATATAGTGTTTAAGGTACTGATTTTAAAATGATTTCATAATCCTTTCCAAGATGATTGTTTGGCAACTTCATTGGAAAATAAAGTTCGGTATATACGAATTAAATTTTCTTTAGCGGACCTTCCGCCTATGCGAGATATATACAGCATCTTTAAAAATAAAATCATAATATAATTACTATCGTTCTATTTAGATAAAACTTTCATTTAAATAACTAATTCCCCAATTATACTCATAAATTTATTGTACTCATCTGGATTTTGTGATAAACTTTTTTCAAAAGCTACAACTTCATCAATACTTTTAAACGGGAAATATCGTTGAATATTTGATATATCTAAAGTAGGTGCTTCAGGCTAATGTTGATTATTTCGTTTTTCTATTTTTATTAAACGAGCATTCAGATTTTGTATTCCTAATGAAAGTAGTTATAGCTGTATATATTTTTTGAAAATTATCTGAAAAAAGTAATAATATGGAGTAAATAAACAGAGAAACTAAAAACAGATTTTATAAAATTATAAGACAAAAAATAAATGCCATACCTTCCATTTTATTTAACATTTCTGTTATTAACGTATGTAAGTCCTGTATACCTATAAAACATATTAAAAAAGTTTTAGAATTGTTACGAACAGTAATAACAATTATAATTTTGGATAGAAAACGCTTTATATATATATGATAGAAATAATACAAGTACATGAAAAAAATTAAAGTTAAAACTGAAATAAAAAAAACTAAAAATGAGCCATTACTTTTGTGCGATACTATTGTTTCTTCAAGGATGTTCAAGTCAACATGTTCTGCTGAATTCAAAATATTTGAGATATCGTTGATTGGGACATTTTTATTTGATGAGTTTGATATAATAGTATCAAAATCTGGTGGGTTTGGTATACCACTACCAAAATCAGATTCAGATTCAGATTCAGAATCAATATTTGACAACTGTTTTTTATTGCATAATGTACGTGACTTCTTCTTTTCTTTTTTACTTATATTGCTACCATCGCTTGAATAATAATTCGTTGCTTTCTGCCTAGCCTGATCTAATGAATCTTGATTGGGATAAAATCATTATTTATAAATTACAATCATTTAAAAAAATATATAAAAAACAATTATATAAATTTTAAAATAAAATTTAAATTACCATAATATCCATGAAATTTAATGGGATAAAGTGACCACTTAGAATCATTAAAAAGAGGTGGAGTCTGCTTTGTAATGAAAGTATTTATATTTTTGACTGATGGCCACCAGCATTCTGTTAAATTGGAGGAAAGCCATAAAGAGGGTACTTCTGATACTATCTCTTTATCGTAATTTCCATCGCTTGAAAAAGTGACTACAGCGAAATTTTTCGTCATGATTAATAATCTGTAAAAAAATAAAGTTCATTATAAATAAATTATAATAAACTTTATAAATATATTATAAATTACTTTATAAATATATTATAAATGAATAATCTAACATTGTTTTAATTTTATATTCTATCAATATTAGTACTCGCTATAAAATTTCTTGTTGGTGCAGTAAAGGCAATATCACAGCTTCTTCGTTACATAAAGGCAATTTTACACATTTTGATTTAATATTGGACAATGGAACAGTAATTAAGTTATATTGTAACTCCCTACATAGCAAAGATCTCCCCAGGACATCCCAATTTGATCGAAATGGTCCCAGTTTGATCCAGAGCAAAACGTTATCCATAGGATTACCTGAGGATATCCCGTGTAGCATGTCCTGTGGATATCTTATGTACGATCTCCGTAGGACATCCCATTTTGATGAAAATGATCCGAACGATACAGATCGATAATAAATAGTTATTCGTAGGATTTCCTGAAGATATTTCTAGTACAAAAAATATACGTACATTAAAATTGCTATTTCTTCAAATTTAGCAAAAGATTTCTTACATAAATATTTTTTAGTAAGACATTTTTTTTGCTTAATTTGAACAGAGAACAAATTTAATTTTGTGTTCATGCGTAGACACACATATAACATAGAAATATAATTTTAATCCGTCCATTTGTTAAGATCAAAGTACAAGTATATATAGAGAAAATATTTATTTCTATTATATGACGATACTAGAACTTGGTCATCGAGTTCTTGATTCGAGAAGCCAGTATATACAGTGATGCAAGAAAGTTCCGTAACGGTCAAATATTTTGGAAAATAATGATTATGGAAGAAAATGTTCAATACAAAAGTTTTAGTATATCAAGTGGTCTATTATATGGTTATATTGAAATGATCTTTATGTGACCTTGAAGGACACCGCAAAGGTCAAGTACTTTTCGAGTTATGAGGCTTGAAAGTTACAGCATTTTGACATAAAATACAAAATATCTTGTAAAACATTCAATTTTCGGGAATCTTACCTTAATACTTTTATGCATAAAATAATGAGACAAATCAATTGATATAAAGAAAACACATAGTTGCTTTTAAAAAAAAATATGCAGCTGTATGTTGCAAATTACATATTTTTTCTTAAAAGCAACAATGTGTTTTCTTTATATCAATTGATTCGTCTCATTATTTTATGCATAAAAGTCCCACATAGCAAAGATCTTCCCAGGACATCCCAATTTGATCGAAATAGTCCCAGTTTGATCCAGAACAAAACGTTATCCGTAGGATTACCTGAGGATATCCCGTGTAGCATGTCCTGTGGATATCTTATGTACGATCTCCGCAGGACATCCCATTTTGATCAAAATGATTCGAATGATACAGATCGATAATAAATAGTTATTCGTAGGATTTCCTAAAGATATTTCTAGCACAAAAAATATACGTACATTAAAATTGCTGTTTCTTCAAATTTAGCAAAAGATTTCTTACATAAATATTTTTTAGTAAGACATTTTTTTGCTTAATTTGAACAGAGAACAAATTTAATTTTGTGTGCATGCGTAAACACACATATAACATACAAATATAATTTTAATCCGTCCATTTGTTAAGAGCAAAGTACAAGTATATATATAGAGAAAATATTTATTTCTATTATATGACGATACTAGAACTTGGTCATCGAGTTCTTGGTTCGAGAAGCCAGTATATACAGTGATGGAAGAAAGTTTCGTAATGGTCAAATATCTTGGAAAATATTGATTATGGAAGAAAATGTTCAATACAAAAGTTTTAGTATATCAAATGGTCTATTATATGGTTATATTGAAATGATCTTCATGTGACCTTGAAAGACACCGCGAAGGTCAACTTTGAAATCTTAAATAGAATCTCCTATTTTCTATTACATATTCTTAAAGCTGGTGTTAAGACGTTTCCGAAACAATATAATAAAATTATTTTTTATTAAGTACTTTTCGAGTTATGAGGCTTGAAGGTTACAGCATTTTGACATAAAATACAAAATATCTTGTAAAATATTCAATTTTCAGAAATCTTTCAGAAGAAAAAATATGTAATTTGCAACATGCAGCTGCATATTTTTTTTTAAAAGCAACAATGTGTTTTCTTTATATCAATTGATTCGTCTCATTATTTTATGCATAAAAGTATTAAGGTAAGATTCCTGAAAATTGAATGTTTTACAAGATATTTTGTATTTTATGTCAAAATGCTGTAACTTTCAAGCCTCATAACTCGAAAAGTATTTAATAAAAAATAACTTCATTATAGTGTTTCGGAAACGTCTTGACACCAGCTTTAAGAATATGTAATAGAAAATAGGAGTTTCCATTTAAGATTTCAAAGTTGACCTTTGCGGTGTCCTTCAAGGTCACATGAAGGTCATTTCAATATAACCATATAATAGACCACTTAATATATTAAAACTTTTGTATTAAACATTTTCTTCCATAATCATTAATTTCCAAGATATTTGACCGTTACGGAACTTTCTCCCATCACTGTATAAGATTACCGCTTTTTGATTACCTAACCTTTCTCGAATCAAATTCTAGTGTTGTAGATCGGTGAACATTGAGATTAACGCAGACAGTGAAGTGTGAGTTTTGTGCTATGATTCTCCCTTAAAAAACGGAAAAAGGCGCATAAGCGATAATATAAGGCGTCAGGAACTATTAAATTGACAGATAATTATTAAAATCTAAAATTATTATATCATATGCAGGTCATCTTTCTATATATATTATAAATAAGGTTATGTTTGAGAGATGTTGGTTAGTAGAACACCGCTACTACAATTTTTATTTATATATTTTATATTAATTTTTGTGCTATATATATATTTATAGCACAATTATATATATATATATATATGTATATAATTTTTACAAATAAGTTAGTTTTACGTATGTAATATTATGTATATGTATAGTATAGTGAAAATAGGATTCAATATTATTGTTTTAAATTATATTGCAGGAAGAGTTTGCTTATTTACAGTAAAAAAAAGACTATAGATACTAATATTTAAGTCATCATTAATTATTGCGTAAACAAGGTAACATAATATTCTTAACTTATGGCATAAACAAGGTAACATAATACATGCATCTTTAAGAATAACTAGTTCTTTGAAAAATGACAAGAATTATGTATATGTAGGAAATATTAATATTTGTTTTGTTAATAAATTTAGTGAATGTAAGTTTAGTGAATATATACTACGTATATATATATATATATATATATATACCCACACATACAAATACATAAACAAACACTTAAACACATAGATATTTACACTAATAAATCTATACATAATGCATATACATATAATACATACATTAGATTTAGTTATTAAATTATAAAAATTAGATTAACTTTCCATCTAATTCATTAAACATCTGGTTTAAAAAAATTAAAAATATATTGAGAGGTATATGTTTATATTTATGTTATATAAATGTTTATACGTATTTGTAGGTACAGTTCTCAATTAAAATACCCGCAAGCTACTGAGCACGAAATTTCGGAACCAATTAAATCATGACTTCGTCATGCAATTAAAAAAATAAAAAAACTGAATGCTGCACAATAAAATATTTAATACTTTTTTTTTATATTTTGTTCATGTGTATAAATTATACATAATATTAGCAATTTTATGTATAAAATATTATGTATGTAATATTATTCATATTAAGTTATAATATTTAGTAATATCAAGTTTATTAATTTATATCTAACACTGTGACTAGTGCAATTTTGAAATGTACAAGACGTATCTTTAGTTTTCGTTTTTATATATACAAATTTTATTTTTATTGTGACTATTTTTACATTATATAATAAATAAAAAATTTAAAAAAAAATTACATATTTTATAATAAAATGTGCTTCAAATGTACTATTATTTATATTACTTATACGTACTTTACCTTTTTTGAAATGTGTCTATTCTTAAAATAATGTAATATATTAGAAGCTTTTATTTTTAGAAATTTTGCTAATAATCTTTCCTTTATGCTCATAAAGATACTTACATGTCAAATGTCTATATAAAATATTTGAAAAAAATATGTATTTTGAAAAAATGTTTCAAAAATTCTTTAGTTTTAAAGGAGTAATAAAAAATAGTAATAAAACAATATCTTGATAGTGGTGTCATTAAAGCGAGATTGTCGTAAATTTTTAAAATATAAATAATAATTAATATGAAACTTTTCGAGAGAGAAAGAGAGTGACGTCACTTATTAAGATTACTGTTTTATTGTTTCCTTAACTTAAAACTAAACAATTTCTGTTTAAATCTTTAAAAAAAATATATTTTTTAAAGGCATTTTAAATAAACATTTAAAATAGATATTTTTCTGGGTGGTATTTATAGTCCAATTTTATATTTAGAATTGTCTTATGATTTCATTCAACTAATGAAATAATGTTGCGCAACCATTTTGTTGATTGAATGAGGTTTTAAAATGATTTCGAATATAAGATCGGATTATTAACACCATCCTATATTCAATAATTTTATTTGGATTTTATCTGGATAAAAAAAAATATCCAGGGGACATTGTTGGGATCTAATTTAATCATATGTAGGATATCCCAGGGATATCCCAGGGATTTATTTTTGGATGTCCTACGGATATCTGAAAAGCGGACATTCGGATATCCCACGGATGCCCTACGGATATCCTATGGCTTTGTACAGACATCCCAGGGATATCTGAAAATCCTTTACATTACATCCCACGGACATCCGTAGGATGAAATTTTGCTATGTGGGAGTATTAAGGTAAGATTCCCGAAAATTGAATGTTTTACAAGATATTTTGTATTTTATGTCAAAATGCTGTAACTTTCAAGCCTCATAACTCGAAAAGTATTTAATGAAAAATAACTTCATTATAGTGTTTCGGAAACGTCTTGACACCAGCTTTAAGAATATGTAATAGAAAATAGGAGTTTTCATTTAAGATTTCAAAGTTGACCTTTGCGGTGTTCTTCAAGGTCACATAAAGGTCATTTCAATATAACCATATAATAGACCACTTAATATACTAAAACTTTTGTATTAAACATTTTCTTCCATAATCATTATTTTCCAAGATATTTGACCGTTACGAAACTTTCTCCCATCACTGTATAAGATTACCGCTTTTTGATTACCTAACCTTTCTCGGATCGACAACTCGAATCGAATTCTAGTGTCGTAGATCGGCGAACATTGAGATTAACGCAGACAGTGAAGTGTGAGTTTTGTGCTGTGATTCTCCCTTAAAAAACGGAAAAAGGCGCATAAGCGATAACATATAAGCGGGAGCGTTGCAATATAGTACGCAATATACGCTCCAGCGTAGGGCGCAAAATTTGGAGGGGCGCAAAATTTGGAGGGGCGCAACATTTGGAGGGGCGCAACATTTGGAGGAGCTCAAAATTTTATAAATGCCAATAATTTTTTAAGTGTATAAAAATTGACTACTCGGTCCTCGGTCTGCGAGGATCCGCTCCTACCCGGCTCGATGTGCTTGCTTATAAAACTGTTTAATCGCGTGGCGGCGCAGCAGCGAAAAAAATGACTCGATACGATGCCGCCCGCTTGTAGTATCTCATTTAATCACGTGGCGGCGTAGCGGTGAAAGAAGTTCTCGCTACAGAGTTTGCCTACGTTATAAACTATATAGAGCGGCGAAACGCGCAAGCGGATAATGTGGAATATATGATTATTGTCATTTGACTTGAGTTCGGCCTTTCAGATAATTTTGTTATTGGAAAATAAACACAATAAACTATACTTTTCATTTTTTTTCATTTCCTTTTTTCTGGTTTATTATTACTTATTTTTCTTTTTTTTTTGGTTCATAAAATAAATATTCATTTATTGCGTATATAGGTAAAAAATATACAAATATTTACACGATACTTATACGAAATTATACGAAACCATGAGTAATAAAAAACCTTCTGGTTTTCAATTTCGTCAAGAGAGAAAGAGAAAAGAAGAAGAAAGTAAAAAATTATCGGGTTCATTGACTAAATTTTTAAAAACTACAAATGCTTCCGTTCATTCAACGAGTTCATTGGTGACAAACATATCTTCTTGCGCTCTCCCTTTGATGTCTACTTTTTCAGACTCAATACCATCAACGTTGACCGTAGATGTTTCATCTTCTAGAACTCTTCCAAATTCGATTTCACTTTCTGCTTTAATTCATACTGATACCAATGTTGACGATACTGATATAAATGTTTCTCGATTAGTTCAAATCGATCAATTTGAAGATCCAGATCTTTGGCCTGATATAATTTCTCACGATATGATTTCTTATATTATTTTTTATATTTCTCTCTGATATGATTTCTTGACTCAGATGATTGATCATGGTATTCCCAATCAAATTATGGATTTTAACTTTCCATTAGATTCAAATAATAGATGTTTTTCAACAACTTTATATACTCGTATAATGGCTAACGGTGAAAAATTACTCAGAAATTGGTTAATTTATTCAAAATCTAAAAATGCTGTTTTTTGTTTCTCTTGTTCTTTATATAAACGAAATAAAAATAAATTTTCAAGTCCCTGTGGCTATTCTGATTGGTCGAATATACATCGTGTCGTTAAAGATCATGAGCAAACCAAGAAACATCTTGAAACTTTTAAATCTTGGCAACTCTTCGCTAATCGAATGACCTCTCAGCACACTATAGACTTTCACAATGAAAAAGTTTTAAATATTGAACAAACACATTGGAGGAATGTCTTTAAACGATTAATTCTAATTGTTACATATCTTGCTCAACAAAATTTAGCTTTTCGAGGTAAATCTAATTCTTTATATACCCCAAATAATGGTAATTTCTTGCAACTTGTGCAGACAATAGCCGAATTTGACTCAGTCATGGCTGAACACTTGCGTCGATTTTTAGAAAAAAAAGAAGGACATCATTATTTAAGTAATACTATTCAAAATGAGCTATTATCATCTATGTCTAAATTAATTTCCGATTCAATAATTTCTTCAATTAATTCAAGTAAATATTTTGCGATTATTACGGATTCAACACCAGATATTTCTCATCAGGAGCAATTAACAATAGTAGTGCGTTTTGTTTCATATAAAAATAATCAATTTAAAATTCATGAACACTTTCTTGGTTTTATTAAAGAAAATAATAAAACAGGTGCAGCCATTGCAAGTGCTATTTTAGAATTTCTATTAACGAATAATTTAGATATACAAAATCTGAGAGGTCAAGGTTATGATAACGGTTCAAATATGCAAGGAAAAAACAATGGAGTACAACAACATATTTTAAATAAGAATCCTTTAGCCTTTTTTGTTCCTTGCGCATGCTACTCTTTAAATTTAATAGTAAATGATGCAGCTGATGCATCATTAGAATCGTTTTAATTTTTTTCATTAATACAAGAAATTTATAACTTTTTTTCCCGATCTACAAATCGATGGGATATTTTAAAAAAACATTTCGGAAATTCAGACAGTTATGGTTTAACACCAAAAAATGTATCAGCTACACAATGGTCATCGCGTGTGAATGCAGTAAAAGCTTTGCGTTATAATTTACCAATTATTTATGACAGTCTTTTAGAGATTTTTGAAAATACAGATAATAAAACTATAAAGAATACAGCTCATAGTATTGCCAAAAAAATTTCAAATTATAAATTTATATTATCTGTGCTTTGCTGGTATGATATTTTACAAAGAATCAATAGGTTTGTTTTTTATTCCTGAACTGGCTGCACTAGTTCAAAAAGTGTACACTGAAGCGTTCTTTATTGCAGAACTGGTATTACTGACGCTGTTCGTTATGACAGTGTAGCGGAACTTAGTGTAATAGTTCACTGAACTGATTGCACTAGGTCTAGAGCCAGTGCAAGCAGTGCAAGAACAGCAGCCTAAGAAATAGGCGCCATAAATAGATAATTAAATTGTAAGTATGAAATTGTAAGTAAGAATTTTTGTAAATAAAAAACTTAACAACAAGACTTAACTTTTATTTTAATGTATAATGTTTAAAATATAATGTTTAAAATTTAAATATATAAATCTGTATCGTTAAATTTTGAGGTTAAAAAATTTTATACTGTAACGTATAATAATTATTAATATATAATATTATATATTTATATAAATAAAACGATTTAAATTAACATCTAAATGTAGGTATATACAATATATTACTGACAGTATTAATTTTTATAATTTTGTTTGAAACAGGTTATTTCAGGTTGTTATCTAAAACAGGGTCAGAATATATACGGATAGACACATAAGAATTACAATTATAATTATAAATCAAGAAGATCATAATGGAAGAAACAGCAACCATACAAAAAGATGCTATGGAAAATATTTTAGTTGATCATGATGGATATGTAACTTGTATTTCCGAAGGTATTATCTATTTAAAGCTATATTCACAATTGTAATAGTTTTCAAATTTATTGATTAAAAGCATAATTAATTATGAATTTGTTTACATAAATTGCAGTTGAATTATGTTGATCAATATCAGTTTTATTACTAAATTTTGTTCAATGACTACATTTAGTCAATTTAGTTAATTTTATGAATAAATATGATAAAGATTTTATTTAATGAATCAATTATAAAGTCTGTGATTATAAATCTGTAATTAATTATACTGTTAATATATTAGAAAATGTTTATTACTATCAGTCTACACACACATGTCTATATATATGTATAAAGATTAGCACACCACACATATTTTCAGGAGGATTAGAATTTCAAATTCTATACAAAGAAATCGATTTTAATAATGACAGTTTCTATTGCAAATTTGATAATAAAAATATAATAATAACATTAAATAACAATGTACTCAACACAAGGCAAAATCAATTAAACACTAATGAAATAGAAGAAACACATAGAAAAGTCTTCTCTTGGACAGATGCAAATACAAAATTATTTTTATCGTTATATAAAGAAAACATAGATCTTGTTGTGCAAAGAAAAATTAAAAAAAAAAAATTTTGTGGTACAAAATTGCAGAAAAAATGAAATTACAAGGTTACAACGTTTCTGCAATACAAGTAGAAAACAAATATAAATCGTTGGAACGATCTTTTAAAAATGTGATAACGCATAATAAAAAAACTGGGAGAAATAAATTATCCTGTCCTTATGAAACGTAAGTATATTAACTAATTTTTAAAAGATCTTTAATTTTACAAAAGATATTAAGATTATATAACAAAACAAAATTAATTTAATTATAGAGAATTAACAGAATTATTAGGTAAAAAGCACAATATTGAACCGTTATTATTATCAGGAAACAAAGGGATAATTTTAAAAAGCGATGGAAGATCCACATCTTCGCAAGTGTTAAATTTTTAATAAATAAATAAAATCTTAATTATTAGAAAATATATTTGCATATAATTGATAATATTGAGTTATGTAAAAATATGTATAGTTGTGTTAATAATACTTATAAAAACTTTTATAACGTTTTTATAACAGACGTTTTTATTATTTGTTTTATGTTGCAGGTCTGTCTGTGATATAAATGAAAATAAAGAAAATAATTACAATATTACTAATGCAAGTGTAAATATTAATGATAAGCAATGTGCAATCAATAAGCAGCAACAAACAACATCGTATCCAACAACATCTGATGAAAGTACAATCTCTAGCATAAGCGATACTTTTGGAGAAGTAAGTAGATAATCAGTAATCATATATTAAAGATAATAAATCTGTTTACATCTAAAAAATGCTTCTATTGTTTATATGTTTAATATATACTATTCACAGAAATTTGTGCTTTAAAAGTCAAGAATTTTTTAAACAAAATACTTATGTTAGAACTGTACATGTATATACTTTTCTATATTATGATACAATGAAAATATTCCGCGCGTGGGCAGATCTATTATTTTATTTTATATTTCCTTTCAATAAAAAAATTAATGATAACAATTTTGAATACAGACATTCAAAAAGAAAAATCGTACAAAAAAAATTGGCACTACGACACGAGTTTTAGAAGTATGTGAACAAAACCTTGAAAAATTAACGAACGACATACGTGAAGAGAATAAAATAAAAGGGGAAATATTAGAAGAATACAAAAAAATGTCAAAATCACAGGAACAGTTTATGGCACAAATGCAAGAGCAATTAATCGTTGCAAATTCCTTACGGCAAGAAAAAAACAAACTGTTGCAAGAATTTTTGCAATTGCAAGCAAAAAAATAATTAAAACAAGGCAATATACTAAAAAATTTTGAAGTTTATTTTTTGTTTTTATTATTAAAAAAGTAATATATAAGGATATAACCAAAGATATGTGATTCTTAATGTAATGTTTTTTAAAGTATTTTTTTTTTTTATGTCAAAGACATTAATATGTTGCACATATTTGTTTATTTTTATTTCTGTATTTTTTGTGTTTCAGAAATACATGTTTATAATACACAATACATTTTTATTATTATTATGTAGTAAAAAAATTATTTTTGTTTCATTTTTTCAATGAATTTTTTAAATATATTTTTTATATAGACATGTACATATTTCAAAAAGAAGTTATTTGATGACATATATTATCTCGTTTATGTATGCCCGTTTCGTATTCTTTTGGTGCTTCATTGTTTATTCCTATGTATTGCGCTTCTAAATCTGGTAGCTGATCGTCTATAGGTGCTTCCAAAAATTGCAAGTCTTCTATGTTGGCTATGTTATGTAAGACACAACATGCGTGTATGACCAGTACCATCCGTGAAATGTCTCTTAGTTTAAAATGATACAGCTGTCGAAATCTCTGTTTTAAACACCCAAACGCATTTTCAATAATAACTCTGCAGGAACTTAACTTTTCATTAAATATTTTTTGCCTTCTTGTTAAATGTCCATTATCTTTGTACGGAACGATTAGTTGTGATAGGCAAGGATATGCGCTATCTCCCAACAAGAAATTATCTAAAAAAAAATATTAATAGCATTTAAATATTAATTTATATCGGCTTTTATTTTATTTTTATTTTTATTTAGTATTTTCAACTTACCGCCACATAGTTCATGTAAATCATTATATATGGAAGAATTTTTAAGAACTCTGGCATCATAGACTGAACCTGGATATCCAACAAATATATCAATAAATTTTAAATTGTGATTAACTGTTCCTTGGACATGTATAGAAAAATATTGCTTTCGGTTTATATACGAATTGGCATCTTCCACTGGTTTGTCAATCCTTATATGGGAACCATCTATAGCACCTAAAACAAATAGCAATATATAAATAAAACATTTTAAGCAAAACACAAATAAAGATATAAATACTTACCAATTACACCAGGAAATCCTTTATTTCGAAAATAAATTAAAGTTTCTTCTTTCTCCATAAGTGTTGGATATCTTATGATACTAGGCGCCAAGGACATAATAAATTCCGTCACTCTTGTTATTATTTGGTACAATGTACTTATTGCAATACCAAATCGGTCTGCTATATCTCGATATGATCCTGTTTCGTGTCCAACAAACCACAAGTATGACAAAATGTGTTTTTCAGCTGTGACTTTTTCATGTTCTACACGAGCTGAAAAAATATGCAATAAGATGTCTATTTATTAAAAAATTAAAATATAACTTTTTTAAAACTGTACATTTTTTAAATTAATATTTTTATAATATTAATTGTTAACTTTTTACTTACTTTGTATAGAAGTAAATATATCTGATGCTTCAAATTTATTTATTAATTGTGTAACGATGCAGCATGCATCGTCACGGCTACGGACCGAACATCGTCCGTAGCCAAAAAGGGCGCATCGCGCGCCGATAAACTTTTCATATAAACACCGACGGTCAATCGCCGGACGGCCCCCCACACCCGACCGTTTTCGAAATTTACCAGGTGGGGGTCCGCCGGCTAAACCGCCGATGCTTGCCGATCCTTCGCCAGTCGGGCGGCAGCCGGGTATAAAAGAGGTTCGGCTGTACGCTTTTCCACCAGATCCCGTTCACTGCTCGCCAGTGAACGTCCTGTTGCGAGAGCACTCGTAATCCTTCGAGAATACTCGAAGTCTATGTCCAGCAGCCTCACGAGCACGAGCATACTCGTGCACCAACCGAGCATACTCGGCCTCAGGAACCGCTTCCACGTTACGGGCACACCCGTATCCTCGCCGAGCATACTCGGCTCTAGACCACGATACGAGAATACTCGTATTCCTGCCGAGCATACTCAGCCGCCAGGAACCGTCCTCCGTTCCGTCGTGCGAGCATACTCGCACGTTACCGAGCATACTCGGTTTCGTTACCTCGCATACGAGCGCACTCGTATTATAACCGAGCATACTCGGTCTCGCTACCTAAATACGAGCACACTCGTATATTACCGAGCGCACTCGGCTTCATTCTTACATACGGGCCTACCCGTATACCGCCGGGAATACTCGGCTCCACATTAGAACACCAGCCATTTCGAGACGCGGGCAATACGCGCGTCTTCGCTCCCGTTTTCATCCTCTTAAAATCGGGTCCTCAAATCCGGCAGGCAATCGCGAACTAATCGAACCAGCGGCGAACATCGACACCACCGCGCACGCGGCCGAACATATCGATCAGTCGATCGATCCTCGCCGTCGCTCGAACGCCTCGACCAACGCGCTCGCAGTCGCCTAGGGGCCACTGCAACACCCGCGCTTGCGCTGACGCTTTCTCGTCACAATTATTCACCACCACCGAGATAATTTATAAACCGCGTTCAAACCAACATATTAAAACGCTCTGTATCCACACGGATTTGTAAAGTATAGACTTCATCAGTTAAGAAATAAATCTTGTTTTATTACTACATTTTATTTATTTCATCCGAGCATTCTTCTGCGTGCCCCCAACCGACCGAACTCCTGACTCCGACGAGTTACTCCGCGCAAAACAACGTACCGTTTCAATTGGTATGTTATTTCTTTTGACAGTCGAAAATGCATCACAAAATCTCTATTATAATTATTAACAATATTTTCAATATAATTTTGTACTTTAATATGTTTTATTCTTTTCAGTAATCCAAACAGCGGATGTAATATTTGTAACTTGTTGTGTTCTAAAAAATAGTTAATAAAGATTGATTTTTTTTATATGTATTTGACATTTTTTTATATATATTTAATGTGCCATCAATTACATATTTATTGTAGATTTTTTGATACTTTTTGTATGTAAAAGGATAAATAAATTATTGATGAGTTGGTTGATAGGTTATGTTTTGCATTACAATATTAAAAGTCTGCATATAAAAAACAATCCTTACCATTGTCTTCAAATAAAAGCATTTCCAATGGTGAAATTGTAATTGGAATATGATCATCTTCGTCAGAAGATTCTATTAATTCCAATACTAGGGGAAGGTGGGGTAAGACGGACCGCGGGGTAAAATGATCCATTTGCTAGATCTTATTAGTAAGTACCTCTATCTGCTAGATAAACATAAAATTAATTTCCTTTTTGATGCTTTTTAACTGTTTAAAAATTACATCATTATATCATAAGACTATCGTAAGTTATTTATAAAGAAACGTCAAATTCTTGCAAATAGATCTCGTGATCTAATTTCTTAGTATTACATTTTAAGTGACTAAGATTGCAAAACTTAATATTTTTAAATTTTTCTACAAGTTCCATATTTCTGGTTATTGAGAAGTAATATTTCATCAGTTACATTTAAAAAATAATTTTGATACAGGTAAATAAAAATAAGATAATATTAATGTTGTCATGTGGGGTAAAATGGACCAATTTAAATGAGGTAAAACGGACCAATTTATATATTTGTTCTACTTATATTTTCTACTTATACTTTCTACTTATAGTTTTCTGCTTATATATTTGCTCTGATTTGAGAAATATTTTACATCTCATTTTTTTTTACTGAAAAAAGCTATGAAAAATAAAAAACGCACTGTTAAAAGTAGAAGAAACTTGAAATTTATTGAAAATAATGTCTCCAAATAAAAACAGATTTTATAATAATTATTTATTTTATTTACATGCTTTATTTTAAAATGTTATATTTAATGTTATATTTAATATAAACGTTAAAAATTATAAAGATTATAATTATTTTAAAGATTTGTGTGTATAATAAAATAATTAATGTTAAATTAATTTCTATTCTTATTCAAAAATATTTAATAAATACTATATAGTTTTGATTTTGAGTTGATCAGTTAAATTATTTCTTGATCCATATTATCTCGGCTTGGTCCATTTTACCCCATGGGATGGTCCATTTTACCCCACCTATGGGGTAAAACAGACCAAAATTAAGTTTTTAAAAATTTTAATAATAATTCAAACTTTTGCAAATTTTGAAAATTTAACATTATAATCTTATAATAAACATTCTACAGTTTCTTCATGCTAAATTTCAGTTATTTTTTGTTATTAATATAAAAAATATAGCCATTTTTGCTTAGGGGGTCCGTCTTACCCCACCTTCCCCTACTATTTTATTTATTATATTGTCACACATTATTTTTGCACTGCAGTGTTTTTTATTCTTGCACTTTTTCAGTCTGCACTCTCAATCCTTACTTAAACTCCCTAGTTTTAGTTTAGTTCTAGTTCAGTTCAGTGTAGGAATAAAAAACAAACCTAATATTGTGTCAAAATCTTTACAGTCGCATCAAATTAATATACCGCAATGCTTATCTTTAATTGAAAATGTAACTGAGTTTTTAAGAGACTACCGTGAAAATGGTTTTATAAATATTGAAACCAATGCCAAAGATCTTGCAGCTCAAATGAACGTTTCTCCAGAATTTCCATCCGTATCGCAATTTCAATTAAGAAAACGGACACAATTTAGTAATAAAAATGAAGTAATTGCAGATGCCAGACAGAAATTTAAAGTAGAATTTTTTAATTATATTATTGACGTAGCTCTAAATTCGTTAGAAGAACGATTTGAGCAGCTTAACTACCATAATCATGCTTTCAAATTTCTGTATGACATAAATACTTCCGATGTTACATTAAATCAATGCAAAACTTTAGAATTAAAACTTTACAACAAAAACACAAATTGTTCTGATATAAATGCCATTGAACTTTTTGATGAGATAAATTTATATAAAACAACATTTTCAGATGTACAACAAAACATTTTGCAATCGCCAATTGATATTTTAAATAAAATAGCTCAAAATGGCTTTCTGGAAATATTTCCGAATTTAACAATAGCATTTCGGATATTACTAACTATGCCAATATCTGTGGCAACTGGTGAGGCCAGTTTTTCAAAATTAAAATTAATAAAAAATTATCTGAGAAGTACAATGACGCAAACACGGTTATCCGATTTAGCAATCATATCAATTGAAAAGGAAGTGGCCAATAATCTCAATTATAAGGACATTATAGAAATATTCGCAAGGGCTAAGGCCAGAAAACATAATTTTTAAATTCTTTTATTATTATTATTCATATATATAAATTTAAAAATATAAAAAATATAAAAATAAAAATTATAAAAAATATAATATAATATAAAAATAATAAAAAAATATCAAAAAATATAAAAAAGCAAAAAAAAAACGGAACCGTTATCCTACTACGTCCTCGTTGTGGTTCTGGGTAGCGCTAAAAGTAGGAATTTTAGAAACCTTTTCTTTTTGCCTCGCGCTTGGGGCGCGCAAGCCTCTTTCAGCGTAGGGGCGCTTAGGACAGTCGCAACGCCTCCGCATATAAGGCGTCAGAAACTATTAAATTGACAGATAATTATTAAAATCTAAAATTATTATATTATATGCAAGTCATCTTTCTATATATATCATAAATAAGGTTATGTTTGTGAGATGTTGGCTAGTAGAACACCACTACTACAATTTTTATTTATATATTTTATATTAACTTTTGTGCTATATGTGGCGGCTCACCGCCACACCGCTGCACTGACGCGGTATAATACGCCGCGGCGCCGCTACGCGCCGCAGGCCTTCTACCAGTTACAAGCTTGCGGACCCACCGCCAGGTTGCGCAGGCGGTGAAGAGCCTTCTCGCGATCAAGCTTCGATCGACGAGATATAAAAGAGCTGCTCCGCAGATCTTTACTCACTCACTCGCTTCAAGGCGAGCTCTCACTAAGGGCCCTTGAACGGAGTCACAGCTCTGCTTCGAAGAGCGCAACCAGCAAGTCTTCTCGACTTTTCACAGTGCCTGGGAAGGCACGGAAGCGAGAGACTCAGCCTCAGCTCTGGCCGCACACCTCACGTAGGATGTACAGCTACGGTCAGCTGACGCACCAGCATCGCCGTCGCCACCACAGACTCTACAGCGGAAAATAATTCCCTTAGAGTTCTGTGCCCGGTTGACTCGGCCCCCACGTGACACTCACGTTCCGGGGACATCCGAATGCGAAGGCCTCTCCCGCCTCGGCTCGCAGACTCACTTGCGCCATTGAGAGCCGGACGGTCGCAGCGCATGGCACAACGGAGACATACTCCACCGCAACGCAAACCTCGCCGCCGGGATGCAACACGCACCCTCGCATGAATCGTCCTGTTAAGGACCCGATTCCAACCACGCAGACGCGGCCGGTAATATCTTACCGCGCCCGTCACCTTTCATTCGAAACTCGCGGCCTTACACTCTGCCGCGAATGCGCCGCTGGCGCACTCAAGTTACACACACACTTGTACATACATACTTCTCTCTGACAAAGAAATAAACACATTTCTACACCATTGACTCTCTCTCACTTCTCACCAGTCGAACACAATCCATTAGGCCATACGCCTATACTATATATATATATTTATAGCACAATTATATATATATATATATATATATATATATATATATATAATTTCTACAAATAAGTTAGTTTTACGTATGTAATACTATGTATAGTATAATGAAAATAGGATTCTACATTATTGTTTTAAATTATATTGCAGGAGGAGTTTGCTTATTTACAGTAAAAAAAAAACTATAGGTACTAATATTTAAGTCATCATTAATTATTGCGTAAACAAGGTAACATAATATTCTTAACTTATGGCATAAACAAGGTAACATAATACATGCATCTTTAAGAATAACTAGTTCTTTGAAAAATAACAAGAATTATGTATATGTAGGAAATATAAATGTTTGTTTTGTTAATAAATTTAGTGAATGTATAACTTATGAACAATTGAATATATACTACGTATATATATATATATATATATATATATATATATATATATATATATAAACATATACAGGGTGACCCATTCTAATCTATCACCCCAAATATTTCCGTTCCCTTGCATTTTACAAGAAAATGTTTCAGACAAATGTTGTATGGTTTCAAGGAGGCCATAAAATGATTTCATTGGTTTGACCTTGGATAGTCGTTTAAAGGTCACACGAAGGTCACCTTCAATTTCTTAAATTGAAACCTCCATTTTTCATTACTTATAACTTATTTTGAGAGCTTTCCAAAACACTATAATAAAGTTATTTTCCATTAAGTATTTGTCGCGTTATGAGGTTTAAAAGTTACGATACTGCCGGCATTAGCGTTATCCGAGATAGTCTGCGAGCGGATAGTCTGCCATATCACAGACCTTCTTAAAAAAATTTTCTACGTATTGAGAAAAATGCTATGGTATCAAGAGAAATCAGACGTGGTTTGACTTAAGGAATATTTTTCCAAACTACTAGTCGAGTCCTTTTGTGTGACCAAACATTTTTAGAGGTCACATTGATTTCTCTTGATACCATAGCATTTTTCTCAATACGTAGAAAGTTTTTTTAAGAAGGTCTGTGATATGGCAGACTATCCGCCACATGAAATCGTTGATATGATACGTATTATAGGTGAGACTAGAGGCAATTATAAAGCTGCGGAAAGATTATATGCTGAGAGATTTCCTGATAGACGACATCCAACGCGAGTGACAATAAAACATGTGGTTCATAGAGCTGAAAGAGGTGATTTAAAGAGAAAACGTCAAAAGACTGGAGCTGACGAAGTGAAAACGCTGGTAACTATTGCTGCTATTCAAATGGATCCGCATACTTCCACGAGAAAAATTCAACATCAACATGGTGTACCACAATCAACTGCGAATCGCATTTTGCCAAATTATAAATTACATCCGTATCATATTACTTTGACTCAAGCATTGAAAAACGAGGATTTTATCCGTCGTGTAAGATTTTGTAATTGGGCTGAAAATCAAATAATACGAGATCCGTTATTTTTTCGTTATATGCTTTTTTCTGATGAAGCCACAGTTAGTAAGAGTGGAGGCGTCAACAGATATAACTGCCATTATTATTCTGAAGGAAATCCACATTGGCAACGGAATGAAGAATTACAATGGCAATGGTCTATTAATGTGTGGGCTGGTACAGTAGGAGATTATGTTATTGGTCCATATTTCTTTCAAGCAAACCTTAATGCGCAAAGTTATTTATTTTTTTTGCAAAATCAGTTACCGATTCTTTTAGAGAATGTTGATCTTCAGACACGTAATCGAATGTGGTTTATGCAAGACGGAGCGCCCGCTCACAGAGCACGTGACGTCAGGGACTATTTAAATAATGTATTCGGAAGACAATGGATTGGTTTAGGTAGTCAAACTCAGGAGTGGCCTCCTAGATCTCCGGATCTGACGTCATTGGATTTTTTTCTCTGGGGATATGTTAAAGAAAAAGTGTACGAGACTGAGCCGACGACTATTGAAAATATGCAACAACGTATTCGTAACGTGTTCAGAAGCATAACACCAACTGTTCTTAATAGAGTGCGTAACAATTTTCATAAAAGATTGCGTATATGTATCCAACAAGATGGACGTGTCTTCGAACACCTTCAATAAAATACTTAATTATTTTTAAGTACGCGCACACACACACACACGCACGCACGCACGCACGCACGCACGCACGCACGCACGCACGCACGCACGCACGCACGCACGCCGCACGCACGCACGCGCACACACACACACACACATCTCCCTCTGTCTCCCGTGTCTCCCGTGTCTCCCGTGTCCCCTCCGTCAAATCGCGAGTCGCGATCTGCGGCACGCGACTCACGATGTTTTCTATTTGACAATGGGCCGGCGGTAGGAGGGAAGGTATGGCTAACGTCGCGAGTCGCGATCCGCGGATAGCGTCGTGACTCGCGATTTGACGGGGGGGACACGGTGGGGGACATAGACCCCCGCGAAGATTGTATAAATAAGATTAGGCGATCGATTCTTCACTCAATAATCCTTCGATCATTAGAAGAATTATCTGGACGAGATGGCATACACAAACGAAGAATATTACGACATGCTAATGGCACTTGGTGAGTGTCAGGGACAGCATAACGTTGCTGCAAGACGATATGCAGAATTATACCCAAATCGAGCAAGACATCCGTCGGCCAACATAATACTTGGAGCAACTCAACGGTTACACGAGAGCGGAAGCGTCTTGCCGAATAAAAAAGACTGCGGTAGACAACGCAACGCAAGAAACGTACGAAATGAGGAGACAATTCTTCGTGCAATCGAACAAGAGCCTGAAACTAGTATTCGGGTCATTACTCGAGAGCATGATTTGTCTTACTCTACAGTACAGAGAGTTTTAAAAGAAGAAAAATTGCACGCATTTCATTATTGCCGCGTGCAAAATTTACGAGAAGAAGATTATCTTCGGAGAAAGAGATTTTGTGAAAATTTCTTGAGAAGAGTAGACGAAGATCCAGAATTTCCTTCTCGTGTGATATTCAGCGATGAATCGCTGTTCACACGAGAAGGAATTTTTAATTCTTATAATATGCACGTATGGAGCGACGAGAATCCTCGAGTTACTCGAGACAGAAATTTTCAAACTCGATGGAAACTCAACGTCTGGGCAGGAATAATGGGCACGAAAATACTCGGTCCAGTAATTCTACCAGATATCTTAAATGGCGCATTTTATAAAGAATTTTTGGCAGAAAATATGCCAGAATTTTTGGAAGACGTGCCATTAGCAGAGCACTCAAAAAAAAAAATTCTATTTTTTAGCGGTAACCTGTTATTGCTAGAGGATTTTCCTCTGGTATATGGTCTCAAGATGATATTCAAAAATATAGAGTAATATCCTCTAAGCATATAAGATACTAGACTTAAGATTGTAATCCTCTTAATGTTGAAAAAACCTCCTATTCTTGTAAATCTAATCTTATTCTTATTTAAAACATTTATAATAATACTTTAAGACAAATGTTTTCTACTTTTAAACTTACTAAAGTATTAATTTATATCTGATTATCATATACTGACTAGAGAAGCGTACTTTCTGTGTGATCCAAGTAATATTCTTGTTTGTAGAGTATAATATTTTTTTTCATAGGAATCTTCTTGCTCTCTCTCTCTCTCTCTCTCTCTCTCTCTCTCTCTCTCTCTCTCTCTCTCTCTCTCTCTCTCTCTCTCTCTCTCTCTCTCTCTCTCCCTCCCTCCTCTTTCCCTCTTCCCCCTCTCTCTCCCTTCCTCTTTCTCTTTCTCATGTATAAATTTGTATATTTTCAAAAATCACTCTTTGAATTACTTTTTGGAAACCATATAATCTTGAGTAAAAATTATTTCAAGCGGTTACGTAGTTTTTAGAGCAATTTTAAAAATACGTTTTTAAATAGCTTTCTGAAGATTATAGTGGTTTTCAAGAAGTAATTCAAAAAGTAGTTTTTAAAAATATACGAATTTATACGTGAGAAAGAAAAAAAAGCTTTTTGAAAAGACACAAAATTATACATGATTTTTAAAAGCAGATGTCGAATTAAATAAATATTTGTTTTTTGAAAGATTTTTAATGAAAAAAAATGAGATTTATATACTATATATTATAAAATATAATAATATATTATAAAGTATAAATATATCATAAAGTATAAAGTATAATATTATAAATACATATTATTTTACACAAACGCATGACGGAATGTTATATAATTAGAAAAACTTCTTGCTCCAACTCTACAGTGAGAAGGTGTAAATACTATTAGATCATCAAATTTAATAAATTTTCATTTAGAGGAATCTTCAATAACTTCATAGCTACAAAGATGTTTCACAAAATCCACCGTTTCAAACATACACAAGAGAAAATACACAGCATCAGATTTTTCACAATATGTGATAAGATTAATTCGACCAAACACAGGATAACCAGTGTCTTTGTGGAACATTACAGCTACACACATTCCTATTTTATAAATAGTACCAGAAATTGTAATCCATGAAAATGTGTTTATAATTTCATTTAAATTCTTAGGCAGAACATCATGAAATAATCGGTAATTTTTAATATCTTTAATACTAACTTCTTCTTGAACTCCAAAAGAATATTTTTCACCCAAAGGTTTTCTAGATAAAAATCTGGCACACAAATTTAATTGATGTTTTATCGCCAAAGTCAAAGGCAAGTTTTTACGAGAATTTGTAGCATAGGCTGCCTGCTTAAGAGGTCTGTGTTTGGCTTCCCATCGAAGGCAACAGACAGACCATAAAGGACCAACTCTACGCATAACTTTAGGATAATGAAGCATGTAATGATGCTTAGGTTTAAGTGTAACTTTGGGAAAGACAGTAAGATATATTTCATGATGTTCAGAAATAAGAATGCTCAGATAACTAAGTGATCGAAGGTTTACATAAGACGTTGTAACTATGTCTATATAATTGATTTTAATTTTAGATAAAGATGCCAACTTTCAGCATCTTCAGGAACTAAATCACCTAGCATTAATCCAAAATATCTGACAAAACACAACATTTCTGAGGCAGAGAACTTAAGTTTACCAGTTATAAGATGCTCTTTTTTAATTGGTGATACTGCATTCTTTGACTCTACTGGACCATAATCAAAATAAATTATACGATTATTCAGAGTCTCCAGGGAAAAGTATTTTTATCATGTATTAAATCAAAAAGTATAAGTGCTAAGTCATAACCACATACTCCCTCCAAAAGATCGTGCATAATATCAAAGCTAATGCTTTGTACAAAAGAAAAGCTGGGAATAGCATCCCAAACGCATTTTTCCTTAATACCAGTCGCAGTAAGATTTTGTAACAAAACATCAGCAGCATAATTTTGCATTGTTCTTAATTTATTTGTATCAAGAGCAGTTAGAGATGCAATTTCATTCTTGTGATGCTTGCACATTCTGCATGGATAGTTTGCATTGAATCCCTCAGATAAACCACAAATAGAGTGAATTCCCAAGTTGTCACCTAACAAGAGGCACAAACTAAAATAAATTTGTTTTTCCCCTTGTTTTTATTGCCCCTTGTGAGCTTGTTTTTATAATTAATCCATTTCTTTCTAGATATGTTAAATCTTTAATAACTGGTCTAAATAAATTCATATTTCCATGTACTTTACAATCTGAAAGAAACAAAGAAGCCAAGAATATATTATTAAGTTTTGAGGCATAATCTTGAGGTATACAAGCAATATTGTAATAAAGTGCTCCTAATTTGTGGTGACCAGCATGAGATCCTGTGATATTATCTGGATCCATATCGTCAAAAAAAAAATTAAGTGGAAGTACTGTTTTGTTATGAAAATATTTAGCCACTTTTTCTTTCCACATCTCTCCTTGCACAACATTTGAAAAAGGCTCATCTCTTTGAGATAAATACTCTAAATTCGAAATAATCGTATCAAGGCAACCTGGTAATTCCAAAAAATGCTTCAAAACTTCTTTTATAGAAATGTAGTAACCAGTATCAAGTTCATGACTCATTACTGTCTTGTTCTCCTGTGTTCTAGGCCTATAATGACTACCAATCACGTAGCTTGTAGGAGCTATATAGAATTCACTTTCTTTTAATGCTTCTAATCTTTCATAATCACTGTGAAGGCCAGCAAAAATATTATCACACGCATTAAACATAAAAGAAAGTTCATGTTCTTCGTTAGTATAATCAAACTTACTTAACATGTTAAAAACTTTATTTTTTTAAATATTTAAGTATCCACTTGATAATAATTCTGAAGCAGCATCGATTATCTCTTGAACATGAGCCCGATTCAAAGTATTAGAGGCATACAATTTTGATACAAAAACAAGCGTAGAATCCACTAAAGCTTTTTTAACATTATAAACTGAAATTGAATTATTTTCTGACGTATTTGATTCAAAAACATGCTGATGCATATCAGCATCTGAAATCTGGACAACATCAGAAACATGACAAGCATCAAAAGATTAAATTTCTTTTTGTGAACAATTTTTATGTAAGAAAGAACATTTAAGTAAATGTTTTTTGAATGCACGTAAGGAAGGACAAGTTTTAAAACAATTAGGTGCAGAACATCTAAGAGCAGTATGAACAGCTGTAACATGGTATACTTTGATGTGTGCCATCAGAGCTTCGATTGAGTTAAATTGTTTTTTACATATAAAACATAATATCTCCATTATAAAAAACAAAATTGAACACACAAGTTAAAACTTATACAACTAAACGAGAGTTACGTAATCTATTAGAAAATTAAAATAATTTTTAAATCACAGGTTGATTTCTTCTTATATTAACTTAAAATTAATATATCAATATATGTCATATATATAATAAATGAAAAATATAATTATGCAAAAAAATTTTTAAATGGAATCTACTTAAAAGATATGCTCTGTAAAGACTTACAATTAGACTTATAAATTTAAAGTAAAACGGAAGACCTCAATGAGGTGTTTGCTCATTGTCAGTTTCATTTGCAATTTTTGTTCGAAAAGCTTCAAAGGTTTTGACAAGCGCACTGACATTAGAATTCTTTTTATCATACCTCGTGGAGATGCGATACAAAGCTTGCTGAATAAAAAGCCACACACCTCTTGCTTCATATGAATATTCAGTCATCACAACTTGTATTGCTTTGAAACATTGATCGAAGGCTTTCAACACATTATTAAATTGATATTTGACTTCATCAATTATCACATAACAAATCTCGTATTGTTCTACCGTAGGCTCAACAAGAAGAACAAAAGGTTGAACTCTAGTTTTAAGCTTTAAAGCCACAGCACGCCTCCGTTGGATAGCTGGATTTATATCTCCTGGCACCTACAAAGATAAGATAAAAAAATTATTACTATATCTCTATTTTACAAAAAAGTCATACAACTTCGCGCGCGCGCGTGTGTGTGTAATAATTTGCCACAAATTAAAAAAAAATAAATTTATTTTTTGTCACATAATTTTCAAATCATTTCCAGCACGTTCAAATATTCCATGCATCTTGAAGAATATAATGAAGTATATCAATAAAACTTAACTTACTGTCACATGGAACACAAAAGCATCTCTTGCCTCAGCTATATTTGCCTTTATCTTTTCTCCAGAATCAAGTTTCTGTAGTTGTCGAGGTGGAACTAAATGTGGAAGTAAGTGAAGAATAACAGCAGTGACAGAATTTGCTACGATAGATAAAAGAAAACTTTTGCTGTAAATACATATGACACAAGGATTTTTTTCCAATAAATAATTTTTATTTATTTATTCATTCTTGAAAAATACTTACCATCATCCAGCTCGTCCAATTTCTTCAGTTGTGCTTTTCCATAAGAATCCTTCACTTCTGCTTTTAAAAGTTGTTTGAGAAGGGGAATAAATATTTCCCACTCCAAAAGAAGCGCTAAATCCTTATCAGGATATTTCTTCTTAAAGTCACGATCAAGCTGGAAAATTAAGATATTTATTTTTATAAGAAATAATAAGAAAACAATAGAGAATGTTAACACTAAACAAATAATATTAAAATACTTAATATATTTACAAGAGTATATCCTTGAGGCAAAGACAAAACCTCCCATTCAGAAAAATAATCCGTCACCGAAAGTGGTTTGTCTCCTCCGCCTTTCGGATCTAGTAGTGTTTTTTTGTCTAATATCATAAGTTAGATCCCAATTATTTAAAACATCAGTCCAAGGTTTTCGACTTATTTTCAGCCATCGAATCGCTGCTTGCACTTTATCTTCATTTACTAAGCACAATTTTGAGGCAATTAGTTTATCATATTCTATGAAAAATATTTCTTAGCAGTTAATAATCTTAATTGAATTTAAATACTTTTAGATGTATTCGTATCGGGCTCATTTTCATCATTTTCATTCTGCGTAGAATTTGAATATTTATGATAATTGGCTGGATTAAGTGCACCAAGTCTCCTCAACATAGACTTAATATTTCTCACTTTATCAGCTAATTTTCCCCCGATATTTTTTTGCTTTGGACCATTTGCAAAAAGTTTATATACGTATGTAGCCTACAATATATTTACAAAAAATATTATGTTTACTCGTGATAATATTAATTATCAGATTCAGAATATATAGATAAAAAAGTTTTACCTCAGTCTCAGTTGGAAATAATTTGCATAATTTTTTGGACACGATTTGAAATTCTTCAAAAGTAGGGTTACAAAAAAGAAAGATATTAGCAACATTAAATATGCATAAAGTTATGATATTGTAGTAAAAAAATTTACTTTATATTAATTTTTATCATACAACTTGCTAATATCTCTATTAATATTCCTCTTGCTTCTCCATTTAAAATGCCATTATTTTTATAATAAATTAGAACAGCATCACCTTTTAAATGTTCCTTTATTACTTTCTCAATATTCTGAAATAAAAAATATATTATGGAAATGTATATCAGATATAAGTATAATTAAATAAAAAATTTTAATGGCACTTTTAATACTAAATATAATTATTTAATTCTGAGCAACAATTTAATATATTGTTTACCAACTCTTGAAATTGCGTTCTTGTGAACCACAATGCAAGTCTTTTAGGATAGCGTTTAGATTTTTCTAACTTTGACGATAGTTGTCGTTTCTTTCCGTTTTGATTAGCTAACAAAATTTCTGTTTCACCATCACTCACACTATTTACTCCTGAATCAGATGCTGATTCGAGCTGAGAGTAATCATTTCTCTGTTTACATGTTTCCTACAATGTTAACATAAAATGTCAAAAACACAAGAATTTAGCTACTAATTTTATATCTTAAAAGTGTAGATGAAAGGAAAGGGGGAGAAGAGATCAGGATCAGCAATGGTAGAATGAAGATGATAGGGTAATACGCTCAGAAGTTCAATCCCATGTATTGTTTATTCAATATCAGGAAACATATTATCACGACGGAGAGCACATGCAGTAATATTACGCACTTCTACCTCGTTACGCGGTTTAGTATTGTGAGAGACGTAGGGATGACGAACTTAAATATCTCATAATCGCGACGTGTATCCTCGGACGATCGGACACCGACTCTGCCCCCTCACGCCGTCTTGCCTCGCAAAAGTGGCTCGTTGCCCTGCCTGCATCATCGTCCGCCAATAGCGAACGTGCGCGCTTCATCATAACCAATCAGGCATTTAGCTGACGCAACGCAGTGCGTGAAAGCAAGAGAAAAGAACTAGTCAGCTGCGCGATATCTCTTACAAAAGGTTAAAATGTTTATACATATTCTATATACATATTTTATATATAAAATATAATGTATATAATATACATATATATATATATATATATATCCTTACTATATTATCTAATTGGCGTAAAGGAGTGTTCACAATATCAAGACAATTATCTGTGTTAACATCTACAAATGGCATGCTACAGTTTCCAAATTCATCAACCTATAACAAAATACCCAAATAAATACAAACAATTTTATTACATGCATAATCGTTTGGAATGTCTACAAATCTTCCTTGCTTGTACCTCTACATCAAAAACTAAATTCTTAGAAGTACTGGCTTGTAAAGCATTTCTTCTGTTAAAAAATTCAGCTTGATCACCTCACTTAGGCAATAATTCCTCTGCCTTTTTAGCTGATATTAAACATAACCTATCTATGGTAGTTATTGCATCTCCTAAACATAAAAGACCAATATGATATTAATTATAAGAAAAGTTCAAAGCCGAAAACCAAAAGCTGAAAACCAAAAGTGTATGCGTGCGTGCGTGTGCGTGTGTGCGTGCGTATGTGTATATCTAAACTCTAAACTCAAAAGAAATAATAATATGGACAATGCAGTTAAAAGAAATTGATGAACATGTAATACAAATATAAACCTAACCATGCAATTTATTATTTCATTGTAGATAAAATTTTTAAGTAAAAGTTACTCAAAATATAAAAAAATACTTACTCTCAAATGCGGGCCAGTACTCGCCTAAATGTGCTTTTTCTAAAAATTCTTGTACTTCGTTCATATTTCTTTTGTAGCACTAAACACTCACTGGCACAAAGCTCGTTGCATCACACTGCGTCGCACTTTGATGGCGTACACTTCGCGTAGCAAATAAATAGGTCTGTTTTTTATAGCTGAACTGGCTGCACTAGTTCAGAGTTTATCTTTCTCCTTCCAATGTGGAGGGAAAAAGATAAACTCTGAACTAGTACAGCCAGTTCAGCTATAAAGAACAGACCTAATGACAATCTATTTCAAACAAATGCGCGGTCCGCGAATATCTTACATATCCTCTTATTTCAAGAAGCTATTCAAATTACTATAGTAGGATTTTCTTTAGAGGAATTTACTCTTAATCATATCTCACGCATCCACTTTTTTATAGATAAATACGTGTTACATGAAGAGAAATATGTTTTATATAAGATAATATTGCGTAGAGGAAATGCTTAGAGGAATTCTCCATTTATTAGTAGAATATTTTTTTTTGGGTGAGAGGAATAAAATCATATTCCAACAGGACGGTGCTAGACCACACAACGCCAGTTACGAATCACTTGAACGAGCAATTTCCTGGACGTTGGATGGACCGGTATGGCCCAATATTTTGGCCCGCAAGATCCCCGGATCTTAATCCCTTGGATTTTTTCCTGTGGGGACATTGCAAAGAGAAAATTTACAGAAGGCTTCCCGAAGATATCGATGATTTAAACAACAAACTCCATTATGCTATTTGGTCCATCAATAATAATATTTTGGAGAAGACGCAACAAAATTTATTGAGACGCATGAGAACTTGCGTTACAATGGACGGTGGTCACTTCGAACATCTGTTGTAAAGAAGAAAAGCTCTTCCAAGAAAATAATCTGCCCTTTTCAGGGCAACCAAATATTTCGTTTCGAAGAACATTTTCTCCGAGTTCGCAAATTATTAAAAACCAAAAATGTGTTACAAAGGAAGTTCTTTCAAGAGAAAAAAATAATCTGCCCTTTTTAGAGCAACCAAATATTTCATTTTGAAGAACATTTTCTCGAAGGTCGCAATTTATTACAAATCAAAGATAAATAAAATACTAAAAAAATGATTTCTTTCGATTTTTAATAAATAATGAATAATAAATAATAGCTGCAATATTTTTTAATAAATTATTTTAATATCAAATTATATTAATTAATATTTTTATTTTTTATTTGTGCGCGTTCTGAGATTTTAAGTCATCATACACATACGTTCACATTTGACAGTTTCAATTGATTACTCTCCGTTTGCTCTCAAGATTTTTCCCGCGAAAAGTTACGTGGTTGTTGTGGTAACAATAAATAACCTAAACAGATCAGTCGACCGCTTGCCACCGTCGAGTAAACACGTGTCGTGTGTTCGTCGAAAACGTGTTTCTTTTTCGAGTAATTTTCGCGCTGAGTGATTAGTAGTTGAATATTTAGTTTTATCGATAAAGTGAGTGACAGAGATGTGAATGTGTTGTGTGCTTCAAAACGTGAAATGTGAACAATAAGAAAAAGGAAACAGTTACTCGATATGGATTTGTCTCATCGCGGAAGCAACCAATTGTTTATACAGAATGATACGTAAGTAAACACGTTGAAACTTCTTCGATACATTTCTCTCTCTCTCTCTCTCTCTCTCTCTCTCTCTCTCTCTCTCTCTCTCTCTCTCTCTCTCTCTCTCTCTCTCTCTCTCTCTCTCTCTCTCTCTCTCTCTCTCTCTCTCTCTCTCTCTCTCTCTCTCTCTCTCTCTCTCTCTCTCTCTCTCTCTCTCTCTCTCTCTCTCTCTCTCTCTCTCTCTCTCTCTTTCTCTCTCTCCCCCTCACGCATTTTTAAGTGCATGAATAAATGTACATGTATACGTGCGTGTGCTGTCTGTCTATTGCATGCGTGGTGTGTGCGTGTGTGTGATGTGTGTGTGGTGCGTCTGCGGTGCGTGTGTGTGTGTACGTATGCGTAAGAGGGAGAGAGAGATGTGTGTGTGCGTGCGCGCGCGCGCGCGTGTGTGTGTGTGTGTGTGTGTGTGTGTGTGCATAATTTGTGTATCGTCAGCTGTCAGCTGATTGTAGCAGGCGCCTCACGTAAACACCCGCGTTTTGGTGAATGCGCCGGCCCTGCTTGTCTCTTGTACTCGGCTCATGATACGCTTCCTATTTTCTTTTGTATCTTAAAAACTAAGCTCCGGAAAAATTTTTACCAAAGGAAAAATTGTCTCAGAATGCGCTGAGGAATATGTCTCTTTAAGGACATACAGTTATTTTGAATCACCCTGTATACATATACATTGTTAGAAAAATAAATTATTAATATTATAAACTTTTAATATTTTTATTCTTATTGTCCCCTCATTTCTTTCCTTCTTCTATCTCGAGCGGTAAATGGACACGCGCTTTTGTCACGCAGTAAGATAGGTCGAGGCATAGGAACGATATACATTACCACTCAAAAGTTTGGAACACCTTACAATTTTTAAAATAAAATTATATTTTTCTCACAGATACAATTATTTTATTTAAAATATCGATACTTATTTGTGAATGTACGTATTTGGATAAAGTTTAAAGAAAATAATAAAAAAAATTACATATATTTACAATGTTAGTGCGTAAAGTTAATTAAAATTATCTAAAAATTGTAGGATGCTCTAAACTTTTTCGTAGTGTATGGGGAGTCAGGATAATAAAAAAATAATTTAAAATATAATCACTCGTTTATTCCTTCCTTTCTTTCTCAGTGGTAACCTAACACGCTCGCTTATCTCATGTAAGGTAGGTCAGTGTAACATAACTTCTATATTGTTCAACATTGTAATCTCAAATTTAATAATTTATTAATTATAATAGCCTCAGTTTTATTAATTTATTATTGTTATTTTATTTAATATAAATAAGTTTATTTTAATAAAACTTTTCAAATTGTATATTTATTTAAACGGTTCCCTCATTACTACGGTGTAACTTGACTCACGCGCTGTAGGATAGGTCAGTATAGTGGATAGGATGGGAAAGACACATAGTCGGGATAATACAAAATAATTTTAAATTATAATTGGAATAATATTTATTAAACAGATACATTTAAAATATATTATGACAATGAAACAATAAAGCATACGCTAAAAATTATCGCAATCTAAAGATTTGTGCTAACAGTTCGCAATCGATTATATCGTTCTTATCAAATGATTTGCCGTCACGTATCGCTGCGATGGGGTCCTTCACACCGCTCGCGATTTCTGAAAAGTGCGCGAACTTGACATCAACCATACCGGTAACGTTGTTCAACGAATGATTGATGCAGTCTACGCAATATTCGAGTGCAAACATATTACACACGGTTTGGCTTGACATGATTAAACATAATGCTGATGTTGCTAGGCGCATTACTTTTAGGTTGTTAATTTTTCCAAAACTTAACGTGCAGTGTCCAACCGTCTGAGGCGGTGCTTCGTCCACATCATTCTTAAAGAAGCTGGTGATGATGCTCCGTTGATTCACGAGTTCTTTCCATACGCCGTATGATAGACGTAACTCCTTGCCATGGTTGTCACCGAGAGCAATTTCCACACGGCTCGGCGTTGAGACGTTGATTCCGATGTCGAGATATTTGTAACTGGTTTTTGTCAACGGGTATCTTCTAGCCAAAATTCTGGGAGGCGTGATCATGCTTCTATCGACGCTTGGCGAATTACTTCCATTTCTGGTGAAAAAAGCTTGCGTGAGTTCAAAGTGTAACAATGACGGTGAGTTTAAAAGTGCAAATAGTAAGAGAGCCAACTTACTCGTTGGGCGAATATTTCCGCTTCTTCGCGAAGGTCTCCACACCTTGCTGTTTGTTGGTCAGATTACTCACAGTTGTCTGCTGTACAGTAGAAAACATCGTTGTTATAATTCAGGTGAGGCGTTGCAGCAAAGTAGTGATTGTCCAAATGATTTCAGATAACTGTGACAATTTGTATTTTTCGCGAGCTTTTTATACCCGCTTTTTGCACACGACACTAATTAAAAATGCTGACAATGCTGATTAAAACATTGAAATCTGGCAACAATGACGCCCAAAATGCTGACGTGGCTGCCTGTTGCTATGGGCTTTTGTACATGGCACTATTAAAAGTGCTGATTAAAACATTGAAATCTGGCAACAATGGTGTCAAAAAAAAATGCTGACGTGACTGCTGCTAAAAATAGTGATAATATCATTCTTGTAACAACGCAAAATGGTGCTGAAAGTGCTGACGACGCAAAATGGCGCCTGCAAATTCTAAAAAGTGATGACGTAATCTGTAAAATATGTGGTCCCCTCTAATTTCTTGTAACCTGATATACACATCGCAAAAGTGCTGATGTTGCGCTTTTACAACTGTAAACGTGTATACCTTTCCACAGTGTTGTAATCTGATACCTCCTCCCCTCAAAGAGCTGTAATCTGATAACCCCTCCAAAGTGCTGACGCAGCGTAATCCAATACCCCTCCAAAAGTGTTGACGCAGCGTAATCCAATACCCCTCCAACGTGCTGATGCAGCGTAATCGGATACCCCTCCAAAGTGTTGACGCAGCATAATCCAATACCCCTCCAAAGTGTTGATACAGCATAATTCGATACCCCTCCAAAGGGCTGACGCAGCGTAATCTGATACCCCCCTCCCCTCCAAAAGTGCTGACGCAGCGTAATCCGATACCCCCTCTTTCCCTCTTCCCCCGCACCCCCCTCATTGTTCCTGGGTTAGAACCCGCCTAGCTATACTACTAATAGTATATTCTGCAGGTAAAATAGAGTAAAAAATTTTAATACAAGAATATATGGGCTACAATAGTTTTGAAGTTATAAACGATCAAAGATTGCCATTGATCTCGCGTAGAACTGGCGCGTTCTGATCCGTGACTGCACGCACACGCGTACCGATCTGTCAACTGTTATTGTTATTGATTTTTACAAGTCAGGTGATATTGATTTTTACTGCACAGCTAATTTTATTATGTCGTTTCTTGTGTGCGTGAATACACACGTATACTATCACGGTCAGTTAATATTGAAAAATTAATTATTATAATAGGAAATTATAATTCTTTTAAATAAAATATTTAAAATTTTATTTTTGAATTATTATTTTAAAAATAAAAAAATTTTATTTTTTGAAATATTATTCTTTCTAATTATTCAAAGAAGTTGCTAAACATGTCCTCCTTCCAAAAATTTTTAATATATTTCACGTATGATAAACAGTAAAAATTTTTGTAATTTTTTCATGACCCGCGCCTACTGCTGCATATAGTAATTTTTAATATAAAATTTTCTTCGTGTAATCGTGCACGTTGTAGTAAATTTGTGGTCCATTTAACTGATCAGCACGATCACTAGACTTGATTCCAATTGATTTTTTCTTCTCTGGGGAAATCTTTAACAATATATTTATCAAAGAGAACAAAGCCAAAATAAAGAGGTATTGTACGATTAAAGTCATGAAGGTTTGGCAACAATTACAAATTAAATGATTAGAGAATCCGGTCGCAATTTACTACGACGTGCACGATTATGCATCGAGGTTGAAAGAGGACACTTAGAGCAACTTCTTTGAATAATTAAAAAAAATATATTTTATAATAATATTTAAAATAATATTTAAAAAATACAAAATTAAATATTTAACTTAAAAGAATTATGATTTCCTATTACAATAATTAATTTTTCCATTTAAACTGATCGCGATAGTTACATGTGTATTCACGCACATAAGAAACGACATAATAAAATTAGCTGTGCAGTAAAAATCAATATCACCTGATTTAAAATCACCTGATAAAAATCAATAATAGTTGACAGATTGGTACGCGTGTACGTGTAGTTACGGATCAGAACGCGCCAGTTCTATCCGAAATCATTGGCAATCTTTGATCGTTTATAACTTCTAAACTATTGTAGCCTATATATTCTTGTATTAAGATTTATTACTCTATTTTACCTGCAGAATATACTATTAACATATTGGCTTAGTTGTGAGTTACCCTGTATAAAGAATATACAGGGTGTCCCAGACCTACCGTCAAACCTCTTCAGGGTAGATTCCTGATGTGATTCTGAGCCGAAAGTTCCTCTTGCAAAATGTCGAGGGTGTCCTAGTTTTTAAGTTATAACCGGTTACAGATCACCAATAAATGCGGTGAATTTTCGCGCGTTCAGGGATGTCACACATCGAAGAACCCCGCGCGCGTGTCTTGTATAACAATTTATTTAACGCGTTTCTCGTAATTATTCACTGTTCACTGTTCACTGTTCACTGTTGCACTGTTGCACTGTTGCACTGTTGCACTGTTGCACTTAGTCCTCCACAGAAAGGGTAGGGTCAGGAAATTTCGCCGGTCAGTTCACACGGTCACACACAGCGTATCTTGCTTTTAACACGCGACGCGTTTTCGCGCACGTGTGTAGCAAGGTTACCATCGCGTCACTTTTTGACACTTTTCACTTAACAAACTGATCACTGATGACTTACCGAATTGTACGAAATTACGATACGCACGCGGAAGCCGTCAAGCACGACACAAGTGCAGAACTGTCAAGCACTAGCGTGAAGCGCAACGCGCTAGTGTGACAGAAAATCAATACGAGCGATACAAAGTATGTCTTATCGCGTCGATACGGAGCAATCGATACGATGTTTCTTAATAATAAAAATTAAATAAAACAAAGGGCTTGTTCGTTTTAGCTGCACTGGGGCAGCTCTGGGTCTGCTCTAAACAAGATAATACAGGACAAACTATTTATCTGTCCTGTATTATCCTGTGTAGAGCAGACCCAGAGCAGCCCCAGTGTAGCTAAAACGAACAAGCCCAAAGTAAAACTTTTATTTTTATTATAAAATTAAATTATTTTCATTACTTTTAATTTATTTATTTCTATAAATTAGTAGATATTAATTAATTATTATTAATATTAATTATTTATTTTTAAAAAATTTACAATATTTATTTTACATTAATTATTATAAGTATTAGAACAGTATAACATGCATTAATATTTACAATTAATATTTACAATATTTATAATTAGTTTAATTTTTAATTAAAATGTCATAATATTCTGCTGCAGTGTACTCCATATTTCATAAACGTTTTATGACATTAGAGTGAAGTACGGCGTGAGTATGCGAATAAATGATGTACTAAATAACATTATTCTTTTTTTATTTAGTATATCATTTGTTCGCATTCCCACTTTTTAACGATAATGCAATAAAACGTTTGTAAAATATGAAGTACACTGCAGTAGAGTACTGTGATATTTTAATTATTTACGGAGAGTGTGGTCAGAACTGTCTCCTTACCGCGCGAAAATATAACGCTCGTTTTCCGGGGCGGAGACAAATCAATCTACATGTCATTTTGCGACTGTTGCATCGCGCGCGAGGAACGGGCCGTTTAAATCCTGATAGACATCTCAATGTCATTGCTGAACGCTCGTATTGATTTTCTGTCACACTAGCGCGTTGCGCTTCACGCTAGTGCTTGACAGTTCTGCACTTGTGTCGTGCTTGACGGCTTCCGCGTGTGTATCGTAATTTCGTACAATTCGGTAAGTCATCAGTGATCAGTTTGTTAAGTGAAAAGTGTCAAAAAGTGACGCAACGGTAACCTTGCTACACACGTGCGCGAAACGCGTCGCGTGTTAAAAGCAAGATACGCTGTGTGTGACCGTGTGAACTGACCGGCGAAATTTCCTGACCCTACCCTTTCTGTGGAGGACTAAGTGCAACAGTGAACAGTGAACAGTAAATAATTACGAAAAACGCGTTAAATAAATTGTTATACAAGACACGCGCGCGGGTTTCTTCGATGTGTGACGTCTCTGAGCGCGCGAAAATTCACCGCATTTATTGGTGATCTGTAACCGATTATAACTCAAAAACTAGGACACCCTTGACATTTTGCAAGAGGAACTTTCGGCTCAGAATCACATCAGGAATCTACCCTGAAGAGGTTTGACGGTAGGTCTGGGACACCCTGTATGTATATATATATGTATATATACAGGGTGATTCGAAATAACCTGATGTCCTTGAAATGTCATATTCTTGAACGAATTCTAAGACGATTTTTCCTTTTGCAAAATTTTGTCCGAAGCTTAGTTTTCGAGTTATAACGGAAAATAGTTCGCTACTTACGAGTCCGATACAACGGGCAGGCAGGGACGCGTCATAAGACAAGCGCCCCCCTACACGGTCAATGTTATTGTATAATATTTTATATTGCATAATATTATTGATAATTTTGATTTTACATTGAAGTTTAGATTATTCGTGTATTTCCTATACAATATTGTACAATTATGATTGATCGTTTAGGGGGGCTATAACGTAATGCTTCAAAGTGAAATATTTGATGACGCGAGTTTTACATAAGTGACAAATTAACTAAAAATATAAAGCGAAGACGAAGTAGTAACCGCAGTTTGATTAAATATTCTTACCTTGGAGAGAATTGACGAGTTTGTATTTTTTGTGACGATTGTCCGTCTTGAAAATAACAGCTTCTCAATTTTACTTGACACTTTACAATTTATTTCAAAACATCACTGTATTATACAAGTAAAGTACTGTGATTAAACACTCGTTACGAGTTACACTCGTAAATATCAATTCCCGCACAGATTAAGGGCCACCGCTTTTCCGTAACGTGTTACGTTGAGTTAAGTACTTCATCGCACAGAGAAAGTCATAACGTAGCATAAGCGTGTATACACGCTACGTTACGATTTTTTCTGTGCGTTGAAATACTTAACGCAACTTAACGCGTTACGGAAAAGTTTGTACGATGGCTTTAAGGGGGGAGCCTCGTGTAACCGGTTAAAAAAATTGAAAAATTTTTTTTTGCTTTAATCAATAGCAATCCATGTAGAAAATATATTCCCAAAGTTACAAAACAAAATTCGAAGTTTTAAGGAGTCCACAGCCTATTTCTTGCGCGCAGATATACAAGCGCGCGGCGGGGCGCTTGGTCAACGGTACCATAAGATATAAGATTATAGAATTTGTAACTGTTTTTGGCGCGTTTTCGGAAGTACTTATTTGAGAGTGCAATTTGGAGAGTGCAAGCAAAGTGTGAAATTCGAAGAAGCAGGAAATCGGAGCCTCAGTTTTAAACTTGTTGTTACACTTTTCTTTTTTACTTTTCAATACCAAAAACTTTAAACGCGTTTTTCTCGAAACCAGTTTTTGGCAATTGGCGGGAAAGATTACTCAAAAACTATTCGATCAATCGAGTTGTCCCTGTGTATACATGTAGTTTAATAATATAAATTGTCGATGAACCTATAAAATTAGTAAAATAATTAATTTAAACAATTTTTATTGCATAAATAAGGTGACATTTTGTGGGTCAAAATCGCAATTTTTTTTTGAAGTGTTGCCATTTTTTCAATTTTCAACTTTTTACTTATTTTTTAGGTTCATCGACTAGATAATTTCATAGAAAAGAAAAACTTTTTTTTTTTTTGGTTTTAAACGAGTGCAAAAGACGCTACAACTCCCGCCAATTCACAACTCCAGTGACGAGGCTGCGTCAACATTTGTTTATAGTGGCTCTATAATCAATTATTTTTAAACAAAAAAAATTTTTTTTTACTTTTTAATATATGTTATAAAACACTAAAAAGTTTTAAAAAGATCCGTTGCATTGTTTCTTAAAAAAAAATTCTTAAAAATCACCTTTGTTTTAGCGATTCATACGAGGCTCCCCCCTTAAGGCACAAAATCCCACCGATTTACGACCGGTAAAATACGACCGATTTACTATTATTATTTATAAAGGTTATTGTTTGTTCACTTTTTAACCGTCGCATACGTAGTTCTACTGCACACTCACGAGATAGCACTGATGTAAGTATCGGTAGAGTAATTGCATGAAAAGAGCCTCGATGCGGATTCTCAGCGTTGATTGATCATAACGTGATCATAACATTATCGATCTCGCTATGGCGTACGTTGCTTTGCGAACGCGCTTGGCGCGAGATATGAGAGTGTCTTATTTTCATTTTTAGGCAATTTAATACCGTAACGAAAAAATGTAGACGGGTATTCTAAACATTCATCTTTCTTAGAATAAACAAATTTCTTTCCACGTTGACTATCTATCACGTTGGCTATCTTTAATAAAATTTAAATAATATGATAGATAGATATTTATTTCTGCATAGTAAAAGAAATCGTACACACAGAAAAGTACATACTGTATTTAAGTAAATAATATTTATTTCAAGTATTTCATAAGTTCATATATCCGCAAATATATTGTAAGTTCGTTATAAGCATAACATTTATTCAAAACGTATTTTAGATCCTATTAAGTTAAATACTTCAATCAAGAATATTAGATTAAAAAAAGAATTCTATTTACTTATTATATAGAGTCGATGGAAGAGAACAATATGTTTTAATAAAGATATCTTTTTTTCTTGAGATAAACTCTTCTTTTGTTTGAATCAAGTATTATATTTACTTATATAGAATAATTACTTACTTTCAAATAAGAGAATATGTATTCAGTGCCAGAGTATAAATTTTTTCAGAAAAAGTTATTCGTTAATTTGAAACAAGAATATTATTTAATTAACATAATAAATTCTTTATTTAAGATAAATGAAGGTTGTGGCGGCTCACCGCCACACAGCTGTACTGAAGCGGCATAATACGCCGCGGCGCCGCTACGCGCCGCAGGCCTTCTACCAGTTATAAGCTTGCGGACCCACCGCCAGGTTGCGCAGGCGGTGAAGAGCTTTCTCGCGATCAAGCTTCGATCGACGAGATATAAAAGAGCTGCTCCGCAGATCTTTACTCACTCACTCGCTTCAAGGCGAGCTCTCACTAAGGGCCCTTGAACGGAGTCACAGCTCTGCTTCGAAGAGCGCAACCAGCAAGTCTTCTCGACTTTTCACAGTGCCTGGGAAGGCACGGAAGCGAGAGACTCAGTCTCAGCTCCGACCGCACACCTCACGTAGGATGTACAGCTACGGTCAGCTGACGCACCAGCATCGCCGTCGCCACCACAGACTCTACAGCGGAAAATAATTCCCTTAGAGTTCTGTGCCCGGTTGACTCGGCCCCCACGTGACCCTCACGTTCCAGGGGACATCCGAATGCGAAGGCCTCTCCCGCCTCGGCTCGCAGACTCACTTGCGCCTTCGAGAGCCGGACGGTCGCAGCGCATGGCACAACGGAGACATACTCCACCGCAACGCAAACCTCGCCGCCGGGATGCAACACGCACCCTCGCATGAATCGTCCTGTTAAGGACCCGATTCCAACCACGCAGACGCGGCCGGTAATATCTTACCGCGCCCGTCACCTTTCATTCGAAACTCGCGGCCTTACACTCTGCCGCGAATGCGCTGCTGGCGCACTCAAGTTACACATACACTTGTACATACATACTTCTCTCTGACAAAGAAATAAACACATTTCTACGCCATTGACTCTCTCTCACTTCTCACCAGTCGAACACAATCCATTAGGCCAAACGCCTATAAAGGTAAATACTAATGTTGAAATATGTATGTAATTTTTTACTTCATACAAAAATTTGATATATTCAGTTAGAATAAAATTTCCATAAATACAAATAAAATTAATATTTATTCCTAATATTCGATTTTCTCAAGGAATAGCTAAATAGTTTGAAACAAAGTAATAAATAAGTTCTCTCAAATATATATTTTTTAGAGAAAATATGATTTAAAAAATTCATTGTCTTGCAAAAAAATCGCTTGATTGCTTAAGCCTTGATATCAAGATATAAGTTAGTAAATTTAACTTATTTCTCTCTATTTGATAGATTAAAATTCTTAACTGATATTTATTTCAATGCTCAAGCCATATGAAATATAGAAAGTCATATTTTCACACCGCTTCAGCATTGTGAGAAAAGTATCAATTAAGAATCTTAATTTATCAAATAGAGAGAAATAAGTTAAATTTACTAACTTATATCTTGATATCAAGGCTTAAGCAATCAAGCGATTTTTTTGCAAGACAATGAATTTTTTAAATCATATTTTCTCTAAAAACAATATATTTGAGAAAACTTATTTATTACTTTGTTTCAAACTATTTAGCTATTCCTTGAGAAAATCGAATATTAGGAATAAATATTAATTTTATTTGTATTTATGGAAATTTTATTCTAACTGAATATATAAATTCTTGTATAAAGTAAAAAATTACATACATATTTCAACATTAGTATTTATCTTCATTTATCTTAAATAAAGAATTTATTATATCTTTATATCAAGGCTTAAGCAACCAAGCGATTTTTTTGCTAGATCTACTATGAATGAATTTTCTTGAATCATATATTTTCCAAATGCAATATATTTAAAAGAATTTACTTATTTATTTATTTTAAATCGTTCAATATTATGAGTAAGTTTTTTTAAATAACATGGTACTTTTCTAAAAATAATATATTTAAAATTTAAGTAATAATTATTTTAAGAAAAGTATAAGTAAAAAGCAGTTGGGTTTTATTAATAAAACAAAATATTTGAAAAAAATATTTATTTGTTTTTATTTTTGTTACAGAAGTATAATTATGTGAACATAATATAAATATTCTAAATACAAGATATATCTTCATTATTGAAATAAACAAACATTAATATTAATATTCATAGAAAAAACATTATGCTAATAAATAATGTTTCTAAACATTTCAAGTTGTTCTCTATTCAGATTAATAACAAATAAAAATATCCTTAATTCACAGATAGTAATATCTCTATCTAAAAGAGATACAAAAATAAATGTATAATCTCTAATCTGTAATAGAGATACAAAAATAAAAAAATACCTTTTAAAATGAAACTAAACAAACTCTATTCCGCAACAATGAGATCATTAAATAATGAAAAGATACCTCATTCTTATCACTAATTATCTTTAGTTTATTTAATTAATAAAAATATTAAAATTATTCCTGTATATATTTATGTAGACAGCCAAGAAATTGTTTGTAGTTAATATTTTGAGAGAGAAAGCATCATCTGACCTGTATTAATTACATGTAAATTAAGTGGAACAAGATAACTCAATTCATTAATGTAATAAAATGTAAAATTCTTTTTTTTATCATTAATTACTTCGTAAGCATGAAAATGTTCATTATAATTGAATGTAATTAATTTCTCGCAATAGAGGTAACAGCTGTTATCAGATATTTTTTTCAGAACATATTTTATTCTACTGAATTGTGGTAAAATATCATCTGCTGTTCTAATCACAGAAGAAGGTTTATAGCAAATACCATTTTCTTCATAATATGTAATAAACAGAAAATCTTCAAATAATTTGGTATTCGTTTTATTTCTAAACTTTGCTGTGTTAATATGACCCCACTTAATATTATCAGAAAATCCTTTCTTATTTAAATATCGATACGTACATCTAAGCTGGATTCGGTTACAAAGTGTAAAAGGCAGATTCACGCGACTCCTGCAATTCTGAGCATTCAATTTCAAATCTTTATGCTTAGCTTCAAATCTCATAGATGATAAGTAATGAGGAGGTCCCATTTTTTCAATAATGCGAGGATAGTGTGTCAAAAAGTGGTGTTTAGGTTTAAGATGGTCAAAAAGAGATATATATAATTTGTTGTGTTCAGAAATATAAAGACTTAGTTGTTGAATTGCTGTTTTAGGTATACATGGACTGGAACAAATTTCTGTTATTTTCAAAGCTAATAAATAAAATTCCCAAATTTTATTGCCTTGTGGAACAATATCACCGACTATAAAACGAAAATGATTTACCAATGCATTCATCTCAGCAGCTGAACAGATTATACTTCCATTTTTTAAGTGATTTTCCTTAATGGCTGGAGGTATGTTTTTTTCATGTGGATCATATAAATTGTATTTGATTTTGAAATTAAGAGATTCCAATGTAAAATATTTTGAATATATTAATTTTGATATAATATTTGCCATATCATATCTTAAAACACCTTCATATAAATCGTGCATAACATCTACACATTGATTTTCATAAATATGGTAATATTCCAAATCATTAAAAATACATCTCTCCTTTATTCCAAAATATTAGTTTTCCAAATGATCCACATATTGATTTTTTAATCTTAATAGATTTGATTGTTCTGTAATCAGTTCTTTTGTAACATTTTTGTCTGCCAAGCAAAACCTACAATAATAATTAGAAGAAAAACTTTCAGTCAACCCGAGTATTGAATGAACTCCTAAATTATCGCCTATTACAAAAGAACATGCAAAATATATATGTTTTTTATCATTTTCTATGTATAAACCATCCTTCTCCAGAAATTTCAATTCATTTATCACATGCTTTAAAACAGCACTATTTCCAAAATGACATCTATCTAAACTGTGAAATAATGTAGAGATAAATATATTTTCTAGGCGACTACTGTATTTTGGTGGAATGGTCGGAATACTATAATACAAACATCCAATTTTATAATAACCAGCGTGACTTCCCAGTGGATTACCAACTTCAAAATTATCAAAGTATAGAATTAATGGCAAAATTATCTTATTAGAAGTTGTAACTGTTTTTATGGACTTCCACAGAGAACCTTGTACTATATTTTTATAAGATTTTGTATTGTTAATCTCTAAATATTTTTGATAATCCACAATTTGTTGTAAAACATTGGGAAGTTTAAAAAATTGTTGTAATTGTTCTTGGATAGGAACATAACAACAAGTTCTATTCTTTATTGTAAGTGATACTCTATTCTGCCGTCTGGATTTATCAGGTGAAGTGCTTATGATAATCTGTGATGGTTTTATAAAATACTTTAAATTTTTTTAAAAAAAGATTCTCTTTTATATTCTGTGTTAAAATTATTTAAATATTTGGAAATTACTTTAAAAGAATCCACTACCTCATTCAAATCGCAATTTAAAATAATTTGTTCAAGTCCATTTAATAATTCCAAACAACAAAAATTGTGAATAATTTCAATAATTTTTTGAATGTCAGATTTAGTTAGAGATAAATTATCATATAATTGAGCAACTAAATGTTGGATTGCTATGTCGAGTTTTTTTAGAAACAATGGAACATCCTTCAATATATCTTTTTTATGGTTTGAAAAAGATTCTGTCTCAGGACAAAATTTCGTATCTGAATTGGAATCGAAAGTGTGCACCTGTATTGTGTCTGATGTAGTTGGAACATCTACAGGTTTTTTTGAAGATGCATCGAATCCATGAGTTAAAATATGTTTTTTAAAACTATCTTTTCTATGAAATGATCTAAGACAATTATCGATATGACAAGTAAAGATATCTTTCGTATGAATATATTTTAAATGAAAGATATATTTATCAATATCATTAAAATTAACATCACAATAAGCACAATTCATTTTGAATATTGTAATTTCTTGGCTGTTTATATATTAATCAAATCTACTGATCAAATGTTATATTTTGAATAATATCTTGAATATAAGGATATCTTTTTAAACATTTTCTTTGGCTGTTAAAGATCGCTATTTCAATGGCTTCATAAATATGTTCGCTTTGTGGAGGATAGCGAATACGCATAACATGAAAAATTTTGAAAAATATATCTAATGCCTTTAGACAGTTCTCATATTCATATTTCACTTCATTAATGACAATATATATTTTATTAATCTCAGTGTAAGTTGGACCTTCGACTAAAAGGAAAGGTTGTAAATGTAGATCCCGTATTTTTGCTCATTCTTTTTGCAAATTAATTTTACTTTCAATATCGGCTGCACTCTAATGGAATAGAAAACATTCAGATATCCCCTTAAAGATAATTCGAGAGAACAAAGAAGCTAAAAGAAGTGCCAATTTTGCTCCAGGAGTGGCAAGTAAAAGCGGCATGTTTTTTTATAATTTTTGAGCTGCAGACTTTGATTCTAATGTTACAAAAATTTTTATTTATTGGAAAAGTAATAAAATCAGCATATAAAGCTTTTAAACATCTAGTATCGTAAATTATTATTATTGTAGAGCTTCATGAACGAATGTTTTACCAACAGGAAAACACAAATTAATACGTTTGTCAAATTCAACAATAATACTTTACGGTACTAGATGTTTAATAGCTTCAGATATCTGATTTTAATCTTTTCCCGACAAATAAAAATTGATTATAATTAAATTCTGTAGCTCGCAAGCTATAGAAAAAAATATATCGCTTTTACCACTTGCTTTTACCTACTTGCCACTCCGGAAACAAGCATTAGTATTTTTTCGACATCCTCTTTTTCAATTTTTGGTAGTTTTTAATAATACTAACAGTTGCATGAATTATAATAGAATCTATACATTCTTGGGTCGAAAATTTCCAGTGCCTTTTTTTTACTATGAGTCTTCCCTTTGGTGGTAAAATATGACAGTAGTATGATTTGTTTTGCTACTTTGGAATCTAGAGAATAGAAAAACATCTCACTGTACACAATTAAATCTGACAATCTTAATCTTGACATATGTTGTCAAGATTATAAACCTAGATAACTCTCAAAACCTTTTAATTATCATCCATAATTAATTAAAAAATTATTAACAAATAAAGATGCTTCCATAATAATTATTTTTCTTGCTGACAATCAGACAAATTACTGATAAATTAATCTCTCTGGTAATTATAATCTCTAGGTTAAGTTGAGTTTGAATTTTCGTGGAGTGGGAGTGTGGGGCGGAGAAGCTATATAATTAAAACTATGAAAAAATGAAAATTTATTTTATCGTAACCTTTGTATGAAACTTTTTCACCACAATGTTTAGTTGAAATAAAACAGCAAGCCATCTTATATGGAACGTTCTCTGTATCTTTTTTTATATTATATTGTTATACTTTTTTTATATTACACTAAAATCATCTTTACAGATTTGTTAGATTTAATTCATTCTATACTAAATATATACTCACTTTCAGAAAGTGATTCCAAATCCTCAATGTCAATTTTCAGAATATTTTTGTCGAGGCCCTGTTTATAATGAATTACTTTATCAAAGAATAAGTTCCAATATTTAAATAGGTTAAGACTACAATTTGGAAATAATAATTCGTCAAAATCATTGTTTATCTGTAAGAGAATAAAACATGCATTTTAGAGAGAGAGAGAGAGAGAGAGAGAGAAAGAGAAAGAGAAAGAGAAAGAGAGGGGGGGAGAGAGAGAGGGGGGGGAGAGAGAGAGAGAGAGAGAAAGAGAGAGAGAGAGAGAGAGAGAGAGAGAGAGAGAGAGAGAGAGAGAGAGAGAGAGAGAGAGAGAGAGAGAGAGAGAGAGAGAGAGAGAGAGAGAGAGAGAGAGAGAGAGAGAGAGAGAGAGAGAGAGAGAGAGAGAGAGAGAGAGAGAGAGAGAGAGAGAGAGAGAGAGAGAGAGAGAGAGAGAGAGAGAGAGAGAGAGAGAGAGAGAGAGAGAGAGAGAGAGAGAGAGAGAGAGAGAGAGAGAGAGAGAGAGAATGAGAATTATATTAATTAATAACTTACAAGAGTGTCTACATTTGATTGTTTCAAAATAGGCCATTGCTCAATAAAGTCAAATGCAGTAGTCGCTTTTGATTCTTGTCTCAATTGAAACGTATTTTTCCAATGGATGAGAACTTGTTCCCAAGGTTCGTTTCTAGAACTTAACCACAAATAGGAGTCGTTCGTAGACAAATCTGAAAATTTTAAATTTATATTATATATACAGCATATTTCTTTCTTAAATTCTTATTTTACCTATTTTTGGTTTTCTTGTAGATTCATTAATAATCTCTAAATTATCTGTTGCTTTTCTTTTTTTTTGTTAGTCTTGCATAACCACCTTGATGAATCAAATTTTTAGCTTTATCAATTAATTTTCCTCTACATATAATAGTTTTTCCAGTTGGAGAATCTTGTTTTCGTATTGCAGGTATATAATAAATTGTTGAAGGCTCGTTAGGAAATAGACTTTTTATTTTTGCTACTATTGACTGATAATTTTTGTGACTTAATCGCCTGAAAACAACACAAAACTGTATAAAAAGAATAAAAATATATGTAGTTGCAGATATATTTTATTTATTAAAAGATAATTATATATATTTGATATATTTCATATATAATATTTAATTTTGTAAAATCTATAACCTATTATGTAATGATATAAATGGCCTTACTGTCTGCAATGAAATGGGAATAAATGTCTCATTATTATATCCACAAGCTTATTTCTAAGGCAATCATTTAGGCAATTTTTATTATTATAGAAAGAAATAATAGCTTTTCCCATTGGAGCTAATTCAAGTAATTGAATTAAATTGAAGTCAGGCATTTCGATATTTTTACAAAATTCTTCATAGGAATGGCATGTTTGCCTATGTTTGTTTTCGTCTTCGGGTACTACAACAGTACCATCACTATCTGAAGTACTAACAATGGAATCCATACTAACAGTCGAAGATGTGAGATCTTTCTCTTTTAAATAATGCTTATTTAATTGAATTATTGAAGTTAACGGGATTATTGACCCATCATTTTCCACTTGAAAGATACATAAATCCTAACGACGATAAAATATTCAATAAATGAAAAAATAAAATATGTAAGTATTAATAAGTGGTAAATAGTTTCACAAATGTCTGAATAAATTAACCTAAAAACTTACATTATCTTTTTTTTGTAAACTAAATTCTTCATATTTTTCGATAAAGTTAAGTCTATCTCCAATATTTGGAATAAGTTCATTTATCATATCTTTATTTGTTAACAATTTTGATATGTGATGTGTTTTAATGTTATGTTCTACAATAAAAATATCAAAGTAAGAATTATATATTTATTATATAGAATTTTTTTGTATCATACTGATACTGTGTCATACTGATCACACACTCTTACTGATCATACTCATCTCACTCTTATTTATTACTTAAAAATTTGAGTAAAATATGAAAAATTTCATTTTTTTAATTTTGGAATAATCGAAATACACTTACCTTCAAAACGTGGTATCAAATTATTGCAACCGATCTTTTCTAACAGATCTGCAATATTGGGCAATACAGCATCTTCATTATTTTCCATGGCATCACACAATGTCGATGTGGACATGATCACAATTCCGAAAATGACGATCGAAATATGATCTCGCCGTATTTTCCACACAGTCGGTAAAGATATGTAAGATGATTAGAATCTATTAATGATACGACGACACAACGTGCACGTACCCGACATGAAACACAAGACGGTGTCGTTATGGATCCTGCACATTAGGACGCGAAAGAATGAAGACGCGGCTGACGCAACAGATAGTCGATAGTTATTTGTCTGCGTTCAGCAAAGAAAGCAACTCGGCGAGTATACAATGATTCTTTAATATGATTGGTTCTCATCTATTTTTCGCTTGATCTACGTGTGAAAATCAATCATAATGGCTGCGTTCCGTAAAGCACATATGCGCGCATGTATCTATAGTATACGTAACGTATACTGTAGATACATGCGCGCATATGCTCTTTACGGAACGCAGTCAATAAAGAATCATTGAGCATTGAGCACTTACCGAGCTGCTTTGTCTGCTAAACGTAGCCGTTGCAACTGAACATATGCGATTGGTAGAGGAAGCAAAATGTGCAGGTTCAAAAAAGAAATGTTGATTTTAAGTATCTGATGTTCTTCACTAAAGAATTATAGTAGGCTAATTTATTGAAATAAGAGTAATTACTTGTTTTGAGATAACATTGTTGTGCGGAATATAAAAATCTTATTTCAAATAATAAATTTTGTTCCTAGAATAAACATGTTTATTTAAATTGAAAATATGGATTTACTTTAAACAAAAACAAATTTCTTGTTTCAAAATTATATTCTACTATTTCTGAATCTATTGCATGGAATTGGAAGAAATACACTAAATTTTTCTGATCTAATAAATTTTCTTATATTAATATATTATCAAATATTCAAATTAACCAAATTTGACTTTTCTTCGACAAAATTTTATAATATTCTTCAACGGAAAATAATTACTTTTTTTGAGTATATGATGATGAGTTTATCAAAAATTTGTGACGAGTATATTTTAAGACTATTATCAAGAAAATATTCTTTATTAAAGATAATTGTTACTTAAAAGAAGAAAAGTAAACCGAATAATTACTTTTCTTGGCAATAGAATGATATTTTTCTCTGTGTAGTATCGAAAAAAAGCAGATTGCTATAATTGTATTTATTTAATAATTTTTTAAAATTTTTAAATTCTTTCTCTCTTTCTCTCTCTCTCTTAATTGTTTTGCGGTTTTTAATAAATGTCCAACGAAAGAGATTTGGTCGCCCTGAAAAGGGCGGATTTGTCTTATTTTTATAATAAATGTTCGAAATGGCCTCCGTCCATCTCAATGCAAGCTCTCAAGCGTCGTATTATATTATGTTGCACATTCTCCAACATATCTTCATCAATACTCCAAATTGCTTCGTGCAATTTTGCGTCTAATTCTTCCATATTTTCGGGAAGTTTCCTATACACAATCTCCTTACAATAACCCCATAGGAAAAAATCCAAAGGGTTGAGGTCCGGAGATCTTGCGGGCCAATTTATTGGACCATACCGGCCCATCCAACGCCCAGGAAACTGTCTATTTAAGAAATTGGTCACAATTCTTGCGTTGTGTGGCCCGGCACCATCTTGTTGGAAAACAATATTGTTCCTCTCGAGTAAAGGAACTTCTTCCAAAAAATCGGGCATTGTGTTTTCCAGGAAGTGAAGATAATTTGCGCCATTTAAATTGTCCGGAAGGTAAACGGAACCGAATATTTGTGTTCCCATTATTCCAGCCCAAACATTCCTCTTCCAACTAGTTTTTGAAGCTCCTGGGATGGGTGCATCGTGAATTTTTATCGCTCCAACAATGATTGTTGTGCGAATTCAAGATTCTTTCTCGTGTGAATAACGATTCATCGCTAAATATGATACGAGAAAGAAATCTTGGATTTCTATCCATCTTTCTCAGGAAATCTTCGCAAAAATTTCGTTTTCAAGTTTAATTTTCCAATCATAATTTTTGCACACGAGTGTAGTGAAATGCGTGCAACTTTTCTTCCTTAAGTATTCTTTGCAACGTGGAATACGAGAAATCATGATAGCGAGCAATAACTCTAATACTAGTATCAAATTCTTGCTCGATAACATTTTGCAAATTTCTTGTGGTCCAGTTCCTGCCAACATCATGTTTATTTGACAATACGCTGCCAGTTTCATACAATTTAAATTGTAATAAATAATGTTAATGATAAATAATTACGTTATCATTCTTATTTATTAAGATGCAGTCAGTTTTATACAACCTATGAGTTGCAGCGAGTATCACAATCGGCGGAGGATGTCGGTTTGAATATAACTCGGCGTATTTTTTTGCAGCCACATGATATTGCCTTTGACACTCACCGAGTGCCATCAGTATATCGTAATATTCTTGAGTTGAATATGCCATTTCTTTATTGTCTTAATTGATGGAGGATGATTAACACAGATATCGATTTTGTCATATTATTTGTATGATCATTTCTTTGCAACCGCAACATAATGCAAAAAACTTCAGCGAGCAATTTGGATAATTGAATAAAACATAAAAATGTAAATATTTTCATATAATTATAGTTTTTTACTCGCTGGTTGCATGCAGCCCGAATGATAAATAATAATGTTACTATTCTTATTTTTTATGATTTTTTACTCGCCGCAGTTCAGAGGTTGAATGAAACTGGCAGCGTCTGAACAAATAAGAATAGTAACATTATTATTTAACATTCAGGTTGCATGCAACCGGCGAGTAAAGAACCATAATTGTATATTGTATATTGTAAATATTGTAAATTGTATATTGTAAATATTTAAATTTTTATGTTTTATTCAATTATTTAAATTGCTCGCTGAAGTTTGTTGCATTATGTTGCGGTTGCAAAGCAACGATCATATAAATAATGTGACAAAATCGATATTTGTGTCAATCATCCTCCATCGATTAAGACACAAGAAAAAAATGGCATATTCAACGCAAGAATATTATGATATGCTGATGGCACTCGGTGAGTGTCAAGGGCAGTATCATGTGGCTGCTAGAAGATACGCCGAATTAAATCCAAACCGAGCACGACATCCTCCGCCGAATGTGATACTCGCCGCAGCTCAGAGGTTGTATAAAACTGACAGCATTTTAACAAATAAGAATGATAATGTAATTATTTATCATTAACGTTAGTATTTATTACAATTCAGATTGTATGAAACTGGCAGCGTATTGTCAAACAAGCATGATGTTGGAAGGAATCGGACGGCAAGAACAATGCAAAATGTGGAAACGGTAATTCATGCTATCGAGCAAGAACCTGATACTAGTATCAGAGTTATTGCTCGCGATCATGATTTATCGTATTCCACAGTGCAAAAAATACTTAAGGAAGAAAAGTTGCACGCATTTCACTACACTCGTGTGCAACATTTGCGACCGAAAGATTATCCTCGAAGACGAAATTTTTGCGAAGATTTCCTGAGGAAGGTGGATCGAGATCCAAGATTTCTTTCTCGTGTGATATTTAGCGATGAATCGTTATTCACACGAGAAGGAATCTTGAATTCGCACAATAATCATTGTTGGAGCGATGAAAATCCACGATGCACCCGTCTCAGGAGCTTCCAAACTCGTTGGAAGAGAAATGTTTGGGCTGGAATAATGGGAACACAAATATTCGGTCCCGTTTACCTTCCGGACAATTTAAATGGCGCAAATTATTTTCACTTCCTGGAAAACACAATGCCCGATTTTTTGGAAGAAGTTCCTTTACTCGAGAGGAACAATATTGTTTTCCAACAAGATGGTGCCGGGCCACACAACGCAAGAATTGTGACCAATTTCTTAAATAGACAATTTCCTGGGCGTTGGATGGGCCGGTATGGTCCAATAAATTGGCCCGCAAGATCTCCGGACCTCAACCCTCTGGATTTTTTCCTATGGGGTTATTGTAAGGAGATTGTGTATAGGAAACTTTCCGAAAATATGGAAGAATTGGACGCAAAATTGCACGAAGCAATTTGGAGTATTGATGAAGATATGTTGGAGAATGTGCAACATAATATAATACGGCGCCTGAGAGCTTGCATTGAGATGGACGGAGGCCATTTCGAACATTTATTATAAAAATAAGACAAATCCGCCCTTTTCAGGGCGACCAAATCTCTTTTCGTTGGACATTTATTAAAAACCGCAAAACAATTAAGAGAGAGAGAGAGAGAGAGAAAGAATTTAAAAATTTTAAAAGATTATTAAATAAATACAATTATAGCAATCTGCTTTTTTTTCGATACTACGATTTCTTTTACTATGCAGAAATAAATATCATATTATTTAAATTTTATTAAAGATAGCCAACGTGATAGATAGTCAACGTGAAAAGAAATTTGTTTATTTTAAGAAAGATGAATGTTTAGAATACCCGTCTACATTTTTTCGTTACGGTATTAAATTGCCTAAAAATGAAAATAAGACACTCTCATATCTCGCGCCAAGCGCGTTCGCAAAGCAACGTACGCCATAGCGAGATCGATAATGTTATGATCACGTTATGATCAATCAACGCTGAGAATCCGCATCGAGGCTCTTTTCATGCAATTACTCTACCGATACTTACATCAGTGCTATCTCGTGAGTGTGCAGTAGAACTACGTATGCGACGGTCAAAAAGTAAACAAACAATAACCTTTATAAATAATAATAGTAAATCGGTCGTATTTTATCGGTCGTAAATCGGTGGGATTTTGTGCCTTAAAGCCATCGTACAAACTTTTCCGTAACGCGTTAAGTTGCGTTAAGTATTTCAACGCACAGAAAAAATTGTAACGTAGCGTGTATACACGCTTATGCTACGTTATGACTTTCTCTGTGCATTGAAGTACTTAACTCAACGTAACACGTTACGGAAAAGTGGTGGCTTTTAATCTGTGCGGGAATTGATATTTACGAGTGATACAAGTAAAGTACTGTGATTAAACACAGTAAATACAGTGATGTTTTGAAATAAATTGTGAAGTGTCAAGTGAAATTGAGAAGCTGTTATTTTCAAGACGGACAATCGTCACAAAAAAATACAAACTCGTCGATTCTCTCCAAGGTAAGAATATTTAATCAAACCGCGATTACTACTTCGTCTTCGCTTTGTATTTTTAGTTAATTTGTCACTTATGTAAAACTCGCGTCATCAAATATTTCACTTTGAAGCATTACGTTATAGCCCCCCTAAACGATCAATAATAATTGTACAATATTGTATAGGAAATACACGAATAATCTAAACTTCAATATAAAATCAAAATTATCAATAATATTATGCAATATAAAATATTATACAATAACATTGACCGTGTAGGGGGGCGCTTGTCTTATGACGCGTCCGTGCCTGTCCGTTGTATCGGACTCGTAAGTAGCGAACTATTTTCCGTTATAACTCGAAAACTAAGCTTTGGACAAAATTTTGCAAAAGGAAAAATCGTCTTAGAATTCGTTCAAGAATATGACATTTCAAGGACATCAGGTTATTTCGAATCACCCTGTATATATGTGAGATATTTAAAATTGTTATATGTAAGTGATATAAAGAAAATGACATCTTTATTTTAAAGTACATATAAGTATTTACAAAACCTTCTCAATTGTGGAATTTAATCAATGTTATAATGAAATTTATTATATTTATTCAGAAAATATTAACAAAATGAGTAACTGTGATGATGCAAATATAAATGAAGAGATTAATAACTCAAAGAAATAAAGTAATTCTAAGAAACATATTGATGTAGCTGTATCTTATAGTAAGTACAAATTCATTTTCCAAGTATTTCTGTAACTAAATTATTATCATTATATTATTGTTATTATAATCCAAACATGAATAGCAATCTCTTGTTATATTTTTAGGTAATACTAATGCAATGATTATCTGTGTTGACCTGCGTGCAATTAATAACATGATTATGAAAAAAACATCAATAAATTTTCATTTCTATTGTCAGATGGAAGAAGTGCTAAAATTGACATTAATTTGGAGTCCTTGGAGACTGATTGTCAAAAGGAAAAGCTTGTATTTATCTTTTTTTTATGATATATATGTGTTTCTAAATATTTTTTATTTTGAAATGAGAGATCATACATATCTGTTATGAAAAGTTTAATTTATCCGGAATATAATTTGAATTAGAAAAAATGTAACATGTTTTTATATATAGATAGAATATAATTATGGATACGATTTTTTATATATGTGAGGTATATTTATGATAGAAATGCTTGTAGTAATTTCAACTTTCTTTGATAAGATAAATAATAGAACACATTAATAAAAGTAAAAACTACTTTGTTATTCTTCCTTAAAATCTAACATAAATACTACAAGCATTTCTATCATAAAACCAAAGTTTTTAATAAATGTTACAATTTTTTCTTTATGTATTAACGTTTTGAATCCGGATGATGTATATGGGTAAGAAAAACTAAGATTTTAGGAATTAGGTTGATTAAATGACTTCATGTAAATAAAAGCAAGTTTATTTATATTACAGTTTATATAATAAAGTGAGAAAAACTAAACCTTAAAAGGCCTATTTTGAAACAAACAAAACTAAATTTCTTTATTTTGATGAGAAATTGTTTATAATACTATTGTCCATATAAATATTTTATATGTTTATTACAATAAATAATAAAACAGCCAATTTGCGTCGATTTTGCATATTTATTAATAATAAGTTATTTTAGAACATTTGAAATTTTCACAACTAGCCTATTTTATGACAAACCATATATTATAAGAGTAGTAGAAACAATGTGGATTACTTGTTGTAATAGCTGATAGTTCCAAAGACATTTTATGATTCTGTCTGTATTATATTCATAAACTATTACTAAAAATTATTTTACGTACTTAATCTGTTAATCGAGAAACGAAAAAAATTTATTATATTTGTTCTGGAAACATTAACAAAATGAGTAACTATGATGCAAGTATGAATTTCTCAGGCCGATTTTTTGCATTATGAATACAAGCCTTTATATTTGCATCGTATATCTCACAACTTTTAATATCTGATAATGTAGACTTATCAATATTTTTCCCACAGTCATAACTTTTGGAAGAAATAGTAGTCTCATTGTTAATTTCACTCATATTATCACAGCTTACCATTGCACTAGTATTACCTAGAAATATTACAAGTTATTATATACTATTTATATTTATTATTTATGTTTATAATAATTGAAACTTATATGAAAATATTTGTATGTATATTTACCATAAGACAAGGCTGTATCAATATGATTTTAGAATTACATTGTCTTTTAGAATTGTCAGTCTTTTCATTCGCATTGCACCCTCACAAGTATCGGTTTCGTTAATATTTCCTGAATAAATGAATTAAATTTCATCAAAATATTTACTGAATTTCGCAATTGAGAAGTTTTTGTAAATAATAATGTTCTTAGTGGAGGTAAAAACTGTCATTTTTTTCTGACAATCAGTTTCTGAGGACATAACACTAGTTTCAGTGTTTTTAGAACTTTTTTCATGTAACATTGAAGATGTGGATTCAATAATTTTTCTATAATCATGATTTTTAGTAGAGATAACAGTCTCAGTATTAATTTCACTCATATTATCATAGCTTACTATTGTGCTAGTATTATCTAAAAATATAATAAGAAATTAACTATTTATGTTAACATTACAATAATTGTATTTTATAAAAATATTTAAAATTAATGTGCATTTACTGTAAGATATAATTACGTCAATTTGATTTTTAGAATTACATTTTTTAGAGTTATAAGTCTTTTTATTTCTATTTGTATCATCACAGTTACCTGTTTCATTAGCATCTCCTGAAAAAATATATTACATTTTATTACAACATTTATTAAATTTCGCAATTCAGAAGTTGTAAATAAGTATGTGTGTGTTCGTACTAGTAGAGGTAGTAAAAATAATTATTTCCTTTTGACAATCAGTCTCTGAGAATTCCATATTAGTTTCAACGTTCTTATCACTTCTTTTATCTGATAATGTAGACTTATCAATATTTTTCCCATAATCATGACTTTTAGTAGAAATAGCAGTCTGATTGTTAATTTCACTTATATTACCACAGTTTACCATTGCACTAGTATTACCTAGAAATATTACAAGTTATTATATACTACTTATGTTTATAATAGTTGAAACTTATATGAAAATATTTATATTATATGCACATTTACCATAATAAACAGCTACATTGATATGATTCTTAGAATTACATTCTCTCTTAGAATTATTAGTTTTTTCAAAGTTAATGCTTTCAGTTTTCATATCAGTATTATATTTCTTTGCAGAATTTATTTTTACATAAGGTTTATTTGTATTAATATTTGTAAGTATTGTTTCTAACAGATTTTTATCATCTGAAAAATAAAACAAATTTAAAATAAAAATAAGTTACAATTGCGATCATTGTTTTATATGATATCTGTATGTTTTTAGATGTTTAACCTTGAAATATGTATAGGTTATAAAGAGTTATTTAAAAAAATATAATTTGAATTAAAGAGAATCATTACATTTATTATCCACATTATATGTAAAAATATAACAAAACCATTTATATATGGCATAATATAAAAGAAAAATATTTTAGTATATAAAATTAATTTTTTTACCTTGATACTTGCGGAATATCTAAATCCATCGCTATACTTTACTTTTCTACCGCGAATTTTGGTTTTATACACATAGATCGAGGAACACACATAATGCACCCTGTCGGAAAATTTTACAAGAACATACATATTATATATCAGTGATGCGATCTTTCCCACAGCGGTCCCGGCTCGGCTGTGCTCGGCTGCCTCACACAACCTTACAGAAGTGTGCACACGGATACGTGACGTAGCGCTTCTGTAAGGTTGTGTGAGGCAGCCGAGCACAGCCGAGCCGGGACCGCTGTGGGAAAGATCGCATCACTGTTATATATTAAAATTCTTTATTATCAGAACATTTAAGTAATAACGAGACCTCTACCGAAGACTACACACGTGCAGGCACATGCAGGCACATACAGATACGTACATGTGCAAGTACATAGGCACGCGCAGGCATATACAGGCACGTACATTTAAGTACAGGCACATCCATAAACATACATATTGCACTTATATATGAAATATTGAGACCGTTGAATGCCGTTTTTGTATTAATCGACAGAATTATTACTATATTAATAATATATATTGCAGAAAGTCCAGATTTACATTAGATGTAGGAAGCTTAAGTCGTAAAAAAGAGACCAAACTTTATTATTTTTTAGATTTGTTTAATTGTTCAATTTCTTGTGACTTTTAACTGTATCGACAATGAGTAAGCTTTAAGCCACAAGAAATTGAGCAATTAAACAAACCTGTAAAAAATCATAATAATTGGTCCATTTTTTACGACTTAAGCTTAATCCTACATCTATTGCAAATCTGGACTTTCTGCAATATATATTATTAATATAGTAATAATTCTGTCGATGAATACAAAAACAACATTCAGCGGTCTCAATATTTCATACATAAGTGCAATATGTATGTTTATGAATGTGTCTGTTCGTAAAAGTACGTGCCTGTATATGCATACCTATATGCACTTGCGCATGATGTACGTATCTGTATGTGCCTGCATGTGCCTGCACGTGTGTAGTCTTTGATAGAGATCGTTATAATTCAATGTTCTAATAATAAAGAATTTTAATATACAATATGTACGTTCTTGTTACAAAATGTAAAATTTTCCGACGGGGTGCATTATGTGTGTTCTTCGAACTATGTGTATAAAACCAAAATTTGCAGTAGAAAAGTAAACTATAGCGATGAATTTAGATATTCTGTAAGTATCATGGTAAAAAAACAAATTTTATATACTAAAATATTTTTCTTTTATATTATGCCATATATAAATGTTTTTGTTACATTCATAAATATAATGTACACAATAAATATAATAATTCTCTCTAATTCAAATTATATTTTAAAATAACTCCTTATAACATATACATATTTTAAAATTAAACATCTAAAAACATACAGATATTATTTAAAACAATGATCGCAATTATAACTTATTTTCATTTTAAATTTGTTTTATTTTTTAGATGATAAAAATCTGTTAGAAACAATACTTAAAAATATTAATACAAATAAACCTTATGTAAAAATAAATTCTGCAAAGAAATATAATACTGATATGAAAACTGAAAGCTTTAACTTTAAAAAAAACTAATAATTCTAAGAAAGAATGTAATTCTAAAAATCATATCAACCCAGTCAACAAAATGTTAGCAGCCTGCTGGCAGTTTGCGAGCAGATTCGCTCAGAATTTGGCAGCAAATACGGTGCCATCTGTGTCCGCATTAAGCTCGTGTTCTGTCGGCAGAATCTGTCGACATAGATTGACAGCAGATTGGCGGCAGAAAACGAGCAAGATCTGCGCAGTGTAATTTGGTGTCAGATTGTCGGCAGAAATCGAACAGAATCTGCCGTCACAATTTAAATGGATTAACGGCATTTAAATGCTTTATTACAATTTTACATTTCTTGTTTCATTTATTAAAAGTAGTAAATGAGGTATGCAAAGTATATATGTAATATATATTTGCTTTATTCGGACAAAAAAAATACTTATGTTTTAATAAATTTATTAGGCAAAATCTCGAAATCACTGCAATATCGGGTCAACTCGCAGCGCATTTTCAATTTCAAAAATCAGTTTAATATTCTGAATCTCTTATGGGGATTGTATCAGCCCAGGGAGAAACGTAAAGTCGAATAGATGTCTAGTTGACGTCTATTCGATAGATCTAAAATAAGTTGATTTTTGCATCTCGGTAGACGTCGAAATGGTTTCTATTAGACACATCTATTAGACGTCTTGTAGATGTCTTATAAATGTTGATTAAACGCCTTATATAAAGCTTATATAAAGCTCGTATCAAACCATGCATTAACAATTAAAATTGAAATTTGACTAAACAGAACAAAGAAATTTTAGTCTTCTGTCCTGATTAATTAAATTCCAATCTTCAATCTTTAATACGTAGTCTGATATGGGCTTAACCCAACGGATTGTTAATATATATTAATGAACTGTCAAAATTATAGCCTCGTGTAATGTAATGTCAGATTTATTTATATGTAGTACATAAGTACATTGTTTTATTATAATATGCAATATTGTTTTAAGGATCACTGAAACATATACTGAAAAAAAATACAGCATTGTAGGATGCTTGCGCATTTATATCTTTAATATCATTTGACGCATACACTACAATGCTGTATTTTTTCTTAGTATATGTTTCACTGAGCCTTAAAACAATACTGCATAATATACATTTAACACAGTACATAATTGTAATATAAATAATATAATAATATTTATAAGATTTCTAAAGTAGGTACTTATATTACTACAGTAGAATATATTATACGATACATTTCTACATTATTCAAATTTCTTTGCGAATACATACACAATATTTAATTATATTTATTATAAAATTTGTTAAGTTCAATTTTATTAATACTCTAAGATAAAAAATAATCTAATATTTTCTAGATCTAAAATTTTAATAAGACAAAGTTGACAAAATCTTTAAAGAAGTATAATCTAAAAATTGAGTTTATACATTATTAGAAGTAAAACAAACAAAAGGTTTGTTATTGTTGCGTTGCTATTTTGTACACTTGTATACAATTCGCACTTAAAATGAGAAGAACGTTATATTCAGGCGTTGGAGAGAAAAAAGAACTAAAGAGTGTACAATGCGATGCAACGCGAACTTTTGCAAATGCGAACTAACCTAAAAGCGTAATATTTGACTTTAAAGTACACAAAGATATTAAATCACAAGATAAAGCACAATCAATTTTTCCTTGGGAAAAAAATCGTGCACTTACCGGTTTCTTTTCATTATTCATTTTTCACTGTTTTATAGCAGCACACACGAGACACAAGACAGCACAGCACGTGAACACGTGAATAGGTTACGGCATTCGCGCGGCAATACTTGTTGAGCTTGAGCGGTATGAAAGGCAACGTAACCAATCATATAAATGATCGATATTGATTGGTCAATATAGCACCCGCAAAAATCAAAATTACTAAAACAATTTTTCCGTAAAAATATTATATATATATATAATATTAATATAATATAATATTTTAAAGAACAATTTATAATCGATTATAATTATACAGGGTGAGTCATTTTAATCTATGGATCCGAATATCTTCCAAATTACAATATCTACAAAAAAATGGTTTAGATAAAAGTTGACCAGGACAGAGGGGGTTATTTAATTGTATATGCTGCTGACAGCCTCGGGTAAAAGAGGATAGACATAATGCTATCTCTTTCTTTTTGCAGGTATAGCTATCGACCATATATGTAGACATCATTATTAATTTTATAATCTCCAAAATCATGACAGACAGAAATTGATTCGCGCAAATACAAAGTAAATATTAATATTAGAAAATACATTATATGAGATTATTTTTTTAACCACAAAATTTTTGTGTTTTTATCCTGATGAGGCTATATTGCATTAATATATTTACTTATTGTTAGAAGTCTATTAGACATCTATTAGATGCCGAAAGATAATTTGTAATCTAAACAGTGTTTGATAAACAATACATCGCTATTGTGTAAATATTAAGTTTTAATTTTGTATAAGGAAATAAATGACACAAAATTACATGGCATCTAATTTAGATATTTCTAGACATTATTTAAGACTAGATGGCTCCGACATCTAATAAACGTATATCCGATCTTGTGTTTCTCCCTGGGTACTCTCGTCTTCCAGTTCACGTGGAGATTGCGCGATCACTAGCAATTCTTTTTCGTCAAGTAATGTTTCCATTCGAAATTTCCAATTATCGTAGTTTGTTCCATCAAAAAGTGGGACTTTATATCGCTCATCTTCTGAGGCCATGCTTCCTCCCTTTTTAGTAACTCAAATTCTAACCTATATTGCACAAATAGTTCACGATTCCTTTTCCTCCTTCCTTTTGTTTTAGTTTCTTGATTCCTTCTTGCCAGCACGGCGATTGGGCCCATAACCTGATGTGATTTTGATATATAGCAGAGAGGTTTTTATAAAACAGCTTTTAGTTTTGAGACTTTATTCCTTCTTGATAAAGGTACAGCACGCAAGAGAGCAGAGAGAGAGAGAGAGTATATCGATAGTAGCGAAGCATATATATGTATGGAAAAATCATGCACTCGCGCAGGCACATAGCAAATAAAAAGGAAACAAAGAAAGTGCGGGAAAATACAAATAAAATGAGCAATTATCATGCGCTATAATGAATTGTTGTCTCTCTTAACAATAAATTTCATTATAACATTGATTAAATTTCACAATTGAGAAGTATTTGTAAATAATTATATGTACTTTAAAATAAAGATGTCATTTTCTTTATATCACTTACATATAACAATTTTAAATATCTCACATATATATAAAAAATCGTCCTTATAATAATATTTTATCTATATACACAACACATGTTGCATATTTTTTTCTAATTCAAGTTATATTCTGAATAAAACAATCTTTCATAATATATATATATATATATATATATATACCTTTCATTCAAAGCTAAAAAAAGTACTAAAAAAACACATATCACGTAGAAACAACGATCACAAGAATCGATTGAAGTGCTTAGAAGTTAGTGTATATTTAACGTATGGTAAAGATTTAAAGATTTTTTTTAGATTTAATGTTTCTAATAATTTTAATTTCAAGAAAAAATTTAATAAAAAAAATTAATTAATGCAGACAAAAAAAAGATGCAACTTTCGGGAAATCTTTTCTTATCGTAAGGCAAAAATGAGGAAACGTACAAATGTTCTTAAACACGTTTGTCTACCAATTTGAACAGGAGAGATGTGATAGATCGTGGTTTATGATTTCCAAATCTAAAGAAGCGGACTTGCGTTTGGATTATGCAACTTGATTTCTTCGTATAATGTGTTTTCGACCTGAGTCAGCAGGAATATCAGGACACTCTTGTTCTTTATACTTTCTAATAAGACCAACAGGCCAGTCATTGTGTACAACCATTGACTTCCTGCTGAAAAATAAAATATCCTTATAAAACAGCTGGTAATTGTTTACTATCACTGCCTCACCTCCGATTTTGATGCAATTAGGCTCTTTCGACGCGTTTTTTTTTTTTTTAAACTTTTTCCTCTCGCAAAATTGTCGCTCTCCTCCGCGAGACGAGATATTTAGCGTCAAAGTTGACGACTTTCCAGGTTAAGAAACCTGTCACTTCGACGAATTGCAGCGACATGAGTATGTGCTGCGGTCACGCGCGCATGCTCTATGATCACATACGCATGCGTTGTACTAACTTAGAGCTACTGCGTACGAAATTTAAACAAATAAAGTATACGAATGTACTACGTATATATATACTGTGTAGAGAACATAAAAAATGTTCGGTTTATTGGAATTTGCTCACCTAACATATTCGAAGGAAAAATTAGTAGATTTTTTAATTCAACACGGTATTTTAGCATCTACAATTACGTGTAGTAAGTGTGGTAATATTCTAGACATTGATAAGGAAACATTGTCGTATAGATGTAAAAAACGGTATTATATAAAGAATGAACACAAGAAACGTGTCTCTAAACAGTGTGACTTTTTTAAAAGTGCCAAAAAAGACACATGGTTCGACAAAAGTAATCTTGACGTGGGTACCGTTTGCAAAATCGTAGCATGTTTTTTTATGTTACGATACCCACGTCAAGATGATACGCGGGATGAGACTGGTGTGTCGTCGAAGACGATTGTAGACTGGTTCAATTTTTGCCGAAAGGTAAATATCTTTTTCTTTAAATATTTCTTAATTAAACATCTGTATGCTTTAGATATTACATACTAATACCTATATACAAAATATTAATAATATTTCTAATTTCAGGTCTGTGTGTTCTGGGCTGATAAACATAGTGAAAAGCTTGGTGGCCCAGGACGCACAGTGGAAATCGATGAAGCGAAAATTGGCCGACGGAAGTACAATCGTGGACGGCTCATTAAAGGTCAATGGATCTTTGGAGGATATGAGCGAGATTCTAAGAAGATTTTCATCGTTCCAGTTGAGGATCGAACAGAAGAGACACTCCTGGCATGTATTAAGGAATGGATCATGCCAGGAACTACAATTGTGTCCGATTGTTGGAAGTCCTACAATTGTTTAAACAATGAGGGCTTCCAACATCTAACGGTCAACCATTCTTATAACTTTGTTGATCCTCAAAGTGGTAAGTGTTTAAAATTAATACATATTTAATTTTTTAAATAAAATTTCACTATGTTTTATATTTGTTAAATTTACAGGCGCGCACACACAACACATCGAACGTGTTTGGAGAGAAGTTCGGGGAAATATTCCAAGATATGGAAGAAAATCCAATCATTTTATTGGATATTTAACCGAATTTCTCTTCAAACGTGCGTACAGCCGTCTGGAACGAATTGAAATCTTCTTCGATATCATCGCTAAAATATATCCTCCAACACCGACTCCTGACCAACCAGAATCATCCTGCAACGAACCTGGCACGAGCGCTGTGTAAAGACGCTTTTTGTGTGCATTCGTTATATAATACTGTTTTTTTATATCTATACGACAATGTTTCCTTATCAATGTTTAGAATACTACCACACTCACTACACGTAATTATAGATACTAAAACACCGTGTTGAATTGAAAAATTTACTAATTTTTTCTTCGAATATGTTAATCTTGTACAATATACATATATATATATATATATATATTATTTTTTACATAAAATATATTTTAATATATCTTTAAAAAAAATTGTTTTTTAATTTCAAGTCGCAAACCCATGTTAAGTAGTATAATTATGAACCTTGCTTTGCGTAGACACAGGGTATTCCCCCCCCCCCCCCCCCGGAGGGGGGGCGGACTCCCTGTGTAAAATAAAAATAATAAAACTTTCGTGCGTATTCCAAAGCGACATAGATTGCTTGATCTATCAAACTAGCTTTAACATTATATATTTTTGTGCAATCTAAACTAGCTTTAGCATTAAAGTAGCTTTAGATTGTACAAAAATATATAATGCTAAAGCTAGTTTGATAGATCAAGCAATCTATGTCGCTCTGGAATACGCACGAAAGTTTTATTATTTTTATTTTACACAGGGGGTCCGCCCCCCCTCCGGGGGGGCGGAATACCCTGTGTCTACGCAAAGCAAGGTTCATAATTATACTACTTAACGTGGGTTTGCGACTTACAATTAATGATTATCGAAAATATTTGTATTTCGTGCACAATTCTATTAGTACGCATGCGCGCGTGACCGCAGCACATACTCATGTCGCTGCAATTCGTCGAAGTGACAGGTTTCTTAACCTGGAAAGTCGTCAACTTTGACGCTAAATATCTCGTCTCGCGGAGGAGAGCGACAATTTTGCGAGAGGAAAAAATTATAAAAAAAAAAAAAACGCGTCGAAAGAGCCTAATTGCATCAAAATCGGAGGTGAGGCAGTGATAGTAAACAATTACCAAACAGCTAACTAACAAAATAACTACACATTGAAAACAATATAATAATCATTAAAAAATTTGGGTGCAGTTCCGAATAGGTAAAACGCCCGATTGTTTTGAAACTCCACTATTTTATGTAGTTTGGCGCGCTGATTACGAATATGATAATGAAAATCGCCGACTAGGTCATTTTCAAGGTCAAAACAAGGTCAGAAAAAGTGAAAAAATATCACTTTTTTTAGATTATTTCAAGAAATATTGATGTAACAAAAAAAAGTTTCAAATAAAAGTTGTAGTTCTTGTAAAAATACATCATTTATGTCCTATGCATTTTTTGTGTAAAACTGATAGTTTTTGAGAAAATTGACGTTAAAGATTAAAAACTTTGGTAAGTAGGATGAAACATGGGGGGTTCGGGGGGCGGAGCCCCCCGAGGGGGAAATGGGTGCAGGCAAGGAGGGGGTGCAGGGGGGAGGGGCAGAGCCTCTCCCCCCGCCTATTACATAGCTAGTATCTATTATAGAAGTTGAAAATAACTTTCAAACACAATATGCTCTCTACCTTGCGTAGGGGTCGTGCTAATCTTTTCAGTATCAAATATTTTTAATATATTGTAGACTCATCATACCTTTAGTAAGGCGAAGATTTAATTCATATAAACTTTCTGCGCGCACACACCTTGCGTTGGGGTCTTGCTAATCTTTCCTGTATTTAAAATTTTTAGTATATAGTAGACTCATCATACTTTTAGTAAGGCAAAGATTTAATTCATATAAACTTTCTGCGCGCACACACCTTGCGTTGGGGTCTTGCTAATCTTTTCAGTATCTAGTATTTTTAGTATATTGTAGACTCATTAGATTTTTAGCAAGGCAAAGATTTAATAAATATACATAAATTGTATACGCACACACGCCGCTACATTGTTGAACGGCATGCGCATGCAAGCTAAGGCCTACCTGTTTACCAAAGTTTTTAATCTTTAACGTCAATTTTCTCGAAAATTATCAGTTTTACACAAAAAATGCATAGAACATAAATAATGTATTTTTACAAGAACTACAACTTTTATTTGAAATATTTGTTTGTTACGTCAATATTTATTGAAATAATGTTAAAAAGTGATATTTTTTCAGTTTTTTTAGAGTTTTGACCTTGAAAATGACCTTGTCGGCGATTTTTATTATCATATTCGTAATCAGCGCGCCAAAATACATAAAATAGTGCAGTTTCAAAAAAATCGGGCGTTTTACCTATTCGGAACTTTATCCAAAAATTTAAAGATAAAAATGTGATGGTGTGTATTGAAGTTCAAAATTGCAAAACACTAATGCAATACTTACTATTGGTATCTGTCAATAAACTTAGGTAACAATGCTATCACTGAAGGAAAGACTTGTATCAAGCAGATATTATTCTCGTCTTTTAATATGACCGGGATCGCAGCTTTCTCCAATGTACAGTAGCCTCCAATGATTCGTTCCTTGACCCCCTCTACGGGGCAAGGAAATAGGAGTATAGTCATTACGCCATTGGCTATCTTCTATTTCCCCTTGCCCCGCAGAGAGGATCAAGGAACGAATCATTGGAGGCTAGTGTACTTTATGCTATCATTCTTGTTGACAGGCGTGATATGGTCTCACTTTCATCAATCTTGAGAATATGGAGTACATTTTCACTTGTTGCACACAAATCGATCCCTATATACAGCATGAGATTATGTAAAATTATGCATCATGATTGAAGGAGTATTAGCTCTGGAAATTTAAAACGTAACATATAGGGAAGCAAATAAAAATAAGCTTCTTCAAAGACATTTTGTCGTGTGTAACTCGCACAAAACAACAATAAATTCCTCGTGTTTTGTTATTTTCTCCACATTATCGCCGTATCTAACCGAAGAAGTTGAGTTATGTTTGCAAAAAGCTCATTGCAATCATATAATTTTATTGTAAAATCTATAGGCATCCTAAAACCTGTCTCCTTATAGGATTTATGATGGCCATTAGATTTTATAATAGAATGAATTTTAATTGCGATATATTTTTTCGCTGACATAACCGAATTTCTTTGGTTAGATACGGTAGCAATGAGAAAAAAAATAACAAAACGCGAAAAATATATGCAAAAATATTTAATATTTAATAATCTAATTAAATATTTTAATATTTATATTAAGAAGTAAGAAAAAAAGGTTACCTTTTATGAAAAATATCTCCAAAGCACGACGAAGAAACGACTGACCACGGCGGAAGAGATAGGCGGCGCCTATTAAGCCCGTGTCACACTACGCATTGCGGACGCGATCGGATTATCATTGCGGATCGGAATTCAGCCAATCAAGGCGAAGCAGCATGTTGTTTGATGTGAAACAGGTGCTTAATAGGCGCCGCCTATAGGCCATCACACACAAAATGACATAACTGCATATGCATAGCATAAGACCGTCTCGACCAATGAACATCTAGCATAAAGGCACCATATTGATTTACATAGCATGCTCATTGGTCGAGACGGTCTTATGCTATGCATATCCAGTTATGTCATTTTGTGTGTGATGGCCTTGGGTGTTTACGATAATTCAAGTTCGAGTTAGTTTCACTAGGATCGAAAAATGAGATAGACATAACCATCTAGTACCTTCATGATTCATGACAACTCAACGCTGTCTTGTGTCTTGTATTGTTATTAATTGAGTTGAATTAACTGATAGCAGCAGATAGCAATAATATCGAAGATTTAATAAAAAGTAATTTCGTTAAATCGGAGGTGAGGCAGCGATACTGGATAATTACCGAATTTTATGTATTAATATATATATATATATAAAATAATATTTATAGATTATTCTAATATCTTAATATTCAATTGTGATTAAACATTTTCAGATAAGAAATGGATTTACAAGGTATATGGGAAGCATTTTTTGATAATCTATCAGATGATGAACATGAATATTTTCCACCTGAAAGGGAACGTCATAATAGAATTCCACATTATTTCGAAAATATTGTTTTGACATATAGTTTAACAGGTAAGACTTTGAAGAAAGGAGGAGAAAAAGAGAGAATTTTGTTGTATTACTCTTGCACAGTTTTTTATTGTATTAATTGCGGCAAAATAACATTAATATTGTTTCAACAGATTTTAAATCACATTTTCGGGTAGAAAAGCATACATACGAAAGATTGGTACAAGATCTTGGACAACGTCTGTATCGCGAACAAGGTGTTGAGAAAATGTCTCCTGGAAAGCAAATAGCTATTACTTTATGGTTCTTTGGTAATCAGGAAGTTTACAGGTTAGTATGTTTTATTTTTGCATATAAAAAAATTTTTATTGAAGTATATTCAGTTATATAAAATAGTTTCCTGTCTTATTTAATTTTTCTTTTATTTAGTTTTGAAATTTTCTTCAGTATTTTCAAAACTGTTTTCCAAAAATGATATGATAGCTTTTGGAAAGAAATAATTTAGTGACTTTGAATTTCTTTAACATATAATTATCCAGATTACATTGCTTGCGTTTAGCGTGTTTACATCCCCACATACACACAAATTATATTATATAATGTGTGTACATTTTTCAGATCAGTTGCAGATCGATTTGGAGTATCCAAAGATACTGTTTGGAAATGTGTATTTGAGATTGCAATGTTACTAACTGAAGATGTCCACAGATATATAAAATGGCCTGAACTTCGTGAAATGGCTACCTTTGAAAAAGAATTTCGTCAATTACATGGTTTTCCTGGAGTAATTGGTGCAATTGATGGTTCCCATATAGCAATAAGTGCACCTATAGAAAATCCTGAAAATTATATTAATCGCAAAGGCTATTATTCAATAATATTACAAGGAATTTGTGATTATAAATTAAAATTTATAGATGTTTTTACGGGAATGTGTGGTAGCGTTCATGACGCAAGAGTATGGCGTTTAAGCGACATTGGGACATTAATAGCACAAGATGAAAATAGATACTTTCAAAATCAGTACCATCTTCTGGCGGATTCAGCATATCCTTTATCAAATTATATATTAACTCCATATCGAGATAATGGTCATTTAACCAATGTACAAAGAAGGTTTAACACAAAACTCTCAAAAACACGTGTAGTCATTGAGCGTGCTTTTGGAACGTTAAAAGGAAGATTTAGAAAATTAAGATATATTTATATGTATAATACAGAAATGATACCCTTAGTTATTCTTACTTGTTGCATCTTACATAATATATGCATAGAAAATGAAGATGCACTTATAGATGATGATGCATTAGATGCAATAGAAATGCAAGATAATGACATTGCATTTATGAATGGAGCAGAAAAAAGAGACATTATCTCTAATTTGTTGTAAAATTGTCTTTATAAAATATAATAAACATCATTATTATAAATATACGTATTAATATATAAAACAGGCATTATATTGAACCTTGAACTTGTCACTAAATACAACAGCTGTCATATATTTATAAATTAGATCATTTTGAATAAAAACGTCCTATACTCATTTTGTTTATTATTTATATTATTTTAATATTTTGGAATGCACACATATATTTTAATAGAAACAAAAGTGATGAATAACAATACTCTATTTTGCTAACTATCATATAAATATTTCCAATCTTTACATGAAGTCTGAAGATTAGATTTATCAAAACATAAAAATTTCTCAAAAAAAAATATAATAAAAAATAAATAAATTTACTTTTAAATGCAATGATACAGCTTAATATTATAACACAATATTATTTTTAGTATCACATATTTTGCACTTTTAAATACAAAGCTTTACTTTTTTACTAATGTAACTAAAATAATATAACTAATGTAATGTAAGTAATGTAACTAAAAAATTTTTTGTTTTCATCAATATCTAAAATATAATGTGTTTATACTTCTTAGGACCGATTGCACCAATGTTATTTTGATTTTAAGCGAAACTTTAATATGTGTCTGTCTTTATTCATTTAGAAAAAAAGATAAAGATAGACATGTTTCACAGTCTCGCTTAAATTTAAAATAATGTCGGTGCAACCTGGCCTTACACTTTTAAAGAATATTGTTTAAAAATTCACTTTATATATCTGTTTTTTATATTTTCTTATTCTTTCCTAATGTTTATCTTAGAGTGCTTTTCTAATAAAGCTAAAAGACGCTCTCTTTGGGTGTAATTTTCTTTATGATGTCTTTCTCTTTGCTCTATTACTTCTTCCATCCAAGCAGATGCTTTTGATTTTTTTTTTCTTATTTGTCTGTTCTTTAAAGCATTGGTTGATGTTACATTTAATTCATTTTGTTTATTTTCACAATCTTCATCAGATGAAGACAAAACATTTTGATTTATTGTAAAACCACGTGTACTTGATGCAATGGACAACGGTGCAATTGTTGGATTTTTTCCTAACATGTCATTAATAATATCAAAGTATTCCCAAGTTTGTTTTGCTGCACCAGTTTGTTTCTTTGCATCTTTAATTGTTTTATACTTTTTTTTCATACCAGTCCATTTAATGTAACAGTTGTCAGCAGTCAAGTTATATCCATGGGTGTTAATAGATACAGCAATATTTTTCCATATATTTTTGTTCAATTTTCCATACATGGTTGTTGGATTAATAAAAAATTCTGTATTTTTTTGCATTTCTGCTAAGAACAACTTTGTCATATCATCAATCCATTGGACTCTGTAATTAACTAAATTTAGAAATATTACTATTTAAAAAGATAACAATAATTTATATATAATTATGTTTATAATATATATATATAATTATATTTATTAAAGAGGTATACCAACATACATACCAACATTATTTGTTTCTTTCATAGACTAATTTGCAGTTGACATTTTTCTATTACAATAAAAGCTCAATAAACTCAACAAATTCAATGAATTTAACTCGAGCAATACAAGACAGCGTTGAGTTGTCATGAATCATAAAGGTTCTAGATGGTTATGTCTATCTCATTTTTCGGTCCTAGTGAAACTAACTCGAACTTGAATTATCGTAAACACCCCTTATCTCTTCCACCGTGGTCAGCCGTTTCTTCGTCGTGCTTTGGAGATATTTTTCATAAAAGGTAACCTTTTTTTCTTACTTCTTAATATAAGTATTAAAATATTTAATTAGATTATTAAATATTAAATATTTTTGCATATATTTTTCGCGTTTTGTTATTTTTTTCCTCGTTGCTACCGTATCTAACCAAAGAAATTCGGTTATGTCAGCGAAAAAATATATCGCAATAAAAATTTATTCCATTATAAAGTCTAATGGCCATCATAAATCCTATGAGGAGACAGGTTTTAAGATGCCTATAGGTTTTACAATAAAATTATATGATTGCAATGTGCTTTTTACAGACATAACTCAACCTCTTCGGTTAAATGCGACAACAATGGAAAAAATAACAAAACGCGAGGAATTTATTGTTGTTTTGTGGGAATTTCACACAGCAAAATTTTTTTGAAAAAGCTTTTTTTTACTGATTGCTTTCCTATGAGTTACGGTTTAATTTTCCAAAGCTAGTTCTCCTTCAATGATACATAACTTTACATAATCTACTGTTGTATATAGGAATCAATTTGTGTGCAATAAGTGAAAGTGTACTCCATATTTTCAAGATTGATGAAAGTAAGGCAATGCCGCCTATTTACAAGGATGATAGAATAAAGTACATTCAAGGAAGCTGCAATTCTGATCATATCGAAAGGCAGGAAATAATATCTGCTTGATACAAGTCTTTCTTTCGGTGACCGCATTTTTATCTAGGTTTATTGATAGATACCTACAGTAAGTGTTGCATTAGTAATTTGTAAACTTCAATTTACATCATCATATTCTTATCTTTAAACTTTTTAATGATTATTATGTTGTGTTCAATATATAATAGTTATTTTGTAGTTAACTGTTTAGTAAGGATATTTTACTTTTCAGCTGGAAATCAATTGTTGAACAAGATGACTGTCCGAGTCTGTTGGTTGCATCAGATAACATAAAGAGTGTCCTGATATTTCTGCCAACTCAAATTAGAAACACATTGTACAAAGCAATCAAGTTGCACAATCCAAGCATCGATAGTTAAAAGCTATAATATTAAGAATAAGCGCGCGCACACTTGTATTGTTTCTAGATATCGAGAAATTTTAAGTATATCTCTGCTTGCTTGTGGTTGCCTATAGTGCTTCTTATGTATTTTATCCGCATGACTCATAAACGTTGCAAGATCCGAAACTTCAGTATCATTCAGATTGAACTGAATACAATGTGTCGCTATGTTTTCTTAATGTTGTACCACGCAAAGTAGTTGATTCACTTGCGTTACATGAAAATTACGTGCATATTTCCGCATTAAAACACATGCTCTCAGATATCGATATCTTTTTTTATCGAAACCAGGTAATCCAAAAATAAAAGGATTTTTTTTTTTTGGTACATTTGCTTCTGTACAAAATTTCAAAATTAATGAAATACGGTCAATTCACATTTCGTTTGACAATAAAACGGGTACTGTTCGTCCCAACTTTCCTCTAATACAAAATTGCACGTATTTTTTGGCAATTTTTCTATCTTCGACTGATAAGGATTTATAAATATCATCGAACATATTTTTATTAACTTTAACATAATGTTTAAAATCTTCTATTTCTGCTCGTTCCATTTCTCCTGCTCGACGTCTATTAAAGACATGTATTGAAGTTAATGTGATCTCAGTTAAGGCAAGCCATTTTTCATATGTAAAAGATTCTTTTAATGCTACATATGCTGCAGTTCTTTGCTTCGTCAAATGTATGTGTAACTTTTTAATATCATTCAATAGATAAATTTATCTTTTTATGCCTTTTATGAGCAAAGATAGAAGATGTGTCTCTTTTAACGTTTTATTGACACTTGTTTTAATATTCCAATATTAATATAAGGAAACACATAGCAACACATTGTATTCACAACGAGCAGTTTTATAAAATTTTTGACTAATTTTTTCTTATTTTCATCTTTCTTTTTGATGTATTGCAAAATTAGAATATTTCCTACGTATTTAAGAAAAGTTGACATAGTAGCTGCTGGAGTTTTATATAGTTGCGTACCGTTATCATATCCTGCAATTATATTTATTGCAAAGATACAATCATCATATAATCGAGGATGGTATAATAACTAATGTATATGTAATGTATAATTTAGAATTTTCAATCGTTATATCAACTATATGGCGACTGTATTTCTGCAATAAATATAATTGCAGCATATGCTGCATTAAAATAGTTCTTTTCAGTAAATTTGTATTTCTGTACTTCTGATTCGTTATGGTAAACTATTATTACCAAATGACGTGCGAATTAGGATTTTTTTACAAATTAGAGTTTAATTTTTATTAGCTTCAATGTACATGATCTTATCGTTACATATTGTTGTGTCAACAATATTTGTATTTGAAATGTCCAAACTTGAAATCGAATATGCAATTCTGTTCATAGTTTGTAGACCTTGTGTGTACATGTAATATCTTGTATAGATTCATTATGTGTGAAGAAGAACTTTGCTTTGAAGATACATAGAAGATATTGCGAGTCCTATATTTGCATATCTCAATATATACATGTATTTGTATAAAATAAAATATAACAATAAAACATGAGAAATATATATCGTGGAAATAAAATTTATTTCTTTAATTTCAATAAATGTATTGCACCAACAGAAAAAAACAAAGTATAGACATAGTATACATAATAGATATTAGATTTACTAAACATTGTTTCTTTAATACCATGGGATCAGGTTAACGTTATAATAATTATGATGCATATGTCATAGAGAATATATTATTTTTTTTTTAAATAAAAATACATTTCATTATACATCCGATCGCGGTAAACTGCATAGGTTAATTAGTCATCTAACCAAAGAAAAATAACGTAATAGATTAAAATTAAAATAGAACTTATTTCCCTTGTCACACACAATATGTTAGTCAGTATACTTATTGTAAATTAGTTATTTATGTGTTATTTTTTTTAGAAAGTGGTTATTTATAACAGTCTAACCGTGTTTAGAATTCATTACTTAAGGCCTCGTTAAAAAGCTCACAGTAAAATTGTCTGCTTAGAATTATTAAAAGTGCACTTGTAAATTAAATATTGCAATATGTATATATATTATTTCACTTTCCCCCTTTATTTTTTTTTTCAAATGTATTTCTTTTTAAGGTTCCTGAGTACTGGCCGCGGTTATGCTGGAATCGTGACGTCAGAAGCAAGAAATGACATGTAAAGTTTATTGCATGCCACTTATAAATAAAGACAATTTGAATAAAAAAAATAATAAGATCGCTTTAAAACAATTGTAAAAATGGGCGAAAACTATTTTTTCCCCCCAGACTTTACTTTACGTGCTTTTTACGACTATTTACTGATGATAAGCGGAAGAAGAAAAGTTTTCGTCTATTTTTACAAGTGTTTTAAAGCTATCTCATTATTTTTTTTTTATCCAAATTATCTTTATTTACAAATGGCATGCAACAAACTTTACGAGCCATTTCTTGCGTCTGACGTCACGATTCCAGCATAACCGCGGCCAGTACTCAGGAACCTTAAAAAGAAATACATTTGAAAAAAAAATAAAGGGGGAAAGTGAAATAATATATATACATATTGCAATATTTAATTTACAAGTGTTCAAGCCGCGATGATGTGAATAAACATTATGGCTGCATTTGCATAGCATGTTTTCGTGTTACAAGTATTATTTCTTGTACTTTTAATAAATATTAATAAATATTAAACACAGAATGACATCTTTTGTATAAAAGCAAGCTACTTTAATAATAGCTTTAAGACATTTTATTAAATATTAAAAAGTGTACTATATGGAATGCTTTCAACATCTCCAAATAATTTACTCAGCCGATTAATTCATTAGAATTGACTGAAATTTACCAAATTAGTCTTTAGAAGTTCAAAATAATTGTTCAATCAATTCGATTAGTTAACATTTAAATGATTAACTTAATTGGAAATCGATTCTATATTGATGTATAATGGCATAAATATCTACATAGAAATGATATTTAAATAAAAATAATTTTTTTCTATATTTATTAGTATATATGTATATTAATATCATAAATAATATAATAGTATAATAATATAATAGTACTATTATAAATAATATAATAATATATATTAATATCACAAAAATAACTAGCAGAGAATTTGGAAAAAAATAAGCAAATTGCGAAATAAAATACTTATATGTAAGAAGTTTCTTATTTTGCTGTAAATAAATAAAAGAGTAAATAACCTTTTTTTCTATATTTTATAAATTTTTAAAAATACAATTATTTGTGAAAATTGCTTTTATTTAACAAAAAATGGTTATTCTAATCTAAGGAATAAATTCTTTGCTTAACTTTGAAATGTCGTTAAAATAACCGTTTCATAGAGAACAGTGATGTCGTCACAATAGTCAAATAATATAATATATATACAGGGTGTCCCAAAAATTTTGACACAGCGGCCGTATGCCGGTAGAGCAGACCAAACTGAACCGAAAAGTCCTCTACCATTTTACAATTTTTACAAGGGTTAAAGAGATATTAATTATTAAAGATTACCGAATGCGAACGCACGGCTGAGATACGACCGCCTACAGACTACGGTCGCTAGGCGCGCGGCGTGCGGTAAGCGAAAATAATTATTTAGAAAAAAATATATATTAAAAAATATATATTATATTGAACGCGAAAAATAAAGCGGGATAACTTTTAATTTTTGCGCTGATAGTGAAATGCATCGATACGACGATCTCTGTGCAATGACTTTTTAATTTAAAATATAATAATGCAAAAATACATATCTATTGTTGTTTTATGAAGCTTTATTTACATTATTTATTACAGACTCTTCGTACCACATAAAATTTGCTTACAATTAACATTATAATATTTGCGTCGACGTACAATACGTTAATTGCTTTTTAAATATTATGCAACATTATAATTAACATCACATTATTCGATTCTTTAAGACAAAATACATTACTTTCAATAATTGATTAATGGATTAGAATATGAATAATATGAATTTATTAATATACATATAGCGACAAAACTTGAAATCATATGCATTTTATTATTTTATTTAATGTAAATTTGAAATATAGTCTAAAAGTAATTTAGAGAAATTATTTCTATTGACTTTATAATTGTGTATTTATTTGATTAATTTTTTATTACAATATTATTGTCATGAAAAGTAATATTAGAATAACAATATTTTTATTAAACAATATATGTTAATTATTATATAAATATTATTGTTGTTTTAGTTTCGGTAAAATATAATTTTTTTTATAAAAATTATAGAATAAATAAATAAATATCAATATATTTATATTAAAAATAATAATTATCTGTTGATTTTCTCTTGCTTCACAGGAGGACGATAAAACTTGCGTGCACAATAATAATATTGCAAAGAATTGCATCTAATTTGGGAAACAAATTATAATAATTTTAAATTTTTGTAAAATTTTGCATTTATGAAATTATATTAAAACTTATATAATTAACATTATAATTGACAGAAAAATTTTTAACATTATAAAATATAAATTTGTGAAATAAAATACATGATGGATATTTATAGAAACGTGAAACATATATAAATTTATGAATCTTTTTATAAAAAGTTATGTTGACTTAAACATAAACATAAACATACACAAGCAAGAAACATAAACATTTGTAAAATATTTTATGATTATTCAGATTAGTCAGTAGTAATCGGTGTATATTATTGAATATTAAAACTGTGTTATGCGAGACAAGGCTGTGTATGCTCTATCAAAGCTTCAACAAATAATAAACGTTTTATCAAAAATTTTTAACCGATTTTTTTTAATTATTAAAAAGATGTTGATAACTTAAGTCTTATTCAAGTTCATAAATTTTGTATTAATTTGATCGCGCAATCCGCAAAGATGATAGCAGAGTAATGTATAAAAAATACAAAGATTGTTCGATGGCTCGTTTTTTTTAATCAAACGTTTAATCCACAATACGTTATTTGCAATTGAATGTGTTCAATAATATTGTACTACTTATATTTTATAGACATTTATTAATTGCAATTTATTTTGTTTAAATTGTAATTTTGTTTTATTTGAAAGCTTTCAACTTATTACTTTGATATGAAATACATTATAATCTAGAATAATTGGCAATATGATTGTTAAAATAAAGATTTAATATAAGAAATAATAATTTAACTTACCAATTGTATCCTTGTTACATATGGTTTAATAGGCAGGAGACTTTTTTGAAGATTTGAACTCCACGCAGCCAGAAAATAATAAATATACATAATTACATGCACGGAACAATTAATCAAGGTAACAAATGTTGCTCTTTCGTCTAACATATATTTTAAAAAATACCAGGCGAAAGCTACGTTTGACACGTGATGGTATACGTGCAAACTGGAAACCTGATTCTGTTTTTTCCTTAACACAAATATACAGGTTTCAAAATAATCAAAAAATTTCAATAGTAGAAACCACCACATCATATTGAAGAGCTAAAACAAATATTATCGCATATTTATAAAATGTTAAAATAACTAAAGAAATAAGTATTATTTCTTAAATTTTGATTATTTTAAACAATACAAGCAGCAATTATACAATTTAAAATTATAAATTATAGAATGAGACTTATTATCTATTTAGCAATAATAATAATATTATAAATACATACTCTAATCGCACTAGGCGAAGTTGGATGTGGTATAAAACATAAAAAAGTATATTTCGAAAACCAACCACTAGATATGTGTTCCTTTACTACCCAAATGTTTGCCAATATTTGAATTATATTGTAGACCAATATAAAGGTTTTCAGCTTATATGGTGGCTTATTTTTCATGTAACGAGGACCAAAACGAAGAACGAAATACAAGTAAGCAAGAGTTATAAATATAACTTCGAAAGGTGAACTTATAAACAGCCAATTGCGAGTTAGTGGCTCTGAAAAAAAAAAATAATAATAATAATGCAATATTTAAAAACAAATGCAAAATTGCAACACAAATTTCGTATATATATATAGAGCATTGTTTTTTTTCTGTTCCCTAAATTAACTATAACTGTTGCTTAAAATAACTATAAATAATTTTTTTTTAAATAATTAAGATATTACAATTTTTTGGCTCGAATTATTCAAAATAAATCGTTACAAACAAGCTGCAGAGCCAGAGCTAGTTAGGCATGTTCAGTTTAGTACTTTATATCACATTAACAATACAATAGACGTTTCGACCATTCGGGTATAGTCATCTTCAGTACAATTATTAAAAAAAAAAAAAACTATTTTCTACATCATATTACAATAAATTAGTCCTATAAAACGTTTTTTTTTAAAACATTTAAACGTTAGTTGAAACCATATCTTCAAAGTCATACTCAATACCAACACAGTAAACCTCCAGGTCATTGAGCAAAAGAGTTCTCCTTATTTTACAATTATTGAAAAATTTAATGCGGTTCTCAAGGATTGCGCCATTATTAATTGATTACCATTAATCTAAAATATAGCAGGACTAAACGACCGTCAACCTTGACAAAAATACCCATCTTATTGTAATTAATTTATTAAAAATTATTCTTACCTCAATGCAAAACGGTAAAACTATCATATTGTGTCACCTCAATTTAAAAAAATTAAGAAAAATTAAGAAAAAATTATGTATAGTCCACTTTTTAAAAAACATGTTATAAGTCAGTCTGCCTTAACAGCTATTTAAAAGTCCATTCCATCTGAGAGGACGTGGTAAACTAGTTAAAGGTATTACTAAATTGAGATGTGAAGGAGAAACGTAGTGGGAGAATAATATTTAGGCAGGAAACAGATTGAGAACTGGCAAATACATGTTTGGCAATAACTCAGTGTCACTCTGCTTATTAAGACCACTTTTTTGTCGTTTTATGTGTAACATTTCGGAAATTAGTCTTTTACTATATGACATTTCCTTATCTAATATCTCAATATTCTCCCAATCCACTTCATGGTCGTGTTCTAGCCTGTGGCAGGATATAACTGACGGGGACTCTGTTCTTTTTCTTATATCAGATTTATGTTCTTTTATTTTAGTTTTTAATTTTCGTTTAGTTTGTCCCATATAACTAGCATCACAATCATGACAAGTTACTTTATAAACCACATCACATTGGTTCATAGAGTCTATGATATCTTTTCCTGTTTTTATGATTCTATTGAGTTTATTACTGCATGAAAAAGCTAAATTAAGATTGTATTTTTTTATCTTGCTTGTAAGTTTATCAGAAGTTCCTTTAATATAAGGTATCATGAAATAACCAGTTTTTTTTGTTTTATAATTATCATCCTTGCTTTGTAAAAACTTGTTGTTATACTTTTTTATTCTTTCAATAATAATATTAAAAATCAAATCCATCGGATAGCCATTCGTCAATAGTAGGAAAATCGTTTCATCGATGTTCCTACTCCAAAATTGTGGATGTGTTAAATTTAGAATTCTGTCAAATAAATCGATTATAACACTTTTTGTGTGTGATTGGATGTAAATAAAAACTTAGATATCTTCCCGAAAATGTAGGTTTGTGGAACAAATCAAATTTAATAAAGTTATTTTCTAAAATTAACTTCACGTTTAAAAAATTAATAAAATTGTCAATTCCTATTTCTAATGTAAACTGTAACCTATTATGCATTGAGTTGAATATCACCAAAACATTTTCTAAGCGATTTTTGGGAGCTGCAAATAATATGTCGTCAACATATCTAAAATAAATAGGTAAATTAAAAGACGTTCGATTGCCAAATTTTCCAGATCTTGTAAGACTATATCAGCTATTATGGGGGAGAGAGGAGAACCCATAGGAGTGCCAAAAATCTGCTTGTAAATAACATTGTTAAAACAAAAATAAGTCGAATTTAAAACCATATTAATTCCAATTAAAAATTCTTCAAATGGTATGGAATTGTTCTTTCTAATCCATTCCCATCTGTTTTTTATGCTCTCTATTGCCCTTTCAATAGGAATAATCGTGAAAAGAGAAACCACATCTAAAGAAGCTAGACAGTAATCCGGTTCCAGTTTGAAACCATTCAATTTCGTAACAAGATCATAACTATTTTTAATGTTTCTATTAGAATTAGGAATATTGTTTGTAATTATTTTGTGTAAAAAATTGGCAATCTTATATAAAGGGCTGTTAATAGACGAGACTATGACTCTAAGAGGATATCCATCTTTATGTATTTTTGGCAAACCATAGGCTCTAGGTATGATTCCATCTGTCTTCATTAAACATTTGTATTTCTTATCATCTATGTAACCTTTCTCCTTCCATCTGGAAAGCAGAGACCTCAAATTATCAGTTAAAATTCTAGTTGGGTCTTTTTTAACAATTTGATATGTGTTAATGTCGGAAAGTATGTCCACCATTTTTTTCGTGTATTCTATTTTACTAAGAGCAACAGTACTGTTGCCTTTATCAGCTCTCGTAAATAACACATCAGGATTTCCTTTGATAAATTTTTTTGTTTGTTTAAACCAATTGAGTAACTTTCTGTCATTCACACTGTTGTAGGAATTTCCCTTGCAAAAACCATTGATAACTGAGATGGTATCATTTCTTACAGAACATTTATAATCCACACTCTTTTTTTCTATATTTCTTTCTATGTTTTTTATAAATTCAATTGATGTTAGCCTTTTATCAGTTATAGGCATACTGAACCGTTCTCCCAATTGCATTAGTAATTCGACCTCTTTGGGAATGAAAACATCTGACAAATTTATAAACCATTTTTCCTGCTTTTCCTCTAAGTTCGACTGATAATTAAACTTGTCTGGATATGTGTATAGTTATGTGGGACAAACTAAACGAAAATTAAAAACTAGAATAAAAGAACATAAATCTGATATAAGAAAAAGAACAGGGTCCCCGTCAGTTATATCCTGCCACAGGCTAGAACACGACCATGAAATGGATTGGGAGAATATGGAGATATTAGATAAGGAAATGTCATATAGTAAAAGACTAATTTCCGAAATGTTACACATAAAACGACAAAAAAGTGGTCTTAATAAGCAGAGTGACACTGAGTTATTGCCAAACATGTATTTGCCAGTTCTCAATCTGTTTCCTGCCTAAATATTATTCTTTCACTACGTTTCTCCTTCACATCTCAATTTAGTAATACCTTCAACTAGTTTGCCACGTTTTCTCAGATGGAATGGACTTTTCAATAGCTCTTAAGGCAGACTGAGTTATAACATGTTTTTTAAAAAGTGGACTATACATAATTTTTTCTTAATTTTTTTAAATTGAGGTGACACAATATGATAGTTTTACCGTTTTGCATTGAGGTAAGAATAATTTTTAATAAATTAATTACAATAAAATGGGTATTTTTGTCAAGGTTGACGGTCGTTTAGTCCTGCTATTTTAGATTAATGGTAATCTAATTTTAGATTAATGGTAATCAATTAATAATGGCGCCATCCTCGAAAACCGCATCAAATTTTTTAATAATTGTAAAATAAGAACTCTTTTGCTCAATAACCTGGAGGTTTACTGTGTTGGTATTGAGTATGACTTTGAAGATATGGTTTCAACTAACGTTTAAATGTTTTTAAAAGAAACGTTTTATAGAACTAATTTATTGTAATATGATGTAAAAGATAGTTCTTTTTTTTTTTTTTTTTTTTTTTTAATAATTGTTTTAATAATAATGACCACACTCGAATGGTCAAAACGTCTATTGTATTGTTAATGTGGTATAAAGTAATAAACTGAGCATGCCTAACTAGCTCTGCAGCTTGTTTGTAACGATTAATTTTTTAAATGTAAAATTTAATACTTATAAACTATTTATATTTTTAATACTTATAAAAATTTAAATAAAAATTGTATTAAAGATTAATTAGATGTTATTTAGATAGGGAGAATTTTAGTTTTAGATTAGAGTTTCAGATGGATTAATTATTATTTTACAATAAAAATAAATCTGTTCTGTCTATAATCTGTTTAATTAATTATTGTAAAATAATTAATTGTTCATACTTACTTGATGATTCTAGTATGTAATAATTATAAATATCTTGCCATCCCATTGTGTAGAAGTATATTTAGTTTTGCGATGAATATTTTTTAACTATTTTTTTAACTGAGTGCTAAGACTATAATTACTTGTCACATGAAAAACTCGAACGATACTGTCACTTATTTCGCCTCTTCCTACTATTTATGCAAGTAATCTGCATTAAGATTCGAATTAAGTTTGCGGTAGTCAAGTCATTCTGATAGCATTGTCGAATTGTTTATAACCACGAATATTTATTAGTCATTGATTCCGTTTCACAAAAGCATTTCAATAATATATGCCAGCGCTCGGAATTAGTTGCACATTTCGGGCCGATTCAAGAGACAACGTCTCCTGTTCCCCCACCGCTCAGCCGCTGGCGGCCGAGCCGCCGATAGCTCTGGCGCAGGAGCGTTTTATATAAGAAATAGGCTGGGTTGTTGATGCACCTCTCAGAAAATAGTAATATTTTCTTTGCTACATAAATAATGTTTATTTTCATTAATAATTAAATATATATATATTATGTATTAATGAAAATAAACATTATTTATGTAATGAAGAAAATATTACGATTTCTTGAGAGATGTCTAAACAATCCAGCCTATTTCTAATATAAAACGCTCCTGAGCCAGAGCTATCGGCAGCCCTGTCGCCAGCGGCCGGGCGGTAGTGGGGGAACAGTAGACGTCGTCTCGGGAATCGGCCCGAAATGTACAACTAATTCCGAGCTCTGTCATAATGTGATAGCCGGCGTGAAAACGAGTGAATCAATGACTTAAATCATAACTTTGGAATGACTTTGCACCACAAAAATATATTTGAATAAAAACACAAAATAAAAGTTACAAAAGAACTTAGAAAGTTGCTTTATTAATTAATATGTTCAAAGTGCTCGCCACGAACTGCAATACACTGTTGTGCGTTTCCACTAAAAGATGCAATAGAATCTTTTAGTAGACGCACATAACAGTGCATCGCAGTTTGTCTTCTCTTAAAACTGTGTGGACGGAAAAGTACAAAAATTTTCAGGTATGCAGCGACAGAAAGCGAAGACAGAAGAGAAAAAAACGGAAGATGGAAATGCCATTATTGACCCCGTGCACTTTTGTTATTTAGTATTCACTCATTTACGTAAATTATGGGCATCATTCTAGGTAACAAAGTCTAGACCAGTGTTCGGAATTTCTTCAGCTTTTCAGCCGATTCTCACGGCACACGCAACCTTTCCTTTCTTTATTGCGCGCGCCGCAGCCGTTTGGGCCAGCGCCGCCGAGCGTTAGGAGCGGCGCTATCCGATTAATGTTGGATTCTTCTCCCTTAATCATTAAAAGTTAAAAATATTTATTAAAAATATTTTTTTTCTTAATAGCAATAGTACCTTATGGATAACGTGGAAAGCTATTGAAATATTTCGACATAATAAATTTAAAACTAAAAAAAATGTTTTTAATAAATTTTTTTAATTTTTAATGATCAAGGGAGAAGAAGCCAACATTAATGGGATAGCGCCGTTCCTAACGCTCGGCGACGCTGACCAAGAGGTTGAGGTGCGCGCGGTAAGGAGAGGAAAGAAGGCGTGTACCGTTAGAATCGGCTAAAAAGCTAAAGTAATTCCGAGCACTGTTTTAGGTTATCAAACAATGGTATATTATAATAATGAAAAATGCAGAATAGTTTCCTAAAACAAAATAAACCTTTTTTAGATTTTTATTGAATGTTTTTATTTTTTCAGGTGTAATTTGTCAGGTATGATTTTTCCGACTTTTATTTAATGTTTCTTCATCTTTTATATTTATATATTTTATATGTATATGTATATCTGGTTAATGCTTTTAAGAAAGTTTCTTAACATACTGTTTGATGTTACATCCTTGATGTAACTTTATAAAAATTTTAATTTTCTATCTATTTATTTTCAGTATGTAACTTGATATTCTTATTTTTTAGATTTTAATTAAATTAATTTATTTTTTTAATTTTTATGTAGTGTTTCTACAGGGTGTCTGGCAATAATCGCCCCACCGGTCATATACAGGTAGAGGAGGTCAAATCGAGTAGAAAAGTCCTTTACCATTTTTTGATTTTTGTAATAAGTACTAAGTAATTAACGAAAAAAGATTGGTGAATCCGTGCAAGTAAAGTGCGCGCAGCGAGAAGGACATCCCACTGCTATGCGATCACTAGGCGCGCGATGAAGCGTTGGGAGGAGCGCTCTACAAATGACAATGGCAACATACGAGCGGCGCGTAACGCTAGATCCTTGTGTCCTAGTGATCGCGTAGCAGTGGGACGTCCTTCTCACCGCGCGCGCTTTACTCGCGCGGATTCGCCGATCTTTTTTCGTTAATTACTCAGTACTTATTATAAAAATTAAAAAATGGTAAAGGATTTTTCTACTCGATTTGACCTCCTCTACCTGTACATGACCGGTGGGGCGATTATTGCCAGACACCCTGTATATCTTTATATTTGTATATTTTATATATTTAAATCTTTTTAATGTTTCTAAAGAATTTTATTCATTTTTATTCTCTCTCTCTCTCTCTCTCTCTCTCTCTCTCTCTCTCTCTCTCTATCTGCTATTTTTTCTACATTTATAATTTATTTGTTTTTTTGTAACATATATAATTATTGATAGGCTGCGGAAATTGATTCAAATTTGCAAGGAAGAAAACTTAAATCAGAAAGTAGCATAATAAATAGGTTAAATTTAAATAAATATTAGGAATAGATATTATTATAAAGGAATATTATAATATAACATGGTGGATGTTAAAATAATAAACAGTTGTAATTTTTGTGAAAATTCGTATTTAAGAATTAATTTTTTTTCTGGTATTCAACAATCTCGACAATTCTTTAATATTGTTTTAGTAGGGCTCATAAAAGAAAGTTTACAAAGCTAAAAAAAATACATCAAATATTTTTATTTTTTAAACTACTACAAGTATGTCAGATATTTGTGTTAGATAATACATGATCAATTTATTAAGTAAAATAGATCTCTCTTAATGACATGATACTTTACTATTTATTATCATAAAGATATATATTAAATACATTAATTTTACTAATAAATTTCCCCCAGATACCTTTTTAATTAGAAATAAATAGTACGTATAAATAAAAATCTTCTCTCAAACATTTTTTGATATTTGAGACATAATAGATTTTTAATTGCACTATAAAAGTGTCTCTATCTGAAAAAATAAATAGAGAATTAGAGGAAATTAAATGTGATATAGAAAGCTTTTCAAAATATACATCGATATATTTCATGCTCGCACAGGTACTCTTACGTTTTAGTTGTTATTTTAATTCACAAGGTTATTTTAGTTTAGTTGTTATTTTAATTCACTGGCTTGCGCGGTTCGATCTTGATTTTGAATCTATCCTCTCTTTTCAGAATAATATCGCCTCGCAATTGAAAATCTTCAAGCGACAAATCGGAAATGACACGGTAATTCCTCAGTATTTTTGATAACAGAACCTTCAGCTTTAACATAGCGTATTTCCACCCTACGCATAATCTTTGAAAAATGTTTGATCGTAAGCAAATGTGATATTTGTGACATAAAATATTTTTAAAAAATACTTGGAATACGCCAAAGATAAATTCAAGCACTGATTATTTGTTTAGGAATCTTATAATTTTAAAAAAGTCCTGCATGTTGCAAAAGATATTTGTTAAATACCTTGATCCGGCACTGAAAGGGATATAAGCGTAACTATGTCTCTGCTGCATATTTTCCGGTAGAAAATTGTCTGGATTAAACGCCGTCGGATTCGGATAATATTTTTCCATACGATGTATTACGAGTGGTGCAATTATCACCGTGGCATTCTTTGGAAGAATATAATTGCCTGAAACTATTATAGAAAAAAAAATTATATTATATTCTTTTTAGTTTACAAAATGAATACATAAAGTATATTATTGTTACATCCTGATAGAAGTTAATTTTTGTTGGACTCGGCGATCAATGTAAACGGGCCTGACCGCACGAGCCGAGCGGCACGTTTAGGACTTGCGACGATTTGTTAATATGCACAGAATTATTCAAAATTATTTTGATGTCCTGTGGATTTCTTAAAAAAGCGAGTACTCTTGGATCGAAATATGCACTTGCTATCAGCCCATATTCATCCCACATTTTTAATAATTTAATAGCCAAAGTATTAGGAGACATTCCTAAAGGCATTAATGCATGACCAAAGATAACGGATGGTGGGTCTAGAAAAAAAGACAAAATTTAATTAAATATAATTGTATAAATTTATTTTAATAAAAATTGTATTATGATAAAGTATAGTATACAATGTACCACATCAATAAAGTCTTCTAATTTAAAATTTTGACTTTAAACTCAGTTTTGGATTGACGAATTTTATAGCCAATTAACAAACTATTGAAAGTTGCGAGCTATTCATTAATAGTCATCAAAATATATAGACATAGAATATATAGATGCGTTCGACATAAAAATGCCTAATCAAAAGTATAATGACACCGCACGTAAAAAATAATGTTCAAGTTAAAATCTTAAAACTTAAAAAGTAGTCAAAATACTCATCTAGTACATACGTGATAATTTCTTTATAAGACGAGCTGCTCGTGAAGTCTCAATGTAATAGTAGGCTACGATTAATATTACGACGCGGCTACGATTAATATTACGACGCAGCATAATTTACAGCTAGCAGAGAAACAGCTATGATTCGCAAACACAAAATTGTTTCTGCAATCGTATTTATTGCTGCAATCGTACTAACGATACTTTTGAATTTACTCGTAACCTGCAATTAATAAGCTCGTAGACAGGAAAGAAACAAAATAAATTTTGCTTAATCCATACAGCACACAAAGATTCCATACACATTGCATCAATCTTTTATCGCAATGTTGCAATATTGCAAATTCACTGCAAAATGTTGTTGCATCATTGCTGTGGGATTGCAGCAACGTTAAAATGTCCGCTTTTAGGAAGATTGTAACGAAATATTACAGTAATATTGCAATGTAATGAATTTGCAATAATGCATTGTTATTGCAATCTTAGAATAATGTTGCATATATTTTTATTTATTCGGACATTTATTTGTCCGATTTTTGAACAATTAATTCAATATCTGAATTCCCTGTGTTGAGGTCGTATCAGAAAAATTAAACTGATAAAAATAATTACTATGTCTTTAATCTTACTAGCCACTCTTTGCAAGTTTCATATAATCATCATGACTAAAACTTAAATACGAGATAGATTTTGCAACGTGCGTCGCATAGCGGTAAACGAACGAACTGTGATTACCGAATATTGCTATTGCAATGTTGTTGGAATGTTACTGTCACATTCTCATGAAATATTACAATTACATGTTGCAATAATGTCTCAACAATATTACATTGCAACTTGCAAGATTGTAACATTGCTGCAATGTAATTGCAATGTTCTGTATTGTATGGGAAACCTTTAATTAAGTATACAGTAACCTTACCAAAATATAAACGACTTGTGTCGCAGTTTGAATAATAATGTGGGAGAATAACATTTCGTACATCGGCGTACGTCGATCTGACAATGAGTTGTGTTAGGGACGAGTCAACGGTTGGTGTTAGTCCGACTATGTGTATATTGTTAATGAGGTCAGTGATGTTTTTGAGGGGCGATGTTTTTAACCGGCAATGACGACGTCGTTTTTCGAGAGAGAAAACGTCCACGACCGTCGACGAGAGAACAGCTGTAATCATCCGTATCCTTTAACTCAACTTACTATATTGAATAAATCTACTTGTTTTAAATAAAATAAATTAGTCAATAACGAAAAACAATTCCCACAATAAATAAATTCATCACAAGTAAAATATCGCTTATTTGCAATACATAATGACATTTTTGTAATAATTGCCGTTTTTGAGTTATTGATATAGAAAAAACGATTCTTCCCGAGTCGAAATTTTTCTCCTATTTTTAACCTTAATGTTCAATCTAACTAATTATAATCTAATTAATTAAAATGTTCAATCTACTTAATTTGATACTTTATGCAGTTACGTAATCTTATTTTAAAATTATTTAACCTCTGGCTCCGCACAGAATTGATTTAAAACCGTATAATTCTGTTTAAATCAGATAATTATATTTCTACTTTACTGTTCCTAGCATTTCAATCTGTTTTATTTATTCAATCTAGAAACTTAGTTTATTCGATCTGTTTTATTTATATTACGGGAAAAAAATGAAATTGTTGAGTCAGCAAAGCTATAGTTTGCTATATAAAATTTGTATTTATAACTAAACAGATTTATTGGTTCAACAAGGAAGTTATATCTGAAAGCAGTTGTCAGCATGCTCATAAAACAAACTCAGTTTTATTATTTCAGTCATACAATTAGTATAGAAAATTAATATGAGTTTGAAAAATACAATTCAATAATTTTAATAAAAAATAATGCTACAGTTATATAATATATATTAAACAATTGAAGATTTATGTATTCAATCTTCTTATCAAAATTATTTTCTATGATAACTAGGTTGTTCAATTTTTAATAATTTCTTTAATCATCATTAATCTTGAGACAAACGGACGTGAGCTGATGCGAATCAATACGACAAATCATTTTTTAGCTTGGCGAAAATTTTTTAGGCAATCTGGGGTGGTTTTTTGAGTGTAAGGGTGTCTTCCGACACATGTATCAGATCGGTCTCTTTTGTACTTTGTTTGTGGATCTCGAAACTTTCTCCCTGCAAATGGAGAAGAGCGACAAATCATTTTTAAAAAATCGCTTCAGGAACGTTCCAATCTTCAACCAGCTTAAAAATGGAACTATACAATTGGAATATATTAATGGTAAAGATCAACAAGCAGATATATTAACTAAAAGCTTAACAAGTGTTTTATTTTGTAAGAATCGTAAATGTTTAAGTTTAGATAGTTAGAGAGGCCATATTATAAAGCATTATAAATTATCAGTACCCAGATAGCACACAATATTGTATGAATATTCTATGTTGCATCAAATATATTTTTATGAGAATATTCTCGAAGAAATCATTTATATATGTCTGTAGAATATCCTTGTTCATAAAGAATATTTTATAAACCTGCCTAGAATATGTTAAAAGCAATAGAAACATATTGTTTACATATTCCATAAAAATTCACTGAATATTCAAATGCACTGAAAATGTACATATAGATGACGTTCAGAATGTATAGCAGAAAATAGATCAAAATTCAACTTCTGTCAATTTCATTTCCGTTCCACTTCCGATCAGCACGTGCATTAATAGTTACGCAGTTAGTCTTGATTAATCTGTACAATTCAAGCCGCAATTATAATTAATACAAAGATTCAATTAATCCAAAGATAAGTTTAGATTTTAAGAGTTTTTTTTTAGTTAAAATGGTTGCTTAAAATAATAGATTCTTTAACCCTAACATAACCTTAAAAGTACTTTCTTCATAACAAATAGTTTCTCGTTTTAGAAAGCCGAGCAAGACTTCTGGCTTTTCGAGTTTATCTTCGAAAATTTTTTCGAAAATAATATGAAACGTAGTAAAGCGATTTTTTATAGAAACATTAAAAGAGGAACCACAGCATGCTTAGAATTATATATTTTATTGTAAGAATGTGTGCAATTTTACAGATGTAATTATTTTGTTAAAAATATCAATTTTAATTTTTAAAATGTATTGGAATAAAAAATTAAAACAATAAAAACTTTTGTTTAACTTTTAATATTGGTAAAGTTGATTAAACCTTTTTTTCATATCAATGTAATTGCATAAATGTTTAGAATACTAAAAATAATTTAGTAGAATATTTAGTGAATGTTCTTTACATGATATTAAACATCTTCTCTCTGAATATTCCTAAACTATAATAAAGAATATTTTTTTAACCTATCTGAAATATTAAAATTAGTCTCATTTGAACGTTCTATAAAGATTTGAAGAACATCTTTTAGTACATTAAAAGAATATTCTAATATTTTCAACAAATATTTATAGAATGTTTATAGAATGTGTTTGTGTTATTTGGATTAGAAATAATTATTTTAAGTTGAACAATGCTATTTTAAGTAAGTTGTGTTATTTTGTGAAATGTTATTTTAAATCTTAAGTTGATTTTAGAGAATAACATTAAGAGAGGGTGTTAAGAATAATGTCATTCCATTGCTATATTTTACGTTTTCCATGACTCTAGATCCGTTCTTGTTTTTCTCCCTAGTTATGCTGTTAGATATAGAGAAAGAAAACTGCGTGCAAGTATGTAAAAATATTTTATAAGTTTGATTCAAATATACTTATTTTGCTCAAGCACTACACGTACAGTTTGTTCAACTGCATCATAAAGGAATAATCCTCATATACAGGGTGTCCCGCGAGACTTGTCCCACCGGGAACAGGGAGGTAGATGGGATCGAAATAAATATAAAAGTTCTTTACCGTTTTACGATATTCGCAATAATAAACGAGATATTAATTTTTACATTTGGACTAATGAAAGCGCGTTGAGAGAAGCGCTTCAGCTGCTCGAGATCTAGCCCGGCTCGGCGCGGTGCGGCGAGACGTGAGCCGGGCGCCGAGCCACGGCGCGTTTCCCCTCTTGCCTCTCCAATGCGCCGCCCGCAACCAATGTATGATAGACTAGGCCGGGCTAGATCTCGAGCGGCTAGAGCGCTTCTCTCGACGCGCTAAAAATTAAATAAGGCATCTTTTTTTCATGCATATGTATTTTAAGTATAACAATTATTATCACATGTATTTGCATCCGCACTCAGTCTCCAATTACATTAATAATTATATTATTAATTATATTAAATTATTATATGCAACTCTATAAATGTGTTACTTCCATATCCAAAATTATATATCGCAAATTGAACATCATGCAAGCATTGATAGTAATAAGTGAGTAATACAAAAATTTTTACATAAGCGTATAATTAAAATAATAAAATGGCGCAATTTCATAGATATTTGTAATACTTTAGAGCAGTGCTCGGAATTAGTCTGAACATTTCAGCCGATTTCCGTGGTATACGCCTCCTCTCCTCTCCTTACCGCGCGCGCCGCAACCGCTAGGGCCAGCGCCGCCGAGCGTTAAGAGCGGCACTATCTGATTATGAGTAGGTTTTTCTCCCTATTTATTAAAATTTAAAAAAATTTATTAAAATTTATTTATTAAAAATAAATTTAAAAATAAAAAATTTATTTTTAATAAATTTCAATAAATTTTTTTAAATTTTAATAAATAGGGAGAAGAACCCACTCATAATCGGATAGTGCCGCTCCTAACGCTCGGCGGCGCTGGCCCTAGCGGCTGCGGCGCGCGCGGTAAGGAGAGGAAAGGAGGCGTATATCACGGAAATCGGCTGAAATGTTCAGACTAATTCCGAGCACTGCTTTAGAGAATTAATACATTATTTATACATTAGCTTACATGATACTCTGAATGTGTTCAAGTTTTAGTTTTATATAGTGTCATTACTGCAATTTATACTTTTAATCAGAAATAATTATAAATTTAGAATACAATAAATTTTTAATTCGTTTAAACGTTTTAACTTTACAATTATATTTCGACTCTACAATTATATTTCGACTTATTGATTAAAAGATATGTCGTTATAATATTTAGTTTTTACAGATTTTCGACAGCTGCAAACATTGAAGAAATCTTGTATGATTATTGAATTCAACTCACAGGCGTTAGTTTCTGATTATGTTATTAAAAAAAGGAATAAAAAATTATTAAAATAGAATAGTCAAGTGATATAATTAGCATTTGTCTTAAATATTTTTTAATTGTATAAAACTATTGTTGAAGAACGCGTCAATAATAGTACCTCACAGGTGATGTGGAAATCTATTGTCCCATATTTATTATCTTGTTACATTTGTGATATGGACATTCCTGAGGCTGAGTATCGCGCCCCTTTTGTTAGTTAGAACGCGCGTTGTTAGCGCGTTTGGCGACTCGCTGCTAGCATGCGAACGGCAAGGAGGGAACAGTAGGCGTCAATCAGAAATTCGAGCCGAAAGTTGCAATTAATTACCATCTCTGCTATAAATAATACTGCTATTAATAAAAAATTAATTAAAAATTCACAACTTTTACAGCGTATTGTATATTTTTTACTTTTCATGTTAGAATTCAATACGATTGCAACTCAATAATATGATTCTTAACTTTTCGACCTCCTTTTAAGCAATTTTCTGGAATAAAATATTATAATGACTATTTTTTTTATTTCACATTAAAAAACCATTGAATATCTTTTTCTTACAAAGCAAAAATGTCTTCGCTTATTTTTATTTTTCGTCTCAAAAGAATGTTTGATAGCAATATTACGCACGATTGTGAGGAATGCACTACAATTAAGAAACCAATTTTTGATAAAACCTTAACATAAAATATTTTTGGACAAAATAATTTTCTCTCCTTGATATAGCATTATCAAATATTATTTTGTACTAACTTAGATACAATAAAAAATACATAAGAAATACAATAATGAAACACGGATCGCGCTACTAAACTCGTTAAATTGTGTTTCGCGACAGAGTTGTGTAGAGCGATATAGCTCTGCGTCCTATTTAGCCTTAGCCCAAGGTTAATGCAATATTTTTGACTGCATTTAAATATTTAATTTTATTTGGCATATATATATATATATATATATATATATATATATATATATATATATATATGTATATATATATCCATCGGCCACATTGATTGTTTGCGCCAAAAATTATTATGACGGCTAAATCAATTGTTTTCACGGAATATATACGAACTTACTACATTGAAAAAATTAAACGCGTTGAATTGCGTTTATATTATTTAAATGTTTATTTAATAAGATGTATTGTTTCTTACGGAAAAAAATTTACTTATCATACAACCAGTGTAGCTCTTTATTTAGAATTATGTAATTTAAATTATTATTAATAATTAAATAATTATTATTATAATTTTTAGTTATATGAACTAGTTATATAATAATTATTATATAACTAGTTTATTTAACTAAAAATTATAATAATTTTCTACTAAATATACACAACTGGTCCCAAAATTCTTATTTTCATATCATATTTTCGCGTCTCTCAATGCAACAGATAGTAAAATAAATAAAAGTCTTTACTTTTAAAAGCAAATAATTGCAAGTAATTGTATTTAAAATACGTGGCATTGTTGTTTCACGATGACGAACCATTAATTATTATTCAGATCAATCAATTGTTTGCTAAATAATAAATTTAGCTGCTGCATAAGTAGTGAGGAAATAATTAACATATGTCCTTTATATAAAAACAGGTAAAGTTTAAAAATGAGTTATTAAGTAACTAGTGTCCCGCCAGTCGCACAGGCAATCGCGTAAGTTGGGTTTCGGAATCTCACTTAAATATTATCATTAAAAATTAAGACAAAAAGAGTAAATATAAAAACTTAAAATAAAGATCATTTAAAATATCTGCAAATTTTCTGATATTGAGACTTTGTTAACTAGTAAAAGAAAATTTACTGTCGTTGGGGTTGACATGGACTCTAATAAAAAAGCCACGGTCATTGATATGGAATCTGAAGATGACATCGTTATTTCTGGCATCGCCGGTAGATTTCCTAAATCGGACAATATTAAGCAGCTCCAAGAGAATCTATTTAACAAAGTGGATCTTGGATCAGATGAGGAACGACGATGGAATCATGTTACAATCTTCTTCGTTCTATGAATAAAAAATTATATTAAAAATATTCTATAGAAACGTATTGTAGGAGAACTAATCTCGGTTAGTCATTGCGATGTTTTATTTATTTATTTATTTTTTGTATTACGGGCCTTAAATCACGCTGGGAACCGTCTTTGTCTCCCCACTCCAGTACTTCCGGGACCCCGCGAGGTGGCGAATGAGTTAGTAGTAGTAATAGTTAGTAGTAGTGATAGAGTCAGTGAGTTGATAGTCCTACGCTGTGATAGACACAGTCGACACGCGTAAGAACGCGCATAAACGAGTGAATCTATTGTAATCACACTATATACAATATATACTGTTGCACCCGTACTATTTCGCCGCTGATGCTGTGTGTGTGTTACAGCTGACGGACCGATCGATAATATCGATAATATCGAATACAATACTAAGATCGGAGACACAATATATATTTTAATGTATTGTTACGTTTCCGAAACGCGTCGCACAGTTCGCACAAATAAACCAACACTTTTTATGAAAGAGAACACTTTAATAAATAACACAGAACTCAATAATTAATAACCGGGAATACAATACTAAGATCGGAGCTGTCATAAACGTCCGCCCGAGCAGACAGCTACCAAAGATCTGACATATGACAGTTTGTTTATAACTGTCATAGAGATCCTTTAAACTGCTAATCAATATTCGTTGTCTTGACAACGAATATAAGAAAGATTATTAATAAATGCCATTTGGCTTCAACTCTCTAATGACCGATCGATAATATCGATAATATCGATAATATCGATCGGTCATTAGAGAGTTGAAGCCAAATGGCATTTATTAATAATCTTTCTTATATTCGTTGTCAAGACAACGAATATTGATTAGCAGTTTAAAGGATCTCTATGACAGTTATAAACAAACTGTCATATGTCAGATCTTTGGTAGCTGTCTGCTCGGGCGGACGTTTATGACAGCTCCGATCTTAGTATTGTATTCCCGGTTATTAATTATTGAGTTCTGTGTTATTTATTAAAGTGTTCTCTTTCATAAAAAGTGTTGGTTTATTTGTGCGAACTGTGCGACGCGTTTCGGAAACGTAACAATACATTAAAATATATATTGTGTCTGCTTGTTATTAATTCCTACATAAATTGGGGGCTCGTCCGCGATGTAGCCAGATCTCCTGCAGAAAGCCACAAGAGCCTGAAGACGGTTACGACGACTTACGACAATTACGACGACTTACTACGAATACGACGATTAACGACGCTGTGGATCAAAAAACGAAAAAAAGCTGGTTGTGCCTAAGATAATGAGATACGCCAGGAACGACGAGGTACGCCAAAAACGACGAAAACGCCAGTTGATCTACGTCACAAGAGTGACGTCAAGATTCCGAAAGACCTACAACTGCCATTTTTGCGAAAAGACGTGTGCGCGACTGCAAACACCAGCCATTGTTTAGTGATAACAAGATAGGACGACGATCGCTTACATACGATATAAACTATAATTAGGAAATACTGGAAACGCTTGGACAAATCAAGCCGGTGACTGAGAAAATACGAATATTGTCACGCCTAGCTATATACACGCTTTATCGGCTCGTGTTCAAAAAGGATGGTGACCGCACCAGTCGTAAACAATTGCTTAATTTCCACGGTTTTGACTTTGACGACGCATCGGATAGAATCCCAACAAAACTTGAGTATTCCGCTGCTTTTTCGATAGGTGACATGTGCAATATTCTGGGCTTAGACTACACCGGCATCAAGAAGGAGTTGCGACAGAAAATTATACGGGCGCTAATGGACATCCAATCGCTAGCGTTACGCGAAGACGACGATGATGCTGAAGTCAAGGATGAATTTGACGAATCAGAAGTGCCAGAAGAGCCGCAACAACGACAACAAGAAAGAGTCGAGCGAATTGGTGATGTAGGCAGTCGATGAACGAACGACAATATTTCTTCGCTTAGCGGCAATGATTCCGAGGACAGCGATCAAAACATATTGAGACATAGAAGGCGAAATAGCCCAAAAATTACCTTTAACTTTAAAGATGCAGAGGACACTATTCGCGCATTCGATGGGAGCGACCACTATCCTATCGAAAAGTGGATTTTAGATTTCGAGGAGTTGGCAGCTTTGTTTGAGTGAAATAATATGCAAAAGTTAGTGTTCGCCCGCAAGTCTCTCAAGGGTGTTGCCAAAGTATTTGTGCGTGGAGTGAGTGTCACGCAGTCCTGGGAAAAATTGAAAGATGCCCTCGAAAGAGAATTCCAGTCGCATTTCGAGCAGAATCGTAACCAACTGAGACTTGAAGCTAAGAATCAGATTCTAAAAGTAGAAAACAAAAATCGTAAGATTTACAATTTAAAAAGGCGCGAAGCGACTGAGTACAAAATTAACGATTTAGTTGCGATTAAGACAGTACAGATGGGACCTGGCAAAAAGCTTTGTGCCAAATATCTTGGTCCTTATAAGGTTGTAAAGGTTAAATCAAACAACTCTTATGATGTTAAAATTATATTAAAAATATTTTATAAAAACATAGGTATAAAATTACTAATTCACTTATTATATACGGTTTAATATACAGGTCACCCAGATCTACCTCAACGTATGGGAGTGATTGACAATTGCGAAAAATTCGATGCAGATTATTTCGAAATACCCTTCAAAGAAGTTCATGTCATGGATCCTATGAGTAGGTTGCTCATGGAGCATACGTATGAAGCTATTGTTGATGCAGGAATAAATCCGAAAGATTTATCTGGAACAAATACTGGAATTTTTATCGCAATGTGTTTTTCGGAGTCGGAGAAGACTTGGTTTTATGAAAAAACAAAGGTACGAAAAATTACTCGATCAAGCAAGAATATTGCACAAACTTATACCATAAAAATTTTGATAAATAACATTTTTATATTATATTGTAGAAAATGTACTTGTTGGTAAATCAGCTCGTACAATGCTTATGCAATGAACATTTAAATTCTCTAAACAATATATGTACACACATTAGATAGCTGGCGATGCAGCTTTTGGATGTTTCAAGCCTCTGTACGCAAATCGGATATCTCACTGGTTAAATATAACAGGACCATCTTATATAATTGATTCCGCCTGCAGCTCAAGTCTCTTTGCTTTAGAGTCCGCTTATAGAAGTATCCGGTCAGGGCAGTGTGACGCCGCTATTGTCGGCGGTCTAAATCTCTGCCTGCATCCTTATGTAGCTTTGCAGTTTGCGAGACTCGGTATTATACTTATTGAAATATTAATTTAGAATATAGGAGATAATCGAAAAATATAAAAATTATTATAATCTAAATATGTAATTTGGGACATATGTAAATATATTTCTAAATTAGATTTTATAACATAATTTTACAATTTCAGGAATTTTAGCACCTGACGGATTTTGCAAACCTTTTACCGACGATGCAAACGGATACATGCGTAGCGAGACAATCGCAGTCGCATTTTTACAAACAGCAAAGGTGGCTAAGAGAATTTATGCAACTGTCGTCTACGGAAAAACTAATTGCGACGGATACAAGGAACAAGGCATTTCCTTCCCGTCGAGCAAAATGCAACAAACTTTATTTGAAGAGTTTTACAATGAATGCGGTATTTCACCGACTTGCTTAGGCTACATGAAGGCTCACGGCACCGGCACTTATGTTGGCGATCCAGAAGAAATCAATGCACTCGAGCAGGTTTTCTGCAAAAACAGGCAAACTCCTTTATTAATCGGCTCTATCAAATCAAACTTGGGCCATTCTGAAGGTGCTAGTAGCATGTGTCAAATTGTTAAGGTAATAATAATTATTATATGCATTATAATAATAGCCGTCGACATTTATGATCGTAGATTTGTGAAATTTTTATACTTTACAAACAAAAATTTTGTTTAACATTTCTTTCGCTGCTAAATCATTAATAGTATCAATATAAAAAGATAAAAAACATTTATCAATTAATAAATAATTTAATAAAAAAATAAGAAGCGACAAGTTAGCATATAATTAACTTTTCGTAAGGTGATAATTGCAATGGAAACTGGCTTAATCCCGCCAAATATAAACTTCACACAAACACGGAAAGGTGTTGCTATCAAACATTCTTAAGGCTTTTGAAGATGGAAGTATACGCGTGGTGACCAAGACAACACCGTGGACTTCTGGATTTATGGGTATCAATTCGTTCGGTTTTGGTGGAGCCAACTGCCACATCTTGATGCGAAGTAACACAAAGAAAAAGATCAATAAAGGAGCGCCGAATGATAATCTGCCCAGACTCGTTGTCCTGTCTGGACGTACCGAACAAGCAGTTGAATCATTTCTAAACGAGGTATACAAAAATTTTGCGGTTACACAGTCAATAAAAGCACACTTACACCGCGAAAATTTGTATGTTAGATCGAGAACCGGCCGATAGACGTCGAATATGTACGACTATTGCATGATCTTTACGCTGACGAGATGAAAAATCATCCTTACAGAGGATACGTGATTGTCGAATCTAAAACACCGATCAAAGCGGCAAAAGAAATACAATATTATTCAGGTGAGAGAAGACCGATTTGTTTTGTGTTCTCCGGAATTGTTTCGCAATGGGTTGGCATGGGTACGCATTCTTTTTTGCATATGTTAGAAAAGTGATTGCTTGCAATTAAACTTGAATTTATATGTTAACAGGTCAAGCGCTACTGCAATTCCCAGTATTTTTGAAAACCGTAGAAAAATGCGATACAATTTTAAAAATGCATGGAATGTATATCATTGACATATTAACGAGTAAACGTAAAAATATTTTTAACGATGTATTGAATTCACTTGTGGGCATCATCGTAATGCAGGTGATAAATTGCTTTTACAAATTATAGGCGCGCAATTTCGCGCGTAAATGTTTCTTGATAATTATAGAAAGAAATATTTTATTTTTTTTTAGGTGGGATTAATCGATCTCTTAAGATCCGTAAGTATCGTGCCAGATTATGTCGTCGGTCATTCAATTGGTGAACTCTGCTGCGCATATGCGGCCGGTAATTTCACCCTTGAACAAGTGATTTTATCTTCGTATTACATAGGATTGGGATTGAAGGAAACGAAAAAAATTAACTGCGCGATGGTGAATATCGGTCTCAGTTATGAGAATGTGAAGAACATATGCCCACCGGATATCGAAGTAATCTACAGCAACAGTCAAAATACTTGCTCCATAAGCGGTCTAAAAAAATCAGTAAAGGCGTTTACAAAACAATTAAAGATACTTTAATTTTTCATTTAATAATTTTGTTGAATATACGTGTAAGAAACGTAAACAAATTATACATTTTATATAATTTTACAGAAAAGTAATGTATTTACTGAGGAAGTCAACTGCTGCGATATTCCTCTGCATACTCGTTATCTCCTCTCCGCAAGAGCCACGATTCTGGCTTACCTGAATCAAATAATACCGCAAACAATGACTCCCAATGAGATATGGCAAGGTTTATTTTGCAGCACGAAATTGTCCTGCGCTGAATATTTCACGAATAATCTATCGAGTCCTGTATTTTTCGATAAAACCGCGCAATTAATTCCCAGAAACGCAGTGACTCTTGAAATTGCGCCGGATGCTATTCTTCAGAGTGTTACGAAAGAACTGTTCGACACAACCAGCATTACGTTACTTCAGCGTAATCACGAGAATAACGTCAATGTATTTTTGCAAGGTCTGGGAAAAATGTACAACAATGGTTTGCAACCGCAATTAGCAAATCTATATCCGACCGTGAAATTTCCTGTTAGTCGTTCCACGCCGATGATCTCGCCGTCAATCAAGTATGTCGAACACATTATTCATTTGTTAAATATAATAGAATAAAAAATTATTTTCACGGTAAAAAATTTTTATTTTTTATTTCCAGATGGGACCATTCCGAAGACTGGTACGTAACATGTCATAAATTGCAAACGAGACTCTTTAACGAAGAAAGGATGGTTAAAGTTGTTCTAAATAACGAAGATTACGAATATATGAGCGGTCATGTGATTGACGGAAGACAGTTATTGCCGGCTACTGGATATCTCATGCTCGTTTGGGAAACGATGGGTATGCTGAAAAGTCTATCGTATACCGATATGCCGATCGTATTTGAGAATGTCAAGTTCATTCGGGCAACGCACTTTCCGAAACAAGGACCCGTGTATCTAACAATAATGGTGCAGAGAGGTAGATCTTATTTTAAAAATTTATTTTTTAATAAGCTATTTTACTTGCTGTATTGAGAATGACAATACTCAATTTATGCAATAAAAAAAACATTCAAGATTATTTATTGCAGCAACTGGAAAGTTTGAAGTCATCGAAGGAGATAATGCCGTCGTCACTGGCACTGTGCGTGAACCGACAGATATTGCCGAAGAAAAGTTACCGAGACAATTTTTAAATCAAGAGAACGACAACGAGGAGGAAGTAATGAACACAAAAAATATCTACAAGGAACTCAGATTACGCGGATATCAATACGCCGGCATGTTTCGCGGTTTGAAGAGTTCGTCGACTACGGGAAAACAAGGGCACATAGCTTGGATGTACAATTGGGTAACATTTATGGATAATATGCTGCAAATGAAAATCCTCGGGATAGACACGAGGAGTCTTCACGTTCCCACGGAAATACAAAAGTTGGTGATCGATACGAAACTTTACATACAGCAAATACGGAACGCAGCAGCTAACGATTATCGTAAGTTTGTCGACTTATTTTCTTTCTAACAGCTTTTAATATAAATTTTTTAATGTAACTTTAAATGTTGTGACTAATTCTCAAATAAAGAAATTTGTTTAACGTAAAAGAAGTTTGAGTATAAAAAAATATAATATTTTTAAATATCTTTCTAGAGCTTCCTGTGCGTGTGTACAAAATTTTCGACGCGGTAGTATCCGGCGGTGTGGAAATTCGCGGAATCAAGGCTACTTCCATGTTTTGTCGAAAACCAGCGGGAGGGAGCGGGAGGAGCGGGAGGAGCCCGTTCTCGAAGAGTACAGATTCATAGCTCATCGCGACGGAGCCGAGGTTTCTTTGCAGGAAGCCGTGATTCTGTCGACGCATCTCGCTCTGGAATATTATCAAGTGATAAAAGTAAATATTATCGAATTGATCGAAGATAATGACAATGTAGAAACAGATGAAATAGCATCACCACTGTTTATCGATATCTTGGGTGATCTACCGTTGCTTCAACCAAATGTTACTCTGGTGACCAGAACCGATCGCTTCAATTGTGTTACTCTTCATTCGAAAATCACAGTCTTGCAATCGAAGAAGTTGTCGAATGACGATAATGCGATATTAATCACAGGATACAATTTGTTCACGAAGAACAAGAGCAAGACCTTAAAGGAAATTTTGTCGGCGTTACAAAACAATGGATTCTTATTGACACGAGAGCAGACCTTCACGAAAGACGACATTGCGACTGCCGAAAAGTACAATTTAGCAGTAGTACTTGAGAAACGCACGCAGAAAGAGCACATTATACTGTTAAAGAAAAGAGAACAGTCGACGAGGAAAACTCAAGTTATTCACGTTAACAATTATGAGTTCTCTTGGTTAGAACAGTTTAAATCAATCTTGAACGCGGAGAACGAATCAAGAAACGCCGCAAAAATAATTTTAGTCAGCGAAAAAGATTCGGAATGCGGCTTGTTGGGCCTCGTCAATTGCTTGAGGAGAGAACCAGGTGGCGAATCAATCAGAGGAGTGTTTATTCAAGACGAAACTGCGGAGTTTTCTTTGCACGAATTATTTTACGCGGAGCAACTCCGGATCGATCTTATCATAAATGTCTTGCGTCCGGGTAAAACATGGGGTTCATACCGACATCTTCCGTTAGCGCCGCTGACACCGAAGCTCGTGTACCACGCATTAGCCAATCAATTGGTATAAATGTTTTATAAATTAATAAAAAAAAGTTATTCTTACAATTCTGTCATAACAAAAGGTATTTCGCAATTAGGTGGGCGGTGATTTGAGTTCATTTCGCTGGATCGAGAGCCCGATTACACCGGATTATAAGGAGAATAATCTCGTTCACATAGCTTACTCGACTATCAATTTCAGAGATGTAATGATAGCGTCCGGCAAACTTGTAATAGATGGTTCCATCCTATCGGATGGACAAATGGAACATTGCAATATGGGTATAGAATATGTCGGCGTGGACAATACTGAACAGAAAGTGATGGGACTTTGCGATAGAAGGTACGTTACTGTCACGCAATCATTTAAAAGTATACTGTTTCTAAAAAAACGCACTTTAAAGCAAGTCTTTCTATTGAATAAATTGATATATTGTGTGTATATATTGTGCATGTGTGATAAGAAGATAAAAAATAATTAAAAAATCATTTGTTTAAAAAAATTTGCATCTCAAATGTTGCAGACTATGCAATTATCTAATTCATCAATTGATATTGTTCTTCATGATACTTATTATGTAGTAGCACACTTTCATTATGTTTTATCTATAAGAGCAGTTTTTGCCATTATTGCTAGACTTATTCATTGATTTCTTCTAATTTCAGAATTTTCTATAAATAATTATTATCTTAACATTCAATTTTGATCAATATTTATTGGAGTTAACTTAACTTTTTTTCCTCAAAATTTTTTAGGTTTAAGAGGAATACCTCGCCGATACTCAGACTATCCTGATAATTTTCTTGCTTGAAATATTATCTCATCTATTGGATCCTTAATCTCTATTATTAAACTAATTTTATTAATTTTTATTATCTGAGAAGCATTATTATCTAAACGTAAAATTATTTCTATATTTTTTTTTAATTCATCACTAGAATGATTAAATTATTACCCTCCAAAAAATCATAGATATGATGAAATCTCTTCAATTTTTTAATATGGCAGATAAGTGCAATGAATTTAAACTTCATATATAAAAAATATTTTTTTTTGTTAAAAATCAATACATGAACTCTATCTCTTCAAAATTCAAATTCTCCAATTTATGATATAATAATTTTTTTCCATGACTTTACTATAATAAGACTTTGCAATGCAACTTGCAATATTTTGTAAAGCCAAAGTACAAACGCAAAATTATTTTACTGGAATACATAAATTTTTTATAAACAGTATTACTGTATTTACTATATTTACTGTAAAATCTACAAGTTATCCTTATCCTAGATAATCCTGTTTTTCTCTTTAGATATAAAAAAATTTTAATTCTTTAATTCACAGATCCATATCAAATATGTGCACATCCTCCAAATTATGCTGGAACATTCCCGACGAGTGGAGCATGGAGGACGCTGCCACGGTTCCGTGCGCTTACAGCACGTGCTGTTACGCATTATACATCAAGGCGAATATGAAAAAGAGCGACACGGTACTTATCCACTCCGGTACCGGTGCCGTGGGCCAAGCTGCGATTCATCTTGCGCATCACAAAGGTTGCGAAATATTCACCACCGTTGGCACTCCGGAAAAGCGAAAGTTTATCAGAGACATGTTCCCGTTCATCCCAGAGAATCACATTGGAAATTCGCGACAACAGTTTTGAGCAAATGATATTTACTCAGACCAACGACCGTGGCGTGGACATTGTACTGAACTCGCTCGCCGAAGAGAAACTCCGGACGTCCATCCGATGCCTCGCGAAAGGCGGGCGTTTTTTGGAAATTGGCAAATTTGATTTTATGGCTGACAGTTCTTTAAATTTATCCTTCCTTTCCAAAAACATTCAGTTTTTTAGCGTCATGCTCGAAGCATTAGCAAGAGCTCCACAAAAACTAAAAGAACGTTTGAATATGGTAGTGGCCATAAGTCTTGCGAATAAAGCTATTCAACCGATTGCCAGGAAGATTTTCGAAAAGGATGAAGTGGAAGCTGCATTCAGATACATGGCAGCTGGAAAGCATATAGGAAAGGTAGGTCAATTTAGCTGGAATTAATTGTGGCTTAATACGTGAGATCAATTAAGAATAAAACATAATACATAAAATAAAAACTGAGTTAACTGAGTTAACGTACTTTTAGATAATCATAAAAATACACGAAGAAAATGAATCTATGAGCGCATCCATTCTTGCAATTCCACGTTATTACTGTCTATCGAACAAATCGTACATCATCTTAGGCGGCTTGGGTGGCTTCGGCTTAGAATTAGCCGACTGGCTGGTTGCTCGTGGCGCTCAGAATCTGGTGTTCATCTCGCGCGCCGGAGTAAAAAACGGATATCAGTAAATGAAGATCAATCTGTGGAAATCTTACAGAGTGAAAAGTGTTAATTATATCGAACGTCGATGTGTCGGACGTCGAAGATTGCGAATAGATGCTGAAGTCGGCGGAAAAACTGGCATCGGTGGACGCTATATTCAACCTGGCTGTGGTATTGAATCATAAAATTTGCCGGAATCAAACTGTAGAGACGTTCCAAGAGCCCTTCAAAGCGAAAGCTTGGGCTACGAAAAACTTGGATTATTTGACCAGAAAAATATGTTCTCAGCTTCGTCACTTTGTTGTGTTCTCTTCGGTATCTTGCGGCAGAAGAAATGCTGGACAGACCAATTACGGCATGGCAAATTCCATCATGGAGAGAATTTGCGAGAGAAAAGTGCAAGAGGGTCTGCACGGATTAGCGGTTCAATGGGGTGCGGTCGGCGATGTGGCTGATATGCAAGAAAACGACAAAGAAATGGTTATCTTGCAAGCTTATCACCTTGCAGCAAAAGATAACTTCCTGCATCGCAAAACTCGAGGACTTTTTGTTACAAAAACAGCTTATAGTGGCGAGCATTGTAGCCGAGAAGCGGTTGAACACTTTTGGCGCGCCCTTTATTGCTAATATTAACCTTACGGATATTGAAGAAAGGGCTCTTGAAAACTTAGTTTCGAAACCGCTTTTCTTCTATAGATATGTGGATGACATAGTTTTGGCGGCTCATAATAGTGTTATCAATAAAATAATAGAAGTTTTTAATTCGTTTCATGATAGAATTAAATTCACGTGTGAACGAACCAAGAATGGACATTTGAGTTTTTTGGATGTCGAATTAATTGTTGAAGGGGACAATATTATTATTAAATGGTTTCACAAACAATTTTAGTTATTTATTTTGTTAGGTATATAAATAAAAAAAATTTTATTAACTTGACCTCAATTACGGAAAAAATTTCTAACATATATAATTATTATATTTAGATTTGTAAAGGTAGCACTGAAGATGGCTGAATGATTAGCCGAAACGTTTGCTACTTACGAAATACATTGGTTACAATAAAAGATTTCAAGAACTACAATCTTCTTTGGCTTGAGATCCTCCTGCTATTCCATCGATTAAAATAATATACACTGCCAGTCAAAAATTTTTGGACAAAAGATATAATTGAATTTTTAGCTTGATACTTTGTAATTTTCTTCAACCCACGTAACCACATTTAAAATAAAAAATAAATATTTTCAAGAATGTATTGACATATTGACAAGAATGTATTGACATATTGACATATTGAGGACGTATATCCTCATTGAAAGATTTACGGAAATAAAATTTTAAAAAATAGTTACGAAAAAAATACTTATTGTCCAAAAACTCTTAATTAGCAGTGTACATTTTTATTTATTAAATTGTTGTCTCACTTATATTCTATGGATTTGTTAATATGCACAGAACTATTCAAAATTATTTTGATGTACTGTGGATCTCCTAAAAAAGCAAATACTCTTGGACCTAAATATGCACTTGCTATCGGTCCATATTCATCTCATATTTTAATCCTTCAGTAACAACAGTGTTAGGAGACATTCCTAAGGGCATTAATGCATGACCAACAAAGGCACGGATGGTGAGTCTAGAAAAAAAGAGATAAAATTTAATTAAATATGTGTGGTAGGGTTTACCACAGGCGGGCCAGTACGGGATGTGTGAGGATTGAAAGATTCTCAATGTTCTCTTTTGTGTGAATTAATGTTTATTGCAAGAGAGATGAGACCTGAGAAGTCCCGATCCTGAGCTCGGTCGTCTGCGTGTTCTTCGCCTCTTCGTAGAGTGTACTTTCAAGCAATAGCTTATCGCTCTCTAATTCTCAGCATTTTTATACATGATCGTTATTGCATCTCTACCTCCGAAACAAGAGCCTATCAGATCTCGATATTCTTTCGAATTCGACTTGTTATGGCCCGACGGCAGGGATCACCGTTTTACATTATGATACAGGCCGTTTGATTACATTATATCTCCGCGTGACAACCTTTTTCAAGACAAACATAACAAATACAATATTGCTGCGGATCGTCGAGACTGTAGCGATTTTAATGAATATATTATATAACTGCCTACATATGATTGTATAAATTTATTTTAATAAAGATTGTATCATGATAAAGTATAGTATACATTATACATCAATAAAGCCTTCTGATTTAAAATTTTGACTTTAAACTCAGTTTTGGATTGACAAATTTTGTAGCCAATTAACGAACTATTGAAGGTTACGAGCTATTCATTAATAATAGTCATCAAAATATGTAGATACAGAATATATAGGTGTGTTCGACATGAAAATGCCTAATCGAAAGTATAATGACATCGCATGTAAAAAATAATGTTCAAGTTAAAATCTTTAACGGGATGAGACTTAAATGAGACTTACTCGATCTCATTAACATTGCATTGTGTTGTTTGGCCCCGATTTTTGTGGACATTTTGAAGAATGGTATATTTTAAATAATGTAGTATTTTTATTTACATATAATTTACATATAATCATATGAATAGATGAAAGATATGTGGAGACAGAAAAGAAATGAAGATGTGCGTCACCCAGGTAGCACATGTTCGTTTCATATACGTCTCCTAAATGTATCTAATGTTTTCTAACCATCAAGCATCAATAAGAGACAACTTTTTGAAACCACTCGACTAAAACGTTTTTGAAACCATAATTTAAGAAACGTTTTTTCACGTTTTTAAAAAACAGAAAAATTTTATTTGTGTTTTAATTTTTTTTATTTATTTTTCTTTAGTATAATGTTGTTTAAATGTTCTTTAAGAATTTAATGTAATAAAAGTTTGTTCTCAACTACGAATAACCTTAATATCCGAATTGCGTTTTCGCGTATTCAAATAATAACAACCCTTTCGTAGTAATAATAATGTTCATTACAGATCAACACAAATTAATCGTTTGTTCACCAACAGTTTTGAACTCACGCAAACTTTATAATTATTGATCTCGATTTACGAGATGCGACAACGCCTAGGGACCTAAATGGTCCTGAGTCGCTGGGCAACGCCTTGGGACTATACTAAATGTCCTGAAACTTCACAGAAATTGAGTCGCTTGTAAAGAGATCCGAACGCTTTGGAGATTTAGAGAATACTGAACTACAATCACTGCGCGACACCGAACTTATATCCTACTCGATCAATGGTATCAAAGCGCGTGCCGAAAGACTTTGTAACAAACCGACTAAGGGTACCGAAAAGAAAACTCTCTAACAAGCCTTACGCATATGTTTTTTATAAATTATCGTCGTGCATGACATATATTAACGCATACCATACTCCCCCCGTTGAGAGAGAATAGCGATCAATAATATTCATTGTATTTTATTAACGTATCGTGTTGTTGTTTTACGTATACATAAATCGCATGTTATCCTTACAGTGGAATTTTTACGCATATAATCGCATGTTAGATGATTACTCTTGCATCGGCAATGGACAGAGCAGTTTTATTGCTCTCTTTATTTCGCCTTTTGTAGTTTTGATAGTAGCGACCTGAGCAATTTTATCTTCATCGTGATGTAAGACTGTAATCCTGCCTAGCGCCCATTGCGTACACGGCAAATCCTTGTTTTTTATAAGCACGATTGTTCCGAGCTCTGACTTGGTTCCATTGCTAACCCATTTATTTCGTTTTTGGATCTCGTTCAAATACTCCAAATGCCAACGAGACCAAAAGTCTTGGCGCACCTTTGTAATATGCTGCCAGGTGGAGTCGGTTGGCTGCAACAGATATTAAATTGTCCTCCGGTAGAGTCGTCAAAGGTTTGCCGATTAAATAGTAAGCCGGAGTCAATGCTAATACGTTGTTCGGATCTGACGATATGGCTGTAATTGGTCTAGAATTGAGAATACCCTCGACTTCGACAATAAATGTATTGTCGAAGAATTGAATATATATATATATATATATATATATATATATATATATATATATATATATTGAATTCTTCGAATGTAAAAAGAGAGTCTCCAACTATACGTTTAAAATGATGCTTGAAAAGCTTCACAGAAGACTCCCATAATCCTTCAAAGTGAGGAGCCATTGGCGGTATAAAATGCCATATACGATGATTGCTCGAGAATCTATTTATTATATCTTTGTGCTGATCAGAATTGAGTAGTGCATATATTTCTTTCAACTGGTTGCGTCTACAAAATTAGTCCCGTTGTCCGAATAAACGTGTTCTGGCATGCCGCGTCTCGATATGAATCTCCGGAATGCAGCTAGAAAATCTTCAGTGGATAAGTCGCTCACAATTCAAGATGAATCGCTTTAATAGACATACATACAAATACGCATACATATGTTTTAATTTTTGTTTGATTACGGTACTTTCTCTCTTTTATGAAAAATGGGCCGCAGAAATCAATGCCTGTATTCGCGAAAGGCGTGGCTTCGCACACTCTAGCCGGCGGAAAATCTCCCATTCTATATTTTTGCCTTGGCGTCAAATCGAAAGCAGCACACACACGCACGTACGACCTTTTTTACTTGATTCCGACCAGCAGGCAGCCAAAATTTTTGCCTTAAGAGATGCAGAGTTGTCTGGATGCCGGTGTGATAATGAGTCTCATGGGTTTCACGAATGATGCGATCTGTCAATGAATGTCGATTTGGTAATAAGATTGAGTGTTTTTGTGAGAATGCCAAACGCGATTTTCGGAGCCTTTCTCCCACACGAAGCAAACCATCTCTATCTATAAAGGGGTTTAGACCGGCGAGCCTACTCTTTTTTGATAAAATTTGATCACCCTTGAGTTGTTTAATTTCTTCCAAAAATGTTATGCCTTGAAGAGCTTTCAATATTCGTACTTCGGCATAGTTGCTTTTCTCTGCGCATAAGGCGCCTGTATATTTATTATTAGACCGCCAACAAAGACAATAGGTTATAATCCGAAGCAATTTCGAGTATGATGGATATTTTTCCAAAAATTCGAGACTATGTGAGGTCGCAATCAAACAAATGTTCCTTTTTAATTCAGTTTCAATACTTTTATTGCTTGTGTAATTTGTATGGGCCACCTAATTTCATCGTCTTTTAACCACGACGGCCCTTCGTTCCAAGTACGATTCTGCAAAAAAGCACGAGGTGTTTGCCCCCTTGATATCGCGTCTGCTGGATTATTTTCCGAACTTACATGCGGCCAAGAACACGAACCTGTGATTTCTTGAATCTCTGTGACTCCATTAGCTACGTACGTATTGAGTAAATGCGGTGACGTCTTCAACCAATGTAACACGATGGTTGAGTCACACCAAAAAACTGTTTTGTTAGGATTCAAACCTAATGATTTGTACGTTTCGCGATATAGTCGTGTCAAGAGTAACGCTCCGCAAAGTTCTAGCCTTGGTATCGTAACAGTCTTTATCGGTGCTACTCGCGAATTGGCGCATACTAGTCTGACTATATTTCCTTGTTTACTTTTAGAACGCACGTATAAACAGGCGCCATAACCGATGTTACTAGCATCACAAAATCTGTGAAATTGTATATCACCGTAATCTTCTGAAAATAATTTACGTTCAAAGTGAATTTGACTAATCGATTGTAATTGCTGAACGAATTGTAACCAATCGATATATATATACATATATATATCTTGTGGAACGGATTCGTCCCATTGTAGTTTATACCGCCATACATTTTGCATTATCCTTTTAGCATAGAGCACTACCGGTCCCATTAATCCAAGCGGATTAAAAATTCTCGCGATTTCAGACAATATATGTTGTTTGATTACCCTTTTCGTTATATTAATAGGATGCGCGGTATAACATATTCTATCGTTGCGCACATTCCATGTAATTCCTAATGTTTTGAGCGAACGATCTGCATTTAGTGAAAAATCCGCGTGTAACACTCCTGTAGATAAATCACACACGACTTGATTATCGTTAGAGGTCCACTGTCTTATATTAAAGCCGCCTCTAGCTAATAGCGCGATAATTTCGTCTCTGATAATTCGAGCCTCCGCAATAGTTTTTGCACCGGTCAACAAATTATCGACATTGCGACGTGAACTAGCCTCGGAATCACGCCAGATCCGAGGGAGCACGCCCAATGGAAATCGGTAACCGCGGTACTCCACGATCTTCGGGAGTTGGGTAACTTACGCGGCGTCGGCAGTAAATGCACGACTCGGTAACTCGCAGTATCGGCAATAAATGCTCGATTCGGTAACTCGCGGTATCGGCAATAGATGCTCGACTCGGTAACTCGCGAAATCGGTATCCGGAAATGGGCGCCAGGTGCGTATAATCGCACCACGGTAACGATAACTTCAATAATTCTTTTAATATGTCCGGCCACTCCCCGCTCAGTATATGGCAGAAGGGCGTAGTTCTTTGATTTCTATTGGAGATTCTGGAGAGGAGATGTCGTCAGAAAAACACCACTTTTAACAATAAAAGTTATTAACACTTATTATTAAAAAATCGTGAATTAACATAGCTCAACAAGCTTTAGAACCTCTTTAAGAAAGACGGTTTCGCACGCAAATCAAAACATATTCGCCAAACAGGCGTCACAAAAACAATACTCAAAGCGATAACAATACTTTCAAGAACAATACTTTCAAAAACGATATTCCAAACGGTATCCAAGAACGACACTCGAGAAACGGTACTCGAAGACAACAGTCGAAACGGTACTCAAAACGATATTTGAAACGATACGCAAAAAACGACAATCGGCAACGATACGCCAAACGATACTTAGAATCGACAATCAAAGCGGTACTCGAAAAGATACTCAGGGAACGATACGCAAAACGGTAGGTAAAAACGTTACTTACGACGATATTCAAACACAAAAATCGGAACGCAAAACGACAATCAGAAGCGGCAATCGGAATGATAAGCCAAAACAATACTCAGAGAAACGTTACAGTAACCGATACGGCAATAGATTTGCCAGATACGTTCCAGTCTCCTCCCAAAACTGCGACCCCCGAGATTCCGCCAAGAAACAACGCTCCAGGACAGGCCCCAAAACGGTAACACCGTAAGACACGGAGACAGAGGGAGTCTTGCCAGACGTCCAGTTTCTTTAAAGGCCGAATCCGGAATCTCGCCCAGAGACGACGTTCCAAGGCCAAATCCGTACTAACGGTAATATATGGATTTCGGTAGCCGACAAAAAGGTAATCTCGACAGTAATTTCGATAGAGGCACTCAAGTTTCCGCGACGAGTTGATCGTTACGCCCCAAGGCCGAATTCAAACTCTCGCTGCAAAACGGCACTGCGCTCCACGCAAATTCCGCGACTCGAATTCTCTATTAACTTTATCAAACGGTATTTTCTCAAGACCATGGTAACATACGGTAACAGGTAACTGATAACTCCGGTAAGACGAAGACAGTAACAATATAATCCGGCAAACGATAACTGATAACTCCGGTAAGACGGAGACGGTAACAATATAAGTCTTTCTCGGATTACGAGCGTTTGGACTGTCGACGGCTCAGCGCCTCGAAGAGGGCTACGGTAACACGGTAACCGGGGCCAGCTAACCTCCGACTCAGAAATTCACGGGAAGCGATATCGGCACTTCTTATTTCGATACTCAAGAATAATTGGTATTTTAGCGGTAACTGTCGGTAACGAATGTGTCGGAGGCGTCCGCTTTGGCCGGTATTACAAAATTATATCTACCCTGGGTGATGGCCTTACAAAGACGGTACGGCTACGCTCGTCGGGACCCTCCTCTGGAGCTGCTCCTTCCCGGTTGCTGGCTCGTCAAACAGTGGTTTCTCTGAGGTTCCCCTGGCCCATGTCGAGTCTCCACGCATCGGTCAGCGCACTCTGTTTATAATTTTTCCTCGAGTCGCCTGTCGATCGTAAACAGCTCCGACCTCGTCAATTGTTTATTCTTTATTTGTTTATCCTTGCCTTCTTGCTCGCCAACGGCCGATACTTCAAAATAAGGGCCTCTGAATTTGCCGTCCTCCGGTTCGATCTGCCCGGCTGGCCAGGCCATGGCTACATCGACCGTCTGTTTGGACTCTCGGTGATGGCGGCAACGTCTTTCGGCATCCGGTTGCACTGCCATGCTCCCTCTATCTGGGCCTTTGTCGGGGCTTCCCCGTAACCTCGGTTCTGCAAAATTGGAGGATCGGTAACTGCTACTATGACAATGTTTAACGCGAGACCCGATACATGACCTTGGTTTCGTATGTTTTCCAGGCTTCCTCTTTACTGTCGAGGTCATCTTTCGAAATCCCATGGCGTTCGCTTCTTCTGGACGTTAGTTACACAAAACGATAAATTGGCCATACACCCTAACGCCAAAATCTTAAGTTTGTCGGTAGATTATAATAATTAAATAAAAGCGCAAGACCCGTCGAAGCGGAAGAAATCGCTCCCCTCTCGACCGGAGGGGACGCAGTTCCAAATTCCACCCCCTTTGGCCGGGCTAGTGCCCTTGTGACGGGCGCGACGGAAAGCGTCACGTCACAACATATAAATGGGTCTCAAGAACTTCTGACGCCTTTGGATACGCATAACATTCATCGTCCGCGAGTTGTTGTATTGTCCGAATTGCGAGAAACGGTGATGACGAAACACCGAACGTGAGAGTGTTAAACTGAAAGGTTTCTATTTTCCCATTTACGCGTCAAAAAATTCTTTAAAACCGCCGATCATCTTGTGTAGCAATACTTGACAATACATTTTCTCTATGTCTGCTGTAAGAACATAATTATATGTGCGAAATCGTACTAAGTGTGTAAACAATTTATGTTGAATTGTCGGCCCTACCATTAACACGTCATTCAATGACAGACCGTTACTCGTCTTTGCAGACACGTCAAATACTATTCTAGTCTTGGTGGTATTGCTTGATTCTTTAATTACGGCATGATGAGGCATGTAATAACCATCATTACCAGAATCGTTTATCATCGACATATATTTTAAATTGACATATTTGTTAATGACTCGGGTGTACTCATTTTTTAATGCCTCATTTACATTTAGTTTATGTTCTAATGCATATAAACGTTTTAACGCAATACCATGCGATTCGCCTAAACGCTTGTTTGATTCACGAAACGGTAATCGAACGACGTAGCGTCTCTTTTCGTTGCGATAAATATTTTCCGAAAAATGCACCTCGCAGCGTATTTGTTCTTTGCTCTTTGGCTTATGTGTCGCGATTTCTTCTATTTTCCAAAATTTTACTAATTGTTTTTCTAAATTTGTCACGCAAGATGTTAGTTGATTCGAACAAATCTGTGACGACGCGTTACCTGCAACTACCCAACCCAATCTGGTTTTTTGCAGATATAAGTTAATCATGTTCCTTATGTGATAAGTTAATCTGTCCAATCAAAAACAACGATAATGATGTACCGGAACCTAACAATAAGTCGATAGAACGTGGTACATGAAATTCCGGATCTGCTAGCTTAATATTCGAGGGTATATTGACTGTATCTCGCGGAAAAACTTCACTTGGAATTAGATCCATAATAGTTGATACCGTTAAGCATGTTAATGTTTTAGAAAAATTGTCATGTAACAATTGAATAGTGAGTTGATACCCCGTGCATATGTATTCGTATCATTAATTGCACCAATCGGTATTGATTGCTTAATAATTTGTAAATTCAAACGTTTTGCAACGGCTTCTGTAACAAAATTCGCGGTTGCACATGTGTCTAGCAACGCCCGGCATTTAATGACATTACGTTTATTATCGCAAATTTGGACTAATGCACTCGTCAATAATTGCGGGGCAAAGTAAGATATAGTTGCGAGATTCGTTGTTCTGTGGTCAGACAGCTCGGTAAGTCATTTGGGTGTAGACGTGTCGGACTTCGCATTATCGGGCTTCGCTACGCCTTTCTCAAAATGCAAGAGTATATTATGACGTTTCTGGCATATTGTGCAGTTTGAAAATTTACACGACGTGCCTATATGAGATCGCAAACAATTATAGCACAATTTTGTATTTTTAATCCTTTCAAAACGTTCCAAAACTGGTAATTGTTTAAACTCCTTACATAAGTAAAGTGGATGTTGTTTAGTCTTGCATACTATGCAATTGCGTGATATCTTTAACAGGAGAGTTTTGTTTGAAAGGCCGTAGCGCATTCTTTTGGTTGGAGGATCGCTCTTGGCCCTTTCGGTATCTGATATTTTCGTTTTCTCGCGACGCGACGCACTAACAGCGGTTTTGTACAAAAATTCATATAATTGATTGGGTTTAAGGAATTTGTCCTTTTCAAGATTTGCTTCCCATTTATCTAATGCGAATCTTGGCATTTTATTTTCTATAAGATGTACAATTATTTCAGAACCAACGGAGACTCCTAACATATTTAGCTATGTGTTGCTGAGAATCATCAGCGAGCTTCATTAACCCGCCCACACTTTCTTTCTCTTGACTGGGAAGATTTACTAACATCGCGAGGTGCCGCGAAATCAACATTCTTTTGACTTCATACGACCATTCGAGCAATTCTCATGCGCTAGAATAACTCGTCTCGTCGACCGAAAAAATCTTTATTTTATTAGCGGCGTCGCCCGACAATGCCGATTTCAAGTAATATAATTTATCCACTTTCGATAAATCCGACCGAGACCCAATCATGCTGGTAAACGCATTTTTAAATGAAAGCCAGCTTTTGAACTTTCCATCGAACATGGGTAATGGAGCTTCCAGTAATTTTATTCGACGTAATTTCACTGATCCAACCGAAGAGAATTATCATCGACGCGAATATCAATGCTTGTTGAAGCATTGTTAATGTTCGCCTGGGCTGCTGTATTTAAAATATTTTCAACTCTACCCGCAAGCACGTAAAATCTATCTTAAATATATGCAAATTCCGTTTCATGAGTATCGTTCGGATCTAACACTGCGAGTTTGTCATGATATTCTTTAAACGCGTGATACAATTCTGTTAAACGAGCCATGCGTAGTTTTAAAGTAACATTATCGATATTGCCTTTGTCGAGAATATTCACTAGACCAGTAATTTGAGCCTTTAATGACGTGCGCACGAGAAGTTTGAGTTTGTCAGCCATATTACGATTCGCGAGAAATGAATTGGACGACTTCACCTAATTAGTTATGTTGATGCTAGTCCGTTCCGCCTATGTACAGGGACGGCCGCTTGCAGTTCAGATGTTCCGCCAATGTATAAGAACGATCGCTTGCAGCTGCGATAATGTGGTCTTGATCGTGAGGATTCAGACCTCACAGGAGGCATCAAAAACTGTTCTCAACTACGGATAACCTTAATATCCGAATTGCGTTTTCGCGTATTCAAATAATAATAACCCTTTCGTGGTAATGATAATGTTTATTACAGATCAACACAAATTAATCGTTTATTCACTAACAGTTTTCAACTCACGCAAACTTTATAATTATTGATCTCGATTTACGAGATGCGATAACGCCTAAAGACCTAAATGGTCCTGAGTCGCTGGGCAACGCCTTGGGACTATACTAAATGAGTCCTGAGGCTTCGCAGAAATTGAGTTGCTTGTAAAGAGATCCGAACGCTTTGGAGATTTAGAGAATACTGAACTACGATCACTGCGCGACACCAAATTTATATTTTACTCGATCAATGGTATCAAAGCGCGTGTCGAAAGACTTTGTAACAAACCGACTAAGGGTACTGAAAAGAAAACTCTCTAACAAGCCGACTCACAATTACGCATATGTTTTTTATAAATTATCGTCGTGCACGACATATATTAACGCATACCAACATGTACTTATTACCACGGGCATTCCGCTAGCAAACAGTCAAGTAGAAAGATTAAATCGAACCTTGATACTAATATTAACAAAATTGACAGCGTCTCGGCCGGAAAAATGGTATAAATATTTGGATCGAACGCAGCAATATCTAAATGTGGTATTAAATCGAAGTACGAGTAAAACTTCATTCCAACTAATGTTCGGAACTGTTGAATATTACTCTTATGCTGGCAGTTAGAGGTTCTTAAATAATGTGCGCACTACAGAAGTTAACGAAAAAGTTTATTATACAAAAACGCAAAAGAAGACTCTGTCCATAGTGACGTAACAATAATAATAAAAAAAACTTCTACGCACACTCGTCAATCAGAGTGCGACACTATCGCACGCACTCGGCACTACACTACACAGTTGGAAAATTTGTGTTTTCTTGTTAAAAAATATGCCGGTTAAAATTTTTGTGTTAAATATGTAACACATTCATATGTTAATTTAACATATTGCTGTTGTGTTAATTGATCTCAAGTGTTAAATTATGAAAACAACTAAGAAAAAGTGTAAAAATAACATAATGTGCACATATTTTTTAATTTTACACAATAGATATGTTACGTACTATTAGTGACAGGATTTATCTGTTAAAATTCACAGAAAAAGTATGTTGATTTATTCTTATAACGCAGAAATGAGCGCTACTACGCAGATCGTCATTTGTTGCTGTTACTTTGACGTGTCTCGACGTGTTTCAGTAGTGTCTCAGTCTCAACGTGTTCGACGTGTTCAACGTATCTCGACTTATTTTGAGTGTCAAAAATCTACTTTGTCAAGTACGTATATTATTGATTATCATTATATTTTTTTACTAAAATTCTACGTTATTTACTAAGTGCTAATAGTATAGTATTATTCTATATGATGCATATATATAACCAATGTCCAAATTCATAGACGGATTTTTCTTTTTAATAGCTTCTAAGTGTGATCAAAAAATATTAGTAAAAGAAAGACTTTTGAATTTGAGTTTAAATATGTATTTTAGCCTTCAAATGATACTCATTACACTACATTCTTGCAATTTAGCAGAATTTACTAGATATTTAGTATTAAACTTTTCATTGTGATTTTGAATGCAAACATTGAAATGAATGCAATATTGAAATTTGTTTATAATTTATAGGTTTTTGTCTGCATAATTAATAATATGGAATTTATTACACACACATAACCAAGATAAACAAACTAAACATATCTATATTGCGTATTACAATATGTTGATGATAAAGTATGGATTAAATTGGAAGAGCCTTGTTTGTATGAAGATTTTGTTCGAGAAGGTTTCTTTTCTCAATTTTTTTTTCTTATTTCTTTCAATTTCTTAAATAATTTAAATAATAGTATAATTATACTAAACTATTATAAATTCATGTTATATTGTAGCTAAAAGAATATTTCCATTGTTAAATAATGTGGATTTTATTTTTACTGATGTATCTGATGCCAGACTTGATCTTCAATTTTTAACGGAATTCGTTCAAATAAGTGCACGAGGAGTTATATTAAAGATCAAACCTATAACAACGAATTTTCTCGATATTTGTAAGAAGTTTTTATATATTGTATTTTCAAATTTTTGAAATTTTAGTACTTATACTGATTTATTTATTAAAATTATTTTTATACAAAATAATAATTTTTATAGCTGATTCTCATTCATTAACACCTACGGTATCAAATTCATTATATTCTCGCACATCAACACCTACTTCATTAAACATTTTGGATACATCAAACAAAGATGAAGAATTTAATGAACAATGTTCAAATGTTACCGATATATCGAATATTAAAGAACATACTATATCGGATTCTGAAGAACATGCATCTTGTTCAAAAAAACCTAAAGTAATACCTATTGAGAACGACGTAATATCAAAAGAGGTTTGTTTGAAGTTATTATTTTTATTAGCCCATTTATTATTGTTTATACTGTTACTTACTGTCAAAATGTTAAAACTTTAAATATTATATACATGGAATCAGTCACAAAGTTTTTTCATTGTTTTAATAGATGATTTTAATGTTGCATTAGATCAATATATTTATATTAGTTGTAATTTCACGTATGCATGTTTATATTCGGAAATTGACGTTTTTACACATATTTAAAAAAAAGTGTAAAGATTATTTGTGTTCATCGCGGTTGACACAAGTTTAAAAATGAAAAAAATAATGTACATTTTAAGCGTATCATGTTTTATTATGCGTTATTATTACAGTAAGAATAAAAACATAGTGCAAGTCAGAAAAAGGATATCGTACATATTTTTTTCTGATTTGCACTGCAGTTTTATTCTCACTTAATAATTTATTTTTTTATTAATATTTACATCCTTAATATGTTTTTCTTGTTTTCTTTGTTCTTTTTAGAGCTTATACAAATTGATTAAAAATTCATCATGTGGAGAAGAAATTCTCCAAAGTTATAAGAGTAATAAATACTTGCCTGATAAATATAGGAAATTATTAGTAAAATTAGTCGTTCATAACTTATTACAATATAAAGAGAAAGTTGGTAGACAAATCTTGTGTTCTGAAAAATGCAAATATGCTAAAGCAATTATTGAAGTTTTTCCAAATTTAAAAAATCCAGAAGGGAATTTGGGTTATGTAAGTGTATTCCGTTAATTATTTCTATGTTACAAGCAAGATTGAAGCAACATATTATTATAAATATTATAATAATTAATAAAAATATCATATTATTATAAATATTAATTTTTAGTATTGATATACTCACAAAATATCAATATTCTAATATTCTATTAATTCTAATAAACTTTTTATTAATATATTTGTTTATATGTTTATATGTTTATTTGTTTATATATTTATATTAATATATTGTTAATTTATTTGTTTATAGGAGCACTTTTATGATCCAAAAACTGGAAAGGGATATATCGCTTCACGATTATCTAATGTACAAAGGAAAGGAAATAAAAAAGTTACTCAATCGGACGAACTGAAACAACATACTGATACTTGCGTAGCTAATGAACCTGTGGATGAAACAGATGCTATTAAAGATGCAATTAATTTTATGAAGTATGCGACTATTGATCAAAAAGATAATATAATTAAAAAAGTGAAAGAGACTTTTAAAGTAAGGAGATACTTATATCTAAATGAACATTTTTTTGAAACATTTCCAAGATTTTTGGATATTCCTGAATTGGTAAGTTTTATTAATTAACTTTTTTTCAATAATTCAACTTTTAATAATAATAACAATTTATATTGCTTTAATAATCAAAAATAATTTAAAACATTGTTTTTTTAGATTGATATTGAATTTGAATTATTATTTCCACAAATAAATATAGATATTTTAAATATATCATATCCGGACTATGTTAATCATATCTTAAATGTTTATAATACCGAAAAACAAAACAGAGATTTACTTGGTAAAAATATTAATGAAAATTATTAATCAGAATTATTAAATTTATTATTATTAATATTTATATTTTTTATTTCATCCGTTATAGATTGGGATCGTGTTACAAATTCATATATTGCTCTAACGCAATTAGTACCCCCGACTGCTAGAGGAAAGAAGTCTGCAGCAAGAGAAAAAACAAAAAATATAATTAAAAAATTAATCATCTATATACAGGTACATATGTTGACTATGAATTTTATATTTTAAATCAATTAAAAAAAATGTATTCCGTTATTTGATTTACTCTTCTCAGAGTGCAACACCACTGAATATTGATGAAAATAAAAGTCAACCAAAGTTAATCGCAGTTGGGCCAAACAAACTTGCAATTGACCAATATTTTTTAAAAATTGATAAAAATTTGATTTTATTACCAACAAAAGACATTATTAAAGCTGTTGATTATCTTTTTAAAGCACACTATGTGTTTCACATTAAATATGACGTAGATTTACAAAATTTTTGGATGTTAATACAACATTATTTTTACAAAATATCTAGTAAATGTACTAATAAAGTTGTTAAAACTTTTACAAAAATTGAAAGTACAAGAAAAGAATCTACGCAACATGTTTAGTTCAATCATATGTTTCTTTTTTTTAAAACAGAATTAACACAATAAATATTCAGTCGTATTATTTTTATGAGGAAAAATTTTATTTTTTTTAAATTTATTAAGAGAAAGTTCTTTTATTTTATTTAAATGTTATAATAGATTAAAATATAATTGTTTAAAGTACTCGAGCTTGAATACTCAATTAAATAATTTTAAGATGTTGAAAATACTTTAAAATTTCTACAAAATTCAACAATTTAATAAAATATTTAAAAAAAACTATAAAATTTTAAGTTTAATAATAAATTACACAGTTAAGTTAGTACCTCGATTATTACATTCTTCTATTTTATAATGTCTTTAGAATGTTATTTGTGTACTTATAAAACATCTGAAATAAAACAAATATGTAACCATTTACGTAATCGACATATGTTATTTGATGGCTCTAATCTTTTTTTAAAGTGTTGTGCAGGTTGTCCTTCTGTATTAAAAACTTATAATGGATTCAGAAAACATTTAAAAAAATGTCAGCAATTACAAAATCTATCTTCGAGTTATGAACAATCGTATGATATTAATAATGATCCTACTTTTTTATCTATAGCTAACGATAATGATGCCGAATTAAGTGAGCAAGATGATGATAACTTTATTTACAATGATAATGAAGATATAGAAAAATATTTAAATAACTATGTTGTGGAAATGTATTCATTAGGATTACCAGAGCTTACGATAACTAAGATTCTTGAAACAACATCAGAGTTAATTTTTCCTGTACTTGAAAATATTGTGTCATTTCCAAATCTAGACGAACGTCAAAATCTTGCAGATAAATTTAAATATTCGTTCCAAAATCGGTTAACTAAATATAGTCGGAATAAATTGTTTAACGGAAATATAGTTCAGCCTATACGAGTGCCACATGGTATTAGATTCGATAACAGATATGACAATAAAGCTCAATGTTACAAGCAAATTCCTATTACTAGTACTTTTACGTATATTCCTTTATTAGAAACACTCAAAGTTTTATTAAATAATAAAGCTATCAAAAAATATTTTACTAGTAATATAAAAATAAATAATAATGTATATACACATTTTGTTGACGGAAATGTTTACAAAAATAATTCTTTTTTCCAAAATAATAGCAATGCAATTCAACTTCAGTTATTCTTTGACGAATTTGAAGTCTGTAACCCTTTGGGAAGTAAAACAAGTGTTCATAAAATTGGAGCATTTTATTTTGCTATTAATAATCTTCCTTTTTATATTAATTCGACTTTGGAAAATATTCATTTATTAGCTTTATGCTATAATCTTGATATTAAACAATTTGGATTAAATCCTGTATTACGTAAAATCGTAAATGATATTAAAATTTTAGAAAAAGAAGGAGTATTTATCGAATCTTTAAATACTTCTATGAAAGGCACATTAGTATCGTTAGCTTTTGATAATTTGGGTGGAAATATGTTACTTGGCATGAATGAGTCATTTAATGCTAACTACTATTGTAGGATTTGCACAATTCATAAAGAAGATGCTCAAAAAACTTGTACTGCTGATTATAATTTATTACGTACGTCTGAAAGTTTTATTAACCTTTTCAATCAACTTCATTATGCAAATAGTGATACAATAAATTTTTTTGGGATTAAAAATAAAAGTCCTTTATTTGATTTAGCTTATTTTAAACCTTGCGAAAATATAACCGTTGATATAATGCATGATTTTCTAGAAGGCATTTGCCAAAGAGATTTAAACTTATTTTTCAATTTCTGCGATAAATATAAAATTATTAGTTTACATGATTTAAATGACAAAATACAAGCCTTTGACTATGGTTTACATAATAGAGGTAATTTACCTAGTGTTATAAGTTTAAAAAAATCTAATACAATAGGACAACGTGCAGCACAAACACTTTGTTTAATTATTCATTTACCTATAATTTTACGAAATATAATTCCAAAACTTGATCAAAATTTTAATAAATGGAAAGTAATTTTATTAGTAATAAAAATGTTAAAAATTGTATTAGCGCCTAATATTACAAATAATATGTTAGATGAATTACAAATAACTATAAAAAAGCATCATGAACTTTTAATGAAAGAATTTTCTGTTTCTTTAATACCTAAAGATCATATAATTATTCATTATGTAATGATTATTAAGAAAATGGGACCTCCAAAAACTTTTTGGACAATGAGATATGAAAGTAAGCATGGTTATTTGAAAGACTTAGCTAATAAATTGAAAAATTTTAAAGATATAGCGTATACATTGTCCGTGCGTCATCAAAAATGCTGTCTCTTTGGAAAAATAAAGATTTTTCATCTTTTGAACCAATACTAAAAAATTTTAAAAGGCAAAATTTAAGTTCTACTAATTACAATGTTATTATTATGAATGGTTTACATATTTCTACTGAAATAGATATTTATGTAGGAAAAAGTGTACAGTTTCGAGGTACTAATTTAAAATTAAATAAATTTATATGTTCATCTTTTTCTAACGATTTGCCCAATTTCAGTAAAATTTTATTCATTTTTTCTGTGAATGCTGAAATATATGCTGTATGTGAAAGCTGGCATACTTTAAAAATATCATCCTCATGTTTAGGATACATTGTAAAAAATACATCTGTTTTATTTATACTAAAAATAATAGACTTACCATATACTAAAAATTGGGAAATTTATGAATGTGTAGAAAAAGATTTAGTTATTATAACTGACTACTTTTTGTAAATAATTTTGTGATAAATATGTTGACGGTGTCATATATAAAAATTTATGAACAAAATGTTATTTTTGAACTAAAGAAATATTAAATAATATTATATAATATATGAATATTATGAAGTAAGATTGTGTAATATATTATGAAGTAATAAATAAGTTTATTGATTAATATATATGTGTGTAATTTATACAAACCTGATCATAATTATATAAAATAAAAATTTTGTTACACTTACATATAGGTTGTTCTAGGACCACTGATAAAAAATTTAATGACAGATTTTTCGTAATATTTTAAAAAGAAAATTTTAATATAAAAATTTTGAGACTATTGTTAAACTTCTGTGCTATATAGTCTCGACATTTTTATATTATAATGTTTCTTTTAAAATATTTCACAGAAGCTGTCATTAAAATTTTTATGTGATCCTGGAACAACCTATATGTAATTGTAACAAAATTTTTTAACATTTTTAAAATGTTAAAATAAACATTTTTAAAATGTTAAAATAACATTTTTTTATGTTACTATTTAACATAAATAACATGTTATATTAACATTATTTTCTTGTTAAATCATAAAATTTTAACACAAAAAGTATGTAAATTTTACATATTACTTTAATCAAAAGTTTGAATTATTACATTTATAAAATGTAAAAATAACATTTTTCCTCAGTTAATTTTATCATTTCAAATATGTTGATTTTACATAAAATTTATTTCAAATTACTATGAAGTTTGCATTCATTTTGTGTTGAAATATTAACATAATAGTAGTGTCACCGTTTAACATATCTGTATTATGTTAAATTAACACAAAAATTTGTGTGGACCGTTTGGTACATGCGATATATGTTAAATTTAACACAAATTTTCCAACTGTGTACTGGCGTCAAACATAAATTTAAATCTAGTGTCAAACAATTATTTTTTACATGTAAAAATTGCAATTTTATATAATGAGCTATTTAACGAAGAAATTATTATTCTTAATGGGTAACCTGACTTGTGTCTTTTTGGCAACCCATACGTTTTGGGGAGAACCTCATCCGTTTCCATTAAATTTTTGTATTTGAATTTGTCTATATCACCTCTTTCCTTCCACCTGGACAATAGAAACCGTGAGTTTTCCGTTATTTTTCTCGTTGGATCTTTCTTTACTATTTGGTACGTATCAATATCCGAGAGCACATCCATCACCCAGACAGCACAGCATATCTAAAATACGTCCAGAGGATATCCCGAAGATATTTTTGGGACAACAGGACATCCTTTGGATATCCTTTGGATGTATTATGGACATGTGCTGTCTGGGCATTTTATTAGTATAATTTGTTTTGTTCAAGGCAACTGTGGTGTTCCCTTTATCAGCCCTTGTAAACAAAACGTCTGAATGTTTATTAATAAATTTTCTAATATGCCTAAGCCAATTGTATAACATCTTGTCGTTCTTATTGTTACATGTGTTAGATCGAAATATTCTACTTATAATCGAGATCACTTCGTTTCTCACGTAACATTGAACATCTTCATTACATTTCTCTATATTTCTTCAATGTTTTTTTTTTTAATTTTATTGCCATTATCTTTTTCTTAGTTATGGGTAAATTGAAAAAGTCTCCCAATTGCAACAATAACAGTACTTCTTTAGGAATAGAAATATCTGAAAGATTTAGAAAACATTTCTCATGAATCTTTTCAAACTTTGATTAATTATTAGAACTCTCACTAACTTTCATTACTGCTGCATTCAGCCAACGAGCTCAATTCAACAAATAAGTAACACTTTGTACTAAATAAGTTTGAATATTTTTTTTACTTACGGAATGAAATTTCCTTTATTTTCTTTCTTTATTAATCGTTTATATATAATTATTAATGAAACATTGATAGATTAATAATAATAGATAAAATACATAACATGACAACTGACGTCATCGTTCTCGTTTATCTGTCGACATAATATCTCATACGGAATAAAGGTACCTTTACTTTATTTAGCTATTAATTTTTTCATTTTGTAAACATGATAATTATTATCTATTATTATATTTTAATTTTTTTTTTACGTTTTTAGTAATGCAAATCGACGGAATTTGTTTTAGATGTTGATAATTCGACGTAATTCTTTGACCACTTTTTTCCATCAAAGATATAGATGATACGCAAAACGTATGTTAACAATGACAGAATGACCGATCAAAAATTCGATATCAAACGAATTGAACAATAATTCTAAATTGAAATACACGCGTTTCATCATTTTCTCTTCTTTTGATTCTTGTTTACACGATAATCTCTAGAGAATTATTTTTAAGAGTAACTTGCTGGCAGACAATAATGTTGTCGGCAGTAATAATCCGGGCCATCTTTCTTATGACACCACGTTCTATGTGTGGAAAATATAGGTCGATATTTATGCCAAGCATTTCTCAGCGTGGTGTGTAGGTAGTACATGAATCCTTTCGTCAGCAGTGTATACTACAGGCCTTCCACGGTTTCTGAAAATCATGAGCGACGTGCCATTCTGTCTTCATTTTTGATTTAAACATCAAGTTTTATATTATGTATAATTGCAAAAGAGTTGAATTCCCTGCATTTATTTACAATAAAGTCGATCTGTTTGCGTTTCAGCTTACAGAGTAAAGTATCATCGCATAAAATCACGTCATAATTATGCCTTTGCAACCCGCCGTTTTGCGACTCCCATGTTTGCAAAAACATCGTTTTTGTTTTACACCTTTAGATTTCTCTAAGCAAATAATTTGACAGGTGCTTTCTTTTTATTCACTCCAGTTATCATCTTCACAATACTCAAAGATGTACAGTGGTTCGATAACGGGCACGCATTCTCCGTCGTGACATTCCTTTCCGGGTGCACAATAAGTTCCTTCAAAAATGAGATTAATTAAGCTATAAACTATTTGAGAGATCAGTAAAAGGCAACGTACCTTCCAACGCCGATCCCGTGAAAGAATACAAATTATCGTGCATTTGCATTCTTGTTGCGAAAATATATTTCTCATGGCGCTTTGGCGGTCCATTTTCTTCCGAGCAAATCTTGATAACGTGAGTGGTCATATGCGTCAATGAGATCTTCAGGTCTCGTCTAATCTCGAAGGCACTTCTTTTCGTGCCAGAGTTCTTCAGCTATGTTACGGTTACATTCGGACCATGTCATTTGGTCTTGATGGTACTGCCCAAATGCTATTATGTATTTGTATGCATCACACGGAATTTTATAACTAGAATCGTGTGTTATTCTTAAACTTTTTAAATAAATGAATTATTCATTTTGACAATACGCTTTACTTTGCATTGATTATTCTATATAAATATTTTAATATTAAAATTTATTAATATTTATTATACTGAACAATTAAAGGAACAAATCTCTTAAAAAATTTCCTTTACTTTTTCATTGTAAAATAAATAATTCTTATAAAACGTATTATCATATTTACACTTGTATATTAAACTAATATGTATGTTAAACTTTATATATAAATTTACACATGATCGATCTCATGAGCAGCAGTGAGAGACGATGAAAAACCCGCGGTTATTTTATCCGCAATACCGAATTCTACTATCGCACACGATACAGTCAAGTTGCACGTGCTATTGCGGCTTGCTAATCTTATGCTATCTAAACCGCCTTGCTTTACCATATGAATATTTATTCCAGTTAGATAAAGACCAACGTCTCATTGATTCAGATCATTGTCGTCCGGAGGATTGCGAGTTTTCGCGAAATTGCAGAACGATTCAAGCAGTTTCTCATCGTTGCCGACAAATTTAACGATTGTTTATCCAAAACTTCCACATATGTACCAATGAAATATTGATAAAAACACACAAACTCGAATGATGAAACACAGCTTGGATACGATTCATCTAAGCTAATATGAACATGTGCAACATTTTCTCATCTTCACCCATAGAAGTCATGAACGTACGATATGCGACTTCGTCAAAAAAACAGCCAATTCTAGTTAATTTTTTTGCGCATCTTGTACATGACGTCGCTTAATTTCTAAATTATCCAAATTAGGAAACTTGAAACAGTAGATAATTGCGATAATCTTTTAATAAAATGAGATTTGCCAAATAAAATAGTAACTTCTTCTTTGGCGCAAAGATCATCCATTAGGACAAAGACGCAAAATCATCTCGCAAAGGTCCACTTTCCAATGTCTCGTCTTTCAGAAAAACGAATCCTTCTTACTTTAAAAAATATACATTGCGGTTCTTGCGTGTCATGCTTATATATCAATTAAAAAGAAATTGAATTTAAAAGTAAAAACTATTTGTTTTTACACGACACCTCTGACCTCTCCATGTTCATGAAAGTTTATGGCCGCAGTGCTGATATGATCTTTGTGAAGATAATAGCAAAGATCCGATGCGTATGATTGCGACAGATCTTCTGTGATGCCTTTTGCGTCATGTGTCCATACTTTAAACGTAGATACGATCTGGTTGTTTCTACGCAGGTTTAACTAAATCTGTTTTTCAAAGCCTTTCAGAGTTAACGTTTTAAGTGTAGGTGGTGTGTGTGTGTGTGTGTGTGTGTGTGTGTGTGTGTGTTACTCCTCGTGGGGACTAAAAAAATTCACATGATATTGGTACTCTAGAGGAAGGGGAGAAAGGGGAGAAGGTGGAGATGGAGTGGAATATCTTATGGAAGAATTTCGACGAGTGGGTAACAAATAGAAGTCTGGAGGAAAGAGTTCATCAGGAAAAAGATTTATTATTTGATCAACATCATCGGGGAAGGGTTGATTAGGGGATGGAGCCCTAGACTCAGGAGAGGCAGGTACGGGGATTATCTCTTCAAGAAATTCTACAGAAAGAGCTGGTGGGAAGTCGAGGTGCGGGGGACGAAGGAGACTGTATGTCATGTTTGTTTGTGAGTTGTCTCGATAGTGTGCATGTGCGTGGGCTTGGTGTAGTGGAGTAACGCGCGGCGCGACGGAGGCGATTAATTCTAAATCTAAGGTACGGAAACGCAAGCGACGTTATCCCGGAGATGCATAATAAACTTCTTAATATTTGGACCACTCGAGATCGACTCTGGCGTGAACGGCGGATGGTTTGAGAATGTGAACTTGAATCGTTCACTATAATAAAAAGAAAGAAAACCAATTTGAATCTGATGGTTTAACTCGAGGGGAAAGCGTGGGGATGTAATTAAAAGAAGAAAATTTAAATAGAGGGACTTACTGCTTGGAGATTGTTGCAAGTCTCTGAAGTTCAAGTAGTAGGATTGGTTTAGGCTGGGAGGAAGGGGGGGCCTCTGGCTCCGGAAGCAAGATCGGCGGCTTCTCTCACTTGTTGTTATTGATGATTGTTGCACGTTAACCGACACAGTTTTGTTCACTTTAAATATTTTGGCTTAGTGATTTTTGCGAACTGAGTTCTAACTGCAGACTCTAAAACTTTCTGATATATTATTCCAGAATATTCTGCTCCGGAAAGGGCTGTCACGGGTTTTTATAATTGTTACTCCTCTCTTTTACGTCCCTACTTAATAACTCCGGACGTTGGTCTCATGAAAAAATTAATTGGTTCTTCTGATCTCGGTGGAGCATAGATTGCTTACATTTAGAAGAATCTATGCATTCTATTGGTGGTACGTGAGTATGGTAGGGTGGTTTCTTAGTCCTTACGCAGTGTAATTTGATTGACAAATTTATAATCGCCCACGCTTTCGCAGTGCGAAATATCCGATCTGACAAACACTCAACCGGTGTCGACTTTTATGACTGGCACTATTTATGTTTATGCGAAAAATTCTTTTAGCGGAGCTGATGATTTGCTTGGTCTTAGCGTTTAGCGCTGCAGGAAGTTTAACTTGTGATCATTTAACATTCAATTTATGACGTCAGTTCTGTCAACAGTTTGAATTTAGTTTAAATTTAAATATCGCTCTTGTGAGTTAAATGAATTTTTTATTTGTTTATCGGAAGCAGCGTAAAAGAAGCTTCGTTAGGCTATGTCGACATTATTCAAACAGTTTAAAATTTATTACTTCCCGTGTTTGCCAGATACGGTTTCGTTTTTAATGAAATATAAACTCGCGAAGAAGAAAAGAATCGTGGAGTCCTATCAGGACGTAACAAAACTATTAAAATATATAGTGAGTGGCGTTATCGCATTCGTGGATTTTTTCTTTACACATTGTGTCGTACAGAATAAAAGTATCTCTACTTTATTGAGCTATTTATTTTCCCTTTTTGCAAACATATTAATTATTATTTGTTACTTTAATTGTTTATTATGTTTTTACTAATGCTAATTGCCGAAATTCGATTTAGATATTATAATTTGACGTAGTTTATTGACTCCATCAAACAAGGTATAGATGATACACAAAACAAATGTTAACACGACAGATTGTGCGATCGAAAATTCGGTACCAAACAAATTGACCAACTTTTCTATACTGATTTACGCGCATTTTATAATTTTCTTTTTCTCTGATACTTGTTTACACATGTTGATAATCCCTCAAAAATTCTTAAGAATAACTTTCAGGCAGACAGTAATGTTGTCGGCAGTAATAATCCTGGCCATCTTTCTTATGACACCACGTTCCATCTGGAAAGTACGGATTAATATTAAGGTTGAGCATTTCCAAGCGTAGTGCGTCGATAGTAGACGAATCTTTTTGTTGGCAGTGTACAGTACAGGCTATCCACGGTTTCTCAAAATCATGAGCGGCTTGCCATCCTAGCTCGAACTTAGGTGCTAGTTTAAGCGTCAAATTCTTAAACGATATGGTGGAAAAGTTACTGAAAAATTTCATGCATTTTATTTTGATAAATGAGTCGATCGTCTTGCGTTTCTTAATGCAAGGTAAAGTATCATCGCACAGAACTACGTCGTAATATGGCCCTTGACAACTCGTCGTTCTGCGATTCCTATGTCTACAAGAACGTCGTTTGAGTTTTACACCTTTAGATTTCTCCAAGCAGATACTTTGACAGGTGCTTTCTTTCCATTCACTCCAGTTATCATCTTCACAATTCTCAAAAATGTACGGTGGTTTGATAACGGGTACACATTCTCCGCCACGACATTCCTTTCCGGGTGCACAATAAGTTCCTTAAAAAATGAGATTAATTAAGCTATAAACTGTTCCAGCGATCAGCAACGGGAAATGTACCTTCCAATGCCGGTCCCGTGAAGGCATATAAATTATCATGAGGCATTTCGCATTCTAAGGTTTTGCATATATCAAACAACGAGACTACGTTTGCATCCTTGTCGCGAAAATATATTTCGCATTGTGCTTTGGCGGTCCATTTTCTTCCGGGTAAATCGTGATAACGTGAGTGGTCGAGTGATGTGTCACCTAGACGTTTCGGTTTCGTCTGATCTCGAAGACAATCCTTTTCGTACCAAAGTTTTTCAGCTATACCACGGCTACATTCGGACCATGTGATTTGACCTTGAGAGTACTGGTCAGATGACATTATGTATTTGTATGCATCACACGGAATTTCATAATCGGAATCGTGTCTCATTCCCAAACTTTTAATCAAATAAATTATTAATTTTGACAATGTGTTTTACTTTGCATTGATTATTCTAAATATTTTAATATTAAATTTAATTAATAATTATCATACTGAACAGTTAAAGAAAAAAATCTCTTTAAAAAGTTTCTTTGCTTTTTGATTGTAACTTAAACAATTCAAATAATTTTTATAAAACATATTATCATATTTAAACTTGTATGTTAAACAAATTTGTTAAACTTTATATATAAACTTACACATGACCGATCTCATGAGCAGCAGTGAGAGACGATGAAAAACCCGAGGTTATGTTATCCGCAATACCGAATTCTACTACTGCACACGATCTAGTTAAGTTGCACGCGCCATCGGTGCGGGATATTCCTGCGGTACTTAATTGCTGGGTACCTCCTTTCATCCAATAAATATTTAATCCTGTTAGGTAAAGACCAACGTCCCAGTGACGCGAATCATCGTCGTCCGGAAAATTTCGAGTTGCCGCGTAATTGCAGAACGACAAGAGCAGTTTCGTATCGTCGCCGCCAAAAACTGGCAAACTTAACGGTTGTTCTTTCATAATTTCCAAATGTACTAATGAAATATCGATAGAAACACCCAAACTCGGATGATGAAACACAGCTTGAATACGATTCACGTACGCTAATATCAACATGCGCAATATTTTCTCATCTTCACCCAAAAAAGACACGAACGTACGATATGCGGCTTCGTCTAAAAAAACAGCCAATTCCATAGTTAATTTTTTTTGCGTATCTTGTATATGACGTCGCTTCATTTCAAAATTATCCAAATTATGAAAACTTGAATCAGCAGATGATTGCGATGATCTTTTAATAAGATGAGGTTTACCAAATGAAATATTAATTTCTTCTTTAACGCAAAGATCATCGATTAAGGATAAAGACGCAAAATTATCTCGCAAAGGTCTAATTGCCAATGTGTCGTCTTCCAAAAAAACAAATCCTTCCTACTTTAAAAAATATACATTAAGGTTCTTGCAGTTCATGCTTATATGTAAAATAAAAGAAATTGAATATAAAAGTAAAAACTGTTTGTTTTTTACATGACACCACTGACCCATCCATGTTTATGAAAGTTTATGGCCGCTGTGCTAATATGACTTTGTGAAGATAATAGCAAGGATCCAATGCATATGATTGCGACAGATCTTCTGTAATGCCTTTTGCGTCATGTGTCCATACTTTAAACGTAGATACGATCTGGTTGTTTCTACGCAGGTTTAATTGGATCCGTTTTCCAAAAACTTTCAGAGTCAATGGTATCTGTAAATTATATAAGAATTTGAAAAATTTGATAATTCTCGAATGATATTTTGATAATTAAACAATGAACGAAGCAGTACAGTAAAACTCACGTACTTCTTCTACGTCTGTTGTATTCAATGCCGGCAGCAATATTCTTTCGATATCTTGTGTAATATTCGCGTACGTTTCATTTAATAACAATATTAACATCAAGTTTAATATGAAAAACATGTTTTTTCTTGCGTTTTTCAATTTTATTAATTGAAAATGTATTATTTACGTTTTTTTTATATATCAAATTACTTATGATATACATACGTTATAATACTCACAGGTTTATCGTATCTTCTGATCGCGTATGAAACACATACTGGCATTTAGTTTTAGATATATTATTTAGTTATATTATTTTTGTCAGTGACACTTATTGTATATATACCTTCTATGTCACATATTGAGGTGTCTCAATAAAATGTACACATTTGACAAGTCAACATCTGTCCATTTTGTTAAAATATTGTAATGAAACACTATACACTTTATTGAGACATCCTGTATATACGCGTTTTTCTTTTCGGTTTTGAATTGTATATTTCATTGTATATAATATTTGCTACAATGGAATTTTAGAAAATCCGAATTATGATCAATATGTGGGATAACACTATTCACAAACATTACTTACAAACAAAAAAATTTAATCAATGGCAATTTTAGACTGACTAAAACATAACGTTTTTAAGGCAATTTAGCGTTATAAATATCAAATTTAATATAAAAGGAAAATACAATTACTTACCGATTTACTGACAACAGAAAATATGTATATTGTATCTTATTCTGACGTGCCATATTCGGTTACCGAGCTCATGTGTTCAATAAATAAATAACAATTTGTATTAAATAATTTTAAAAATTATTTTATTTCGCAATAAAATTTAGTTTACGTTTTTGTTTATTAATCGTTTTTGTGTAGGTATTAATGAAAACATTGGTGGACTATTAAAATACATTAGTGAGTAATGTTATCGTATTAGTACATTTCCTCTCGACACATTGTGTCGTATTTCTCATATTGATTGTTAACAGTTCACCCGATCTGACATCATTAGATTTTTTTCTGTGGAGTCATCTGAAGCAAATTGTATGAACAAGAGCCCGCTTCACCCGAAGAAATTATTGCAAAAATGCAAATAGCTGTCCAAACTGTCGATGGACCAATGCTTCAACGCGTTAGAGCAGGCCTCGGAATTATTTCATCTTTTCAGCCGATTCTCGTGGTATACACCTCCTTTCCTCTCTTCACCGCGCGCGCGGCAGCCGCTAGGGCCAGCGCCGCCGAGCGTTAGGAGCGGCGCTATCCGATTAATGTTAAAAAAATTTATTAAAAATATTTTTTTCCTCAATAGCAATAGTACCTCATGGGTGACGTGGAAATCTATTAAAATATTTTCACATAATAAATTTAAAAATAAAAAAAATATTTTTAATAAATTTTTTTAACTTTTAATGATCAAGGAAGAAGAACCCAACATTTATCGGATACCGCCGCTCCTAACGCTCGGCGGCGCTGGCCCTAGCGGCTGCCGCGCGCGCGGTGAAGAGAGGAAAGGAGGCGTATACCACGAGAATCGGCTGAAAAAATGAAATAATTCCGAGGCCTGCGTTAGAGCAAACTTAATTCTTCGTGCGGAAACGTGCATTGAGGCTTGCAAGGCTCATTTTGAAAATTTACTTTAACAAGTCCTTTTTAAAACTAAAAAAATCCTTTTAAGGGTTAGCAATTTTTTGCAAAACAGTCTTTTTCAGGATTACTAATTTTTTAAAACGTCAGGAAACTTCTCATTCATAAAAATTAGTAAAATATTCCTTTCCTACGTTTCTCTAATTTGTAAAATATTAAATAAAAAATTCTCCTAAATATTATGAAAAGAGGATAAGTCTTTCATGTAAAGAAAAAATCTTTCTCTATTTTTTAACATGCTTTATGTATTTTCTTTTAAGCAACAAAAAGTTGTTTAAATGTCTAATTGTTATAATAAAATCCTCTTAAGAAACTTATTACTTTTGAGTAATTGGACAAAACCACTCGTAGGTGATTTGTTTTAAGATTTAAGTGTTAACGCAAAGATTTTTCTAAGGAAACAGATTGTTTAAAAAATAATTTTTGTAAATCACAGAGGAGGCCTCCTTTATTTTTTTGTATTTGTCAAAATCTTCTTCTCTATGTTGAGAATGATTACGTCTTGGCGACAATTGTCCGTTGTCGAAATTATCTGTAATGTGTTTCAAAAGTGTTGTAAGAAAATACCATTCTTTTTTTTTAACCGCGCGCCATGTTGGACTTAATAAGATGTTCTTTTGTATCTGCGAAATGTTATTAATAAATCTTCCTCTTCCAGATTGTCTTTTGTCGAGTAAAGACGTGTCTCGCTTCTTACCCTAACTGCGCTCAACAGGTTATGGGCTCAGTGTAATATATAAGAATAGAAAAAGTACATGTGCCGCGTGGCTCTGGATGAACAGCAATAATAAATCTAATTCGTGTGTGTCACAAAAGGGTATCGTGTTTGAATCACCGCGTCTTTCTTTTTCTTAACTATCTCGTACAGCATTGTAAAATTTTTCAAGATGGCTTCAAATGAATCGTGGTCGTTAATAAATAAACTAAGAGGAGCTGAAAATTATCACACTTGGTCTATGGCCATGCGGGCAATGTTTGATCTAAATGGTCTTGAGGGATGCATCATTACTGGTGAAGGCAAAGTCGTGGATGCGGAGAAGCAAAAAAGGGCCAAAGGAAGGATCTTGCTTAGCATCGATCAATCACTGTATGTACATGTTGAGAATGCCGAAAATACAGCACAAATGTGAGTAACACTTGAGAATTTGTTTCGAAATACTGGAGTTACACATAAAAACGGATTAAGACAAAAATTGATTAACGTTCGTTTAGAGAACTGTGAATCAATGTCCGATTATGTAAGTCAAATTGCAAATGCTGCGAATAAACTAAACAATATAGACCTCAACATCGATGACGAATTAGTTGGTGCAATTATGCTGGCGGGTCTTACAGACGAATTTAAACCGTTGGCGATGGATTTTGAAGATAGTGGAATAAAAACTACGTCTGACGCTGTGCAAACAAAATTCATGGACAATGCATACCAAAGGGAAACTCATGGAGCATTTTTTGGTAAAAACGGATTCAATGGTAAGAAACCAAAGGGCATCGATAGCAAGCCAAAATGCTATAAATGTGGCAAAAGAGGTCACAAGGCGAACCAATGTGGTAAAGAATTCAGGATTGATAAAACCGAAAAGATGACCAGCGCTGATGGCAAACCAGACAAAAGACAAAATAAGGACAAAAAGGAAAGTAATAACGCATTTAGTGCAGTGTTCTTGTCTAAAATAATGCAAAATCAGAACAATTGATATATCGCTAGTGCAACGCCTCAACATATGACACCTAATGCAAATTGGCTAAATGAAGTGAGACCAACATTGGTAACGGAAATCTTGGCAGCTAATAACCAAAGAATGGTTGTGACCGGCTCTGGAAAACTCACCTTAAGGATAAAAAATGAGAACGTAGACGTGAATGATGTTCTGCATGTACCGGAGCTATCAACAAATTTACTCTCTGTCGACCAAATAGTAAAGAATGGAAACATGATAATATTCAATGCTAATGGATGCTCAATCATAGGCAAGAATAGAAAGTGCATCGTGAAAGTAAAATCATTGGGTGGAGTTTATAGAATTTCAAGCGACTGCGCAGTCTGTATGCTTTCAACCAATAATAATGCGATGACATGGCATAGACGGCTAGCATATGTAAACTATGGGGATTATGTAAGATGCGAGACGGCGCGGTGGATGGCGTAAAATTTATCGATGGTGCTGAAGAGGTAAAACAATGCGAAGTTTGCATGCAAGGCAAATAAGCTCGACTTCTATTTAAAGCATCCCGAAAACGAGCAAAGCAGATATTGGACTTGATCCATTCAGACCTATGTGGACCAATGGAAACTGCTTCGATAGAAGGAGTCAGGTATTTTTTAACATTTGTCGATGATTTCTCACAAAATGTTTTTGTTTATTTTTTAAGTCTGAGGTACTCAAGCGATTCAAGGAATTAAAAAAAAAACTAATTGAAACACAAACCGACTGCAAGGTGAAATCAATTAGAATGGACAATGGAACGGAATACTGTAACAAGGACTTTGACACATTTTGCAGTAGTGAGAGAACTCAACACCAAACTTCAAATACATACACTCTTCAACAAAATGGCGTTGCGGAATAGATGAATCGCACGATTGTGGAGCGAGCCAAATGCATGCTTTTTGACGCTAAACTCGATAAAATTTTTTGGGCTGAAGCAGTCAACATGGCGACGTATGTGGTAAACAGATGTGTTAATTCGACTCTGGATGGCAAAACACCGGAAGAAATGTGGACAGAAATTAAGACTGACGTAAGTAATTTGAAAATTTTTGGTTTACAAGTAATGGTTCATGTTCCAAAACAGAAGCGTTCCAAATAGGATCCAAAATTGACAAAACAGATATTTGTTGGCTATGATCAAGGTACCAAAGGTTATCGATGTATTGATCCATTCACGAAGAAACTTACCTTAAGTAGGGATGTTAAATTCTTGGAAAACCAACAAAAATTATCAACGGTTATGAATATAGATGAAGATTTTAATTCAGAGAAGGATGAATCATCAATAAAAGGGGATGTTCAACCATCGAAAGATCTATACAGTGATACGGAAGACGATTCTTTCAGATCAGTCTCTGAGGAAATTAATACAAGTGACGAAGATTATGAGTTCGAAGAAACGCCGACGCTATCAAATCAACTAAGAAGATCGTCTCGTACACCAAAACCAAGAAACTTTGAAGGGTTTGTTACCTAACTATGGGTAATGAAAACGATGATCCGTTAACACTCAAGGATGCAATGGACAGATATGATAGTAAAAAATGGAGAACGGCGATTGATGAAGAGCTGAAGTCACTTGAAGAAAACGCTACTTGGGAACTCGTCGACTTGCCATGTGACAGAAAGACTATAAAATGCAAGTGGATCTTCAAGACAAAACGCAATGGAAATGCAGAAATAGCACGTTATAAAGCGAGGTTAGTAGCTAAAGGATACTCGCAAAATTATGGTGTAGACTACAATGAAACCTATTCACCAGTCGTAAGATATACGTCAATTAGATACTTGATAGCCCTGGCAGTTAAACATAACTTGAAGATAGATCAAATGGATGCCGTGACAGCTTTCCTGCAAGGTGATTTATCTGAAGAGATATACATGGAGCTACCAGAAAGATTGAACAATGAACAAGGCAAAGTATGTCGATTAAAAAAGGCCATTTATGGCTTGAAACAAAGCAGCAGAGAATGGAATAAAAAGTTCAAGAACAAGTTAAAAAAACTTTGGACTTATTCAATCTCGTGCAGATCCATGTGTATTTTACAATCAGAATGCATCATTGATAATAGCCATTTATGTGGATGATTTCTTGATTTTCTGGGCAAATGCTAAAGTAAAGGATCAGCTGAAGAAATCTCTCAGTGAAGCATTTAAAATGAAAGATATGGGAAAGGTAACCAATTGCATTGGATTAAGTATTACGTATGAATCTGATGCTATTTGTCTGGATCAAGCAAGATATACGAAACAGATACTTGAAAAATTTAACATGATTAATTGTAAACCTGCGGCGACTCCAAGCGACCCGAATCAGAAACTATCAACTGAAATGAGTCCAAAAACAGAAGATGAAAAACAAGAACTTGAGGGAGTACCTTATCAAGAGGCGGTTGAAAGCCTTCTATATCTGGCACAGGGCACACGCCCTGACATCGCTTTTGCTGTTAACGATGTAAGCCGTTTCAACTCCAATTTTGGCAAGAGTCACTGGACGGCAATTAAACGCATCTTTAGATACCTAAAGGGCACTATAGAGATTAAGGTACGTTATTTTAAGTCAGATAATAATGATTTAATTGGTTTTTCAGATGCAGATTGGGCGTCGGATGTAGACAAGCGCCGTTCCTGTACTGGGTACATTTTCCTGATGTATAAAGGCGCAATATCATGGATGAGCAAGCGGCAACAGACGGTCGCCCTATCAAACACAGAGGCTAAATATATGGCCTTGTCGGCCACAGTTCAGGAGGCATTATAGTTTAAAAGCTTCAGTGAAGGACTAAAGTTAAATAGTAAAACTGATGCAATAAAAATCAAATGTGACAACCAAAGTGCCTTAGGACTTGCCAGGACAGATGGTTTTAGAGCGAGATCCAAGCATATATGGTAGATGTCCCACATCATTACATTCGTGAGAAAGTAACAAATGGAATCATTAACTTGACGTACATTCCTACTGAAGAGATGGTGGCAGACAATTTGACTAAAGCAGTAAATGGACCGAAAATATATCCACCCCTTCAAGGACCTCCGTTTGATCTGAAACGCCCTGTATATCTTTTAGTGAATTAAAATCGTCAAAATTAAGGCTATCATTATTGCTGGTTATGATGCTATTTACTAGACGCCGTAAAAATAATAATAATAATCTACATGGATATGATTGCATACAAAAATATTATGTGTATGCATTTATCTACCTGATTTATTTTTAGATATGACGTTATCAATATCGACTTCTTTTAGAAAGAAAATCTTTTTAATAATAAGATAGAGATAAACGCTTCTTACCATCGTCTCCTGGTTCCTCGATGTTAGTGTTCTCCTGAAAAATGACACGCATTTAATCAATTAGAACACACATTTACATTACAAAAAGCTATGTAAATTACGCTCTCAACATGATATTCGATGATTTTACTATCTGTATTCATGCATCATATTTTAAAAGATAAAAATAAACACATATAATGTAAAGGCTCTGTAAATTTAACAAATATAATAGAATGGCATCAAGAACCGTAGCAGGATGTTAGTGCTAAATTTTTAATTTTTTCTTATAAGAATTTTTAATAAATTATTCAACAAGAGACAGTTAGATTGTACACCGATCTCAGATCAAGATAACTAATGTGTACGAAATTATAAGTATATTGTTCTCATATATCGAGAAACTTTAACTTACATATAGGAATTGTTGGAGAGAAAGAAAGAGAGAAAAAATATCAGGGCGCGAGTGGCTAAGCCGGGAATTGAACCCGGGTCTTCCGCTTGCCGGACGAATGTTCTGACCACTAAACTACTCAGACCCCACGCTTCTAACATTTATCTCTCATATATTAGGAAATCAACAATTCTGTAGGACATAAACGCGTGTTTACCCGCGTGATTTAAACACATATAATGTAAAGGCTCTGTAAATTTAACAAATATAATAGAATGGCATCAAGAGCCGTAGCAGGATGTTAGTGCTAAATTTTTAATTTTTTCTCATAAGAATTTTTAATAAATTATTCTACAAGAGACTGTTTCTTGTAGAATAATTTATTAAAAATTCTTGATTTCCTAATATATGAGAGATAAATGTTAGAAGCGTGGGGTCTGAGTAGTTTAGTGGTGAGAACATTCGCACGGCAAGCGGAAGACCCGGGTTCAATTCCCGGCTTAGCCACTCGCGCCCTAATATTTTTTCTCTCTTCCTTTCTCTCCAATAATTCCTATATGTAAGTTAAAGTTTGTAACATGAGCTTAACCCATGTCACTAGTCGCGCGATCGGCCACGACGATCGGCCACGCATCAAGCCGCCGGCCGCAATGCGTCACCGGAATGCGGCCGCCGAGTAGGGCGACCGGGTATATAAGCAATGCTGCCAGAAACGAGCGGCGGCATCACACTAATACAACCGAGAACCGATGACGTCACCCTATCCGTGTGAGCTCGACCCGGTCGACCAATGGAAGGGAGACGGCGTTCTCTTCCATTGGTCGACCGGGTCGAGCTCACACGGATAGGGTGACGTCATCGGTTCTCGGTTGTATTAGTGTGATGCCGCCGCTCGTTTCTGGCAGCATTGATATTATATAAGGCCGTCGCTCCGGCCAGTAGGCAGTGTTGCGATATGGGACCGGTTGTATGCGCATGTGCGGCTCTGCGCATGTGCGGTGATGGAGATCCAGTGCCGTTATATGTTATGTGTTGACCGTATGGCGGGACGTTTTGACATGAGAAGGTCTGGTGACTACAAATAAGGTAAGATTTATTTATTTACAAGCATGTAATCTACGGAACCAGCAGCTAAAAAACCAAGAAGTAAAAAATTTCAATCAATTTCAAAAAATTTAGAAATATTTTTAATGTAGCGGGGTAACGGTGCCTTGTTTAATTTGTATGAGACACTGTACTGACGCCGTATTGCCGCCCATGCGCATACAACCGGTCCCATACCGCAACACTGCCAGTAGGCACCGTCCCGGTCTGCAGTGAGCACTCTGCAGATCTCCCGAGCCACCGGGGAGCACTCCGACTCGGCTCTTCCTAGCAATCCATTTACCGTTCCTCTCGGGACAGGAAGCACTCTGTCTCCGCCGGGAGCACTCGGCATCCGTCTACCGTTCCTCCGTAGATTTACGTATTCTTTAGTTTGTATTCTTTAGTTTGTATTCTTTAGTTTGTATTCTTTGGTTTGTATTCTTTAGTTAGTATTTTTCCGCGGCGTATTCCGACCTTTTAGTTGCTCCCGCTCGCGATCGTTTCTTGTTCTGGGGCATAGCGGCTAAATTCGATCTTGCGCTCCCCCGCTTTTGTACGCTCACCTTGCGCTCTCGCTTATACACCGCTTATTATGCGCACTCGCTTGTTTGATGGCTACCGCTTGCCCTCCATAATTGCTTTACAAATGTATTATTACTCTTTTGTTTAAGAATATAGTTTTGTTACCCTTAATTGGTCTAGTTGATTGGAGTCTCCCTGTCTGACCGCTTATCCTGAATCCTGGCACCGGCGAGCTATTCCGCGCTTAGCAATAAGATCGCGAGATAAATTCGCACCGTTACAAGTTTCTCGATATATGAGAACAATATACTTATAATTTCGTACACATTAGTTATCTTGATTTGAGATCGGTGTACAATCTAACTGTCTCTTGTAGAATAATTTATTAAAAATTCTTATGAAAAAAAATTAAAAATTTAGCACTAACATCCTGCTACGGCTCTTGATGCCATTCTATTATATTTGTTAGATAAAAATAACTTCTGTTTTTCTTAAGGAAAACAAATAGAAATCTTTATGTTATATCAATCTAAAAAATATGTAATGCGAGAAGAAAAAATTTATTTTATAACTTATAAATTCTTTATTTTTGTAATTAAAAAGAAATGATACAAATGTATTATTATAATTAAAATATTAATTTCCAAATTCCGTGTTTTTTACGTAAAAGCGTATTTATCTTCGTTATATTACTTTTTTGCATAAAATAGATATTAATATTAAAAGAATGAATAAATAATATAAATTTATTTTATTAAAATACAAATTTCTAATTTCCAAAATTTATAAAAATTATAGAAGAAAGTTTGCATCGATTGTCATATAAAAAGAGTCATGATGGAAATAAAATTTCTTCAAATAGTTATAAAAGCACAATCAGAAGAAACAGAGTAAAGAGAAACAAAGTTTAATTTTCTTTAAAGTTAATATGTTATTACATATGTATCATGTATTACATATGTATGTATATTATTAAATATGTATTTCATTTATGTTCAAATGATTGTCACTAGTTTTTGTGATTCAAACTTTACAGTGATTTAGATTATAATTTGAGTTTTTGTTTATATATAAAACTATAAGAAAATATTAAAACAATAATAAAAGCCTAGAATTTAATTTAAATTGTTGTTAAATTTAATTTTAATTCTAGTCATCTAAATTTAGGTCTTTCTATTATATAACTTATAATTCTTTAAATTTATCTTTGAAAAAGTTATTAAAAAACTTATTAAAACATATTATTTAAAAACTTAAAATTCATTGCTTAGTGTTTTTTCTCATTGCCATGGGACTGCACCATTTTTTTCGAAATACGCGTTGAGTGCGTTGCTTCATTCTCTTTCTCTCTCACTCTACCATAACTTTTAAGCCTTATAATTCAAAAACTATTCAATGAAAAAATATTTTATTAGTATTTTGAAAAGCTCTCGAGATAAGCTACTAGAATATTGAATAAAAAATGGGGGTTTCCACTTAAAATTTTAAAGTTAACCTTGATATCTTCTTCATATCTGCTCTGAAGGTCAAATGGGTAGCATTATTTGATATATTTCTTGAAGCTGTATAACTTTAGTATAAAACATTTTCTTCTCAAATGTCTTATTTTCGAGACATTTTACCGGTTCTATACTTTTTGGACACCCTGTATATAATAAATTCAAGTCTAATGTTTTAACTCAACTCGCCGTTTCACAACTCACGTCAGTAGTGTTATTTATACATGCACAGCATATTGTTGTCGACAGTAATGACAAAATGCGTTGAAGTAAGATATTGTAGTGCAAAGACATTGCAAAATAATGCAGTGATGCATTTTCGTTGAATAATGATTTAAATAGATGCAAATTATTTATTTATTTTTTACTATAAAAAAGCTAAGTATCCTAAGAAGACGTTGAAGATATTACATAATTTTCCAGAGTTTTATTTGAGTGTACATTAACTCAATATTTCTTAAATCTTTTCACTACAATGTCTAAACAGGTATGTTTACAATTCTGCTCACTATATGTTCTTTATGTTAAAGCATTTGTGTATATTTTCTGTTGAAAATATTTAATGCACAATGTTAATATTTGTTGCAATTTGTAGAGATTACGGAATATAGAATGGAAGAGGCTGAAGAGAAAATCTAATAAGAATCTTAAGATCTTAGCACAGGAAGAATATTTTCAACATTGCTGAGAAGAGTGCTTATCACGATTTCAACAAAAAGCATTGTAACGAAGAGCAACAATATGTGCATAAAGACTCTAATATAGATATTACAATTCATAATGATTCAATAAGCAACAGTGAATATGGTAATGATATGATATAAACATTTTAATGATTTTTGTTCCATACATTGTTAAAAATTTAATAAGTTACCTTTCATATATGATAGTATTATACAAATAATTTATATATTTTGTTTTTATGGCGCATATTACATATTAACTCTTCCTCTTTTCACTAATTACTTTTTTAGCTTTATAAATATAATAACTTATGTTTTATAAACGTTTACAAAGAATGCAATAACGTGGGCCATTCATGACCCACACGGCCTGAGCGAAAAGTTACGTGAAAATGGCCCGGCATTCAATGTGTTAATATTTGAAAAACATTTGTTAATACTAAACACCGTTTTATGCCACTTTAAATCTGCATTTATGATATAATATAAACATATTAGATAAAATTAAAAAAATAAATTACTTTATTGTAATAAAACTGTGTGTGTGTGTGTGCGCGCGCGCGCGTGTGTGTTTGTTGTGTAATTTAGTTTTCAAATTATAATATCTAATATTATATAATGTTTATATGTGATATATGATTATATTATAATGATTATATAATATCACAAATACAACATTAAAGTGGCATAAACTGATGTTAGTATTAATATAAATCTTATTTCTGCAGGTGATCACGGAAGCAATTGTGATCAATTCATCACACAAGAAAATATCGAAGAAACACAGTCTTCTCACATAGAAAGCACAGATGCATTACAAGTATGTTTTGCACATAGGGGTAAAAAAAGAAGCACATATGAAATAGATGATGTTTCGATTATTGCTACTATTAATAGTAGAGAACTTCCAAGCAGCTTTGGGTGCCAAGAGTCACAAAATCAAAATAACTTTTTCTTTGATAACGCACTATTAATACTAGTAATACTGTTTCTACTAATAATACATTATACGAGAGAAAAGTTAATGTTAATGAAATTATTGGTGAATCTACAAATTCTGATTTGAAACTAATTCAAGATCTTGGAGTGTGGGCTGTTAAAAGAAATGTAACACTTAATGCACTGTCTCATCTGTTGAAAATTTTAAGGAAATATAATCACAAATTGCTTCCTATGTGTGCACAGATACTCTTGAAAATTCCAAGAAATACAATATCATTAATTAGAAAATTGGAAGGCGGTGGACAATTTTGGTATTATGGTATTGTCTCTGGTCTTAAAACTGTACTGTTCAACGAGATTTTGGAAACAATAATCGATATCATTGAAATTGACGTGTTTTTTTTATGGTTTCTCGTCCTATAATAGTATACGGCGATTTTTGTGGTCAATTGCTGGCTGCATAGCGGGCAAAAATGAAGTTCTTATTATAGCTATATGGTGTGGAGAAACGAAATGTCCACCAAACCTAGACACTTACTTGGAAGACTTTATCAATGAAACTTTGGAAATAATAAACGGTTTCATTATTGAGGATTGATCTTACAAAGTAAAAATCAGGAACATAATTGCAGATGCATCTGCTAGAGCATGGCTAAAGTGTGTAAACCAACATGGCAATAAATTTGCTTGTGAAAGGTGAGTATTACTAAATAAACACTTTTTCTCTTAAAATGTATGCAAATATAAAATAGTTTATTTTTAACAACTGTTTTTATTTTTGATTTATTTATTCTGTCTATGATTAAATATGTTTATTATGTCTTGGAATTTAAAAACTTTTTTAGCATTCTTTCTATTACTCAATGTACAAATAAATTCTCATTTTGCATAAAATCATAAAACTTCAAAAAAATTTATATAAGAAAAATTAACATTGAAAGAATAACGTTTATATTTATATTATTATGTTCTCTCAAATTATTACCTTGCAAATATAATGTGTAGATACCCAGATAACTAAATGCTTGTAAAATTGCCGTCATGTTGCTGACAACCGTTGAAGGAACTGCTTTCAAAAACATCGGTGTTATGTGTTTCCGCAATATGTAAGTTACGTTGTGCTCACATTTTTCAACAGGAAACAATAGCAAGTAGACGGCAACTTGTTGACATTGGTTTGCTGTCCCTGATGATTTAATTTCTGAGTAACATGATAGCAACTTGTTGCCATTAAGTTGCCATTTGCGATTTCACAGCAACTTGATTGCAACATGAGAGCATTTTGTTATCATCAACTGTCGTCCATAACGAACAGCAAGTGAACAGCAATATGACGGTAATTTATGATTAAATATGGATGATGTACATACATAAACATGATAACAACATAAAGCTTCGTAACAGGTTTTTATTGCTGCAGAAAATTTTTTTATACGGAAAAGTAGCATAAGACTATATAATTTAGTATTAGCCATTTTAGTACTTGTAGATACTAACTTACAGGTACTACATTGGTTAATACTAAATTATATGGTCCTAAATATACTATTTTTCCATAAGTTTGAATATTATAAAAAAGATTAGGTTCAGTAAAAAGTTATATTAGACACCATTACATATATGTATATATATAAATGACAAAAGTATCACATTTTATTGTTTAATCTTTGTATATAATTAAATATATAATAATACTTTAAAATACGCGACAGTACATATTCGGTGCCCATTTTTTCTTTTTTTTAATTTAATTTTCTTCGTCAATAGTTGCGTACTCATCATCATTTTGATTGTCATTCTCATCATTTTCATCGCCATTCTTATCGTCATTTTCATTGTCAATCTCATCGTTGTTTTCATCGTCATTCACATCTTTCTGTGCAGCGAGTTCTTTATTCTGATTTCGAAGCAGATTTTGTTGTGCCTTCGTTCGTTGCTTTTTACGATGCCCCATTTGTGCTGCGTTCCCGCGTCTCGTAGTTGCAATTCGGAGCCGCGACTTGCTCGTTCTCACCGCTTCTCCTACTTCGCGAAAAAATATATCTTGTGTTGGGGCAGCAAAGTTTGGGTTTAACGCCACTGCATCTGAAATTAAAGATTACACACACACACACACACACAATATATTCATTAAGTCCACATTTTATGGAAAGATCAAATAATTTATTATAACTATTTAATTTCAAAATTTATTTTTAAACTGCTTCAAATTAATTGTAATTATAATGATGGTATAACTAACAATATTTAAAAATATGTACGTGGAGGCCCAGTTCGTTAAAATCACAATTCATTTGGAGCAATTTAAATCCATAAATTGATAAATTTATAAATTAATATCATTTGTGAATTTGCACATTGTTTCACATTGTTTTAGAAAATATATGTAGCAAATTTTTAAAATTGAAATTATAACTTACCATATATTACTTTAATCAATCTGGTATCGAATAATGGAAGATTCCCACGCTCTCCCCATACAGAATAAAGTTGAATGGTTTCGTCCGATATTGCTTCCTTCATGCAAAATCTCACGGCATCATATACACTGAAACCTCCTAAGAATTTCAAATATTCGACCTGTAAAAAGAATAACATCAATTTATAATTCTTACAATATTCTTTTAATAATATTTATTACTGCCAATCCTCATATTAACATTATTGTCAATCTTTTATATAGATATTTTTACAGTATGGGTATAAAGACTATAATTTCATGTATTCAACTACAAAACCAACAAACTAAAGAGAACGTACAATATATTAAAGATCATTTTGCAAGTAATGAATATTAATACTCAATTTTAAATTGTGATTCAAACACGTAAAGACAAAATTGTATGTTATATGGACAGTGTCAAAAATGAGTAAAATGTCTTATTTTTGTTTTACCGTTTTTCTATCCTAACATTCTTATTTCTTCAAAATTAAAAAACTTACAGCAATCTCGTATTCCTCTTCCGAGATGTTATTAAAATCGATTACATCTTGTATTGATCGAAGTGGAAATGAACACGGCTTTGGAGGCATAATGTTCACTCGCTTTCGCAGCAACCTGTCCAACTTACGGTTTATCACTCTAAAAAGAAACAAGAAGTTCAATTTTTTTACATACTTATCAAATCTTATCAAAAAGTTTTTTATGTTATCAAAAAGTTTATTAATGTAAACAAAAAACTTTGCATGTACATATATTTTTATCAGTTTATTTAGATACACATATTTAATAGAAGCCAGTTCTCAACAAAAAAATAATTGAAAATTTGGCCAAAAAGTTTCTGAATTTTTTTTTACAAATATTACAATTTAAAAAAAAACACTTTTACTGTAAAATAAACAAAAAAATAGGGCAATTCCACTTGTAAATTATCAATTACCTGGATAAAAGTCTGTAAATATGTAAATATCAAAAGATACGGTAGTATCTCGTTGAGAATATATCCAAACATATATGTATGGATGAACATTGAAACAAAAATAAATTATAGTAAAAAAATTACATGCTTAAAGATAGGGTTTTTTAGTACTATACATATACTATAAAATTAAATTCAATAAACTAATTTTGAAAATGCTTTCGACAGTTACTTTCGAAACAACTGTAATGTGAAAGAAAAAAAATGCTTTCAAAGTTTCTTCTTATTAATTATCTCCTAACTTCCAAAAATATTGATTCTTTTCACAGCTTTTAACTGCAATTCCAGTTTTTTCCATATTTTTTTCAAAAATTGATTTTTGAAAAATTCTGCACTTACTCGTAATCTTCTTTTGTGGGTAACTTGCTAACTGTTTCGCAAAGGCGCCTGAAATTAAAATTGTACCACTTATTTATCTATATACCAAAATATATACTCTCTCTGTATCGATTTTTCAAAACGTTAAGAACGAAGTTAGAGCGGAGACATATTGTAGGCGTGTATGCAAATTTAACGTGTACATTAGACATTTACAATTATTTTTCTAATACAATATATATTATTATTGATAGGAAAAATTTCCTACGAAAAAGAATTTAACTTACATGAGGCTGGTCCTTACATCATCAGTCTGCAGTAAACGTCTGAAAGCATAATTTTAAATAACACAATTTTGTTTTGTGAAAGCATACATCAACTTATATGGTTAGAACCAATGTAACTGCGAATACGTACTGCATATCATTATTTTTTGATTCATCATTTCGATTATCGCGACTCACATTCAGAGTATTGATACTATTAGAATCATAATTAGATATTGGTCTAGAGGGTATCGTTGGAGTAGCATATTGGCATGAGACTGCCTGTACGTAACAAGGTGCAGTTGACGTAAAGATATTGCTTGCATTCTCATACGTCGTTGTGGTGTACTCAGGACCGTGTACATAATTCGAAGCCACCCGAGAAAAACTGTCCGGAAGTTGCGGTGTTAACAAATTTGACCCATTACGTGTTACATTAGTCAGTTCGGCATAAGGTGCATTAAGCAGCTCAGTATATGTAAGACCACAATTGTTCCACTGACCCGAAGTATTCTGGGCAAAAGCTTGCTGACCAACATACGTAGAATGCTCCAGCGATGTGGGAGAATGTAATGATTCCACTGGTCGATCTTTTGTTATCAGAGACACTTGATTGGATGTGTTTACATTTTCAGTCGAGTTGTTTTCTATTGTATCTGTATAATGTGTAATGGCATTTCTGATGGCGGTTATATCATCGTTAATGTTCTCGTTGGACTGCACATCGTTAGTATCCTTTTGCTTTTTTTTAGGTACATTCTCTTTATCCGAAGATGAGGTCGTAAGGAATCTTTTAGGCGTTTTTATTCCGCGTGAAGGATGTCCCAAGCTAGAAGTCCAAACAAATGATTTAATTATTTCGTATAGCTAAACAATTAAAAGTACTTTTTCATGCTGATGCTCAACGCTTAATTTCAGCGTCAGAAGACATCATGTGATTAAAAATAACGAATTATTGCAGTGGTTTTCAATTGAAAATAAGTAAGTCTATAATTAGTTCTGTACGTTAATATACTATTATATAAATATAATAAATGCTATAGATATATCTATCATGATAAATAAAACTTAAAACGAAGGAAGAGAGAGAGAGAGAGAGAGAGAGAGAGAGAGAGAAGTATAGATTTTAGATAAACTTACCGATTAGATTGAGATCGCAACCCGAGTCGAAATTTAAAACCTACTATAAACCTCATACATGGTTATTTGTGCCTCTAATAATGTTCCTTGACCTACAAGTTCTATCTTGAAAGTGTTATGTCTTCTTTTGACCTTTCTTTAATCTTGTTGTCCTAGAAAACCCTTATTTTTATTGATGTTAAATATACAATTCCTACTTTTGTTCTTACAACTCCTACCTCTTTTGAATCTCCAAATCTTATCAAAATTTCTAGCAATAAAAATATTAATATTCAATCTATAATTGAGTTCAATTTCTATTGTTTCAGATTAATATAATAAATGTTATAATATAAAATAAATAATAACAAATAAATAGTAAAAAATATTTTTAAAAATTAAGTGCAACTCAGTATTATATTTAGTATTATAAATAACTAAAAATTTATTCGAATAAACAAAAAACAATTAAAATTCAAAATTTTATTTAATATTTTATTACATATTTGACCTATAATTTGAAATTATTTAATATTCTGTTACCACATTTACTTGTATTTAATGCATATCTTAATTTCAATAAGCGCAATACATTAATTATGTAATTTACTTAACTGCAGATAGATGTGTAAGAGATAAGTGAATATTATTTATATAATATTTGCTTATAGTAGCCTATTTACAGTTAAGCAAATTATAATAATTAATATATTGTTTATTGAAATCAAGATCCATACATTAAATGCAAGTAGAGTATATGAGATAATAGATTATTAAGTAATTTTGAATATTTATTTTCTAGAAATACATATTTATAGAACCTGGAGCCTTTTTAGAGGTTCTCGGTAGGTACTCTTTTGAGCTTCCACATGGAAAAAACGGCAATAAGTAACAATTTTTAGTATCAAAGGAGGGCAATAGCCAATGTAATGTTATATCTATATATATGAATTAAAGCTTACATTGGTTCTCCAAATTCGACAAAACTTGTAGGTTTAATCTAGGCTAAAAATTTCGACTCGGGAATGCTCGATATTTAGCAATACTCTTAGCATTTACATCTCGTCGCTTTTGATTCTTTTGACTTATCTTAATTGCAATACCTTTCTTCCCGCAAGAAGCCATGCTTATCACTGATCATGCAACTCACAATAGTATATAATTAGATTATATATAATTTTATACATTTTGACGTAAAAAAATAATACAAATGACAAAAAGAGTAGAGCAGTAAAATGTTCAGCACAAAAACCAGATACCTTAATATTTATTTCCATTTTAATGATTAATACTTTTAATGAAGCAAAAAATAAATGGACAGAACTAATTACATACAATCTCATTTTTATTAAACAATCTATGAAAAACTGTTTCGTTAAATAAATTTTATATTAATTCGTAAAAATACATGAAAAAAGATTGTAAGTTACATATTTGCATACATTTTAATTTATTTATATTTAACAAACAAATAATTTTAATAATAATTGTATGTTAATTAATAATAATAATTATATAATGCAAAAATTATTTTAAAACTCAACATTTTATCAAAAAATAATCTGCGACAAGAAAGAGCAATAAAAAGAGTTATTGCCTATGCATAATTATGAAAATCTATTAAAGCTTTCAAACATTTTTTTCATACATTCTAATGTTACTTTTGTATTTTATTTTTTAAAAAAGTTTCCCTTCAGAGTCACAGCGATGTTTCTACATGTAAAAGAACCGAAACAATGTATTTTCCAATCATGGATTTATCACCTTCAATAATACTACTACAATCTGAGTCCTCGTCATTGTTAATTTTCCAACATGGCATTATATAGCACTTACTCTTCACTTCATGCAAAGGTATAACATTGAAATCTTTAGATAATGCGGAACATGTAAAAATACCAATCAAAGAAGATGAAATTTCAACATTATAATAATCATCGGCAATCTCAAATTTATTAATCACTAAATAATATAAATTATCGATTTCGAGAATATTGCGTACTATGCACACAGATGAGTCGTGCAAAATGCAGCACCTATCGCCTAAAGAATCAATATTTATAAACATGCTGTTACAATTAATCCGAATTTTCTTGTACTGAATTACACATGACAGCGCCTGAGGTACAGGACCTTTATCATGCCTTCCAAATACTTTTATCGCTACATAAGTTGGAGGTCTTAATTCTTCTCTTTTTTCTCTTTCAGCTAGTCTGAAGGCAAATTGTTGCAAAGGACGGTGAGGTTTTCTGTACAACTTCCTAAAGAATGATATATTATTTTCATATCGAAAAGCTGAGAAAGCGTCAAGAGGTCCAAGGCGTTCAACATCTTGTACTAAATGTAGCAACGCATGAACGTTGTAAGATAGAAAAGTATATTCATAAAAATGGGGACATTTTTCTACAAACTTTTCTAGCGCTAATTTTGCAAAATATAATAGTGTTGATGAAGTTTTTGAATGGCACAGTGCGCGTATCGCCGCATGAAAAAGCAAGAAATGCTTATAGCCTTGCATTTCCATAATGCCTTCAACAGCAACTGGACCAGTATATAAGATAAATTGTCGGCCTTCAGTTGCTTTGAAGTCTTTATGTTCAGCCAGTGGCCTCGGCTTTCTAGACATTTCTCGCGGGCAATAGTCTGCAATGCATTCCAGTCTTTTCGAAATCAGTTCTTGATTTTGACCTGACAATTTCATTTTTTTTCCGTACTTTCCCGTGATCCATGCAATTAAGAGCTTTTTAGCTACACCAATGCAAACCAAGTGCATATATTCGACGGGCACTTGCGTTACCATTCCCATTGGCAAACGTGATAATGGAGTAGGTCCCTTATGATGATCTTCGTCAACAAGGCGAGAATATTCATCGTCGGTTCTAAGGCGAGCATCAGTGCTAATGAAAACTATTTGGCGATTGTATCTAATACCGACAATTTTACACTTGGAACATGGATTGCTCGAAGTATGCCCACAGTGATTAAGAATCCATGAACGTGCAGGAGCATCTGCGATAAAAGCTCTCAATCTAACTCGGATTTTTTTTTCACGAAATTGAATACTTTTATCAATGACATCAAGCGCGTCTTCAATAAACTCATTAAGGAATTCATCAATGCTATGTGGTTTTTTTAATCCTTTATAGACCCCTATAACTTCCGGTGTAGAATTTGCAATATTAACAATGGAACACTGAATTGGCCAGATTTGCGCGTAACCCGATTTATTCAATCTGGCACCGTCAGTGCTCCAATCAACCTCGATCACATCCGGAATCAAATACTCAGGTGTTTTTTTTAGAATTCTCATTAAAGCTTTTTCAAAACCTATATGGAGATATTCTCCAAGATTAACTTTCCGCACGTTACAACTTACTCGCGGAGTACTTAATAACGTTCGCGTATCTTGTGGAAGATATGACAAATATGGAATCGATTTCAATGCTTTTAAAATTAGATTACCTTGGATATGCGTCAGATTCCCTTCAATAAACGCCAATGCAAGAGTTTCTTTAAATGCATGCACAGAATTTACCTCTGCATCCCCACCATTACAATCAACTTCCGAAATAATATTTTTAGCATATACTACACTATCTAAACTGACACTCTCAACATCCATTGCATTAACAAATGAACTAACTGAAATTTCAGTACACTGCTCATTAGTGAGAGACATGTCGTCATCAAAAGAATGATGACTGTATGATGATGGTAAAGTTAGATCGACACTGAGTTCATTTGCAGCACTTGTCATACTAGGACTTTCTGATACAACATGATTAAATTGATCGTTCTGTTGCAGTAAGCGTAATACATTCCTACGCTGGCGTGACGATAACATTAAACCCTGTTTACGACTTCGTACTTTTTTGAATGTTCGACTTTTAAAAGAATTCATTGTATCGACTTTATATTATTAAATAATTGATAATATATAATAAAGGATATCAATAATTGATGAAATATAATCAACAAAAATAGTGATCAGACAGGCAATAACTCTAAGATTTAAAATTATTATGACGCAAACAGATAGAAAAAAAATTTTACTATAAAGTGAAAGTTATTATAACTGCATTAAAAACTTGTTAATCTTCACTACAAACTCGCGTTTACTACATTAATATGTATTTAGGCCAAAGAACACACAAATCTAGTAATATATAATTAAAATAAAGTACAATAAATATACAATTACTAGCTAACACACACACACACACACACACACACACACACACACACACACACATTAACAAATATTATAATTAAAATTATATACTAACCTATTTTCGTTATTTTCGTTAAATTTTGTGTATTGTTAACCAATTATCACTTCAATTTCATCCGGCCGGAATTAATCACCTCTACGGTATACTGCGAAATCATACATAAAATCAGTATTATATTACGGCAAGAATTATTCATTCCATAAAAAATACTTTATCTTCGCCTCAGCTTAATAACTGTTCTCTAAAATTAGAATAATAAAATTGCCTAAATTACAGCACAAATAACACAATGCATTTTCTACATACCTTAATTTTCTGTATTAAAATGATCCTTTCACAAAATGAGAGCACTTAAGCACTGATGAGCACTTCCACGTATGTCTTGTATGTACACTAGTCTCCAATAATTCGTTCCTACACGCCCTCAGCGGGATAAGGAGAAGTAGGAGTATAGCCAATGGCGCAATGGCCGCGTTCAGCAGACTCAACAGTTGTAGATTTTCCGCTGAATCTCGACTGTTAATTTGTTGGTTCTGAAAGTAAGAACCAATCACGTTCGATTGCTACTAAGCGGTTTGTTCTGCTGAATGCGGCCATTGGAGGCTAGCGTATATGCATTGCTACGTTAAGGTCATGACATACAAAAATTTTAGTCGTAACCGTAAAGCCATAAGCAAATCGATCTTATTGTAGAATGGTCCTTACGGGCGTGATAGACGCAAAGCGCCCAGTTTTGGCGGGCAATACACACAATATCATATTATTGCGATTGAATTCTGTCTTGTTGTTGGCAAATTGTCGCAAACATTTATTAATTACACGTTGTTCTCACGTTGTTGACAACGAGAATTCATTCCAAAACTCCAACAATTCAGGATATGGAACACCCAAATAAAGGAAAACATTATATATTTGATGTTGCTGTCATGTTGCCATTAAAATGCTATTGGCGCAATGGCATATCATTAGTTATTATCAGGTTGCCGTCAGGTTGCTGGTAACCTATTATACAACTATTATTGACCACTTGTTTTTACATTTTTTTAAACTGATTACTTAGATTACTACTCGTGTTGCTCAATTTGATAGCAGACTATTAATAATGACGGCAATCAAACATCAACTATTCAGCAACACAAGCAGTGCATTAGTTTGCTCGATATGATTAATCACGCTTGGTTATCTGGGTATGAGAAAACAATTGTTTATGGTTAGTTTAAAACTAATTTGTGTGTGGTTACAATAAAATTTTGAATATTTTGTATGATATTAATATTTTGTCTTGCAGATGCACTATTAAAGGTGAATGGTTTGGCAATCGAATGACATACCTTTCTCATAAGGAAGCTTTACGGACAGATGAATCCATTTATCAACAAACTTATAAAGAATATGAAAAGAATTCTTTCAAAGCTTTACTGTGTTAAAGTTAGTAAATATAAACTGCCTCACAATGTTATACTTAAAATATAGTTTTTTACATTTTTTAAAATCTTTCTTTTCATCTAATTTTGCTAGAAGGTCACGCGGATTGAGTGATTGGAAATATTACAAAGGTACAGAATTTAGAAGGCTCTTGTTATATGATGGTTTTCTAATTTTTAGATTTATGCAGCCTGAAATTTACAAAAATTTTCTGCCTGTGCTGTTCGAATTCTAGTTGATCCTATGTTGGTCAAAGATTATGCTGTTGATGCGGACAAATTACTTAGATTGTTTGTAGAGCATAGTTCTAAAATTTATGGACAAACTTTGTGGTATATAATGTTCATCACTTATTACACATTGTTGCGGATTGCCAGTTACATGGACATTTTGAAGAATTTAGTGCATTCAAATTTGAAAGTTTTTTGGGATACATGAAGAACTATTTGCATGCACCAGGAAAAGCACTTTCTTAAATAGTTTGCCGCGTAATAGAAAAAGCAGCCATGCTTCACTTTTTTTATTCTACAAAGAATGAAATATTGTTTTCAAAACGTCATAATTTGGGACTAACTCTAAATTGTCAAGGAGAGTAGTATAACAAAATTCGAACGCCAGATAAAAATTTCTTTTTAAGGTCTACTGATTCCTATTGTCTTACAAAAGCCAACTCAATAAGCAAGAAATCATTGATATAACGTTATTTTAACGATATTTAGTAATATGTAATATTGTTAAATATGTAGGTTTTAACGTTCTAATCGACGTCATTATAAATAAACTTTGACACTGATTTTAAGGTTTCAATAACCTTGAAATGGGAGTGTCTTAATATTACGAATAATGTTGTGCAAATATTTTTTATAATTTTAATATAATGTTTTTTATATAACATTAAATAAATGATTAGATTTAAACTTACTTTTAACCTAATTTTGTCATTATATCAACATTGACACAATATTAATATTTTATTATTTATTTCATTTTCTTAGTAAATACAAAGTAACATAACATCAATGTTATAATTTTCCACTCAATAAAGTTCTTCCTGAAATCACTTGCAAAAATCAAAGATATATGAGATTATAAATGCACGTGCTTGCACACACATCACGAAGCTGCCGAGAAGGATTACACATACGCTGCGTTCCGAAATTCACTGCTGTCAGTACTGGAAATTTATAGTTCATATCACATGTCACATATCTTATAGATTTTCAGTATTGGCAATACTGCACGTTGCGCGTTTATACGAGTTGACGCTTACATTGAGGATAGAGATAGCTATATATAATAGGGCTTTCTTTCGCAAAGAATTTTGACATTACTTATCTGCAAACTTAATGTTAGTTACATAAATATTAATATCGATTATTTTTACTTTATATATCATTCTATAAAATAGTTTTATAATATTTCTTTCTTATAAATTTAATATTAAAATAATATAAAAAAAACATTAAAACAACACAAAATTTTTATCATTATAACGTTATTTTAAACATAAGATTTTATCAAATTAAAACTATTGTAACTATGTTGAACTTGCAGCAAATAGAAGTGTTAAAATAACATTGAAAACAAAGTTTTAAATAATGTTTTAAAAATATTTCTCTGATATTTAAGAAAACTATATTATAAAATAATATATTTAAAATATATATACAACATTATATCTAAACATTATAAAAATTTACATAAAATTAATATTTCAAAACGTTGATTTAATGTTTCTTGCTTACTGGAAATGAAATGCATAAAATCGAAAATATTATAAAATGTAATGATGGAATTTATTTGATTGGCAGAAAGTTTAAAGAGAAATCAGATCTTTTTTCTTATTTATTTTCTTCTAGCTGCATAAACATATATATTAACAATCTTAAATCACTACGAAAGTGGTGTTTAGACAATATTAAGAAAAAAGTTGTACTGTTACCTCTCCCTAAAAAGAATGCGGAAAATAATTGGATCGTTTCAAAAAGTGTCTGTTTTCCAATGCCTCATTCTGAAACATTGTAACAACATTGTAACTTTTAACATTTTTAATTATACGGGGTTTGAATGACTCAAGGTCGATCAACCATTATTATTCTAGTATGAATTAATTTTATTGATGGAGACGACGTTATTAATCAACCCTAAGTCATTGTTCAAATCCCGTATAATCGAAAACGCTATTATACAACATTGTATTTATATTTTATATTTTAAGGGAGGAATTTTCAATTATTCAATCAATTTCTGTCATTGGTATGTGAATAAAATTACTTTAATGCTTTACTCTATAATAATTATCATAATCCTTGTTATCACTATATTTCCTCAGCCCAATAAAACAGTTACGTCACATTCACGTCAAATTCACGTAATTTATGTTTCCTTTTTCTATAAAGTAATATATTATCTTGTTTAATATAAATTTATCTCACCTACAGTATATATAATAGAGATCAAAATATTTATAAATTAATTATGCATAAAAATCACATTGTGATAAACACAGTATACCTTGATTGATCAATTATAATTTTCAGTATAAATATCCACGTGAAATCTACATTGCCATTTCGAGAATAAAGTATTTCGATGTAGTAATGAAAAAGGAATGTTGCATCCATATGAATAATTCGTGGATAAATCTACATCCACATAATCCACGTAAATTACGTGGATTCGACATGGATGTGACGTAACTGTTTTTGTCGGGTAGAAGCAATTCAATTTGCGAGGATTTGTAATTTGAAATAATATTTGTTATAAAATCAATCTTACATTTGTAAAAATATTATACACTGTAGATTTATACATGCTTGTGAAAAATTAAAAGGCAAAACGCTGGTCTTAATAATCAAAACGACACGGAACATTTACCGGATGCTTATCTCCCAATTATTAATTTATTTCCCCCTTTATAATTGTATTTCTTTCCTTTTCCGCTACCGATTCCTTTATCCCCCACTATTTTACCATGCCTTCTCTACTATACTCCTTCCCCCCCTCCTCCGTTCCAACCATTTCTCTGATTTTCTCTGTTGAATTCTGGTCATTAACATTTTAACTTTTGACTGATAAGCTTTAACAAAAATTCACTCTTTTATCTCGTACCTTCTGGAAAGATTAGTTTGCTTGCAACGTGTTTTTTACAAGTATGTATAAATTTATATCCTAATTTCCGGTTAATTTACTTCTTTATAATATCAATTATCATTTTATTCTATTACATTTATTACAGTTTTAACAATTCTTTTTAATGAACCGAATAACATTTCTTTGAAATAAATTTGAAATATATCATCCACATCTTTTTATCTTTATAATCACTGCGTGCGATTCTTTCGTCAATATTGTACACTGAGGAAACCTGATATCAGGCAGAAACGGCTGGAAATAATTTTAAATGAGAATACAGTAACCTTCGCACGAAGAACTTACATTGTGGCTCTTTACGCTTCTTTTGAATTTTATTTGATTTTGTTAATCACTGGAGCCTTTCACATTAATTATTTAGAATTTTTATAATTTTTTACTTTTGTTACATCTGGTTCTATTACTTTTCAGCATTTAATAATGACATATATGCTAATTTCAACAATGCGTACTGTTGCTAACAAACTTGCGATTGCTCAATTTGTATTTTAGTATTTTTTCGTCTGAATCTTTAATTATGTAGTTTTTAACAAGGCGTACGTTCAAGTTCAAATTTAATATTTTGTTTACTGATCGACACTGAGGAAAGCCTAATGCGAGGCAGAAACGTCTGTTTATTGTACATTGTTCTATAATAAATTTTGGCATATCGAACCAGCCACGGTTCTTTATGCTTCTTTTTTAATTTAATTAGAAATTCTTATTTGAGCTCATTACTATATATTTTAATAATATATATTGTAAAACTCGTGCGGTTATGTAATTTTTTAAAATTATGTACGATTTAATTTCTTATTAACACAGAAGAAAGCTTGATAATAGGCAGAAACATTTGTTTATATTATTTTGATTTCAATATAGGTTTTGCACGAGCTAGCTTTGACTTCTTTTGCATCTTACATTTATCTTTTTATATTGTGTAGTTATATTATATTTGTATTATATTTGTGTAGTTATTAATTAAAATAATTTTTTTTTTTAAGAATAACTATAAACAATGAATGACGAGGAATTAATTTTACATGTTCAAAATTACGAATTTCTGTACAAGCGTGAAGATTCCAGACATAGCAATCAGTTTATCCGAGAAAACGCTTGGAAGGAGATTGGAGAAAAAATGAAATATGAAAGTACGTAAGATAATTTATTACTGACAATCGATACTATTAACTTAAAAATTAGAATCAGAAATAACATTAGTCATTTATTTTCAAGTCACATAAGCTACATATCTATAAAATTTCTGTTTACAGTTACAATCATACACTTACAATCGTTTCGTCACTCTTTATTATTATTACTAGGGCAACCAAAAATATGCTTTAAAAAATCCGTTTTAAGCATCTAAAATATGCTTCATAAAGTTGAAAAAATGCTTTAAAAACACAAAAATATGATCTTAAAAATTCATCCTTTTTTAAAAAAATTTTTAGATATTGTTCAATAATTTATAATAACAAAGTAGAATAAATTTAATGAAACTTAATAAAAAATAATTTGCATTGTATTTTTGTTGTTATATTTATTAATTAGTCCTATTGCATTTTTAAAAAACAAAAAAACATTAATAAACTTAAAAAAACACATACATATTTAATATTGAGTCAAAAATTTAAGTCTTCTAATTTATATTTTGATTACAATAAATAATAAACATTTTACTTAAGTTTTCAAACAAAAAACTTTGTCTGTTTGATCATAAAACATTTTTATACATTGAGAAACTTTGTTCGACATCAACAGAAGTTATAGGTGCATATTTAAATGCCAATGTTTCTTGAATGCTGTAATTGTCTGTTTTTGTATTATTAGATCTTCCGGGCAAGCGTGCTGAAAGTGCCTTCAAAATAGTAAAACTATTCGTTTCAATAATGCTGGAAATTTTTTTTTTCGATAACATTCGCTGCCTCGCCGTTTACATCATTAATTGCTTCTATAGCATATGTCACAACTTCAATCTGCACAATAAGCGGTAGACTAGATGTTTCGAGCTTTTTTATGGACTCCTCAAGAAATCCATAATTTGATGCAATAAAAATAAAATCAGACTTTATTGTTTTGTCACGTAGTATATTCTTTAAAATTTTGATTGAGGCAGCCTCTTCATCATCCAATGCATCAAAAATTCGTACAATTTTCTCAAAATTGGTTGTGTAATAATTTACGGTGTTAAGCCATGTTCCCCGTAATGTTCGTGTAATTATCGGTTGCGGAGGAAGCACAAGACCAGGTTCTAAATCTTTGAAAATCTGCAGGGAAAATCCTCAAGGAAGCCTTTAAAAATACCCTTTTTAGATATAAAGCGATCAGTTTTGTTTTTTCAAAAAACTTATTGTAGAACATGTGATACATACTTGTAATTAAAAGCCGGATTAATATTCCAATGTAAAATATATAAATATTATGCAGATATATGGGTGAAATATGCAAAAATATGCTGTAACATATAGAGTTTAAAACGCATAATTACTGCTGAAACACGTATATATCTAATTAATTTCTTTATTAGTCAAATAAGAAAAAATATGCCCTAGCATATTTTGGATGTCCTACTGATCAACAATGCCGTGCCTGAAAATAAACCACCAATATCCGCCATATCTTTTAATGTACAATCAGCTTATGTTGTTTTATTTTCACATGTTTTTACAAATAAAGCTTCAGAATCATTTCTCAAGAAGTTATGAAAGCAACATGTGGCTAAGACAATAAAATCAAGGTGTTTAGATGTTATCTGCAATCTTCGTTGATAAATACGAAATTTCTTAGAAAGGATTCCAAAAACATCTTCGGAAACATTTCTCGCTCTGCTTAATCTATAATTGTAAACTTTTTTATCCTCACGACCAGATAGTTGGTCCCCAGGATATGGTCTTATGAGATTCCTGTGCAGAGGAAAAGCTTCGTCTCCAACTATAATATGTGGCATAGCTGATAATGTGCCTGGCAAAGTGCGAAAAAATGCCTCCTTTGCTATTTTTCTCATATGCTCCAATATCGATAAGTGTGAATTTGTAGTTAGCGTCTATCACTGCAAGAAAGACGATGCTGAATTCCTTTTTATAATTAAAATACAATGTTCCACTTTTCGCTGGTTTCTGGAACACCACATGCTTGCCATCAATGGCACTCAAGCAATTCGGGAAATTCCACTTCTGGCGAAATTCTTCCTCTTTTTTTGCCCCCATTTTTCTGTTTGGTTCAGACATAACGATAGGTCTAAGTACCTTCCAAATTGCTTCACAAGTTTCGTATACTATGCGTCGAATAGTCGTCTCTCCCAAACGATAGCTGAAAGCTATAGTTCCAAAAGAGTCATCAGTTGCTAGAAATCTAGAAAAAAAAATAAAATAAATAAAAAAAGATTAAAAAATAAACAGAAATCAAAATCTTATTTTTTTTTTTACAATACCTACAATAGTATATGTATATATATTTTCCTTAATTTTTCTAAATATTAGTAAAGAAAACCTTTTAGATTGCTGTTAGCTGTGGCAGTCACAGTTAGTTTAGCATCTTGGAAGGTAAAACTACCATAATTAACAGAAGGTTGACATATCTACAGTTAGGCTGGTGCTACAGACATTGGTACTAAGTGTTATTTTTCTTGTTTAGGTGTGGATTGCAAGAATCGTTGGAAAACTCTCCGCGATTGTTATAGAAAACATTTAAAACACCTAATGACAAAGTCTGGACAGACAGCAAAAAAATATAGACCATGGAAATTTGAGAAACAGATGAAATTTATGAAACAGTGTCTGCAATACGAGCGAGAAGGAAGCAACGTTCAATCACCAACAACTTCTATTAGTGATGCTGAGCAGGATATTAACGATACCTCAGAAGCTTCCTCTATAGAACTTACTGTTAGAAGAGAAGCCTCATCTGGAAGTAGCACCTCTTCAGGTCTAAAACAAAGAAAAAAAACTCCAGCTCAGTTATCAGCAGCTGCATTTGAAGAATGCCAAAGATCAAAAGATAAATCATCCGATCACCTCGCTAAATATTTCATGAGTGTTGAGGAAACAGTAAGAACATTTCCTCCACATCTCCAAATTAAAGTTAAAACTCAAATTTCTAACATTTTGCACAACGCAGAGTATGAATCGCTACATTATTATTCTGACCGTTCTAATTTTCCTCACGCACCAACAACTTTACAACATTCCGAAAAAGATAATTACTTCGCATTTCAAACACTCGATAGCACATACAATCAACAACCATCTTTCCACCCATCACAATAGAACCTACAGGAACTCGGCCAAATTAATAACATGGAAATTAATCAAAATTCATCAAATACATTAAATCAAAATATACACTAAGATTCATACGCGTGAAAGTTTGAATAGTATGACAACGCATATGCGCGTAACTGCAGCGCATACCCATGTCGCTATGATTGCGTTCCGTTTCACGCATAGCACGCATCGTTCGCATCACCAATGCTTAGCGTATTGGTTGCGTTTCGTTTCATTATGCGCACAATGCACGCTTTGAAACGGAATGTTATTAAACGCATTAGAAGCGTGAAATCAAAATAGATTTCACAACAATAAACTGCACTGTCAATGTGACAATATTTTTAATTGATGACGCTAATGTAAGTGACATTAAGAGTAGTGAATCATCAAGTTGCAGTTCTGATAATTATTACAGTGACGAGGAATATGAGGATAGTTCGGACACAGGCTATGAATTGGAAATTTTATATTTAGTTCTAATGGTGAGTGAAACACGTGGAGAAACAGTTTTTAAAGAAAAAATAACAGATTTTGTTGAGAGAATTATCCCTGGATATACGAGGCGCGTATTCAAAGAACATTTTCGATGAGTGCAAATATTTTCATATATATTTTTTATTCAATTTGACTGATGTTTTAAAATATTTATAAAAAGTCTGTACATATACTTATCTTCCATATTCAATTTTTGTTTATTAATTTAAAGTAATGTCAAGAAATTACAGCAGTTTTATATCTTGCAGAATGTTTTCGAAAACATTCGAAGTGGTGTTACAATTAATCGGGCCAGGATTAAAAGCCATCAATGCATTTCTTGGAAGAAAACCAATCTCTGCTAAAAAACAACTCTTTATTGTAATTTGGTTTATGTCTACTCCTGACTCTTATAAGTATGTATCTCATACATTAAAATATTAAAATAAATTTAAAGAAAGAAAACAAACAAATTATTAATTATTTCATAGTAACATTTTATTTATATTATATTATTGTCTTCAGATCTGTATCGACAAAATTCGGAGTTGGAAAAGCAACTGCATTCAGAGCATTAAGACGAGTAACGTATGCTCTACATTGCATTGCTCCTCAGTTTATTCAGTGGCCCAAAAATGCAGTTGCCACAAAAGTAATGGAGGAATTTGAACAAGCTTGTGGTTTTCCAAAAGTGATAGGTGCTAATGATGGAACTCATATTAAGATTCGTACTCTGAAAGAAGTACCAGACTCGTACGTAAACAGAAAAGGCTTTCACTCGATGAATATACAAGTTGTCTGTGATTCGCGTGGACTTTTCACCCATTGTTACGCCGGGCATGTGAGATCTGTGCACGATGCAAGAGTTTTTCGGAATTCATCAGTGGCAGATTTTCTTCAATTACCTAAAACCTATTTTCCTGATAATTCTCATATTATTGAAGATGCTGCGTACGGTATCCATCCACATGTTATGGTACCTTTTAAAAATAATGGTCATCTGACAAATGCGCAAAAAAATTTTAACTATTGTCTGTCATCTACGCGAATAGCATTTGAACGGGCAATAAGTCATCTGAAAGTTCGTTTTAGGATTCTCTTAGACTGTTTACCTTTAACAGACGTCAGAAAAATTCCAGAATTTATTTTGGCCTGTTGTATATTGCACAACATTTGTATTTTGCAAAATGATATAATTGAATTGATGGGTATATGTACAAATGAAGAAGAAGTAAGACCTATTTTACATGATAACGCGGTTGAATTAGGAAATGCTAAAAGAATTGTAATTATGAATACTTTACCAAGGAAAATATAATATTAAAGTGTATGTAATACTCAATGACATTATGTATATAAAAATAAAAATGTGTATATTAGGTAATAAACAATTTAAACGTTAGTTTTGCTCATTTAATTTTAACGTTCTAATCGACATCATTATGAACAAACTTTGACACTGATTTTAAGGTTTCAATAACGTTGAAATGGGAGTGTCTTAATATTACGAATAATGTTGTGCAAATGTTTTTTATAATTTTAATATAATGTTTTTCATATAACATTAAATAAATGATTAGATTTAAACTTACTTTTAACCTTATTTTATCATTATATCAACATTGACACAATATTAATATTTTATTATTTATTTCATATTCTTAGTAAATACAAAGTAACATAACATCAATGTTATAATTTTTCCACTCAATAAAGTACAGCAGGCCTCGGAATTATTTCATTTTTTCAGCCGATTCTCGTGGTATACGCCTCCTTTCTTCTCTTTACCGCGCGCATGGCAGCCGCTAGGGCCAGCCGCCGAACGTTAGGAGCGGCGCTATTCGATAAATGTTGGGTTCTTCTCCCTTGATCATTAAAAGTTAAAAAAATTTATTAAAAATATTTTTTTTATTTTTAAATTTATTATGTAAAAATATTTCAATAGATTTCCACGTCACTCATGAGGTATTATTGCTATTGAGGAAAAAAATATTTTTAATAAATTTTTTTAACATTAATCGGATAGCGCCGCTCCTAACGCTCGGCGGCACTGGTCCTAGCGGCTGCCGCGCGCGCGGTGAAGAAAGGAAAGGCGTATACCACGAGAATCGGCTGAAAAGATGAAATAATTTTGAGGCCTGAAGTACAGCAAAGTATGTTATATTGCAGTTAATTGTTAAACAATTCAACAATGTAACTGCAAAGTTATATATACCTTGCTGTACATTATTGAGTGAGAAATTATAATACTGATGTTATGTTACTGTGTGTTTATCAAAAATATTATTATAAATAAATAATAAAATATTAATATAGCGCCAATGTTGATATAATAATTGATAAAATAATTATTTAATTTTTATTATAATCAATAAATTATTTATAAATTATTTTAAAAAGTTACTAAAATGTTTCAATATATATTTTTTATATGTAAGGATGCAGAAAAAATCATGGTACATTACCCGATGAAAATTATTTTATGGTCATCTCGCTAGGAAAACAAAACAAATTATTGCCAGGCAGTATATATACATATACAGAAAGAAAGTTTTTTCTATAAAAATAGATTATTATAAATTAAAATAAAATAAAAATGTAAAAGAATGTAAAAGAATAATTAATTAAGAAGTTAAAATATTTTTTTTTTATTTCTAATATTATTTCACCCGGGGGTTGAGCTACCCACCGGGCGCGTCTCCAAGGTGGCGGATAGGAGAACGCCCAGTAGGTGTGAGTCCCCTGAGGGGACTTAGTGCTGCTGGGTAGTGGCAGTTATAACCTGGCCCCACGGAAGTAAGACCCCGTGGAAGGTAAGGAAAGATCGTTGCCGCGGACCAGCTCCCCAAGCCAAGTTGTAAGCCATCGTGGCGATAGCTGCATGTCACTGGGGGAACAGTGTCGCGAACGATGCCTCTGGGGAACCGGGCGAAACCTCAGAGTATCCAGCCTTACCCACGCATGCGGGGCTCTGCGTGGGCGGACCATGTAATTCCCTAGCTACTCGTGGGACCACAATGGAAGTTGATAATTTAAAGAGGACAAAGTGGGAGATCGGGAGGACTCGCGTGACGGGTTTCCGAGGGAAGGGGCTGGGACGGCGGTGACGGACGGGACCCTTAAGGGCTCCGGAAGTGAAGCCGGCCCGACTGCGCGGCAGGAGGCTTCATCTTCTTTTAAAAAGAACCGGTGCGGGACCGAAAGAAGGAGGGCGAAGCGGATGAGAGCAGGAGCTCCGGAAGGGGCTCGCTCTCTCCCCGTGGCTCCCCCTTGTACGCCGGTGGTAAAGGGGCACACCGACGGTAAACGTCGGAAGGGCTTCAATAAAACTCCTCCATCGGGTGGCCGTCCGTTGAAAAGGCAAAGGGCTCATGATGGGCACCATGCCTTTGCGGATGCTGCCGACCTTCTGGCGAGGGTGATTGTGGCGGAGGGCTACCCCGAGGCAGAGATCACTGCAGAGCAGTTGACTCTGTTGAGGGGTGCGGTCTCGAAAGAGATCGACGGGATCCAAGACGGTCCGGTGCCCAGATTCCATGGAACCTCTCTAAGGAGTGGGGCGGCGGTGGTAAGATGCGCGGACGAGGCGTCGCTAGGCTAGCTCGTGGAGCGGATCGGCGGCATCACTCCGTGGGAGGGCGTCAAGCTCAAAGTGGTGGGCATAGACGCGCTTCAAAGGCAGCACAGGGCGATGGTTTAGATCCCGGGACCTCCCGAGGGCGCAGCCGAGGGGCGGTCTTGAAGCGGCTGGAGAGGCAGAACCCGGGTCTTCTCACCGGGAGCTGGAAGGTGTTCGCGGAGGGAGTAGAGGCCACCAAGGAAGGTGGGAATCTAGTCCTCGGTGTCCCGGAGTCTAGTGTCCTCAAATTGAGGATGCTGGACTTCAAACCATTCTTTGGGCTCGATAGGATTGCCTTTCGGGTAAGTAGGGCTAAAGGGGGGGTAAGCGGGGATAAGGAGGAACCCCCTAAAACGGTCTCGTAGTAAAATGGCGGGATCGGGAGGGGTGGCCTTCACCCAGATTAATCTGCATTACAACAAAGGCTCGGCTGTTTTGGCCAGGCAACAAGCTGGGAAGCAAACATGCATATCACTGATGCAAGAACCCTGGGTAATCCGGGGTTGCATCAGGGGCTTGGCGGCCTGCGGCAAGCTCTTTAGGGCTCCATCAGTGGATCGGCCCAGGGCCTGCGTGGCCGTCAAGGGTATGGAAGCCCAGCTAATACCTCACCTGTGTTCCAGGGACGTTGCGGCTGTAGAAGTAGATTTCACTGCTGACTCCGGTGACAGGAAGAAAATGGTTGTTTGCTCGGCCTACTTCTCTCATGACGAGAGGGAGGCAGTGCCGCCTGCACCGGTGATAAAACTGGCAGAATACAGCCAAGAGAAACGGCTTCCCCTGATCATGGGATGTGACGCTAACGCGCATCACATTGTGTGGGGAAGCTCAAACACCAATGAAAGAGGAATGAAAGTTTGGAGTTCCTAGCATTCACGGATCTGGAGATTCTCAACATAGGAGACAAACCCACCTTCTGCACTATAGCGAGAAGAGAAGTGCTCGACATCACTGTCTGTTCCAGGCAGTTGTTACAGGAGGTAGTGGAATGGAGGGTCTCGACGGAGCCCTCGCTCTCAGACCACAGGCAGATCACTTTCAGGATAGCTAAGGCTAGGGGGAAGGAGGTCAAATTCAGGAACCCGAGGAGAACCAAGTGGGACTCTTATAAGGAAGACGTGGTCAGCAGTCTCAGAGGCTTCCCTAAGAGGCACGGGACAGAAGACGAACTGGAGACCTGTGTGGACTACTTGCAGAGATCTTTGGTAAACTGCTACGAAGGTAATTGCCCCGAAAGGGCGGCTACAAATAGTAGAGGAACTTCCTGGTGGACCCCTGGACTGCAGGGTCTCAGAGTGGCGGCTCGCAAGGCCTGGAATAGAACTAAGAACACGGGTCGTCAATCCGACTGGGAGCTCTCTAAGAGGGCACAGAAAGAGTATAGAGACTCTGTGGTTAGGGCGAAACAGGAAAGCTGGAGGAAGTTTTGCGAGGAAGTGGAGGGAATGCCCGAAACGGCAAGAATCTGCAGGATCCTCGCTAGGAATCCGGATGCGACCCTAGAAGCCATCGCACTCCCTGATGGGACGGTGGTGACTGGAGAGCGATGTCTGGAGCATCTACTGGAAGTGAGCTTTCCGGGCTTCCATAAGGAGCCGGGCTCACTCAGAAGAGCCCGACAACCGGATTAGCAAATGGCGGCCAAGATTGTCATGCCCGAGAAGGTCAAATAGGCAAATAACACCTTTAAGCCCTACAAGTCAGTGGGACCGGATGGCATCTTTCCGGCTCTTCTACAAGAGGGACTGGAACAGATCGTGGGCCCACTGACTCGAACCTTAAGAGCATGCATCGCGCTGGGCTACACACCCAGCGCATGGAAACTGGCCAGAGTAGTATTCATCCCAAAGGCAGGAAGAACGAGCTACACTAAGGCAAAGGATTTCAGGCCAATTAGCCTAACAATGTCCTTAAGACATTGGAGAAGCTGGTGGATGCGTATCTGAGGAAGACTACTCTGTGGAGGCATCCTCTCCATAGAGGTCAGCACGCGTACCGTCCGGGCTATTCCACCGAGACTGCTCTACATCAGACGGTAGCGTTTATTGAGGAGCAGCTGGAAAGAAAGGGCTACGCAGTGGGTGCTTTCTTGGATATAGAGGGCGCTTTTAACAACACACCGCACGAGGTAGTGTGTGAGAAAGCCACCAGAAGAGGTGTCCCAATGAAGCTCGTCGAGTGGATCCGGGGCATGCTAGGAAGGCGTGTGATGACTTCGCTAGGAACTAAGAAAGTTTGTGGTTGGGTGGGAAAAAGCTGCCCGCAGGGTGGAGTACTCTTCCCACTTTTATGGTGCCTGGTAGCAAACAGATTATTAAAGGCACTGGACGATAAGGACACTGCACAAGGCTACGCGGATAACGTGGCAATACTTGTGCGAGGCCCCTTTTTAGAGACGCTTCTAGAGCTCATTCAGGGGGCACTGGAAGTCGTAAAAAAGTGGTGTCAGAGGACGGGTTTAACAGTGAATTCACTGAAAACCGGTCTTACTGTCTTCACTCGCAAATACAAGATAAGCACCATTGTGGGACCCACTCTTGAAGGAGTAAGGTTAGTTCCGACCGAATCAGTGAAATATCTCAGAGTTATCCTGGATAGGAAACTGCTTTGGGAGGAGCATCTTCGTAGCCGGTGCAACAGCTTGTGCCAGTATTTTTGGATGTGCAGAAGGACCTTTGGCCAGACTTTGGGTTTGAAACCGAGTATGATACGTTGGATCTACACAGCCATACTTTGCCCCCGACTCACATACGCAGCTGTGGTATGGTGGACTAGGATGCGGAAAAAAACAGCCAAAATTGCGCTGGAGCATGTCAGGGCTCTGATTTTAAGGGGGGCTCTAAGTGCTATGGTTACAACATCAGTGGCGGCGATGGGCATAATGTTCGGCATTGAACCGCTTCACCAGGTGGTGGTGGCTGCTACAGCAATGGCGGCATACCGTCTGAGATGCGAACTAAAATGGAAGAAGGGAGCCTGGCATACGAGGCTGCCAGAAGACGTTCTGTCGGATCCGATATTCGAGATGCGACAGGACAGAATACCTATTAGTCGGGTTTCTGATAGGCGTTTTAAAGTGCATATACCAAGGCCGGAGGAGTGGGAAAAGGAAGGTGGAAACTTAGTGGCTCGAGTGCGAGGAGGGGACGTCTGGTATACGGACGGCTCCAAGACGGACACGGGCTCCGGGGCCGGCTTCTTTGGCAGTCGAGAGAGATGGAAGGAGAGCATTTCTCTCGACAGTTATGCCACGGTATTCCAAGCGGAGATTGTGGCTATCCTAAGCTGTGCTCAGACCGTGCGGAGTAGGAAAGAAGCGGGAGAGCACATTAGAATTTGTACGGCCAGGCGACCATTAAGGCGCTGGGGGCTCTGACAATAACATCGCGGTTGGTTCAGGAGTGCAGAGGCGTTCTGGACGAATTGGCGAGAGAAAGAGAAGTCATCGTTACTTGGGTGCCGGGACACTCAGGCATCCAGGGTAATGATTGGACGGACCAGCTGGCAAGAGCTGGTTCAGAAATAACGATGGTAGGACCGGCGCCGGCTCTGGGAATCCCTTTTTGTCTAGGAAGGGGGAGGATCAAAGAATGGCTCCGCAGAGAGAATTTAAGACACTGGAGAGTGGAATCTGAGTTCAAATGCAGACAGGCTAGAGCTTTGATGGGAGATACTCCTAATAGGGAACTGGCTTGGAGCATAAGGGCTTTGAGTAGGAGAGATGCCAAGACAGCGGTACAGATACTGACGGGGCATGACACCTTAAACTACCACATGCACAAGCTTGGGCGTAGCGATACATCCAGGTGCAGGGCATGTGGAGACGACGAGGAAACAAGCCTTCATGTACTCAGCGACTGTCCTGCATATGCAGGGCTGAGACATAGGATGCTGGACTCAGCACTACTTGGGCCCGAGCAGATCAGGGAGCTGCCGATGAGGGATCTGATTCTCTTTTGAAGGAAAACAGGTCTCTCATGAGTAGATTTATGAGGGGAGGCACAATGGACAATTGTCTGGGTGCCGCAGGCGGTGCTTCGAATGAGGAACGCCCCCCCCCCCCCGTTGCGTTATCTTATCTTATTTTATCTTATCTTAACCCTTAGTTCCGATTCATGGGTCGTTTTCGACCCAAGCGAAATTTCAAAGTGCTGTAAGGTACCTCCATTTATTAATAACAAACTATATAAAAAAATAATTTTTATCGAAATATTATAATTGGGACTTCAAGTTGAAGGTTGAAAGAAGCTCCATGAATTTATTAAGATTTTTTAAAGCGTTTTTACTGATCCAAATAACGCAAAGACGCAAACGACCCATGAGTCGGGATTAAAGGTGCCGAAAAAAACCGTCGGGACTAAGGGTTAATATTATTACAAATATATTATATATTTATTTCGCTTTATATTCTACGTATAATATGTATTGCATATAACATATATAATAGCAATGCTAAAAGTCAAAAGTATCACAGTATTATATAACATTGCATTGCATAATATTGTATTTTAAAACAAAAAATAAAAGTTTTTTAAATAAAAATTAAATCACATTTTTTTTTAAACTAACATTACATAATAACTTTACGTGACTGCTTTTTTAAATTCCTCTTTTTTTTGTTTGCGAACATTGGCAAATCTGAACCATTCCATGACAGAATGTTCGAAATGTTTTTCAATTGTGCGAGGATATGCTGCTCTAAAAACATCTGAAAAAAGAAAATTGTTATGGATAAAAAGACTGATAACAGATACATTAATTTTATCGTGTTTTTAATGAGATGCAAGTGATTAAAATTTTAATATCATGTGATATATCATGTAAAAATAAGTCTAATTTTTCAGAAAGTTTATTAAATAATTATGAAAATCCGAATCTGTGATCTGTGAGAGAACATCGCGGTGAACAGAAAAGTTTAATTAATATCTCAATAGCTATAGTAAAAATTGCACAATGGTGCAGGACTTTTCTCTGTTCAACACAATATGTTTTTTACTTGCTCGTGACTGCTTTTCCCATGTACATATTATCAGACACACATACACACCATTGGTTTTCATAATGATTTAATAAACTCTTAAAAATTGGAATTGATATAACATATTACATATCACAGGTTTTTATATATGCAGATTTTGTTTTCTGCTTATTTTACTATCTCCATCTTTTTATACTATAAAAAAATGTGTTAGAAAGAAGTTGTTTGTCGTTTAAAAAAATAATTTTATGATAAATTTCTCATTTTTATCATTTTAAAAAGTATTTGTTTTTCGTGTTTTAAAGTCATTAACATTTTTTACATAGTAATAATGATATAATAGTAATACAAATTAGTAGCATCATTTTTATTATCTTCTTTTTATAGATCACAAAAAAGCGAATTCAAGCATGTATCATAAGTTCTCTTTAAAGAACCTTTGATTTTTTAATTATAAAATATTATAAAATATTATCTTTCCGACAATAAGTTCTTTGTAACCATTTTTTTATGGTACCAAGATGACGAAAATATTAAAGAAAGTACGATAAATGAAGTATCTTTTATAAACATATACATGCAGTAGGTAAGGTAAAGCAATACATACCCAGTAAGCAAGAAACATTAAATCAACGTTTTGAAATATTAATTTTGTGTAAATTTTTATAATGTTTAGATATAATGTTGTATACATATTTTAAATGTATTATTTTATAATATAGTTTTCTTAAATATCAGAAAAATATTTTTAAAACATTATTTAAAACTTTGTTTTCAATGTTATTTTAACACTTCTATTTGCTGTAAGTTCAACATAGTTACAATAGTTTTAATTTGATGAAATCTTATGTTTAAAATAACATTATAATGATAAAGATTTTGTGTTGTTATAATGTTTTTTTTATATTATTTTAATATTAAATTTGTAAGAAAGAAATATTATTACTATTTTATAAATATTATTATTTTATAAATATTAGGTTTGTTTTTTATTCCTGAACTGGCTGCACTAGTTCAAAAAGTGTACACTGAAGCGTTCTTTATTGCAGAACTGGTATTACTGACGCTGTTCGTTATGACAGTGTAGCGGAACTTAGTGTAATAGTTCACTGAACTGATTACACTAGGTCTAGAGCCAGTGCAAGCAGTGCAAGAACAGCAGCCTAAGAAATAGGCGCCATAAATAGATAATTAAATTGTAAGTATGAAATTGTAAGTAAGAATTTTTGTAAATAAAAAACTTAACAACAAGACTTAACTTTTATTTTAATGTATAATGTTTAAAATATAATGTTTAAAATTTAAATATATAAATCTGTATCGTTAAATTTTGAGGTTAAAAAATTTTATACTGTAACGTATAATAATTATTAATATATAATATTATATATTTATATAAATAAAACGATTTAAATTAACATCTAAATGTAGGTATATACAATATATTACTGACAGTATTAATTTTTATAATTTTGTTTGAAACAGGTTATTTCAGGTTGTTATCTAAAACAGGGTCAGAATATATACGGATAGACACATAAGAATTACAATTATAATTATAAATCAAGAAGATCATAATGGAAGAAACAGCAACCATACAAAAAGATGCTATGGGAAATATTTTAGTTGATCATGATGGATATGTAACTTGTATTTCCGAAGGTATTATCTATTTAAAGCTATATTCACAATTGTAATAGTTTTCAAATTTATTGATTAAAAGCATAATTAATTATGAATTTGTTTACATAAATTGCAGTTGAATTATGTTGATCAATATCAGTTTTATTACTAAATTTTGTTCAATGACTACATTTAGTCAATTTAGTTAATTTTATGAATAAATATGATAAAGATTTTATTTAATGAATCAATTATAAAGTCTGTGATTATAAATCTGTAATTAATTATACTGTTAATATATTAGAAAATGTTTATTACTATCAGTCTACACACACATGTCTATATATATGTATAAAGATTAGCACACCACACATATTTTCAGGAGGATTAGAATTTCAAATTCTATACAAAGAAATCGATTTTAATAATGACAGTTTCTATTGCAAATTTGATAATAAAAATATAATAATAACATTAAATGACAATGTACTCAACACAAGGCAAAATCAATTAAACACTAATGAAATAGAAGAAACACATAGAAAAGTCTTCTCTTGGACAGATGCAAATACAAAATTATTTTTATCGTTATATAAAGAAAACATAGATCTTGTTGTGCAAAGAAAAATTAAAACAAAAAAAATTTTGTGGTATAAAATTGCAGAAAAAATGAAATCACAAGGTTACAACGTTTCTGCAATACAAGTAGAAAACAAATATAAATCGTTGGAACGATCTTTTAAAAATGTGATAACGCATAATAAAAAAACTGGGAGAAATAAATTATCCTGTCCTTATGAAACGTAAGTATATTAACTAATTTTTAAAAGATCTTTAATTTTACAAAAGATATTAAGATTATATAACAAAACAAAATTAATTTAATTATAGAGAATTAACAGAATTATTAGGTAAAAAGCACAATATTGAACCGTTATTATTATCAGGAAACAAAGGGATAATTTTAAAAAGCGATGGAGGATCCACATCTTCGCAAGTGTTAAATTTTTAATAAATAAATAAAATCTTAATTATTAGAAAATATATTTGCATATAATTGATAATATTGAGTTATGTAAAAATATGTATAGTTGTGTTAATAATACTTATAAAAACTTTTATAACGTTTTTATAACAGACGTTTTTATTATTTGTTTTATGTTGCAGGTCTGTCTGTGATATAAATGAAAATAAAGAAAATAATTACAATATTACTAATGCAAGTGTAAATATTAATGATAAGCAATGTGCAATCAATAAGCAGCAACAAACAACATCGTATCCAACAACATCTGATGAAAGTACAATCTCTAGCATAAGCGATACTTTTGGAGAGAAGTAAGTAGATAATCAGTAATCATATATTAAAGATAATAAATCTGTTTACATCTAAAAAATGCTTCTATTGTTTATATGTTTAATATATACTATTCACAGAAATTTGTGCTTTAAAAGTCAAGAATTTTTTAAACAAAATACTTATGTTAGAACTATACATGTATATACTTTTCTATATTATGATACAATGAAAATATTCCGCGCGTGGGCAGATCTATTATTTTATTTTATATTTCCTTTCAATAAAAAAATTAATGATAACAATTTTGAATACAGACATTCAAAAAGAAAAATCGTACAAAAAAATTGGCACTACGACACGAGTTTTAGAAGTATGTGAACAAAACCTTGAAAAATTAACGAACGACATACGTGAAGAGAATAAAATAAAAGGGGAAATATTAGAAGAATACAAAAAAATGTCAAAATCACAGGAACAGTTTATGGCACAAATGCAAGAGCAATTAATCGTTGCAAATTCCTTACGGCAAGAAAAAAACAAACTGTTGCAAGAATTTTTGCAATTGCAAGCAAAAAAATAATTAAAACAAGGCAATATACTAAAAAATTTTGAAGTTTATTTTTTGTTTTTATTATTAAAAAAGTAATATATAAGGATATAACCAAAGATATGTGATTCTTAATGTAATGTTTTTTAAAGTATTTTTTTTTTTATGTCAAAGACATTAATATGTTGCACATATTTGTTTATTTTTATTTCTGTATTTTTTGTGTTTCAGAAATACATGTTTATAATACACAATACATTTTTATTATTATTTGTAGTAAAAAAATTATTTTTGTTTCATTTTTTCAATGAATTTTTTTTATATATTTTTTATATAGACATGTACATATTTCAAAAAGAAGTTATTTGATGACATATATTATCTCGTTTATGTATGCCCGTTTCGTATTCTTTTGGTGCTTCATTGTTTATTCCTATGTATTGCGCTTCTAAATCTGGTAGCTGATCGTCTATAGGTGCTTCCAAAAATTGCAAGTCTTCTATGTTGGCTATGTTATGTAAGACACAACATGCGTGTATGACCAGTACCATCCGTGAAATGTCTCTTAGTTTAAAATGATACAGCTGTCGAAATCTCTGTTTTAAACACCCAAACGCATTTTCAATAATAACTCTGCAGGAACTTAACTTTTCATTAAATATTTTTTGCCTTCTTGTTAAATGTCCATTATCTTTGTACGGAACGATTAGTTGTGATAGGCAAGGATATGCGCTATCTCCCAACAAGAAATTATCTAAAAAAAAATATTAATAGCATTTAAATATTAATTTATATCGGCTTTTATTTTATTTTTATTTTTATTTAGTATTTTCAACTTACCGCCACATAGTTCATGTAAATCATTATATATGGAAGAATTTTTAAGAACTCTGGCATCATGGACTGAACCTGGATATCCAACAAATATATCAATAAATTTTAAATTGTGATTAACTGTTCCTTGGACATGTATAGAAAAATATTGCTTTCGGTTTATATACGAATTGGCATCTTCCACTGGTTTGTCAATCCTTATATAGGAACCATCTATAGCACCTAAAACAAATAGCAATATATAAATAAAACATTTTAAGCAAAACACAAATAAAGATATAAATACTTACCAATTACACCAGGAAATCCTTTATTTCGAAAATAAATTAAAGTTTCTTCTTTCTCCATAAGTGTTGGATATCTTATGATACTAGGCGCCAAGGACATAATAAATTCCGTCACTCTTGTTATTATTTGGTACAATGTACTTATTGCAATACCAAATCGGTCTGCTATATCTCGATATGATCCTGTTTCGTGTCCAACAAACCACAAGTATGACAAAATGTGTTTTTCAGCTGTGACTTTTTCATGTTCTACACGAGCTGAAAAAATATGCAATAAGATGTCTATTTATTAAAAAATTAAAATATAACTTTTTTAAAACTGTACATTTTTTTAATTAATATTTTTATAATATTAATTGTTAACTTTTTACTTACTTTGTATAGAAATAAATATATCTGATGCTTCAAATTTATTTATTAATTGGTATGTTATTTCTTTTGACAGTCGAAAATGCATTACAAAATCTCTATTATAATTATTAACAATATTTTCAATATAATTTTGTACTTTAATATGTTTTATTCTTTTCAGTAATCCAAACAGCGGATGTAATATTTGTAACTCGTTGTGTTCTAAAAAATAGTTAATAAAGATTGATTTTTTTTATATGTATTTGACATTTTTTTACATATATTTAATGTGCCATCAATTACATATTTATTGTAGATTTTTTGATACTTTTTGTATGTAAAAGGATAAATAAATTATTGATGAGTTGGTTGATAGGTTATGTTTCGCATTACAATATTAAAAGTCTGCATATAAAAAACAATCCTTACCATTGTCTTCAAATAAAAGCATTTCCAATGGTGAAATTGTAATTGGAATATGATCATCTTCGTCAGAAGATTCTATTAATTCCAATACTAGGGGAAGGTGGGGTAAGACGGACCGCGGGGTAAAATGGTCCATTTGCTAGATCTTATTAGTAAGTACCTCTATCTGCTGGATAAACATAAAATTAATTTCCTTTTTGATGCTTTTTAACTGTTTAAAAATTACGTCATTATATCATAAGACTATCGTAAGTTATTTATAAAGAAACGTCAAATTCTTGCAAATAGATCTCGTGATCTAATTTCTTAGTATTACATTTTAAGTGACTAAGATTGCAAAACTTAATATTTTTAAATTTTTTTACAAGTTCCATATTTCTGGTTATTGAGAAGTAATATTTCATCAGTTACATTTAAAAAATAATTTTGATACAGGTAAATAAAAATAAGATAATATTAATGTTGTCATGTGGGGTAAAATGGACCAATTTAAATGAGGTAAAACGGACCAATTTATATATTTGTTCTACTTATATTTTCTACTTATACTTTCTACTTATAGTTTTCTGCTTATATATTTGCTCTGATTTGAGAAATATTTTACACCTCATTTTTTTTTACTGAAAAAAGCTATGAAAAATAAAAAACGCACTGTTAAAAGTAGAAGAAACTTGAAATTTATTGAAAATAATGTCTCCAAATAAAAACAGATTTTATAATAATTATTTATTTTATTTACATGCTTTATTTTAAAATGTTATATTTAATGTTATATTTAATATAAACGTTAAAAATTATAAAGATTATAATTATTTTAAAGATTTGTGTGTATAATAAAATAATTAATGTTAAATTAATTTCTATTCTTATTCAAAAATATTTAATAAATACTATATAGTTTTGATTTTGAGTTGATCAGTTAAATTATTTCTTGATCCATATTATCTCGGCTTGGTCCATTTTACCCCATGGGATGGTCCATTTTACCCCACCTATGGGGTAAAACAGACCAAAATTAAGTTTTTAAAAATCTTAATAATAATTCAAACTTTTGCAAATTTTGAAAATTTAACATTATAATCTTATAATAAACATTCTACAGTTTCTTCATGCTAAATTTCAGTTATTTTTTGTTATTAATATAAAAAATATAGCCATTTTTGCTTAGGGGGTCCGTCTTACCCCACCTTCCCCTACTATTTTATTTATTATATTGTCACACATTATTTTTGCACTGCAGTGTTTTTTATTCTTGCACTTTTTCAGTCTGCACTCTCAATCCTTGCTTAAACTCCCTAGTTTTAGTTTAGTTCTAGTTCAGTTCAGTGTAGGAATAAAAAACAAACCTATTATTACTATCCTCAATGTAAGCGTCAACTCTAGAGTCCCTAGAAGTAAGAGTCTGGCCAATGTTCTAGTTAGAAATAAAATGGCGACCATATATATAGTGAGTGACGACCAGTGTTTTGAATATTAAATATATATATCATTTAATTATTGATATATTTTGAAAAGGTTGTCTATTAAAAGGTAAGACAATTTTCGTTATTTGATTATTTTCTAAAAAATATAAAATATTAGAAAATTTAAATATGAATATAGTACGCAAATCAATAAAACTATGTTATAACCTTAATTCTTGAATAAATTTTTTAATTAATTAATTTTTTCAGAAAATGACTTTTTGCTGCGTTCCTCATTGTCGCAATAAAAGTGAGGATGGCATTTCGATGAGGCATTTTTCAAAAAATGCTGAACGCCGAGCATTATGGGCCCAAAAAGTAAATAGAAAAAATTGGGAACCTAATGATTATTCGTGTATTTGTGATGTAAGTATATATTTACATAATTAATAATATAAAATTTTTGAAAGAAATCTTTATATCTGTATTAATAGGTTCACTTTTCATCAGAAATGTGGGAGAAACCTCGTGTCGATGGCAAAAAAAATTAAAGGCTAATTCTGTACCAACAATTTTTCCTCTACCGAAACATAGAGAGCCAGGGTTTTTGTCAAGTAAATATTAGGTACCGCGGAAAGTTTGTGTCGTTTTTCTAAGAGATGTCGTTCATCGGAAAAAACGACACGAACTTTCCGCGGTACCTAATATTTATTTGATTAAATGTCTTATTTTTCAGAATCTAATTTGTTAATATAATAATAAAAAATATTTTTATGTTCGTAGATGAATATTGACAAAGAGGTTCAAGATTCTTTTAATACTTCTGTAGTATCTATGAATGATACTTTTTGTGTACCATTGGAATCTTCTGCACCATTGGAGTCTTCTGCACCATTGGAGTCTTCTAATACAATTAATTTAACTTCAGTATCCACAATATCCAGTCCACTGGACCCTGTTTTATTAAAAATTGAAGAATTAAAACAGCAATTAAAGAAAGCTGAAAATGAATTAGAGATTTCACACAAAGTGATAAATAAATTAAAAAATAGTAATAAGGTTCTACTCGCTCGTAATAGAAAGCGTTATAAAAAAAAAAGATTACGTATCGAAGAAGGTATATTAAAATCAAGAGATATATTGCATAAAGTTTTCAACAACGATTAGATAGAATGGCTTCAACATGACTCAAAAAAACGTCGACTATATAAATGGTCTAATGAAACAGTAAAGAAGGCACTCAGACTAAAATTAGCATGTACAGAAAATGGTTATAAAGAATTAATTAATCAAAATATTCCCTTACCATCGAGACGCACACTGAGAAGAAGTCTTGAAGGTATTAATTTTTCTCCTGGAATATGTGATGATATTTTTGAAGCTTTGAAAGATAAGATAGAATACTTTACTGATGATTGTGAAAGAGACTGTATGCTTGGAATAGACGAGATAAGTCTTGTAGAAGGTGAACAAATTGATCCGTTGACAAACTCTATTACTGGATTTATTACTATTCCTAATTCCCAAGGTAAAGATTCTTTATAAATATACTTATATTAATATATTATGTTCCTTATTTTTGTATTTTTTTGGTATTTCTTATTTTTTAAGGAAAAACAAATATGCATGCTACACATGGTTTGATTTTTATGCTTGGTGGTATTTTCACACAATGGAAACAAATTGTTGCCTATGATTTCACTAATCCTAAAGGGTTTGATGGTGCACGATTAAAACCTATTATTGAACAAATTATTCAAAAAGCTGAAAAAATCGGTCTTTATGTGCATGCAGTTACATCTGACATGGGAGCATCTAATCGAAAAATGTGGCATGCTTTTGGAATTAATACTTGCAAGTCCTTTACTATTCAAAATTCTGTGTCTCATCCTGTCAATCCACAACGTAAACTCTTTTTTTTTGCTGATGGCCCTCATCTTCTTAAAAATCTTAAAACTGCATTAATAAATAACAAAAGTGTTATTGTCCCACCAAATTATGTCGAAAGCTTAAATTTATCATCATCTATTGTTCGATGTTCACATCTTGAGGAATTAGTTGCAGAACAAGAAAATATGTTTTTCAAATTTGCTCCAAAGCTGAATAAAGATATTCTCACAACGACTCAGTTTAACAAAATGAAAGTTAATAAGGCAGTAAATGTATTTAATAGAAATTCGAGCAGCGCATTGAATTATATGAGTGAAAAATATTATAATAAAGAATATAAAACAACAGCCTTTTTTATCGAAATAGTATCTAAATGGTTTACTTTAATTACTTCAAGGCATGCCTCAGTTGCGTTGGGAAAGAAACCTAAAAGTGTAGAATCTGAAAACAAATTTAATGAAGCTGTTAACTTTTTAGAGTCATTTATTAAATTATTTCGAACCATGAAAATTGGAGAAAAGAAAGATATATTTAAGCCAGTCCAAGTCGGCGTAGTGATCACAACAAATTCTTACATTCAACTAACTAAATATTTAATTAATGAACGCGGATTTTTGTACGTATTGGGTAGCCGATTTACAAATGACTGTGTTGAAAACGTATTTTTAAATTTGAGAAAGAAATTTCCTACACCTAATGCGTTACAATTTCAACAGAGTTTGAAACTTTTGAGCGTTTCTCAGTATATGCAAGAAATGTAAAACACAAATTATGAACAAGATGATGGTACTTTACTTGTTGATTTTTTAAAACGTTCTCGACAACAGAAAACAAAGATTATTAGACAAACATTATTAGCAATCCCTGAAATTCCTGATTATATTGAAAATAAAATTATTGAATTGGATAATAACGAAAAAAATGCTTTTTATTGTATTTGTGGTTACATTATTTCTAAAATTTACAAATATTACAAAGTTTGTGACGAATGTATATATTCTGCAGGATCTAAAAAATATAATTCTAGTTATAAATATTCAACATTTCTTTATATGCGTTGTTATAAACCATTGACATTGTTCTTTGTAAATAATGAAACTTTTGATTATTTTTACAAAATGGAAATTATAATTCGCCGATATTTATCATTTTTAAGAGGCGTAAATTGTGATTTAGTTCAATTTTTTACACAAAAAATGAGTAATATTAAATGTGATACTTTAAAAAATTGTCATAATTTATCTGACAAAATTATGATATATTTTATCAAATACAGAATAAAAATTAATTGCCCAAAAGAACGTCTGCGACGTCCAATTTTTAATAGCAAGACAATGGCTATGCACTCTATTATTAAATAATGTAAAACTTATGTATTTTTATCTTTTTTAATAATAAATTAATTGATAATAAATTGCAAGTGATTCTATTTTGTTTTATTCAATTCAAATTATATCGTAATTATAGTGAAATTTCGACAGCAATGATTGGTCGCGCCATATTCTTTCGTGGCCAATCAAAAAGGGGACAACATTGGCCGGACTCTTACTTCTAGGGACTCTAGTCAACTCCTATGAACATGCAGTATTGCCAATACTGAAAATCTATAAGATATGTGACATGATATGAACTATAAATTTCCAGCACTGGCAGCAGTGAATTTCGGAACGCAGCGTATGTGTAATCCTTCTCGGCAGCTTCGTGATATGTGTGCAAGCACGTGCATTTATAATCTCATATATCTTTGATTTTTGCGTGATTACAGGAAGAAAAAATTATAAATCACGCCAGTATTTGATTATATAGGTGAGTAAAAGAATATTAGAAAATATGTAGATTTTAATATTTTATACCTAGACAGCACAGCATATCTAAAACTTATTTAGGACAACGTCTTCTGAATATCCTTTTCATGTATTTGGATATAATGGGCTTGTTCGTTTTAGCTGCACTGGGGCAGCTCTGGGTCTGCTCTAAACAAGATAATACAGGACAAACTATTTATCTGTCCTGTATTATCCTGTGTAGAGCAGAACCAGAGCAGCCCCAGTGTAGCTAAAACGAACAAGCCCAATGTGTGCTGCCTGGATATAATAGATAAAGCAATCATCCGACATGTAAAAACATATAAAAAGTTGCAAAGTCAACTTTGTTTTGCATGGAAAATTTTATACTACAAAATAATAGAATTAAGCAATATCTTCCTTTAGTTTGCATTGAAAATTTTCTCCAGTTTGAAAATATTTTGAAAGATGATCAAGAAGCTTTTATGCAAGTAGTAAGTAAATCTGTTTATTAGTTCTCTGATTATTAGTTGATCTGTGCATAAATTTCTGTCATTCATGTTTAGGTCATTTGTTTGAGAGACAATAATTTCTTTTATCGCGTCTATTTTTTACCTGAAAAACAAAATAAAAACAATAAAAAATAACAAAAATAAGTACTTTTTTTATTACAGTGTAACATGGGTTTAACCCATGTTACTAGTCGCGCGATCGGCCGCAATGATCGTCCGCGCATCGAGCCGCCGGCCGCAACACGTCATCGGAATGCGGCCGCCGAGTGGGGCGAGCGGGTATATAAGGCCGTCGCTCCGGCCAGTAGAGACCTTACCCGGTCTGCAGTGAGCACGCTGCAGACCTTCCGAGCCATCAGGGCGCACTCTGACTCGGCTCTTCCTTTCCTCAAGGAGCAGGGAGCACTCTGTCTCCGCCGGGCGCACTCGGCATCCATATACTTTTCCGTTCCTTTAGGAGCAGGGAGCACTCTGTCTCCGCCGGGCGCACTCGGCATCCGTATACCGTTCCTTTCCTCCAGGAGCAGGGAGCACTCTGTCTCCGCCGGGCGCACTCGGCATCCGTATACCGTTCCTTTCTGCTAGGAGCAGGGAGCACTCTGTCTCCGTCGGGAGCACTCGACGTCCCGTATACACCGTCCGTTCCTCCGTAGGATTAAGTAGTATTTAGTTCGCGCTTCCTAGTTTAGATTTTCTGGTTTGTATTCTTTTAGTTTATCCTTTTCTAGCTTATATTCTTTTGCGGTAGATTCTGGTCTCACTCTTGCGTTACCAGCGTTACTTCTATACGCTTTCCTCGCGCTCTCGCTTGCACGCCGCACTCGCTTGCTGTAATGGCTACCGCTTGCTCTTTATAATTATTGCTTTGTAAAATGTATCACCAACTCTTTAGTTAAAAATATATTTATTTTTACCTCCAAATTGATCTATTTGATTGGAGTCTCCCCGTCTGACCGCTTATCCCGAATCCTGGCACCGGCGAGCTACTCCGCGCTTAGCAATAAGATCGCGAGATAAATTCGCACCGTTACAACAGGTTAATAAAATGTTATTAATAGGAGGAAAAAATGAAAGAGATTTTATTAAAAGAACTTTGACAGCAACATTTGCTGATAATTTAGCGTCTATGTGTTCCTGGACGGGACAGAAAAATAATTTTAAAATTGGAGATACACATACTATGATGAGCATCAAAAGTAAGTTTTTCAAAAGTGACGCAATCAATATGTACTCGGGAATTACAGTCTGATTCAAAAAGTGTTTGTATTTATCATCTAATAATTAACCAGTTGAGTGATAGACTTTTCCGAAAGATTTGTGCCACAAGTGGTAAGAGCCAAAAGTTAAAATATCGAAAAACGGTGAAACATGGGTTCAAAGTTTTCGACAAAGCAACTTTTCGAATGGGTGTGGATCCCCCCCACGCTCTGGAGGGCGGGGGGCAGAATAGGGATGCAAAATGTTAAATGGCACTATGGTCGAGTGGGGATCATTTGAAAGGGCGTTTCAAGACAACAACAATGATTTTTGAAAATTTAACTACGTCTTTCTAGTCAAAAATGGAGATGAATAAAAAAAGAGGGGTGGACTTCCAAAAAGCTATCACCTCCGATTTGGCTTATATTCAACCTAAATACTTATTTTATCTAGTAAATAATATTCCCAAATGGATTTTTGGCGCAAATGCCCCTTCCGCCCCCCAGCTCCCCTCAAAGGTTCAAAAATAAAACTGTTTTTGTTAATTATTTCAGAAAGTATTTGTTGTACAGAAAAAGTTGTCAAACAAAAATGAAACTTATAAAAAGCTCTACAAATAAGGTCTTATACATATTTTACCTAACTCCAATATTTTAGTCGTTTTAACAATTAACAGTCGCCATATTGGATCCGCCATTTTAAATTTTGCAATTTTGACAACAGATTTGAATTTAGCAGCCCAAAAAACCTTAAGATATCAAGTTTTGTGCAAATCTGTTGAAAATGAGTAGAGTTATTTAGAAATGTACATATATGATACATTACCACGTTTGGCACTTTTTTTTTGTACATATGTGATACATTACCACTCAACTGGTTAAGAAAAAATTAATTAACAAATCAGGACATCAGAAATGATATTTAACGCAATAAAAAAAAGAATAATATGATAATCATTAACTTGTACTCAATTTATATTCTCATACTTCATCATTTTTTATTTGCTTATTTTTGTTAATTGAATTTTGCTTTCATTAATAGTTGCATAAAAATGTTTCTTTCTCTCAGATTGTAAAGCTCGCTGTATATATGTATTACTTTACCTTACCTACTGCATGTATATATTTATAAAAGATACTTCATTTATCGCACTTCCTTTAATATTTTCGTCATCTTGGTACCATAAAAAAATGGTTACGAAGAACTTATTGTCGGAAAGATAATATTTTATAATATTTTATAATCAAAAAATCAAAGGTTTTTTAAAGAGAACTTATGATACATGCTTGAATTCGCTTTTTTGTGATCTATAAAAAAAAGGTAATAAAAATAATGCTATTAATTTGTATTACTATTATATCATTATTACTATGCAAAAAATGTTAATGACTTTAAAACACAAAAGTTACAATTACTTTTTAAAATAATAAAAATGAGAAATTTGTTTATCATAAAATTATTTTTTTCAACGACAAACAACTTCTTTCTAACACATTTTTTTGTAATATAAAAAGATGGAGATAGTAAAATAAGCAGGAAACAAAATCTGCATATATAAAATGTACCTGTGATATGTAATATGTTATATCAATTCCAATTTTTAAGAGTTTATTAAATCATTATGAAAACCAATATTGTGTATGTGTGTCTGATAATATGTACATAGGAAAAGCAGTCACGAGAAAGTAGAAGACATATTGTGTTGAACAGAGAAAAGTCCTGTACCATTGTGCAATTTTTACTATAGTTATTGAGATATTAATTAAACTTGTCTGTCCAACGTAATGTTCTCTCACAGATCACAGATTCGGATTCTCATAATTATTTAATAAACTTTCTGAAAAATTAGATTTATTTTTACATGATATTTCACATAATATTGAAATTTTAATCACTTGCATCTCATTAAAAACACGATAAGATTAATGTATCTGTTGTCTACCTTTTTATCTATAACATTTTTCTTTTTTCAAAAACTTTTAGAGCAACATATCCTCGCACAATTGAAAGACACTTCAAACATTCTGTCATGGAATGGTTTAGATTTGCCAATGTCCGCAAACAAAAAAAAGAGGAATTTAAAAAAGCAGCCATGTAAAGTTGTTATGTAATGTTTGTTTTAAAAAAAAATGTAATTTTATTTTTATTTAAAAAACTTTTATTTTTTGTTTTAAAATACAGTATTATGCAATGCAATGTTATATAATACTGTAATACTTTTGGCATTGCTACTGTATATGTTATATGCAATACATATTATACGTAGAATATAAAGCAAAATAAACATATAATATATTTGTAATAATATTAGAAATTAAAAAAAAATATTTTTACTTCTTAATTAATTATTCTTTTACATTCTTTTACATTTTTATTTTATTTTAATTTATAATAATGTATTTTTATAGAAAAAACTTTTTTCCTGTATATGTATGTATACTGCCCGACAATAATTTGTTTCATTTTCCTAGCGAGATGACCATAAAATAATTTTCATCTAGTAATGTACCAAGATTTTTTCTGCATCCTTACATATAAAAAATATATATTGAAACATTTTAGTAACTTATTAAAATAATTTATAAATAATTTATTGATTATAATAAAAATTAAATAATTATTTTATCATTATATCAACATTGGCGCTATATTAATATTTTATTATTTATTTATAATAATATTTCTGATAAACACACAGTAACATAACATCAATGTTATAGTTTCTCACTCAATAATGTACAGCAAGGTATATATTATTTTGCAGTTACATTGTTGAATTATTTAACAATTAACTGCAATATAACATACCTTGCTGTACTTTATTGAGTAGAAAAATTATAACATTGATGTTATGTTACTTTGTATTTACTAAGAATATGAAATAAATAATAAAATATGTCCTCCTCGTTGTGCGCCACCTTGTCGTGAGGGGGCTCACCGTGGGATGGCTCGTTGGAGTCGTTTCACGGTGCTAAGAGCGCACGGTTTCTTCTACGGAGGGAACGGGAGTCCGGCGACTCCTCAAGGGACTTGTCCTAATTCGCCGGTAGGGGTTGGCGGCCCTGACTTCAATCACCCGGGTGCCTGGACCCGTTACGAGTGTTTTTCACTCCACCGGGATAGAGGAGTAAACCTCAATAAAAAATTCGGGGCCTAGCCAGCCTCGTTAGCACGCCCGTGCTCCGACATAACGGCTGGGCCCCGCATTGCACGAAGGAGGGCGAGGCGTCTCACACCGTAACCCCAGTTTATGGAGCCGGGGACCGGTGCTAGCGTTGTGCTAGCACGGGCTGCGAGGGTGATAAAACCTCTATAAAAAGACCCGGGTAGGTCGAGCTCGTTAGTCCTGGGTGGGCAGTCGACCTAAGAGAGGAAAAACTCTGAAAATAAATCCGGTGAAGGACACACTGTTAACAAACCATTTATCTTATATATGGACATGGCAGATAAACAAGGACAACGTTTACCGTCGCGGGGGATTCGGACCCCCAGGGACCGGCGTAGTGGAGGTCTTGTCCCGGCCTCTGCTGCGTTGTCATCCTGCGTCGAGCTGACTGTCGGGTGTCCACCGAGTCCGGCAGTTAATTTGGTGATTGGTGCAGCACGCGTGCTGCTCAATCAGGCAGTTCTTTTGACGCGTAATTATCCGGGTAAATACCGGGGATTCGTGCTCGAATTATGCGAAATCTCCTGTTTTATTACAGACAGGCTAAAGCATAACAGGAGTGACTGTGTGTCTGACTCTAATAGGGCCTGGGACCTTTTAAAGTCGGAGAAAATGTTGGTTGGAGAGAGCACTTTCCACACTACGAGGAGGTAACTGGCTGACGTCATCATTCGGGTATGGACCCGATACAAAGATATGCGTCAAGATAGGGATTCTGGAAGGGTAAAAGAAGTTTACCTTAGTGCGTGCGTGATCCTGGCGGCGAGCGTCGATCTGCTTGGCGGGGACCTGAAAGAAGAAGAATAAGTGTTAAGGATGCGGAGAAATCCTTACGGGACAGACCCAGCGGGCAGACCATTTGAGCACGGTTGCCTAGTGCGGGACTCCCCGCGAAAGGCGGACCACACCCTTATTCGACTCAGGGGAGGTGTCGGCTCCCCTGATTCAGAGCCTAGCAAGGTGCCCTCTATCAGGACATTGTTCGAGGACACGGACTCGTCGGACTCGGGTTCTAGGCCCAGAGTGACGTCCCTCGAAAGGCTGGCTCCCGGCACCGTCCGTGTGAAGAGGGAGCCAGTTCCTAAAAAAGGGAAGAAGAAGGAGAGGGGCGCGGAATCCGCCATGGAGGTGGTGGAGCTGGTCAACTCCTCTGGGGAGGAGGACGTCACTCCACGCCCTCCCAGCAGAGCAGGGGACCCGGACTGGGAGTATGAGGACTCGGGCGAAGAGGCGGGCCCTTCCAGGCCTACTTTTCGGACCAGCGTTGGAGGAGAGCAGCCCGAGGGGCCATTCCGCCTCCCGCTGCTCCATAGAGCCCAGGGAAGACCCAGAAAGGACGGATCAGGTTCATTCAAGGCTCTGTCCACCTCAGGATCGGAAGGAGAGAGAAAGAAGAAAACCCTGAAGGGGGGGGGGGGGAATCTTCCGCCAACGGAGGAGGATATAGAGGCTAAGGGGACTTCCATGCTCATGGTTCGTCCCCCTCCTCTCACTAGAGGACAACGCGGTGCGGCCGAGCATTGTCTGAAACAGATGGAGCGCGGAACCTCTAGGGAGATCGTCGTCCATGCCGATAGGTGCTTGGACGAGATCGAGGATGCGAGGGTTAAAACCACCAATATGAAGGGTTCTCTCAGTGGTTAAATTAAAGTGAACGTGTACCTCTTGAGGGAGGTTTTAAGGACCCTTTCCAATAGGGCTAATAAAGTGGGCGACCCGGGATACTGGCGGTCCCGGGTGAATGTTCTAGAGGGGGACAACACGGCCTATAGGGCCCAAAATGAGTCCCTCCTGAGGAAGTTGGCCAAGGAGAGCGCCATTCGCTTTCTTAAGGCTAACCCTCATATCGTGGAAGGGCCCATTATTAGGGATCCAAGGTCTTCTACCCTTGGTAGAGACCCGATGGGGCGATTGGATGGGTGTGGCACGGGTGCCGCTTCCGTCACTCCGATCAACCCCACTATGGACCTGGGGATGGAGGCCCTTCGTCATACTCCGGACGATGGTGGGGTGGGATTTCGGATCCTCACGGAGGTCAACAGGTCATTGACCTCCATGATGGAATCCATTTAAAGAATGGAGGATCGTATCACGCGCCTTGAGGAGGGCGGACGAGCCGCTCCTGCCCCGGCGCGCGACCAGGGAATGGGGAGTAAGAAAATGAAAAAAAAGAAAGGGAAAACCGCCCCTCGGATGTCCGTCTTACCCCGTAGGGTGGAGGTCATGCCGGGGGGGGGGAGGGGATCCACTGGGCGAGGAGCCCGTCCTCCCTTCTTCGGAGGCGGAACCACCCGCTGAGTGGACCTTGATCGGGAAGGGAGGCAGAAGAAGGAGGGAAAAGGGACCACAGGGGCCTCCTTTACCCCCTGCAACCACTACAGGATGGAAAGACACGGGCGACGCAGCCCTCGAAGGGCGGTCCTTCCCGCGCGAGGATCAGGAGAAGACTCCCGCGGACTGCCGCAGTGGCAATCAACACCGCCACTGGCAGCTACGCGGACGTACTGCGGAAAGCGAAGGAGAAGATAAATCTCAGGGACCTCGATATAAAATCCCTGCGGATGAGGAAGGCGCGGAATAGGGGAATTCTGCTAGAGATACTCGGTGAGAAGTCCAAAATGAAGGCAGACGCCCTAGCTATCAGGATAAAGGACGCAGTGGCGGACCAATTTGGTGAGGTAAGGGTCTCCAAGCCCTCGAGAAGGATGGACATCCGACTCGTTGGCCTGGAGGATTCTATCACCCGTGAGGAGATAGTGGCAATCTCCCGGGAGGGGGGTTGTGATGGAGAGGAGGTCCGACTGGGACAGGTCTAGACCATTGGTCGTAGGAGTCTGAACCTGGCCTGGGCCCAGTGCCCTGCGGACGCGGCACTGAAGTTCGCTGAGGCGGGCTCAATGGACATTGGGTGGACCTTAGTAAAGGTGGAGCTCCTTCAGAGCTGTCCGGCCCAGTGCTTCCGTTGCCTGGATCGTGGACACGTGCAGCAGCGGTGCCCATCCAACGTGGATCGGGCCCGCTGCTGTTATCGGTGCGGTGTGGAGGGACGCTCTACGGGTTCCTGCAGGGAAAGACCGCATTGCCCGGTTTGTGCCCTGAACGGGCGACCGTCGGACCACAGGACTGGGAGTGTGGACTGTCCCCCTATCCCCCCCTACGAGGGAAGTGCGTGGCGGCGTTACGTCCAGTGGTGGTGCGAGTACGAGTGCGCGGTCTCAGTTGCCCCCCCCGAAATGGAGACGGAGACGGTGGACACGGGAGAGGCGAAAAGACCGAGGGAGGACTCGACCAGTCCGCCTCAGGCAGACCTGAAGAAAGCGCGTGGTCCTGAACCTTACCGTCTTTTTTTTTTTTTTTTTTTTTCCGGAAGGTGGGAAAATCTTCAAAAGACCCCCCGCAGCCCGTACTGCAGGGGAGTGCGGGATTCCCTCGCAGCTCTCGTCCTGACTAAGTGTCAGGACACCGCAAGGACCTACCCGCTAAAAACCCTCCTTCGTAAAAACTTGACCCAGCCTTTATAGAGAGAGAGGCGGAAGACCCATGGGGCATATCATCACCCCTCTCTCAGCTATTCTCCGAGGAGATCTTACACGTTCGGGCTATCTTCTAACCATTTGGTCAGCATAATTCTTTCCCTCTAGGAGGAAAAGATTAATTCTTCTCGTATAAGGGAGAATGTCCCCTATATATGAAAACTCCAACAGTGTCCTATGCAAGGACACTGATTCTACAGGAGCTAAGATGTTGACACAAGAAGGAGAGAGGCAGATGCCGATTGGGTTGCATTAAGTTATACAACCTGTCTCAACCTCTCCCTCTCCCTTTCCGCTTCTTCTTTGGCTCTCATTACTTTTGCGCAAAAACTGATAAAAGCCTTCCGCTTTGTGTCGTTGTTGATGACTTCTTTTATTATGGATGAGAGTGTCAGTCCTACTCCTTGACCCAGCACACCCCGAAGCGTCTCCCTCTCCTGATTCCAGGCAGGGCAGACCTCCAAAGTGTGCTGAGCCGTGTCTGTTCCGGTGTTGCAATGCTCGCAATCCGGAGAAGTGGCCTTTTTAATTTTGAGCAGGTACTCTTTGAAGCACCCGTGCCCAGAGATTATTTGGGTGCAATGGAATGTTGAGCACCCTTTGTACATACTGTACCAATCCTCCAGGTGTGGGACAATCGCTTGCGTAACCCTAGTCCCACTGGTGTTATGGACCTTTGTTACTCTTGTCCTCCATTCTTTGAGCGCCTCTCTCTTGGCGTGCAAGCACAGCCTCACCTTGGACGAATATTCCATAAGTAAACCTTCTCGCTCTAGGTTCTTCCACTGTTTGTGAACCCTACTCAGGACCGCTGCATTCAGGTCCAAAGGAATATTCCTCGCCAAAATCATTGCGGCTACAAAGGAAATCGTCCTGTATCCACAGCATATCCGAAGACACACCTTCCTTTGTAGTTTGTAGATCATCCTTTTTATTTTTACACTTTTGGCCACATCCTCCGCCAACACTGGAGCCCCGTAAAGGAGCACCGAGCTTATAATGTTGGAGTACAGCCTCCTTACTTGTTCTTTCAGGCCCTTTAAGTTGGGCATGATACCCGAAAGAGCACTGAACATTTGCTCCGCCTTTCGAACAGTACGTTCAAAATGCGGGACGAATGTCCAGTTTCCGTCTATTGTTATTCCCAGATATTTGATGCTGTCTCCGATCTGGACCAACTCTCCTTTTACTAGCGTATAAATCTTATGTTTAACAGAGCTCGCCGGAAACGCCATTGCTTCAGTTTTGCTAGGGGCTACTTTTAATCCAAGCTTTTCTATTTCTAGGATAAGAGCCGCAGCTGCAATTTCTGCTCTTTGCGCAGCTTCCTCTATAGTATGTCCATGTGCTAAGAGGATCGTGTCATCAGCATAGCATATCACCGTACTGTTTTCCGATAAGGCCGTAGATTGTAGCACCTTGTCGTATCCCACCTTCCAGAGGGTGGGACCCAGAACCGATCCCTGAGGGACACCCCTAGTGATCTCTTTTCTGGTTATCCCACCACTCTGGTCCATATAGGTTACCCATCTATTGTTAAGGTAATCAGTGATTATCCTCAACAGGTATTTTGGGAAACCCTTGTCTTTCATAGCGTTGATAATAGTTTTCCAAGGCAGAGAGTTGAATGCATTTGCTATGTCTAATGCCACTGCAACCACTATTCGATCTTGTCTGGTGCATTCCTGGACGTGGGATCTCAATCTGTTTATTGCGTCGATTGTGGACCTTCCTTTCCTGAACCCAAACTGTTCATCGGAGAGGGTATCACTGTCCCTCAGGTGGGTATGGATCCGTTCTACGATCACTCTTTCCAGAAGTTTCCCGGTTTCATCGAGTAAACATATGGGGCGATAGCAGCTGGGATCTTCCGCTGGACCTTCCTTTTTCTTTAACAAAACGAGATTCGCGACTTTCCATTTATCCGGGAATCTGCCCTCCCTGAGGCAAGACGTGAAACACTTTGCCCACAAAGGGAGCAAGTGCTTCGCCGTTCCTGTCATCACTATGCCTAGAATTCCTCCTGGACCTGGTGCCTTGTTGTTGTTAATCTTGCTCATGGCCAATTTGACCTCGTGTTCTTTTACATCCAATTCCGGATACCAAGTTGGATATTCTATCCTTGATCTTTGGATTGTTTCTCCTCTTGGAAATAGTGTGTTTGTTATTTTTTCCATCTTATCCGGTGATAATGTGGTCACTAATGGCATTGCCTGGGGGCATAGTTTCCTAGTTACTATTTTAAAAGGACGACCCCAGGGGTCTTGATCGATAGTTGCCATGAGATCCTTCCATGCGTTAGTTTTAGCTCTTCTTATTGCTAGCCGTAACTTTTTCTGCATCTCTCTGTATTCTTCTTCTAGTGTAATTATTATAGTACTATTTTCTTTCGCATTTTTTTTCCTTCTAGTTAATTGCCTTCTTATTTTTATACACTCTTTTCTTATAGACGCAGTTTCCTCGCACCACCAATAGGTGTTCTGTTGGCGGTGTTTTTTGACTCTTGGCATTGCCATATCCGAGGCTTCACGTAGAGCTTCCTCTAACTAAGACACCTGTATTTGGACGCTTTCTTCCAGATGTCTTCTATCGCACCAGGTCTTGGCCATGATCGCAGCCAATAATTGATCCGGGTTTATCTTTTTCCCGTTCCATCTAGGAAACTTATTTCTCGATTTTATAGCTCTTTCTCTGATCGGAGCCAATGTGGATCTCAGGGTCATCCTGATATAAAGGTGGTCAGAGGCTGAGGGATTATTCCCGTCCACGTACCATTTCCGTATTCTACTATACATGGCAGGAGTAGCCCACGCAAGATCCACCGTAGAGCTTCCCTGGGATCTCACGCACGTAGTCGTGGAGTCTCTGTTGACCAGAGTGAGGCCCCTGCCTACAGCCCAGTTTGCCAGTATCTCACCTTTTTTATTTTGTTTTTTGTTCCACTGGAGAGACCTCGCATTAAAGTCTCCCAATAGTAGGATTTGTCTACTTAGATTAGGGTCTATCATTGTGCTTGCCAAGTTGAGAAAAGCCCCGAACTGTATATCGCTCATTCTCGGCGAGCAGTAGCAACCCACAATAATAATTTCACCCCACTCGATAGCCACCCAGTTGACCATTCTTGTCAGAAGTGTGCAGGGAAAGTTATCTCCTACATCGCCCCCTCCCCATATGATAGCCACTTTGGGAAATTTGCCAGTTGATCCCCACCATCTGGGACTCTCTGGTATCATATAGGGTTCTGCTACTATGGCGAGACTTGTTCTCCACTCCCTCATATTTTGAAGGAGGAGGTCTTGGGCCCCGCCAGAGTGATTTGCGTTTGTCTGGATGATCGTGAGGGCCATTATCGTACAGTGTTGTCCTCTACCTCCATGTCTGTATCCTCTCTCGGCTGTTGTACCGTTAGCTTCGACTCATTTGGCCTCCATTTAGATGGAGGGCAAGGTGGACATTCAGGGCTGCCCACCTTGTGACCGTCTTTAAGTCCTTTGCTCTTACATATTAGGCAGCTGACTTTTCTTGTACAAGCTTCCGCCTTGTGGTCTATTTCTCCGCAATTGTAACAGTAGGAGGACCTATCTATATTCTCCGGGGGACACCTGTTACGCGTGTGTCCCCTAGCGAGGCATCTGTAACATTGTAGAGGCCTTTTTTGAAGAACCTCTACTTTGGCTGTCGTCCATCCTACTCGTATTTTTGCTTCTTTGGCTAATTTAATAGCTGCTATTGCAGGCATTTGTAGCCAAATTGATCCCATTCCTCTTTTATAGCGCCTAATAGGACCACAGCGTATGTCATCTTTGTGACATCCGCCTACTGTTGCCGCTATTTGGCTTATCCCCTCAGATGTTGCAGACTCATCAAGCTCTGATATCCTCAGGTCCATTTTTTGGGTGGGACGCCCGATTTTAATTTCCTCCCTTTCTTCGAATACTTTCCGCAATCTTTCAGCTAGTATATTAGCCTTCTCTTTAGATTCTTCTCCTGGAATCTCAATTACCATTCCTCCTGTATATGAAGGAATCGTTTTTATATCTGTAATTCCTAGCTCATTTAAATCTATCGCTGCTTGTGCCTCTTTAAGGATTTCCGAGTACGCGGTATTTCCTTTTATGCGTGTGATGGTAACTGCGGAAGTACGCATTAGCCTTCTTTCCTTACTTTTTAGCATAGACTTTTCCTTTCCTTTCCTTATAGGTGGTGGAATATTCTGCAAGGTCTTTTCCTCTTTCCTTCCTTTCCTTGCCTTCCTACCAACAACTTTATTCCATGGCAGGTTTTGTTGTTGAGTATCGTTCTTTCCTATTTCCATTTCTTTTGTATTAACTCTTTTTTCTGTTTCAGGTGCAGTAGACTTGTCAGCAGATGGAGCAGCAGTTGCAGTCACAGTTGGATCAGCACTTGTCGCCACCCCTGATGACTTCGTAGCAGTGATTCCAGTCCTCTTCTGGGTAAGTATTGTATTGTCTTTTAGTGATTTATTTTTTGTTCTCTTTTTATTTTTATCTAGTATCTCCGCCCTTTTATTTTGTTCTAGAAGTACCTTTTCTTCTTTGTTTCCTATAGTTCCTTTGTATTGTAATTGAACTAAATTCTGTACTACCATTGTTAGACCATTAATCGCAGTAAGAATCTCACATGTTTGATCCTGGCCTCTCGTACCTGTTACTGTTGTCATAGGAGGGATATTTTCCAAGACAACCTCCTGTTCGAATTGTAACTTACCACCTTTTATTACTCTGTTTCTGAGTATCTTACCTTCATCTATTACTTTAGATACTCCTTTAACCGGAGGTCTTATTGCCGGTGGAACGTACATCTCTTCTACTATGGGATAGTTGACCTCTTTATCGTGAGAGATAGATTCCATGTCCTTAGTAGGAGAAGAGAGAATCTCCTTTTCAGTAGCCATTATTTGGTTCAATCTCTTTTTCAGCAATTCATTTTCATGCTTGATAAGAGTTATCTCTTTTCCTAGTTTATTTACTTTTTCTTGTAGGTATTTTGTATCTCCACTGTGTATTGCTCTTTTAGCAAGTAGATCTATTGCTTCCATAGTTGCATGTGTATTTACTTTTATTTTCCTGTCCAGGTTACCCTTCAAGTTTTTGGACTTGGCTCGTGACTCATCGACTTCTTTCAGCCATCCTGTTACCTCGGCCAATATTTCAGCAGTAGAACTATCTGCCAGCTCAGCCAGTTTGCATCCCGCCTCCAATCGCTGGTCATAGTTAAGGTCTAAACCTCCTCTTGTTGCTCCCTCTTCCTCAGAAGAGGAATTTTCCATGGTTTTTCTACATTTCCTTTTTTTGGCAATTTTCTTTTGTTTACAGCTCGAACCTGATTTTGCAGTTTTCCTGGATGAGGCTGCACTTTCATTACCTACACTGGCATTATCTGAGTTTGCTGTGAGGTCCATATAATCTATCATTTTATGTTCCTCTGTCTTACTGCTTTGAACCTTTTTTTTAGGTATTATCTTGGCTCTTGTAACTGGAGTGATAGTGACCTCCGGTAGTATTCCTGGCGAGGCTCCAATATCCATATTAATATCGGGTCTATATGTCTGTTCCTGTTCCTGTAACTGTACCTGTAAGATACTTGAAGGTAAAAACCCATTATTTTCTGTTTCTTGATCATTCCAGGCTTTTCCAATTGTACTCATTCCTGGTTGTTCTCTTATTTCGTAGTTTACTTCTTCATTAGAGACGATAACTGGTTTCGCTGAATCGCTCGTCACCAACAACTCAGCCAGCCCTTTGCTTGATGACGACGTATTAGAGGCAGGGACAATACCTCTGAATACGCCGACCACTGGGGCACTCCGACCTCCCCTGTGATTGTAAGTCCATTTCATTAAATTCCATTAAATCCATAACTTGTAATTTTTAACACAGTTTTCTTTTGCGGGTTTATGTTCGGAGTTTTCCTTCTCCTAGGTCGGTTGCCGGCCAAGGCTGAAGAGCCCGACCTGCCCTGTGAGTAAACGCGACCGGGCCCAATCCAACCACGCGTCGGGCGGCTTCGGCCGTGGGACCGGACCGGAAACCAGGGGAGACTCCCCAGAGGATCCGCCCCGGACCATCGCCGTCACCTTCATCTCATAGGAGATTATAGGGTGACCCAGTCCGATGTATCTGATATTTTCAGACACATCGGGCTGTCCTTCCTCAGAAGACTGAGAGAACATTCCCGGCCTTTACCCTTGCAGGACACCTGGACTGATCCCAGCCAGGCACACACATCCCCCCACCGAGGCCGGCGACCCGGGCCCCATTAGGGAACCGGGCCGTGAAGGAGGTAGCGGGACAGGGAAGTTCGGACCAACACCGGACCGTCCAGGATCTGAATCCCAATTAGGATCAGCCTAGGTTAGGGCCAGGAGTTATGCGCTTGTACGTCAACCCTGACCCTCATTTGACATGGCAGATGGTACGATGGATTTGTCCGAGGCGAGGTTTTAGTCGGTAGGCACCGTCTGTTCCTGACCAAGGTTAGGATGGGCGGTGAATCCGACACTACCTACCGTCAGGCTGAGGGCTTGCAATCCTTAGTCCTTGCACGACGGGAGGTGTCTTGTTGAAGATTTCCTCGCCCCGAGGGGCCCTTCTAGCCCTCAAACCAACTCTAAAAAAAAGAAATAATGTACAGCAAGGTATATATTACTTAGCAGTTACATTGTTGAATTATTTAACAATTAACTGCAATATAACATACCTTGCTGTACTTTATTGAGTGGAAAAATTATAATATTAATGTTATGTTACTTTGTATTTACTAAGAATATGAAATAAATAATAAAATATTAATATTGTGTCAATGTTGATATAATGATAAAATAAGGTTAAAAGTAAGTTTAAATCTAATCATTTATTTAATGTTATATGAAAAACATTATATTAAAATTATAAAAAACATTTGCACAACATTATTTGTAATATTAAGACACTCCCATTTTAACGTTATTGAAACCTTAAAATCAGTATCAAAGTTTGTTTATAATGACGTCGATTAGAACGTTAAAACCTACATATTTAACAATGTTATATATTACTAAATATCGTTAAAATAACGTTACATCAATGATTTCTTGCTTACTGGGTATATTATGTATATTATATGCTCCATATTATGTATATTTACATCAAAATATCTATGTAAAAAGTTAATATCATTTTGTATATTGTATATATTTTTATAATAAATGTATATGTCATATAGCTTATATTATATATTAGTTATATCACGTATGACATATGTCATATAACTTATTTGTAAAGCATGAAAAATTTAGGTATTTTTAGTTTTTTGTATGTATTATTTGTAAAAAAATCTTGATAAAAGAAACAACATTCATTTTGTGATTTGCAATAATCTGTTTCAATATATACTTCTTTTAAATATTTACAATTAGCCTTATTTTATGCGTTTACTTTGGTATCTAAAATACACATCAAAATATAAAATTTATTTCTATCACAGTAGAAAAAAAATATTTTATAATATATGTTATTATATATGTTATTATATATATTGTTTAATTTTAACAGTTTTTATTGGATTGTACTTTAGGCAATATTATATTTTGACATTTCTCTCTGTTATAAGACACAATGCCCAATAAGCAAGAAATATTAAATCAACGTTCTGAAATATTAATTTTATGTAAATTTTTATAATGTTTAGATATAATGTTGTATACATATTTTAAATATATTATTTTATAATATAGTTTTCTTAAATATCAGAGAAATATTTTTAAAACATTATTTAAAACTTGTTTTTCAATTTCATTCCAATGTTATTTTAACACTTCTATTTGCTGCAAGTTCAACATAGTTACAATAGTTTTAATTTGATGAAATCTTATGTTTAAAATAATTATAAATAGTTATAATGATAAAGATTTTGTATTGTTATAATGTTTTTTTTATATTATTTTAATATTAAATTTATAAGAAAGAAATATTATAAAACTATTTTATAGAATTATATATATAAAGTAAAAATAATCGATATTAATATTTATGTAACTAACATTAAGTTTGCAGATAAGTAATGTGTAACGGTGCGTATTTTTACGCCTCACGGGCGGTGCGTAATGATGCGGAATTTCGACGGTATGCGGATTTTTCGATGCGGAATTACGACGGTGCGTAGTTAGCGAAGCGGATTCTTACGACGCGGAATAACTCGTCGGTTTGCCAGAATTCGTTCGTGTGGTTTATCGGGAGACTCCAAATTAAATATATTTTAAAGAAAAAATAAATATTTATTCAATAGAGCATTATAATTTGTGACGTGACATTTTGAGGTCCGTCACAAGGGCGAGATAGCCCGATCGAGGAGGGAAATTTGAGGTCGGAAACCCCACTGCGGGGGGCGACGACCTCTCCCTCTTAATTCTCTTTTTGAGATTGTAGATTTTGCGTTGTAACGAATTATGCGAGTCGTGGTAAGTGGCCAAACTCCCATATTGTGATTAAAGTGGAGCAGCCTTCGTGGGACCTGCGAGGGACTCAGCAGACAGGACGACGGAGGCTTGGACGGCGTGTAGACAGATCCGGAACAAGGTCAAGTAAAATATCCTTGAATAAACAATTAGATTCCAGACAAAGTCGCTACCGTAGATACAATTGCAGATTTGGAGCATATCAAGGCCGGTGGACGCACCGAGAGAGATGATGCCCGAGAGGGAAGCGCGCTCTCACACGCCGAAGACCCGGAGTGGAGTACCCGAAAAAGGAGCTGTCGTAACAAGCCAAAGCAGAATCAGGTCGGAACCTGATCAGTTCCTGGCCGATTCAGAGAAGGTTTGGATCCGTAAACGGAAAAGGCCGCAAGGGGCGTTAACGGCAGCTGCCCTAAGAGAGAGACCGGGGTCACCTCGGAGAAGCGTCACCGAGGGCCGAAGTATCGAGGAGCGAGCATCGAGATCTAGTAAACATCGAAGGATCAAGAATCGCTAATCGATAGCGAGGATCTACATGCGCAGGACGATGCGCGGAATGTCACCGCTGTCCGGCGAGCCTCGCTGTCGTCACTGTTCGGCGAGTCGGCAACCTGAGAGGAACCTCAAGGACCACAACGGGCATACCGACGTTTTGTAAGGCCACCACTTCGACTTCGCGGTAAGAGCGGTATCAGTAGGCGGCCCGAGCCTCGCGGAAATAAGAACCCGCCTGGTTTTCGTGAAAGAGTATTAAGAGTATCAAAATGTCTCGCGATATTGTGCGAGGTTAGATTTAGGCCGGGCCCCGCTGACTACCGCTTCTATAGATTAAGATTTCGCCATGCCTTCTTTCCCCCTCGGGGCTGCCGAGCCGACAGTCGTTTATATGGAATAATGTCTTTTTGTGAGTAACCATTTCGCGTCGATTTATGTACTACTGTACCGAGTTAAAATCTTGAAGTTAGCCTATCGCGTATTTCTCGCCTCGGCCTTCTGTCGAGCGTTTAATATCCGAACCGTGAGAATAATATGGAGACAGAACTCGTATTGTAGGCTAACCGTTAAAGAGAAAGGTTAAAGTCGAGTTAATCGTAACAACTTTATTTAATGAGAGTGATCGAGCTTGCACGCCGAATATTATACCGTGTGAGACGAGAGTACGCGGATTTCCGCGAGTCGAACAGCCAAATCCTAAAGCCTCTCACAAAGATAACTAATGTCTCCGCTCCGCGGGATTGTTAAGGCGCCTATCAACCGGCGTCAACCTCATTTAATCTCCTTTAACATGATTTATATAATTAAATGTTATTTGTTATAAAAATGAATGTGTTCTCAATAACCGTATGATTTCAGACTCCTCTCTCCAAATCGGTATTTCGCGTCTCGAAAGAACCTCGCCCCTCTGCCATTTGTAGAGTGGGCTAGTCGCGCTTATCGCCGTTGCTCAAAAGGAAAATTATTGACACTAACGTAATTTGTTCGTGCGGCGCGTTAATCCGCGCCTGGCGCCCAACTATAAGTATTGACGTAATTATTGAAATCTATTAAATAGAGCAACGAGGTTTGACACGCTTACCGGCGGGTTCACTTCTGCCCGACGGAAAAGTCGTCGCAAATTATAAAAGAAAATAGTAACAACGAGTACATGTGTATTTCTAGAACGGTATAATCGGATACAACTATCGGAAATAAATAAATAATTCCTTATCGGTTAGACGAGTTAATGTTGCGACGGTACATGTGTATAATTCTAATTGCGAACGAATGAATAATCAACGGAAAATAAACGCGCGTAAATCGTTGGTGCGCCTTTTTGGCTGCATTATAAACAAACTAAATTATTTGATCGGTCGGTTCGTACGGTACGGAGCAAAGTAATAAAAAATAAGCGATACCGCGTATATCCGAGCCTTGCTGAGTCGACGGTTGCCGGTACGCTGTGTCCTAAGACAGTGAGAGACTTCTCTCGTGCAAGGGGTATCGGAAGTCGAACGCCGGGACACCCGACGGGAAGTCGGAAGTCGAACGCCGAGACACCCGGCCGAGGCAGAGAACGCCCTGCCCCTAGAACGACTATCGGGATGGGAGCGAGTACGACCGGAGCTTCAGAGTGCGCCCTGAGGCTTGTCCGAGTCGTACTCGGGGAATGGGTCTCGATCTGTTCCGCGAGCCGGCTTTTATACCGGTCGCGCTACCCCCACTTGGGGTGCTACCCTACCCGGCAGCTACCCCTTCTCGAGCTTTTACCCTCGAGTTGGGGGATCGGAATGCGGCCCTAAATGGGGGTGCTCACATGGAGCCCGCGTGACGCTTTAGTAACAGCGCGTGCTGTTACACACTTATAGCTCAACCAAAGCAAATAAAATGGGAATTAATCCATAACATATCTTCATGGCCGAAACTACTCAGAATCACAGCGTACTCTCTCTCTCTCTGCATAATCTTTGCAAATAAATCACGTATTAAAGGAAATAAATGTAGAAAAAATGAGTTACCAATCTTATTAGCTGTTGTCATAAATCAGGCTCATAACTTTTGGATATCACACATTCAAGGGCGATATTTTGATTCAGAAATACGAGCTATTAAACACAATAATTGCTTATCCAAAAGCAGTAAGTTAAGAAATTTGAATCCATTTATTGACAATAAAGGTATCTTACGGGTAGGCGGTCGGTTAAATCACGCATCCTTAACATACGATGAAAAACACCCAATAATACTACCACGTCATCGATTGTCAGAACTCATTGTGGATCAAACTCATAAACAAACTCTGCATGGAGGACCGCAACTAACCTTACGTGTTCTCAGACAAAAGTTTTGGATATTAAATGCACACAACCTAGTCAAGGGTCACGTACATCGATGCATTCCATGCACACGTCAACGCGCGGTAGTTACTTCGCAAATAATGAGCAATTTGCCAAGCAATTGAGTCAACCCGAGTAGACCATTTCAACATTCTGGGGTCGACTACGCAGGACCAATTCAAATATTAACAAAAGTCAGGCAAGGTCAGAAACCATTCAAAGCATACATCGCGGTATTCATATGTTTAGCAACGCGAACCATACACTTAGAACTGGTTCATAATTACTCCTCGGAAGGCTTCATAGCAGCCTTCCGCCACTTTACAGCACGCCGCGGTATCCCCTCAACACTATTGAGTGATAACGGAACAAACTTTCACGGCGCTGAGCGCGAACTATCTCACACATTTAAAAATCTATCTCGCAACCCTGACCTAACTGCATATCTCGCCAACGATCAAATCGAATGGAAATTTATACCACCTTCCGCTCCTCACTTTGGAGGAATATGGGAAGCTGGTGTCAAATCAGTAAAACATCATTTAAGAAGAGTCGTTGGGACACATACGCTCTCAATTGAAGAATTTGTCACATTATTAACGCAAATCGAGGCATGCTTAAATTCCCGTCCTATCGCACCACTCTCTGATGATCCTAGTGACCTTACGTCCTTAACTCTTGGACATTTTCTAGTCGGCGGACCATTGGTAACCATACCGGAGGAATCGCTGCTAGATCTGAAGGAAACGCGATTAAATCGTTGGCAACGTGTACAGCGTATGTACGAACAATTTTGGCGCATCTGGTCCAAAGACTATTTACACTCACTGCAACAACGCCATAAATGGCAATACACTCAGGTTAATTTAAAGCCTAATGAAATTGTATTAGTACGTAATGATTTATTGCCACCCTCAAAATGGGAACTCGAAAGAGTAATGTCCACGTACCCAGATGACAGCGGACAAGTACGCGTTGTCGCGTTAAAACTATAAACGGAATTTACAAGCGTCCGATAATAAAGCTGTGCCGTCTCCCAGTGGATACAATTTCACTTGAAAAAACAAATTGACATTACCACGGCGGGCGGTAACCATTCCCATGATTGATTGTATAACATTTATTCGACGACATTTAGTTAACATGCTATTAAGTTACCATAATTATGGTTAGATATATTTCCATTGTTTTATTCCCTTTATCCAGTAGTAATCCTTTTCATAGTTCTTTTTCATTTCTTGTGCTAGCATATAGCACTCGTCATTCATCTCATTAGTTAATTGCGTCATATTACAAGCACTTACTGTATCCTTTAGTATTAAGCTTACTGTCAACAATCGTCGTACATTCATGTACGAGGCGAGCGGTATGTTTGGAACATACTCCTAACATCATGCTAGATTCTAAGGCGTCTAATCGTGACGTTGATGTTCCCAACAAGTGGTGCCATCGCGAGCATCGATTCCAAATTAAATCTGCGAGCGATATCTCACTTCTAGGAAGTGGGAGGCGATTTCTCAGAACGCTTTGAGACTTCAACAGAAACGGTTGAATGCTTCTCGTACAAACTATTATATATAGTCTGATCTGTACGTTCTCACACAGTTAATTTGTTATAATAAAATAGTATTAAATTCAACAAAGTTAACTAACTGATTACAAATTATTACACGGTACAACAACTTGCGGTTAACGACCTAACGTCAGCAATACTGGTAAAAAAAAGGAAGGAATATTTAACCATAGACGAGCCTCTAAGAAATTCAACAGAATCTTTATTCTACTCCAAAACAAAGAGCGATAAATCATTTTTAGCATAGCAAAAATTGTTTAAGAGTTTTGGAGAATTTTGCTATTGCCTTAAATAAATCAAAGAAAAAAAACTAATATTAAGAGATATGAAAAAGTTTCCTTCTAACAAATTTTGCGGCTTTTAATAATGCGGTGACTATTTTGCACCGTGCGCAGTGTGTTGAATATAATTATGGATTCTAAAATACCAGTTGTAGTGATTTTAGAGAGATTCTAATTTTTTACGACACTCGAAATGATCGATATTAGGAAAATAAATCAGGATCACCTGAAGAGCGCTACCGCGTCTTTTGATAACTGTTAGGTTTGACTAACGTCAATATTCACATTCCCAAAGGAAAGTACACGTCTTTCTCCGATCTCTTCTATCGACATTTCGACAGAAAGGTTCTTGTTTCGTATTCAGTTACATACGTCCCGTCGTTCGAAACGCACGTAATGTCCGTGTTACTAAACTAATCGCAATTAAGAAGCTTTTAGATGATCTTATATCAGCGCTCGGAATTAGTTGCACATTTCGGGCCGATTCCCGAGACGACGCCTCCTGTTCCCCCACTACCGCTCGGCCGCTGGCGGCCGAGCCGCCGATAGCTCTGGCGCAGGAGCGTTTTATATAAGAAATAGGCTGGGTTGTTGAGGCACCTCTCAGAAAATAGTAATATTTTTTTTGCTACATAAATAATGTTTATTTTCATTAATAATTAAATATATATATATATTATGTATTAATAAAAATAAACATTATTTATGTAGTGAAGAAAATGTTACGATTTCCCGAAAGATGCCTAAACAATCCAGCCTATTTCTAATATAAAACGCTCCTGAGCCAGAGCTATCGGCGGCTCGGCCGCCAGCGGCCGAGCGGTAGTGGTGGAACAGGAGGCGTTGTATCGGAAATCGGCCCGAAATGTGCAACTAATTCCGAGCGCTGTCTTATATGATCAGATTTTATATGATCAGTAAAATGTAAGTCCGGTAAAAATAAATATTGTTACATCCGAATTATAAACTTCTGTGAATGTGTAAAAAAAAAGCATAAAGAATTATTTGAATACGAAAAAGTATACAGAGAACGATGAAAATGGCCATGGATATTTTTTAACTATTTAAGAGGATGCTGAAGTGACGGGCAAACTTCGACGCGAAAGCGCCATCATTTCGATGGTACTAAAAATGAAATGACATTATCGGCGCAGCCTACGGACCTATGCCGCGTAGGTCCATGTGTACGCATTTGTTTGTAGTGGTGACTCACTACACTGACGTGTGGTCTGTGTACGTGTGTCATCGGAAGTTTGTAAACAAACGATGCTTGCGCTTGTTTCCTCGACTGAAATTTCGTCGCAAGGCTGCAATATAATGTTCGAGAAAACATAGGCGTATACAAGGTGTCAAATAAATATGACAAAATAATAAATGAAAAATATACATATAATACTATATATATCACTGAAGAAAAATGTCATATACTTTTCTTATTTTTATCCTTATGTAGTAAATACTAAATAAAACTAATTAATCAATTAATTACTATATACATATATTCAATAAATTGTTATCTTTATTTTGTATTTTATATGATAATGACTGAAATAATGAAAGTATATATCATTTCAGTTATATAAAATACAAAATAAAGATAACTATATTCAATATGTATATGTATGTATTCAATAATTAATTAACTTATTTATTTATTTTGTATTAATTACATAAGAATAAAAATAGGAAAAGCATATAACATAGTTTTCCAATTAGATATATAGTATTATACATACATTTTTCAAATAAAATATTTTATCATATCTAACTTATATCTATTAGACACCTTGTATAAGTCTATTTTGTCTCGTATGTACATCATTCAGCCATACGATAGAATTTCAATTGCGAGAAAAAAGGTTAAATGACCTTATAAATTATCTGATAAAATATAAACAGACCACATGTGTAGTAAATTGCTAACTAAAATAAATACGTATTTCTTCAAATCTGCCAGCTGACGTTAGATCGCCTATGACAATATTTTTTAAAATCTGCTAGTTCACGAATAAATCGCCTTTAGCTCTCTTTTTTCTAAACTGTCAGCTAACGTTAGATCGCCTGTGACAATATTTATTAAAAATTGTCAGCTCACGATAGATCACCTCTGACAATATTTCTTACAATTTGCCAGTTCACGAATAAATCGTCTTTAGCTCTCTTTTTTCTAAACTGTCAGCTGACGTTAGATCGCCTCTGACTATATTTATTAAAAATTGTCAGCTCACAATAGATCGCCTCTGACAATATTTCTTACAATTTGCCAGTTCACGAATAAATCGCCTTTATCTCTCTTTCTTCTAAACTGTCAGCTGACGTTAGATCGCCTCTGACTATATTTATTAAAAATTGTCAGCTCACGAAAGATCGCCTCTGGCTTGTCTTATTCTATATTGCCAGTCCACGACAAAGCCGCCTCTGGCTTGAAGACAAGAATAAGAATTTTCTTCTAATGCCAGTCCACGAGAAAACCGCCTTTGGCTTGTCTTATTCTATATTGCCAGTCCACGAGGAAACCGCCTCTGGCTTGAAGACAAGAATAAGAGTTTTCTAATGCCAGTCCACGAGAAAACCGCCTCTGGCTTGTCTTATTCTATATTGCCAGTCCACGAGGAAACCGCCTCTGGCTTGTCTTATTCTTTATTGTAAGATACTTTTATTACGTCATATGCTTTATGTATATATATATAATGTATATTATATGCTCCACATTATCTATATTTATATCAAAATATCTTTCTAAGAAATTGACATCATTTTGTATACTCTTTTTACAATAAATGTATATGATATATGCCATATTTTTTATTTCTAAAGCATGAAATATAAAGATATTTTTATTTTTTTGTGTCTATCATTTGTAAAAAAATCTTGATAAAAGAAACAACATTAATTTTGCGACTTGCAATAATCTGTTTCATTATATGCTTCTTTTAAATACTTACAATTAGCCTTATTTTATGTGATTAACTTGGTATTTAAAATACGTATCAAAATCGAAAATGTATTTGTATTACAGTAGAAACGAAACATTCTTGTCTTACAACAGAGAGAAATGGCAAAATATAATATTGTCTAAAGTACAGTCCAATAAAAACGGTTAAAATTGAACATTTTATAAAACCACTGTGATTCATGAAAAATCAGAACTATTATTTCAAAAATATAGACATATTTCGACTGTGTGTTTTAAACTTCACTACACATTCAAAATTCACAGAATAAATTTATTTCTACAAAGTTGTGTATAATGTCAGTGGAAAAGTGATTTATTTGTTATTACATATACATGATATTTTACCATTCCTCTCTGGTGTAAGACTACAATGTTTTTTTTCTACCGAACTAGAAATTAATTTTATATTTTGATGTGTATTTTAGATACCAAGGTAAATGCATAAAATAAGGCTAATTGTAAGTATTTAAAAGAAGTATATCATATATTGAAACAGATTATTGCAAGTCACAAAATTAATGTTTTTTTTATCAAGATTTTTTTACAAATGATACATACAAGAAACTAAAAATACCTTTATATTTCATGCTTTATAAATAAGTTATATGACATATACATTTATTATAAAAATATATACAATATACAAAATGATATTAACTTTTTACATAGATACTTTGATGTGAATATACATAATATGGAGCACATAATATTCATAATATATACACATGAAGCACATGAATAAAAGTATTTTACAGAAATTAGAATATAAATGTATGTAACTAAATAATATAAATGTTTGCAGAAATATTGCAAAATTTATGTATAATACATACACTTTTTTATCCTTCAGAGTGCCTTCAACCCATTTTTTTCAGCCGGGTAGCACATAACACGAACACACACGCACACACGCACAACTAACACACACATAACTAACCTAATAGATTCTGTATATGACAGATAGCACTGAGAACTGTATAGCGCCTCTATCCCAAAATCCCGGAACTAATCTACAGCTCTTTTTTACCTTATTCTTCTATATTGCACGCATGCTTTGCATAAATCTGGAAAAGTATGGCATTTTAAAAATAAGTCTCTAAGCTCTATTTTTTTGGTTTTCCATTATTGTTTCATACGCTCTTCTTCGGCACACACCCTTGTTTTGCAAATTGAAGCAGTATAATTTTGATATAAAAGATATAATTCTTTGAGGTGACATTGTTGGTAAATTTTCAAAATTTTTTTTTATATTTTGGTTTAAATTTCACTAACCACCGAAAGATTAGCATGTGTACTTTACTTACACCAAAGGATTTGTAATTCTATCAAAGCAATAAAAAATGCCATACTTTCCAGAAAATTAGAAGTTCGGTCGGTAACAATATGACTTCAGCATCTTCTTAAAGCCTTGTGTCCACGATGCTAGAACTCAATCCGAGATCTCGGTCCGAGTCCTCGAACAATAATATTTATACTTGGCTGAATATAGTTAGCGTTGTAATCGAGTTACGATTCTTTACGATGATTTTCTGATCTATGTTACAGAAAACTCATATTTTCAAACAACCACTAAGTTGGTTTATAGATATCATCAAGTGATGCACCGCTTGATTTCGAATGTTTTATTTTATTTAGATGGTCCAGATATTGTAATCTTAAATTATTAATTTTTTTTTGCAATTTTAGTTGTTAGTGGTTGTCCTGTTAATTCTTTGTACTGATTATCTGTAAAGCTTGATCTCGTTTCATACGATTATGATAATCAACACTTTTTGTAACATATAAACAAGGATGTTGTTGATATAACATTAATAAAATTTTAACATTTTCCTTATTATCCATTTTTTATTATAAAAGAAGTTTTTACTGAAAATCAATTTTATATATTATTATACTTTTCTTGAAAAATAATATGTATATATAGGTTATAATATATTTTTAATGTCTTTTTTTTTTTTTTTTTAACGCAGGGAAATCCATTACGGATACCCGCAGCCTTCGGGGGAGGAACTGCAAGTTATGTGGGACTCTTCCCGGCCAGCCGACCGGGGCCTACCCACTAAAACCCTGCGAGTGGCCTACACCGGCATGATGCAGGGACCCGGGGAACTGCCCGAGGGTATAACGTCCCGGGCCCCCGCTGCCTGACGCTCTATTAAGAGCATCGCTCCTCGTCCTAACCCTCCCAAGGGAGAGTTAGGACCTGCTGGGAGGACCACTACCCCCTCCCAGCACCATCTCGCGTAATGCGGGGGGTGGAGTCGGTGTTAGGGCCCCCGCCCCATACACCGGCCCCCCCGGACGCCCGGCCGGCGGGAAGAGCGGGAGGGATGATGTCCTCAGAAGAAGACCCCCATCCCCACTCGACCCCCGGCCGGAACCCGTTAGGGAGGGTGCGGAGGAAACCACCCCCCCGTAGATGCGCGGGTGGTCGCCGCCGACGGCCAACCAGCCGTCGACGACGGGGAGCACCCGCGCCGTCCGCGTGAGGATCATCCGGGGGGTGGGCTTCCCCCCGTCTGATCCTCTCGGCCTCCTCCTTCTGGGAGATAACATTCTCGCAGAAGGTGGAGACCGCCCTCCAGTTTTCCTCTCCCTTCAGCATTCTCTCAACGAGAGTTGGGAGAGAAAGGTCACAGCCCACCACTGCGAGCAGAACCCGGCGCTCGGCATCCCACGCCGGACACACTTCAAGAGTGTGCTGCGCCGTGTCCCGCCCGGCCGCACAGTGGTGGCACTTGGTCGTGCGTTCCCGCCCAATGTTGTGCAGGTACTCACCGAAACAACCATGTCCGGTGAGCACCTGCGTCGTTCTAAAGGACAGCCCGCGTCCCCTCCGCCCCAGCCACTGCCGGAGACGGGGGTGGATGGCCGTGGCGACCCTACGGCCTGAGAGATATTTTACCCGGGCCACCCGCCCGAGGAATTGCTCCCACGAGCAAATGGCCCGAGCCCGGGCCTGCCGTCTCATACGGTCGACCGCGCTGGGAGGGAAGCTTCCCTGCGGAGATCCCTAAGGCCATTATAGGCTTCCCGGTATTGCTTCGCGAGGAACTCTACCGGGGGGATCCCCGCCAGCACGGTCGACGCCGTATACGACATCGTCCTGTACGAGCGGATGATTCTGATGGCGGCCAGCTGCAACGCCCGATGCATACTGGCTTGTATGCGGGCGCTAGCCGCCATCTCACCCGCCCACACCGGTGACCCGTAAAGGGCCACCGACAGGACGGTGTTGGCGTAAAGACGGCGTGTCTTCACGCCAGGGCCGCCAATGTTCGGCAGGAGTCGGGAAAGAGCTTCCGCTATCCTGCCAACCTTGGGGGCTAGAGCCGCGGAGTGCTGCTCAAACCCCCAAGAGCCATCCAGGGTGAGGCCCAGATACTTCATCTGCTGCCCCACCCTGACGCGGACTGTCCCCACCGTTACGTCGGCCTGCGGTGGCCCCCCCAGAGACCCATCGTGGAAAAAGAGGGCCTCTGTCTTCTGGGGAGACACCCGCAGACCGATCTCCTTGATGGCACGCACGACCATGTGTGTGGCGATGTTGGCGTTCGCCACTGCCTCGTCCTATGTCCTCCCCTCGGACAGCACTAGGGTGTCATCCGCATAGCAGACCACATGGCTGCCCGAGGGGAGGGCCATCCGAAGGACCCGGTCGTACCCGAGGTCCCAAAGCAAGGGGCCGAGAACCGACCCCTGCGGGACCCCGCAGTACATTGACCGGGTCACCGGCCTCTCTGCCCGATCCACATAGTGGATCGATCTCTCCCGGAAATAATCCCAGATGATCAGCCGGAGATAGTCGGGGAGGTCGAAAAATTCGAGAGCCTCCCCGACCTTGTCCCACGGGAGGGTGTTGAACGCGTTGGCGATGTCCAAGGACACCGCCAACACCACACCCCCCCGGGACACCGCCTCCTCCGCGAGGGAACGAACCCGAAGGACCGCGTCAACCGTGGACCGCCCCTCGCGGAATCCGAACTGATCATCGGAGAGGTTTCTATCCCCACCGGAGAGATGCCGGACGATCCGGGCAGCGATGACGCGCTCAAAGAGCTTGCCCGTCTCGTCCAGCAAGCAGATCGGCCGGTAGGCCGACGCCTGCTCCGGTGGCTTGCCCGCCTTCGGCAGAAGGACGAGGCTCGCCATCTTCCACTGGCGGGGGAAGGTGCCGGTACGGAGGCAGTCGGTAAACAACTGCCTCACTCGGCACCCGTGTCCCGCCATTGTTGCAGCCAGGACCTGGCCGTGGATCCCGTCAGGACCGGGGGCCTTGCGACCTCTCCCGAGTCGCTGACTGACCCTGGACAGTTCCGCAGCAGACACCGCGTACTCCTCGCGCCACTCGGCAGGAGTAAGATCCTCCCGCCGAGGGATCGACCTCCCTCTTACGGGGAAGAGGGAGTTTACGATTTCCGCAAGGAGCGCGGGGTCCAGACTGCCCGTGGCTGGAGGACCCCCGGACCGGAGCCTGTTAAGGACTATCCGGTATGGGGTCCCCCACGGATCCTGATCGAGCGCCACTAGGAGCTCGTCCCAGGCCTTGGCCTTCGCTGCCCTGATGGCGTTACGTAGGGCGTTCCGTGCGGCCCGGAACGCCTCATACGCTTCTGCGTCCTGGCCCCATATTTTTAATGTCTAATTTAATCTGCATTAAAACTAATAATAACTACTTATGTAAATCTTATTAATTATTAATCTTATTAATTAATTTTATTTAAGAATTATATTTCTCTTATTTTTTCAATTCTATAATTACTTACTAAAATATTATTTATATTATTCACAGTATCTCGTATCACTATAAGTATCTTATATTTTGTCTTGACAGATAGTAAAAGAAACTAGTAAAATCTTGTAACGATGCAGCCCGCTGCATCGTTACGGCTACGGACCGTCCATCGTCCGTAGCCCACCAAGGGCGCATCGCGCGCCGATAAATTTCCTATCAAAAACAGCGGCGGTCAACCGCCGAAAATCCCCCACACCCGACCGTTCCGAAATTCCGTTTTGTGGGGGACTCGCCGCCGAAACCGCCGATGCTTGCCGATTCGAAATCATTCGGCCGCCAGCCGGGTATAAAAGAGGCCCGGCTGAACGTCTTCTCACCAGACTCCGTTCGCTGATCGACAGCGAACAACCCTGCTACGAGCGTCCTCGTAGTCCCGACCGAGCATACTCGGACTCTATACCTGTGCCAGCACACGAGTATCCTCGTGTACCGCCGAGCGTCCTCGGTATTCTTTGATTCCAGGATACGAATATATTCGTATACCCGCCAAGCGTACTTGGTTCCTCTAGGCCACCGAACTTTGTATTGCGGGCATTTCCGCATACCTAGCCAGGTCGCTGTTCTAAATTCCGTCTTCGTACGAGCATCCTCGTACTCCCGCCGAACGTAATCGGCAGCCTAAGTCCGCATACCGCGTTTATTCGCCGGGATTTCATAATTGTAATCCGTTCGGCAAGCAACACCGCGTTGACCAATCCGCGCCGCCGAATAGTCCGCATCGATCTACGATCGAACAGACTCGCGATACTACGAACGCACTCACCGACAAGCGCTCCGTCTTGTACCAACCGTTGCGACACGATCGCCCGCGCTTGCGCTCTCGCCGACCGCACCAGGACGCCTCACGTCATACTAATGGCCGGAGCACAGACTTTTGCATAAAGCATAACGCATAAGCATAAGGAAATTGATTGGTCCATTTCCTTATGCATTTGCTTATGCTTATATATAGACCAATCAATTTCCTTATGCTTATGCGTTATGCTTTATGTAAAAGCTTGTGCTCTCGGCTTAAGGGTGCGTTCCACTTAACGCCCGCAACGCTCCTAGAATCATTTTATCCTCGTTTAACTTTCGATGAAAAACAAGGATAAAATGATCCTAGGAGCGTTGCGGGCGTTAAGTGGAACGCACCCTAAATAGTTATTCCACCGTCGCCTCAAATAATTATTTCATTATTACGATACTTCGCATTTATTTTCACGTATACTTCGCATTTATTTTACGCCGCCTTAAATAATTATTTCACCGCCGCTCGAATAATTGTTTCATTTTTACCGATACCTCGCATTTATTTTCACGTTGCTTTCGCTTCTATTTTGCGCCGCTTTAAAATAATTATTTCACCATTGCTTAAATAATTATTTTGCCTTTGCCGATATCTTGCATTTATTTTTACGTTGCTTTCGCTTTTATTTTGCGCCGCTTTAAAATAATTATTCCACCGTTGCTCAAATAATTATTTTACCAGTAACGATACTTCGCATTTATCTCACGCTACTTATATGTTCTTTCGAATTCACATGTACACACAAGCATTGAAGCAGATCATTCGAAACAAATCGTATCAACATCTTTCTCAATAAACGCTGTTTCATTATTTTGTTATAAACGAGCATTTGGTTTATTTGACATACCCCCAACCGACCGAACCTGGATTCCGGCGAGCTACTCCGCGTCCGCCGAAGCTCACACGGTTTCAATCTAATAACTCGCAATAACTCGTACCGAAAAATGGGACGCAATGCATTTTTTCGTTTGAGCTTCTTATTCGAGTTTTGCATCCAAATTTAGTGTGTACATGATCCGAGTTCTAGTAACTTTTCCTCAGTCCGAGATCTCGGACCGAGTTCTAGTATCGTGGACACAAGGCTTAAGAACAAACACGCGAAATCCAAGATCTATAGAGAGAAGGTTACCTCAGTAAAACCGGTTATGGGCGAGGGACGATGAAGTAAGGGGAGAGCTAGAAACAGCTTGATGGCGAAGGGTGACGAAGTAAGGGGGGAGCTAGAAACAGCTTGATGGCGAGGGGCGATGAAGGAAAAGGAGAGCATGATGATTTCATCGACAAACAGTAGCTGTCTCTCTCTTTCAAAGTTCTTCCTTTTCTAACTGTTTCTAACTCTGTCATTCGCTCTCATTATTGACTTTTATGTGTCAGTTTAAGAGGTTATATAGTAAAAATCGAAGGTACGTATATTAATTATTTTGTCTATTATTTCCCCTAACATATTCAAATGAACAAAACCGAAGAAATAATTTAACTTACATTTATGAATTTCAGTTACAAATTTCTTGACAATTTTTGAGGTTTTTACAATTAAATATAAAAAATAAATTTCTTTATAGTATTTCTTTTGTAAATAATGCATATAAACAGTAAATATTATTTTAAAAATAATTTTTAAATATGTACTATTTTTTCTTTTATTTTACTACTTTACAAATGATGTTTTTTGTATATATCCCCAAATTATATTTTATTTTCATTGATATTACAGTCTAAATACGAGTACAAAGCAATTTGTATTACAAATGCATCTGTTGCAGCGATATTTAACATTATAAACGTTAAATATCTAGCGCCATAATTTGCAATATATGTAATTTATAGCGCCTTTCTAATTTACTTTTCAATTTTTATTACGCAATTTCCAGTGCTATCAATATTTTCCAAATAAAAGTATTTTTTCGATAAAAACTCAAAGCATTTCTATATTAAAGGAGCGAGAGAGAAAACACTAAAGCGTGCAAGAGAGACAGCTACTGTTTGCCGATGAGATCATCATTGCCCCTCTTGCCGCTCGCCCCGCTCAGCATTTGCCCCTCTTGCCGCTCGTCCCTCTTTGCGCATGAGGTAACCTTCTCTCTATCTTGCGCGAAATCATCTCGCAAAGGTCTAATTTCCAATGTGTCATCTTTCAAAAAAACGAATCCTTCCTACTTTAAAAAATATACATTAAGGTTTTTGTGTGTCATGCTTATATATAAAATAAAAAGAAATTAAATTTTAAAGTAAAAACTATTTGTTTTTTATATGACACCACTGACCCATCCATGTTCATGACGAAAGTTTATGGCCGCAGTGCTGATGTGATCTTTGTGAAGATAGCAAGGTTTGGATGCGTATAATTGCGGTAGATCTTCTGTGATGCTTTTTGCGTCATGTGTCCATACTTTAAAAATTGATACGGTTTGGTTATTTCTACTCAAGTTTAACTGAATCTGTTTTCCAAAGACATTCAGAGTTAACCTTTTTTGTAAATTAATTGACCATGAGTAAAAGACTTGATGATTCTCGAATAATATTTTGGATTTTAAGCAATAAATAAAGCAATACACTAAAACTCACGTACTTCCTCTGCGTCTGTCATATTCAATGCGGGCAGCAATATTGTTTGGACATCTTGCTTGGTAGACGCGTACGGTTTATTTAATAAAATTATTAACACAAATTTCACAATAAAGAACATGTTGGTGTTCGTGTTTTTAAAAATTTGTATTTGAGAATGTTAAATTAACACTTTTTTATATGAAATTATCTATTATACTGATACGTTATAACACTCTCACGTTCGTTGGCTTAGGAGGTCGCGTATAAAATACGTACAAGTATCTAGGTTTAGAGTGTCGTGTGACACTTATTGTTTGTGTGTGTATATATCCTTTATGCCGTATATACAGGGTGTCTGGCAATAATCGCCCCACCGGTCATATACAGGTAGAGGAGGTCAAATCGAGTAGAAAAGTCCTTTACCATTTTTTAATTTTCATAATAAGTACTGGGCACCTATTATGGAACTTTTTACAATTCCGATCGGAAACGCGAGATTCCGACTGGCGAGTTTCCGATAGCAATTCCGCTCATGCGTTTGCGCTATTATGGATTTCGTGTGGAATTAGCTTTTCACACGTTCTGGTGAGTAAAAAGCGGAACGAGAGGAACGAGTGGAATTAGCGGTATCGACCAATTACAGTATAAGAAAAGTAACTAGTGATAAAATATCTAAATAGAAACATCACTAACCAGCAAAATGACAGATAACGTAAGTAGCATATATTAAGTTAATATTAAAAATATTTGTATATTTAGTTCTGCAGATGATGTTATATTAATATAATTATTATTAACAAAATTATTAACATTATAATATGAAATATAAATCTTGAATAAAAGATGAAATATTATCTGCTGAATTAAAATTATGAAATACAGCTTTATATACACATTTTTCTTAAAATATATATTTTTAAAAGAGAAATATAGGAAAAGAAATATACATATAGATTTTAAAATCTGTACATATATCTATATATAAAATCTATACATATATCTATATAAAGTTTATGTACATATATGTATATTTCTTTTCCATTTCTCTTTTAAAAATATACATATATTTAAAAAAAAATGTGTATATAAAGCAATAAATACAGGGTGTCCCATTTTAAAAACTTCACGTGAACAACTTAGTAGAAATTGGTTTTAGCAAAAATGTTTCAGACAAAAGTTGTTGGGTTTGGAGGCGGACATCCGATGATGACATTGGTTTAACCTAGGGTGTACATGCCAAGGTCATATGGAGGTCAACTTCGTTTTTTTAAATAAAACACCCTATTTTTGATTCCAAAATTTCTAAGCTGGTGTCAAGAGCTTTTTAAAACGCTATAATAAAGTTATTTTTTATTAAGTACTTTTCGAGTTATGAGACTTGTAAATTACAGTATTTTGACATAAAATATAAAATATCTTGTAAAACATTTAATTTTTGAGAATGTTACCTTAATACTTTTATGCACAAAATAATGAGACAAATGAATTGGTATAAAAAAAACACATTGGTTTTAATAAAAAGTATGCAGTTGCATGTTGCAAATTACATATTTTTTCTTGAAAGCAACTATGTGTTTTCTTTATATCAATTGATTCGTCTCATTATTTTATGTATAAAAGTATTAAGGTAAGATTCCCGAAAATTGAATGTTTTACAAGATATTTTGTATTTTATGTCAAAATACTGTAATTTACAAGCCTCATAACTCGGAAAGTACTTAATAAAATAACTTTATTATAGTGTTTTGAAAAACTTTTGACACCAGCTATTAGATTTTGGAATCAAAAATAGGGTGTTCTATTTAAAAAAACAAAGTTGACCTTTATATGACGTTGGTATGTACACCCTAGGTTAAACCAATGTCATCATCGGATGTCCCTTTCCAAACCCAACAACTTTTGTCTGAAACATTTTTTGCTAAAACCAATTTCTACAAAGTTATTCACGTGGGGTTTTTAAAATGGAACACCCTTATATATATAGGGAAGAAAAAAGACTACTCTGGAGCAACGCCAAATAATGATTCAATTTATGGAAGAACATCCTGATTCTGCTCAAAATAGAATTCAAGGTCCTGAGGCGCGAAAACAAACAGCGCATTTATAGGAACAGCTAGCAAATGAATTAAATTGTTGTGGCTATGGAGCCACAAAATCAACAGAGAAGTGGATGAAGGTATATATTATGCTAAATATAATTTGAAGTTTTTATCTTTTCTAAGATAAAAAAGAAATAGTTTAAAAATTTGTTGTAAAAAATATCTAAACAATATTTCTTTTTATTTTGTAGTCATGGAGAGATTGGCATTTAGATGTAAAGTCCAAAGCGTCAAAATTGAGAAATTATCAGAAAGGTACAGGCGGAGGAGGCCCATCACCAGCCTCTTTACAAGAAACAGAAAAGAGATTAATTGCTTTGATGGGTATAGAATCAGTAATTGGGCATTTAAGTGTAATAGATCCTGCAGAGGTTGGTAGTATATATTAAATTTTACTATCTATTAATAAATTATCACTGGATTTATGATATATTTTTTATATACTGTTATTATCTTAATTATTACTATATTATCAATTTTATTCTTTTATTATTTTTTTTTCATTTCTTCTTGAATATAGCCTCAAAATTGGACTGAACAAACTTTAACTGAAAATAATCTGCTTCCATGCCAATCTTCAATTACACCATCTAAAACTGTATCCAATCACTCGTCTTTTCATCTTTCTCGACAAAAAAGCACCTTTCCACAACAATCTATTCCACAGACAACCACATTATCAACCACATCATCAACTACCAATTTCTGTCAACAAGAAAACACTTTGCAATATACTCCACGAACCTCACTCACCCATCTGTCTCAACAAGGAGATACTGTTTTGCAACAATATACTCCACAGACAACATTCATAACTTCATTATCTGAAGTACATTCATCTCCTCATTTAAATACAAATAATAACGAACATCAAGAAACATTGATGCATTCGTCTCCATCCTGTCCACCAATATCCGAATCCCAAAGAAAGCGCCTGAAAAGGCAAAAGACTGCAGACGTTCGTGGTAAGAAAGTTAAAAAGACCACGAAGTTTGTTTCAAAAATGTAATAAAAGTGAAAATTATCCAGACAATACGTTTGTCTAAAAGATGTCACATAGATCTTTTAGACATACATGTTGCCTGGAAAATATATTTTTAACTTCTTTAAATTTAAATAAAATTACATATAATCTTCTTTTATAAATGTCCTTTTATTTTCGTTCTTTTCTTTTAGATATCGATGCACAGATACTACATGAAATGCAAATGCAAACGAAAGCAGTACAAAAATTGACAGATGCTGTTACAGATATTGCAGCTTATATCAAACAGTTTGTGAATGCAGATTTGGTATGTATGGCAGAATAATAATATTGTTACAACAAAAAGTTTGCTTCTTTATCATAATAATATATTTTATTAGTAGTTTTAAGTAGTTACATTAGGTGCGTTCGGGAAGACGCTATTAGCGCTATTTGCGTCATTCTATCTTTATCGCTCATTAGACATAAAACAAGGATAGAATGACACAATAGCGCTGATAGCGCGCTCCCCGAACGCACCCATTATATTATTAAGTTAAGTAGTTTAAGTAGTTTTACATTTTTTTTTAATATAACATTATTTTATATTAATATTATATAACATTAATCATATTTACCAATCGAGCTGCAAGATTATTGCGCTTTCTCTGCCCTTCATTAAATATGGCTCGACCTTCCGGTATTGGTTGTATTTCAAAATTATTTACATCATCTTCCATAGCCATAATTGCCTCTTCAGGTTCTGGAGGAAGAGGTATTTTTGCACGTATGCACATATTGTGCAACACTGCGCAGACATTAATAATTTGACCTGCTTTCTGTGGTGTATATTCTAATGTACGATATCTAAGGAGACATCGGAATCGTTTTTTCATAACGCCAATACAACGTTCTACAGTATTTCGCATGGTACTGTGTCTTTGATTAAAATATTCCTCCTGTGTACCTGGCTGTACTTCAGGATACGGAGTCAGCAGCCACGGTTCTAATGGATATTCAGAATCTCCTTAAAAAATAAAAGAAAAATGTTCACATTAGTTCAATAATTTTAATTACATAAATCAGAACGTTTGTTTTACATTTTATTAATTTAATTAAATATTTCAATAATTTAAATTATTAATTACCAAATAGCCAACAATGATTATTATTTGCATGTTGCATTTGCAGAAGGTGTCTCACATATGAATTTCTCCATACAAAGGAGTCGTGCGTCGAGCCTGGATATCTTGCTAGTATATTCAGAATATACATATCTGTATCGCATATTTAATAAAAATATATAATTATATATATATATTTTTTTAATAAAATTTTATATAATAATTTTTTTAATAAAATTTTATATAATTTTTATATAATAATATACATAAATATTATATAATATTATAAAAGTACATCTACGTTACAAAATAGAATTTCTTACAATTTGCACATGTTGTGCATGATATCCTTTTCTATTAACATATAATCCTTCATGGTCAACAGGTACTTTAATAGCAATATTTGTACCATCTACAAAACCAATTAAGCCTGGAATTGTAGTGTTATTATAATTTCTGAAATATAATAAAATTTTTTCTCTTTTTATTTACAGACATCATATGTAAATGCAGATGACAATGTAGATGATAATGAAGAAAACTATCAAGTTAATTATGAAGATGAAAATTATTAAACATATATCCCACACAGCACAAAACATCCTATTACAGGTAATCCTCAGGACATTGAGATATCCTTAAGATGTCATAGGATGTTTTGTGCTGTGTAGGATCATATATTACGCCATTTACATATATTTAACAAGTTATTATGTTCTTCTAATATTAAAATATTTTATATGTATGTATTCTTTCAAAACATTTATTATAAAGTTTGTAAGTTTCTAGTAATAAAAGAAATATAATATTAATATAAATATTTTTATTTATTATAATTCTAAGTAAACATAGAGTTACACAACTTGTTATTGTTAATATATACCTTTGGACAATTTGCTGTATCTCTTGCAGTGTTGTTGGGAAACGTATCCATTGTCTTAGAAGATAATTATTGATGGCACTCGTTATTTCTTGTAAGATTACACTTACAGTAGGTTGGGCTATACTCAACCTACTATCCACACCGACAGCTTTCTGATAACTACCTTGAGCATAGAAATTCAGAGCACACAGTACCTGTTTGAATTAATAAAAATTATATATAATACAATAATCTCTTATTAAAAAATAATGAAAAAATAAATTAAAAGATAATGAAATAATACTTTTTTAATTGTTTATATCTTAGACATTATTGACGACTTGGCAAAAAAATATATGTAAAATTTTAATACTGTTTTCTAAAAAGCTACAAATAAGTATATTTTAGTAATAAATAATGAGATTTTAATTACATTCATATTTATTATACATAACTAAACAAATTTCTCTACTCTTAACTACATAGAGTGCGTTTCGTTTTATGCATGATGCACATGATATATTATTTTATCCTTGTTGTTCATCGAATGTTAAACAAGAATAAAATGATACATAATGCGTATCATGCATAAAACTGAACATATCCATAAGTGTTTTATGAATCTACATTGATAAAATTATTCCTTTTCAACTGCTATTTTAATGCTATACATATTATCTTTACCTTCAATTCATTTGGAATACCCAGAGCTCTCCTTCGTGGAGGAAGATATGGTTCCAACGCTTCTACAAGAATTCTCGTCATATTTCTTGTTAACCGATACATGCCCATAAATTCATTTTCAGGCAAAGCAAATGGATCAAGCATATCTCTAAGTCTTCTTCTCATTATTTGACTTGCATGAATTTCTGCGAGGCGCTGTCTTTCCCTTTCGTGGCGTAATATTGCTAACTATAATATCAAGAAGAAAAGGAAACGTAATAAATAAACAAATATACAGAAATATAAATATATTAAATATACTATTATAATAAAGATATACAAAGCGATTCGATTTAACAAATTTTTTTCTTTTTTTCTGGAAATAAGTGTTCCTTGAAAAATTATTTTAAGACCATGATCTTATCTTCTTCTCGGAGTCCTATTTTATCCTTACATTACTCCATTTAAGTCATATTTTTATTTCTTGGAACCAAATAACTTTTGTGAGAAACATTTTCTTGGAAAATAGTTACTTCCACATAAAAATTTATCTGTTACTTAAAACAAATCGTCTTGTATGTGTATGTGTGTAAAATTAAAAATATCTTCAATATACTTACATTATCAACTTAATATGTTACTCACACAATGTAAAAAAATCTCATATAACTTCAAAAATTTACGTTAAAGATTACGCATAAAATATATCACCCTTTTGTTCGCGCTATTTCATTCCGATCGGAATCGACATTTCACCAGCTCGCGAGGTATCGGAAACTTTTCGATCAAATCGAAAACAATCCGAGTGTCCATAATAACACACCTAGGGATAACCTAGGGAAAACGGAATTATTCCGATCGGAATCCATTCCGAAAAGTTCCATAATAGGTGCCCTGAGTAATTAACGAAAAAAGATCGGCGAATCCGCGCGAGTAAAGCGCGCGCGGTGAGAAGGACGTCCCACTGCTACGCGATCACTAGGACACAAGGATCTAGCGTTACGCGCCGCTCGTATGTTGCCATTGTCATTTGTAGAGCGCTCCTCCCAACGCTTCATCGCGCGCCTAGTGATCGCATAGCAGTGGGATGTCCTTCTCGCTGCGCGCGCTTTACTTGCACGGATTCACCAATCTTTTTTCGTTAATTACTTAGTACTTATTACAAAAATCAAAAAATGGTAAAGGACTTTTCTACTCGATTTGACCTCCTCTACCTGTATATGACCGGTGGGGCGATTATTGCCAGACACCCTGTATACAGGGTGTCCCAAAAATTTTGACACAGCGGCCGTATGCCGGTAGAGCAGACCAAACTGAACCGAAAAGTCCTCTACCATTTTACAATTTTCACAAGGGTTAACGAGATATTAATTATTAAAGATTACCGAATGCGAACGCACGGCTGAGATATGACCGCCTACAGACTTGTAAGAGACGCACCGCTCGCCGCTCCCCGCTCGCCGCTTGTCGCTCGCCGCTTACCGCACGCCGCGCGCCTAGCGACCGTAGTCTGTAGGCGGTCGTATCTCAGCCGTGCGTTCGCATTCGGTAATCTTTAATAATTAATATCTCTTTAACCCTTGTGAAAATTGTAAAATGGTAGAGGACTTTTCGGTTCAGTTTGGTCTGCTCTACCGGCATACGGCCGCTGTGTCAAAATTTTTGGGACACCCTGTATATAGCGCATTTCACGTATCAGGGTCCAATAAAAATGAACTGCTTGGAATTTTTAAAATGATCATGAAAACACGTTAGTGCACATATTGTGTAAAGTTGAAGATCAAAAAAATTAGTGTTATATGCCTTGCATCCAAGATATTGGAGGTAGTCATTTAAGAAATTTTTCTTTTTTTTTATATTTGTAGATAAAATTACAAAGTTACATAATTTTAATAAACATAAATTTTTTTAGGATTTTTTCCGTACTTCCAGATAAAAATATTAATTTTTGCGAGAAAAAATTGTTACTATAGAAAAAATCAATTTTTTAATTCTAAGTGAGAAATTGAGAAATTATATCCACTTTTAAAAATCTGAAAAAATTCTCAAAAATACTTTAATATATGTAGAATATGGTACGATAAAGGAAATTTTGGGTTCGCAATGGGATCCATTCAAAAACGAGTATTTTTTCTAAAACAAAATTGGCATTTCAGGTAAATCACTATAATCACAAACAGATTTTTTAAGATTCTTTCTTTTACAGTCAATTTTTCAATGTATTGTTGCTTGATTATTTGTTACTGGTCGTAAAAAATGTTTATTTTCGTTATATAAAAGAGACATTGTCCTCGTATATAATAAAATTTTATATTATAACTTTCGTTCTCCTAGTTCATTAGTTGATCATGTAATGCAGTAAGTTTTTGGAACCAAGATTTGCATTAGCGAAACCTATTCCGGGTACATTAAAATATCATGCTACGAGTATTATTCCTGCGAGCGAAGATTAATTGATTTTAAAAGAATTTAGTTTTGATAAGGAACAAGATTATTTTCTAAAGAAAAAGAAGAAATAAATGAGTAAAAAATACAAAAGCGAAAACTTTAGCAATATTATATTTTTTTTAAAATGGTATCATCGAGTGGTATTATCGAGTTTGGCTGAGAGAGAGAGAGAGAGAGAGAGAGAGAGAGAGAGAGAGAAATTTCGCTGAAATTCCAAATTTGTTTTGGAAAAAATATTCGTTTTTGAATGGATCCCATTGCGATCCCAAAATTTCCTTTATCGTACCATATTCTACATATATTAAAGTATTTTTGAGAATTTTTTTAAATTTTTAAAAGACGATATAATTTCTCAATTTCTCACTTAAAATTAAAAAATTGATTTTTTCTATAGAAATAATTTTTTCTCGCTAAAATTAATATTTTTTATCTGAAAGTACAGAAAAAATCCCAAAAAATTTATGTTTATCAAAATTGTGTAATTTTGTAATTTTATCTACAAATATAAAAAAAAAGAAAAATTTCTTAAATGACTACCTCCAATATCTTGAATGCAAGGCATATAACACTAATTTTTTTTACCTTTAACTTTACACAATATGTGCACTAACGTGTTTTCATGATCATTCTAAAAATCCCAAACAGTTCATTTTAAGGTGGACCCCTGACACGTGAAGTGCGCCATATATATGTATATGTATCCTTTTCGGTTTTGAATTGTAATTTTATATATAATACATGCAATCACTAGCGGATCCTGACATCGATAATGGGGGGGGCGGGGGGTTTTGACCTACTTTAATGCATTTTTTAACCAAAATTTTTGAAACGGATCCAGCAAAATTGATTTTTTTTTTAAATACAAATAATATCAAGTTATTGCTCTTCCTTAATTAAATTAAAAATCGTTTTAAAATAAAGCCAAACAGAGCAAGAGCTGGATCGATTTGCTCAAAAATTCTTTTTTAACTTGATTTTTTTTAACTTGGAAGGGGGGGGTTTAATCCCCCCCAGAATCCGCCAGTGCATGCGATTACGGAATTTAAAAAAATTCGAATTATGATCGATATGTGGAATATGCAACATTATTGACGAACATTTTCAACGTTATTCATAAACCTTAAGAAAATTTTAATTAATAACAATTTTAAAATTATTATGACATAACATTGCTAACGCAATTTAGCGTTATAAATATCAAATATATTATAACAAGAAAATACAATTGATTATTGATATATTGATTAACTGAGGTAAAAAATCTATTAAAATTTATCCGTTTCTGATGTCATGCTGTTTTCGGTTACCGCGCTTTTGAGTTCATTAAATAAATGACAATTTGTACTTAATAATTATGAATATCTTTGAATTATAAAATAAAATTTTATTCTTATTTTTTTCATTTAATAATTATTTCTATACAGGTGTTACTAAAACATTGGTAGACTATTAAAATACATAACATAGTGAGTTTTGTTCTCGTTCACTTTTTCTCGACACATCTCGAAGGGAATAAAAGTACCTATACTTTACTTAGCTATCTTTTTTTGTTTTGCAAACATATTAATTATTATCTACTACTTTTATTGTTTTTTAATTATTTTTATTAATGCTATTTGTTGGAATTCGTTTTAGATACTGATAATTCGACGTAATTCTTGTCTCCAACAAGCAAGATATAGATGACACGCAAAACAAAAGTTAACACGGATTGACAGATTGTGCGATCGAAAATTCGGTACCAATCGAATTGACCAACTTTTATATATTGATTTACACGCGTTTTATAATTTTCTTTATCCTCGATCCTTGTTCACATGTCAATAATCCTTCAAAAATACTTAAGAGTAGCTTGCCGGCAGACAATAATGTTGGCGGCAGTAATAATCCTGGCCATCTTTATTGTGACACCATGTTCCATCTGGAAAGTATGGATCGATACCGGAGCTGAGCATTTCCAAGCGTGGTGCGTAGAAAGTAGATGGATTTTTTCGTCGGCAGTGTATAGTACAGGCCATCCACGGTTCCGAGACATTATAAGAGATTTGAACTCCTGGCTCTTTTTCCAGTTCGATCTTGAATTTTTGCTTTGCATAATTGTTGAATTTAATGCATTTCATGGCAGTAAACACGGAGATTGGCAGTCGATCTTTGCTGCAAAGCATCCAGTCTTCGCACAGAACCACGTCGTAATATGGCTCGCTGCAACTTGCTGTTCTGCGAAGTCCATGTCTGCAAGAACGTCGATTGATTTTTACACCTTTAGATTTTACTAGGCAGCTACTTTGACAGGTGCCTTCTTTCCATTCACTCCAGTTATCATCTTCACAATACTCGAGAATATATGACGGTCTCAGAACGGGTACGCATTCTCCACCACGACATTCCTTCCCGGATGCGCAATAAGTTCCTTAAAAAATGAGATTAATTAAGCTATGGACTGTTTGAGAGATCAACAAGAGGAAACGCACCTTCCAACGCCGGTCCCGTGTAGTAATACTCATTCTTGCGAGGCGTTTCGCATTGTAAAGTTTTACAAATATCAAGCAATGAGACTACATTGGCATCCTTGTCGCGAAAATATATTTCGCATTGTGCTTTGGCGGTCCATTCTCTTCCGGGTAAATCATAATAACGCGAGTGGTCATACGCGTCTTCTAAATTTTTCGTATAATCTCGGAGACACTGTTCACTGTACCAGAGTTTTTCAGCTATATCGCGACTATGCTCGGACCATGTTGTCTGGCCTTGGTGCCCGCGTGGTGACATTATGTATTGGTATTTTTCATCCTGGTTTGAATCGTGTTCCATTCCTAAACTTTAAAACAAATCAGTATTAATTTTAACAAAAAGCTTTACTTTGCATTGTTTGTTCCAAATATTTATGTATTAAAATTTATTAATAATTAACATTCTGAGCAACTAAATTAAAGCTACTAATTAAGCAAACTGTACAGTTAATTACACTAAAGAACTAAATCTCTCTTAAAAAAAGTCTTTACCTTTTACTTAAAAATTTTGCAAGTTATAAATTTCTTATAGAACGTATTATTTCTATTTAATTTATACGTAAAACAATTATAAACTTACACATGGCCGATTTCATGAGCAGCAGTAACAGACGATGTAAAACCCGAGGATAGCTTATCCGCAATACCGAATTCTACAATCGCGCATGATTTATTTAAACTGCACACGCCATTGAGGTAGGCTAATCCTAAGGTACCTAGGAGACCTTTCTTTTTCCAAAAATCTATTCCGGTTATGTAAAGACTAATGTCCCAGTGGCGCGGATCATTATCGTCCGGAGGATTGCGAGTTTCCGCGTATTTGCAGAACGAATTGAGCAGTTTGGTAGCGTTGCCGTCAGAAACTGGCAAATTTGACGGTTGTTCATCCATAATTTCCAAATGTACCAATGAAATATCGATAGAAACACCCAAACTTGAATGATGAAACATAGCTTGGATACGATTCACATACGCTAATATCATATTGCGCAACTTTCCATTATCCTCATCCAGAAAAGATATGAACGTACGATATGCGGCTACGTCGAAGAAAACAGCCAGCTCTATAGTTAGTTTTTCTTGCATATTTTGTACATGACGCCGCTTCAGTTTAAAATTATAAAAATCATGAAAACTTGAATCAGCAAATAATTGCAAAGATCTTTTAATGAGGTGAGCTTTGCCAAATGAAACATTAATTTCTTCTTTAACGCAAAGATCGTCGATTGAGGACAAAGACGCATGGTTATCTCGCAAAGTTTTAATTTCTAATGTGTCGTCTTTGAAAAAAACAAATCCTTCCTACTTTTAAAAAAATATATGTTTAGTTCTTGCAAGTCATTATTGTATATAAAACAAAAAGAAATTGAGATTAAAAGTAATAGCTATTTGCTTTTCATGTGACACTAACCCATCCATATTTCTGACAAACGTTTATGGCCGCTGTGCTGATACGATTTTTGTGAAAATAATAGCAAGGATCCGATGCGTGTAATTCCGACAATCCTATTGTGATGTCTTTTGCGTCATGTTTCCATACCTTATACGTAGACGATACATTCTTGTCGTTTCTTCGCAGATTTAACTTAATCTGTTTTCCAAAAACTTTTAAAGTCAGTGGTATCTGTAAATTATATAAGAGTTTAAAAAGATTTGATGATTCTCTAATAATATTTTGATAATTGAGCAATGAACGAAGCAATACAGTAAAACTCACGTACTTCCTCTATCTCTATCGTATTCAATGCCGGCAGCAATATTCTTTCGATATCTTGCATAATATACGCTTGCGTTTCGTGTAATAAAAATATTAACACCAACTTCAACATGAAAAACATGTTGTTTATCTTGTTTTTCAATTATAACTACCGAAAAATGATTAGTTAACGTCTTCTTTACACATCAAATTACTTATGATATACGTACGTTATAATACTTTCATGTTTGTCATATGTTCTGATCGCGTATAGATCACACATACAGGCATCCAGACTTAGGAAAATCATTCGTATCGTGCGACACTTATTGTGTATATACTCTTTATACTACATATACAGCGTGTCTCAACGAAATATATTCACAAGTTAACGTCTGTTCATTTTGTTAAAATATCTAATAATAAAATGTATATACATTTTATTGGGACACCCTCTATATATTTCTTTATCTTTCTGGTTTTTAATTGTAAATATTATTGTATATAATACTTACGGAATGGTGGAATTTTAGAAAAATCAAATTATGATCGATATGTAAAATATGCCACATTATTCACAAACATTTTGACAGTTATTTATAAACGTTAAAAAAATTTAATTAATGACAATTTTAGAATTTTTATAACATAACATTGCTAACGCAATTTACGTTATAAATGTCAAATTTTATATAAAAGGAAAATACAATTGCTTACCAATATACTGAGTTAGAAAGTACATTGTGAAATTTCGATTTCTGACGTGCCGTATTCGGTTACCGAGTTAATGTGTTCAAGAAATAAATAACAATTTGTACTATATAATTTTGAAAATTATTAAATTTTGCAATAAAATTTTTTTTATTTTTTTTATTTATTAATCGATCTTATGTAAGTATTGTATTAATAAAACATTAATAGACTATTAAATCACATAGTGAGTGACGTTATCGCATTCGTAGATTTTTTCTTTACAAATTGTGTGGTACGAAATAAAAGTATCTCTACTTTATTAAGCTATTTAGTTTTCCTTTTTGCAAACATATTAATTATTATCTGTTAAATTGTTTAATATGTTTTTACTAATGCTAATTGCCGAAATTCGATTTAGATATTATAATTTGACGTAATTTATTGACTCCATTAAACAAGGTATAGATGATACACAAAACAAATGTTAACACGACAGATTGTGCGATCGAAAATTCGGTACCAAACGAATTGACCAACTTCACTATACGGATTTACGCGCATTTTATAATTTTCTTTTTCTCCGATACTTGTTTACACATGTTGATTATCCTTCAAAAATTCTTAAGAGTAGCTTTCAGGCAGACAGAAATGTTGTCGGCAATAATAATCCTGGCCATCTTTCTCATGACACCACGTTCCATCTGGAAAGTATGGATTAATATTAAGGTTGAGCATTTTCAAGCGTAGTGCGTCGATAGTAGACGAATCTTTTTGTTGGCAGTGTACAATACAGGCTATCCACGGTTTCTCAAAATCATGAGCGGCCTGCCATCCTAGCTCGAACTTAGGTGCTAGTTTAAACGTCAAGTTCTTAAACGATATGGTGGAAAAGTTACTAAAAAATTTCATGCATTTTATTTTGATAAATGAGTCGATCGTCTTGCGTTTCTTAATGCAAGGTAAAGTATCATCGCACAGGACTACGTCGTAATATGGCCCTTGACAACTCGTCGTTCTGCGATTCCTATGTCTACAAAAACGTCGTTTGAGTTTTACACCTTTAGATTTCTCTAAGCAGATACTTTGACAGGTGCTTTCTTTCCATTCACTCCAGTTATCATCTTCACAATTCTCAAAAATGTACGGTGGTTCGATAACGGGTGCGCATTCTCCGCCACGACATTCCTTTCCGGGTGCACAATAAGTTCCTTAAAAAATGAGATTAATTAAGTTATAAACTGTTTCAGCGATCAGCAACAGGAAATTTACCTTCCAATGCCGGTCCCGTGAAGACATATAAATTATCATGAGGCGTTTCGCATTCTAAGGTTTTGCATATATCAAGCAACGAGACTACGTTTGCATCCTTGTCGCGAAAATATATTTCGCATTGTGCTTTGGCGGTCCATTTTCTTCCGGGTAAATCGTGATAACGTGAGTGGTCGAGTGATGTGTCACCTAACGAGAGTGATGTGTCACCTAAACGTTTCGGTCTCGTCTGATCTCGAAGGCAATCTTTTTTGTACCAGAGTGCTTCAGCTATACCACGACTACATTCGGACCATATAACTTGACCTTGATAGTACTGGTTAGACGACATTATGTATTTGTATGCATCACACGGAAATTCATATTCGGAATCGTGTATCATTCCCAAACTTTTGAACAAATAAATTATTACTTTTGACAATGTGTTTTATTTTGCATTGATTATTCTAAATATTTTAATATTAAATTTAATTAATAATTATCATACTGAACAATAAAAGGAAATAAATCTCTTAAAAAAGTTTCTTTGCTTTTTGATTGTAAATTAAACAATTCAAACAATTCTTATAAAACATATTATCATATTTAAACTTGTATGTTAAACTAATACGTTAAACTTTATATCTAAACTTACACATGACCGATCTCATGAGCAGCAGTGAGAGACGATGAAAAACCCGAAGTTATATAACCCGCGATTCCGAATTCTACTACTGCACACGATCTAATTAAGTTGCACGCGCCATCGGTGCGGGATATTCCTACGGTATCTAATTGCTGGGTATCTTCTTCCATCCAATAAATATCTAATCCTGTTAGGTAAAGACCAACGTCCCAGTGACGCGAATCATTGTCGTCCGGAAAATTTTGAGTTGCCGCGTAATTGCAGAACGACAAGAGCAATTTCGTACCGTCGCCGCCAAAAACTGGCAAATTTAAAGGTTGTTCATCCATAATTTCCAAATGTACCAATGAAATATCGATAGAAACACCCAAACTCGGATGATGAAACACAGCTTGAATACGATTCACGTACACTAATATCAACATGCGCAACGTTTCCTTATCTTCACCCAGAAAAGGCATGAACGTACGATATGCGGCTTCGTCTAAGAAAACAGCCAGTTGCATAGTTAATTTTTTTTGCGTATCTTGTACATGACGTCGCTTTATTACAAAATTATCCAAATTTGGAAAACTTGTATCAGCAAATGATTGGGATGATTTTTTAATAAGATGAGGTTTGCCAAATGAAATATTAACTTCTTCCTTGATGCAAAGATCATTCATTAAGGACAAAGACGCATGGTCATCCCGCAAAGTTTTAATTTCTAATGTGTCGTCTTTGAAAAAAACAAATCCTTCCTACTTTTAAAAAATATATGTTAAGTTTTTGAAAGTCATGTTTGTATATAAAACAAAGAGAAATTCAGATTAAAAGTAATAGCTATTTGCTTTTTATGTGGTACCACTAACCCATCCATATTTCTGACAAACGTTTATGGCCGCTGTGCTGATACGATTTTTGTGAAAATAATAGCAAGGATCCGATGCGTGTAATTCCGACAATCCTATTGTGATGTCTTTTGCGTCATGTTTCCATACCTTATACGTAGACGATACATTCTTGTCGTTTCTTCGCAGATTTAACTTAATCTGTTTTCCAAAAACTTTTAAAGTCAGTGGTAACTGTAAATTATATAAGAGTTTAAAAAGATTTGATGATTCTCTAATAATATTTTGATAATTGAGCAATGAACGAAGCAATACAGTAAAACTCACGTACTTCCTCTATCTCTGTCGTATTCAATGCCGGCAGCAATATTCTTTCGATATCTTGCATAATATACGCTTGCGTTTCGTGTAATAAAAATATTAACACCAACTTCAACATGAAAAACATGTTGTTTATCTTGTTTTTCAATTATAACTACCGAAAAATGATTAGTTAACGTCTTCTTTACACATCAAATTACTTATAATATACGTACGTTATAATACTTTCATGTTTGTCATATGTTCTGATCGCGTATAGATCACACATACAGGCATCCAGACTTAGGAAAATCATTCGTATCGTGCGACACTTATTGTGTATATACTCTTTATGCTACATATACAGCGTGTCTCAACGAAATATATTCACAAGTTAACGTCTGTTCATTTTGTTAAAATATCTAATAATAAAATGTATATACATTTTATTGGGACACCCTCTATATATTTCTTTATCTTTCTGGTTTTTAATTGTAAATATTATTGTATATAATACTTACGGAATGGTGGAATTTTAGAAAAATCAAATTATGATCGATATGTAAAATATGCCACATTATTCACAAACATTTTGACAGTTATTTATAAACGTTAAAAAAATTTAATTAATGACAATTTTAGAATTTTTATAACATAACATTGCTAACGCAATTTACGTTATAAATGTCAAATTTTATATAAAAGGAAAATACAATTGCTTACCAATATACTGAGTTAGAAAGTACATTGTGAAATTTCGATTTCTGACGTGCCGTATTCGGTTACCGAGTTAATGTGTTCAAGAAATAAATAACAATTTGTACTATATAATTTTGAAAATTATTAAATTTTGCAATAAAATTTTTTTTATTTTTTTTATTTATTAATCGATCTTATGTAAGTATTGTATTAATAAAACATTAATAGACTATTAAATCACATAGTGAGTGACGTTATCGCATTCGTAGATTTTTTCTTTACAAATTGTGTGGTACGAAATAAAAGTATCTCTACTTTATTAAGCTATTTAGTTTTCCTTTTTGCAAACATATTAATTATTATCTGTTAAATTGTTTAATATGTTTTTACTAATGCTAATTGCCGAAATTCGATTTAGATATTATAATTTGACGTAATTTATTGACTCCATTAAACAAGGTATAGATGATACACAAAACAAATGTTAACACGACAGATTGTGCGATCGAAAATTCGGTACCAAACGAATTGACCAACTTCACTATACGGATTTACGCGCATTTTATAATTTTCTTTTTCTCCGATACTTGTTTACACATGTTGATTATCCTTCAAAAATTCTTAAGAGTAGCTTTCAGGCAGACAGAAATGTTGTCGGCAATAATAATCCTGGCCATCTTTCTCATGACACCACGTTCCATCTGGAAAGTATGGATTAATATTAAGGTTGAGCATTTTCAAGCGTAGTGCGTCGATAGTAGACGAATCTTTTTGTTGGCAGTGTACAATACAGGCTATCCACGGTTTCTCAAAATCATGAGCGGCCTGCCATCCTAGCTCGAACTTAGGTGCTAGTTTAAACGTCAAGTTCTTAAACGATATGGTGGAAAAGTTACTAAAAAATTTCATGCATTTTATTTTGATAAATGAGTCGATCGTCTTGCGTTTCTTAATGCAAGGTAAAGTATCATCGCACAGGACTACGTCGTAATATGGCCCTTGACAACTCGTCGTTCTGCGATTCCTATGTCTACAAAAACGTCGTTTGAGTTTTACACCTTTAGATTTCTCTAAGCAGATACTTTGACAGGTGCTTTCTTTCCATTCACTCCAGTTATCATCTTCACAATTCTCAAAAATGTACGGTGGTTCGATAACGGGTGCGCATTCTCCGCCACGACATTCCTTTCCGGGTGCACAATAAGTTCCTTAAAAAATGAGATTAATTAAGTTATAAACTGTTTCAGCGATCAGCAACAGGAAATTTACCTTCCAATGCCGGTCCCGTGAAGACATATAAATTATCATGAGGCGTTTCGCATTCTAAGGTTTTGCATATATCAAGCAACGAGACTACGTTTGCATCCTTGTCGCGAAAATATATTTCGCATTGTGCTTTGGCGGTCCATTTTCTTCCGGGTAAATCGTGATAACGTGAGTGGTCGAGTGATGTGTCACCTAACGAGAGTGATGTGTCACCTAAACGTTTCGGTCTCGTCTGATCTCGAAGGCAATCTTTTTTGTACCAGAGTGCTTCAGCTATACCACGACTACATTCGGACCATATAACTTGACCTTGATAGTACTGGTTAGACGACATTATGTATTTGTATGCATCACACGGAAATTCATATTCGGAATCGTGTATCATTCCCAAACTTTTGAACAAATAAATTATTACTTTTGACAATGTGTTTTATTTTGCATTGATTATTCTAAATATTTTAATATTAAATTTAATTAATAATTATCATACTGAACAATAAAAGGAAATAAATCTCTTAAAAAAGTTTCTTTGCTTTTTGATTGTAAATTAAACAATTCAAACAATTCTTATAAAAAATATTATCATATTTAAACTTGTATGTTAAACTAATTTATATGTTAAAGTTTATATATAAACTTATACATGACCAATCTCATGAGCAGCAGTGAGAGACGATGAAAAACCCGAGGTTAGTGTTAAAAAAAGTGGACCGTTGTCGAATTAAAAACGCGAGAGGGCGCTTGAACAGAGGCGCTGCTAGCCTTCTTCTTGCGCGGCCATTAGTAAGTTTCGTTCGCTTCCGCCGAAAAGACACGTTTTCTCTGATCTCTAGTGAATTATCTAAGTAATCTCTCTCGGTGTGTTCTGATCGGCAGGAAGAAATCCTCTTTTCGTTTCTTGGCTTATACTAAGCAAGAAACACTCTAGAAAGTCTCAAAGGATCCTTTCTCAAGTTCAATTTCTGATTGAAGGCCTTCTATCAAACTGCGCAGTACCTGCATCTCTCTTTCCGCCATTGCGTAGGAATTACGCATATCTCATTCATACAAAAGACCATAAGGAAGGTCTAACCGTTTAAGGTTTGAGTTCGTTTGCAAATCATGGTTAACTCTCATTCTGTTAGATTACGTCTACAGAATTGATTTGACAAACACCGTACGTTTTCTTAATTCTTACAGGTTTGAGTTCGTTTGCAAATCATGGTTAACTCTCATTCTGTTAGATTACGTCTACAGAATTGATTTGACAAACACCGTATGTTTTCTTAATTCTTACAGGTTTGAGTTCGTTTGCAAATCAAGGTTAACTCTCATTCTGTTAGACTACGTCTACAGAATTGATTTGACAAACACCATACGTTATCTACGATTCTCTTAATAATAAATCGAAGCTTTTAGCTTACTTTCTTTTCAGATTTTGTTTTTTTGTTAATTTCTCAAATCAAGCACTTTGTCCTTGTAAGGTTTCATTCTGAGAAATGAGAAATTATTCGTTCGAGCCTACAAGACAAGTGTTTTAAAGATTATCTTTATTACTTGTTCTATTCTTTATCTTTATTTTATTTTTAAGGGTTTATTCAATATTCACATTATCAATATATTAATTTTAATTATTTAGTATCAAAAACTTTTATTAGATAAAGATTATTTATATTATTTAATAACTGTGTCTCATTTCTTAATCCCGTCTTTGCTAAATACAAAAACAGAGCTATAAGTTATTATTTTAAATTTTTTATTTTTTAGTTTAGATATTTCTCACAACATAATTTTGGTCCTTCGAGCCGGATACGGCGGGCGGCTTAAAAAATGAGACCCAGTCATATAGAAAACAGGTTAGAGCAGCAGCTCACCCTAAAAGATTTCATTCTCAATTCTGTTGATAATTTAATAAAGATAGGTATGGCAAATGTTACTTCTCATCGAGTACTCGCTCGCTTATCTGCTTTGAAAGAAACGTGGGAAAAGTTCTCTATAATACATGAAGCTATTAGCTTAGCAATGACAAAAGTAACTCAAGAAGAAAAATTACAATTACAACGGCATACATACTTCTCTGAAAATTTGTACTCATCAACATACGAATTCTATCTCGATGCTGTTGAAAAAATGAATTCATTACTCGAACAAGATTCAGAAAGCAATAACGAAATACCATCGATTCAGGCATCATCTCAAAGCTCTAATGCACCTATTTTCTTTCATCATGCAAGACTACCACGAATTGACATTCCTAAGTTCAATGGTTCTCCCTCTGAATGGCTGTCATTCAAAGATTTATTCAGTTCTCTTATTTTAGCAAATCCGACATTATCATCTGTAGAAAAGTTACAATATTTAAAGACCAGTTTAATAGGAACAGCTTCTCACTTCTTAAAAAATACTACACTTACAGCTGATAATTTTCAAAAGGCCTGGGATGCATTAATTTGCTTTTATGAGAATAAACGACTGTTAGTTAATTCAGCATTACATTCTCTAATGAATCTCAGACGAATGACTAAGGAATCAGCAACAGAAATGGAACATCTTTATACAAATATAACTCAAATTTATCGTACGCTTGAGACTCTTAAAAGGCCTGTTAACACCTGGGATGATATTTTTGTTTATATTGCTGTGCAAAGACTTGATTCCGATTCTGTAAAAGCATGGGAACATCATTTAGGTTCAGTAAAAGAACCACCTACTTGGAACCAATTCAGTGAATTTTTAATGACACGACTTCTTTCTCTTCAAGCGTTTGAAAAATCTAGAATTGGAAAGTTTTCAACATCATCACATCCTACTACTGCTAAAGCTCATTTCCAAGGAAAGGCTAAAGATACGCACTCTAATAACCTCAGCTCGTGCTCTTTATGCGCATCTAATCATTATATCCTGAATTGCCCACAATACATCTCCAAGTCAATACAGCAACGAATTGATCTTATTAATAAACATAAACTTTGTTACAATTGCCTTGGTCCTCATAGAGCTGCAGTCTGCCGGATAACAAAACGATGTCAAAAATGCGGAAAAAGGCATCATACTACGATACATCAGAACGCTTACTCTAAGTCTAACAATTCAACCGCTGCAACATCAACCTCTAAAAATTCAGCTGCTACAGAATCAAGTTACAAAGAAACTAATGTACTTCACTCAACAATAGAAAAACCAATTAAATCATGCATTTTATTGGCAACAGCTCAAATTTTAGTTATTTCAGATAAAGGAGAAGTTACAACAGCTAAAGCATTGATTGATCAAGGTTCAGAAATCTCCTTAATTTCAGAACGTCTAGTACAATCATTATATCTTACAAGGAATTACTCTTCAGTGTCTTTAATTGGAATCGGTGGTACAAAGGCTAACAAAACTAAAGGTTTAGCTCATTTCAAAATAAGATCTCGATTCGACTCTAAATCAGAAATATACATTTCAGCATATATATTACCGAAATTGACTACATCTCTACCATCAGTTCAAGTAAAAAGGCAAAATTGGCCACATTTAGAAGGACTTCAACTCGCTGATTCTAACTTCACGATTCCCGGAACCATTGACATAATATTAGGAGCTGATATTTATGCTCAAATTATTGAAGATGGAATTAAAAAAGGAGGCATCAATTCACCGATCGCACAGCGCACGAAATTAGGGTGGATAATTTCAGGTCCTACGGATAATAATACATCATCAGAAACCTCACAGGTATATCATATCTCAATCGATAATGAACTTCATGACCTCCTTCAACGTTTCTGGAAACTTGAAGAAATTTCATCACTCAATACTGCTTCACTAACAACCGACGAACAAGAATGCGAGAAACATTATCAACTAACTCATTCAAGAGATCAAAACGGAAGATATATAGTCAGACTTCCATTTAAAAAATCAGCAACCAAACTCGGAGATTCTCGCTCAAAAGCACGTCAAATGATTAAAAATCTATCTAATAAATTCGAAAAGGATCCGAAATATGCACGTGCTTACTCAGATTTTTTAACAGAGTATGAAAAATTAGAGCATATGAAACAAGTACCCGCCTCTCTACCTGAACCTGAATTAGCTTACTACCTGCCTCATCATGGGGTTACGCGAAATACTAGTTTAACTACTAAGCTCAGAGTGGTTTTTAACGGCTCAAGTCCCACTACTACTGGAGTCTCTCTTAACGACCTTCTACATGTAGGATCTAAACTCCAAACGGATGTATTTGATGTCTTAATATGGTTTAGACAATTCCGATATGTTTTTTCCTCAGATATAGAAAAGATGTACAGACAGATCAACGTTCACCAAGAAGATTGGAATTTTCAACGAATTTTCTGGATCAATCAAGATAAAGATATTTTAACTTATCAACTAACAACAGTTACATACGGCTTAGCTTGTGCTCCTTTTTTAGCGTTACGCACACTCACTCAACTAATAAACGACGAAGGCGCCAGATTTCCTCTTGCCATTCCATCGATAACGCAAGGAAGATATGTCGATGATATTTTCGGAGGTGCTGATTCTATTTCTGGGACACAAGACATAGTCCATCAATTAACATCTTTGTGCAAGGCGGGCGGTTTTTCACTTCAAAAATGGATAAGCAACCATCCAGCAATTCTTGAATCAATCTCACAAGAAAAACAAACAGACTCTACATTCGTGCAATTTAACAAATCTACAATAATTCATGTATTAGGACTACATTGGAACCCATCAACTGACATTTTTCACTTCTCTGTTTCTTCATCGATTCCAACAATAATGACGAAAAGAATCATTTTGTCAACTATAGCAAAAGTTTTTGACCCACTCGGATTACTGGCTCCTATTATCATTACTGCTAAAATATTTATTCAAGAACTGTGGTCTATTAAACTAGGATGGGATGACCCGTTGTCTTTGCCTATTTCAAAAAAATGGACTAATTTTCTCAAGCAACTACAAGACATTCCGAAATTAAATTTCCCACGATGGATCAATTTTAAATCTGATAATGACTTCGAGATACATGGATTTTGTGATGCTTCACAAAGTGCCATTTGCGCAACTGTTTACATTCGATCAACAGATCAACCAGGCAAGATCACTAATAATTTAATTTGTTCCAAAACAAAAGTTGCCCCATTGAAGAAAATGACAATTCCACGTCTGGAACTTTCCGGCGCCGTTTTGTTAACCAATTTGGTTTCTCGTGTTTCTCAAATTTTAAAACTTAATCACGTTCCACTCTTTATGTGGACCGATTCAGCTATTGTGCATACCTGGATAAATAATCATCCATCTCGATGGAAGGACTTTGTACACAACCGAGTGTGTCTCATTCATGAAACATTACCTCAAGCAATCTGGAAATTCATACCTGGAACAGAGAACCCTGCTGACTGTGCTACTCGAGGTTTAACTCCTACTCAGTTACTTCAACATACTATATGGTGGTCAGGACCGAACTGGATTATTCAAGATTCTGCATTGTGGCCTCAGGCACCTCACTCATTACCTCAAAAGGAAAATCTCGAAGAACGAGCTAGTAAAGTGTTAGTCACTAATATTCAATCCAAAGAACCATGGGATCTCATTCATAAATATTCTAGCCTTACGCGACTACTACGGATTACTGCGTTATGCATGAAAGCTATATCCCGATTCCGAAAATCGCAAAATCCATCACTAAATACTTCCATCACAACTCAAGAACTAGAAAAGGCAAGAACTTATTGGCTCAAAAATGTTCAAAACTCATTTTTCTTTCAGGAACAAAAACTTCTCTCCAAAGGCAATAGATTACCACGTTCCAATCATCTTATACGTCTGACTCCTTTCTTAGACTCTAACGGCCTTCTACGAGTCGGAGGTCGTCTTCAATCATCTCTTTTAGCTGAAAACTCTAAACACCCTGTTATACTTCCAAGAAAGTCACCATTTACTTCATTAATAATTTCAGACGCTCATCAACGTACCATGCATGGAGGCGTTCAACTAACATTATTATTTATACGGTCCAATTATTGGATTATTGGAGGACGAGCACCAGTCCGTTCGTTCATATTAAAATGTGTACGTTGCGCAAGATTTAGGCAGAACCGAGCTCAACAACTCATGGGACAACTCCCTCCTGAAAGATTAACTCCCTCTCGTCCATTCTTAAATAGTGGTGTAGATTATGCTGGTCCACTTTACATCAAGAACTGGAAAGGACGAAATTCAAGAAAATACAAAGCATGGATTTCTCTTTTCGTCTGCCTTTCTACATCTGCCGTTCACATCGAACTTGTTACAGACTGTACTGCCGAAGCATTTATTGCTGCTTACAAGCGCTTTACTTCTCGAAGAGGAATATGTGCCACCTTAATAAGCGATTGCGGAACAAATCTAAAGGGAGCTGATGTCGAACTGCAAAATCTATTCTCTACTGCTTCAAAAGAATCAGAAAAACTCGCTTCGCTTCTCGCCAATGACGGTACGCAATGGAGGTTCAATCCTCCTTCAGCACCGCATTTCGGTGGCAAATGGGAAGCCGGTGTAAAATCTGTAAAATACCATATCAGAAGAGTCATTGGAAACCATCTATTGACTTATGAAGAAATGACAACATTCTTAACTCAAATTGAAGCAATTCTGAATTCTAGACCTTTGTGTCCTTTCACTGATGATCCTGAAGATCTACAAGCATTAACTCCTGCGCATTTTCTTATTGGAGGAACTTTAAATACTATACCTGAACCCTCTCTTGAAGCAATCAAAATCTCACACCTTTCTCGATGGCAACTAACTCGGCAAATGTTAGATAGTTTCTGGTCACACTGGTCTAAGGAATGTTTGCAACGCTATCTAGCTATATACAAATGGAATAGAGAAACACCTCCTCTACGAGAAGGTGCTCTAGTTTTAGTTGTCGATGAACGATATCCTCCATCCAAATGGCCTTTAGGTCGAGTCATAGTCTCTCATCCTGGTAAGGATGGAAAAGTGCGAGTCGTAACTATTCGTACTCAAACCTCAACTTTAAAACGTCCGATTGTTAAGCTCTGCCCTCTTCCTGTTTCTGCTGCATGCACTTAATTCATTCGTTAATATAAATTAACGAAGGCGGGCGGAAATGTTAAAAAAAGTGGACCGTTGTCGAATTAAAAACGCGAGAGGGCGCTTGAACAGAGGCGCTGCTAGCCTTCTTCTTGCGCGGCCATTAGTAAGTTTCGTTCGCTTCCGCCGAAAAGACACGTTTTCTCTGATCTCTAGTGAATTATCTAAGTAATCTCTCTCGGTGTGTTCTGATCGGCAGGAAGAAATCCTCTTTTCGTTTCTTGGCTTATACTAAGCAAGAAACACTCTAGAAAGTCTCAAAGGATCCTTTCTCAAGTTCAATTTCTGATTGAAGGCCTTCTATCAAACTGCGCAGTACCTGCATCTCTCTTTCCGCCATTGCGTAGGAATTACGCATATCTCATTCATACAAAAGACCATAAGGAAGGTCTAACCGTTTAAGGTTTGAGTTCGTTTGCAAATCATGGTTAACTCTCATTCTGTTAGATTACGTCTACAGAATTGATTTGACAAACACCGTACGTTTTCTTAATTCTTACAGGTTTGAGTTCGTTTGCAAATCATGGTTAACTCTCATTCTGTTAGATTACGTCTACAGAATTGATTTGACAAACACCGTACGTTTTCTTAATTCTTACAGGTTTGAGTTCGTTTGCAAATCAAGGTTAACTCTCATTCTGTTAGACTACGTCTACAGAATTGATTTGACAAACACCATACGTTATCTACGATTCTCTTAATAATAAATCGAAGCTTTTAGCTTACTTTCTTTTCAGATTTTGTTTTTTGTTAATTTCTCAAATCAAGCACTTTGTCCTTGTAAGGTTTCATTCTGAGAAATGAGAAATTATTCGTTCGAGCCTACAAGACAAGTGTTTTAAAGATTATCTTTATTACTTGTTCTATTCTTTATCTTTATTTTATTTTTAAGGGTTTATTCAATATTCACATTATCAATATATTAATTTTAATTATTTAGTATCAAAAACTTTTATTAGATAAAGATTATTTATATTATTTAATAACTGTGTCTCATTTCTTTATCCCGTCTTTGCTAAATACAAAAACAGAGCTATAAGTTATTATTTTAAATTTTTTATTTTTTAGTTTAGATATTTCTCACAACAGTTAGTTTACCCGCAATACAATAATTTTGCTACCGCACACGATGTAGTTAAGTTGCACGCGCTATGGTGCGAGATATTCCTAAGGTACCTAATTCCTGGGTACTTTCTTTCATCCAATAAATTTTGAACCCTGTTAGGTAAAGACCAATGTACCAGTGGTTCCGATCATTGTCGTCCGGAGGATTGCCAGTTTCTGCGTATTTGCGTAATTGCAGAATGATTCGAACAATTTCTGACCGTCGCTGTCAAAAACTAACAAATTTAAAGGTTGTTTATTCATAATTTCCAAATGTACCAATGAAATATCGATAGAAACACCAAAACTCGGATGATGAAGCACAGCTTAGATACGATTCACATACGCTAATATCAACATGCGCAACACACTTCCATTTTCACCCAGAAAAGACATGAACGTACGATATGCGGCTTCGTCTAAGAAAACAACTAGTTCCATAGTTAATTTTTTTTTGCGTATCTTGTACATGACGTCGCTTTATTACAAAATTATCCAAATTTGGAAAACTTGCATCACCAGATGATTGTGATGATCTTTTAATAAGATGAAGTTTGTCAAATAAAATATTAACTTCTTCTTTGATGCAAAGATCATTCATTAAGAACAAAGACGCAAAATTATTTCGCAAAAGTCTTAATTTCAATGTGTTGTCTTTGAGAAAAATAAATCCATCCTGTTTTAATAATATACATTGACGTTTTTGTGTGTTATGCTTATATATAAAATTAAAAAAATTGAATTTAATAGTAAAATCTATTTGATTTTTATATGACACCACTGACCCATTCATTTCATGAAAGTTTATAACCGTAGTGCTGATGTGATTTTTGTGAACATAATAGCAAGGATCTGATGCGTATGATTGCGACAGATCTGCTTGGTGTCTGGGGACACCCTGTATATAACATTGCAGTTACATTGTTGAATTGTTTAACAATTAACTGCAATATAACATACCTTGCTGTACTTTATTGAGTGGAAAATTACAACATTGATGTTATGTTATTTTGTATTTACTAAGAATATGAAATAAATAATAAAATATTAATATTGTGTCAATGTTGATATAATGATAAAATAAAGTTAAAAGTAAGTTTAAATGTAATCATTTATTTAATGTTATATGAAAAACATTATATTAAAATTATAAAAAACATTTGCACAACATTATTCGTAATATTAAGACACTCCTATTTCAACGTTATTGAAACCTTAAAATCAGTGTCAAAGTTTGTTTATAATCACGTCGATTAGAACGTTAAAACCTACATATTTAACAATGTTACATATTACTAAATATCGTTAAAATAACGTTATATCAATGATTTCTTGCTTATTGGGAAGCTATTAGCCAAGAAAGCCAACAAGCCTTCGCACCATACGTGCATTGTCCACTCCATCAATTAAATTTAGTATTGAGTCATGCGGCAGAAAAATGTGCCTCTACAAACCTTAAGCTTTTTTGGAAATGTCCAAAAATGTTATGGATTTTTCGCGCATTCACCACAACGCCGATGGGCTATGCTGAAGGAGACTTGCATGGATGATCGAGGATTTACGGAAATCGAAGAGGATAAAAGCCAAAGCCTTTTTACTTCCGCAAAAAGAAAAAGTTCTCACTCTGAAAAGCTTATCGGGTACTAGATGGTCTGCACAAACAAAGGCTACCCATGCATACTTCAAAATTTCCAGTTAGTGATTATTTGTTTAGAGCAAATTGTTGAATCAAAACACGACCAAGAGGAAGTCACTACAGCTGCAGGGCTATTAAACAGTTTCAGCTTCGAATTTCTAGTCACTTTGATATTTTGGAACGACGTTTTGCAAATTGTCGATATCACTTCTAAGTTATTGCAAAAGAAAAAAATTGACTTGTTTCAAGTAGTGTTCTTCATGAAACAATCTAAAGAAAAATTGTATTCATTGAAAAATGACACCTACTTCGATAATCTATTTCAAACCGCACAATCGAAATGGCTCCAGTCTGGAATGGATGAAGAAGAAATGCATTTTCAAAAGAAGAGGAGTCGAAGAAAAAAAACCTTTCATGACAAATGCACAAGAGATGATCCTATCCAAGATGTTAATAGAAATTTTATAGTTAATGTATGTATATATCATAAATGTAACGCTTAATGCAATGGCTATAAAAATGACAGATCGGATCGAAGGACTTGAAGGAGTTATAGAACTTTTCGGTTTTTAAAATCCAGCAAATTTCAGAAATTGTAGTAATCAAGATTTAGAAAAGAATTGTGCGAAGCTGAGTAAAAAATTCAAATTTATTTCGCCCTGTTTGCCTAACGAAATAATGCAATTTAAAGATATTTATTGTTCTGAAAAGAAACCATGTTTTGATAGGGGCGCATTGGGATACCTTGAATATCTAGTAGATCAAAAACTTGTGGATATATTTCCTAATGTCGAACTGATTTTAAGATTGTTCATAACATTACCTATTGAGATAGCGAATGTCGAAAGATCATTCAGTGTGTTAAGAAGACTTAAGAATTATCTAAGAAGTACCATGTGACACAAGAAAGAACATCCAATCTAGCTTTACAATATTATCAATTGAGAAAGATGTTTTGACTGATTTAAATTTAGAGGATATTGTCAAGAAATTTATGTCGGTTAAAGTTTGAAGAGGTATTTGTTTGTAAAAAATTTGCATGCGAGTACAAAATTATTAAAAAACTCTGACTAATTTCTTTTAATTAATAACAGTGCCCGGACCCTTTCAACTTCGTCTTTGCACCTTGCATCGAAGCTTTAATGGCCTTAAGAACGCGTCTGACTGGAATCGGTCCACGGTAACGGGTAGGTCTGGCTCAGGTTGCGTCGCAAGCGCTTCCCAGAGAATTAGATGCCTATTATCAGGTGGTTATAAAGTTATATTAGATATGAATGAGCATTTTTATCGGTGGGTCGTTAAAGAGCAAGTGGAGCGTTGTATAGTACGGCTTCGACTCGCGACAATGAATGAGACTTTTCTTGTCGAGTCCGACTGGAGAGCGGAAACGCGGCGCGTGTTTTGCCTCCGTTTACCGCGGAAGCCTTTCCCAATCCGCAAGGATCTAATAGACGTGACGGTGGAATTTGAGGGGGAGTCGCCCTCCAGTTTTTGAGGGGATTTTTTCGTCATGGCGTTCCCGTATACGACATGATAAAGTGGGTGGAGAAGCAGGGGGAGAAGCAGAGGTAAGTGTTTATTGTTCCACAAATAATTTTAAGCGATTTGCATGAACAACCATGCTTTTCCTCCCCGCTTTTATAGTGTAATTCACGTCGGAATTTTGTTTAATTATTGTATACGGTCCTCTCCATAAAGATTCTAATTTTTTAGAGCGTCCACGGCGCAGTGCTTCATCGTACAGCAATACCTTGTCGCCTGCTTTAAACGTGCTTACATTAGCCTTTTTGTCGTAGCATTCTTTCGACTTTGCTTTCTCCTCTTGCATGTTTGCTTTCGCTACCTGGTGTGCTGCGCGCAATCTTTCTTTGAACTCGGATACGTAGTCATCATACGTGTACGTTAGCTTCGGAGGACATGTCAGGGCCGTACACTGCAAATCCAAGTGTGTAAAAAATACACACTTAAAGTGTGTAAAATCATGTAGTCACTTATTACGCATTTGTACGCGTGTTATTTTTTTACACGTTTTATCTGTGTAATTTTACACAGTTAAATGCGTATTTTTCACACGCTTACACATTAAATTATATATTTAAAATGTGTATTTTTTGATATTAGAAATAGGTCACTTATTGTCGTTATAATTTATAAAAACATAATAATTTTTTATAAATTATAACGACAATAAGTGTATTTCTAATATCAAAAAATTACACATTTTAAATATATAACTTAATGTGTTAATTGATTAATTATTTATTATTAATTTTGTAAATTAATAACAGTTATTAATTTTTATAAATTATTTATTTAATATCTTTGGATTATATATATATATAATGTCTTTTATATGTTATATGTATGTGAAATTACAATATATAAAGAACATCTGAAAACAAATTCTTTCACATAATATAGAAAAAAAGAAAACAAAAAAAAACAATACTGTTTGTTATGATCTTATCGTACACACAAGAATGACTTAGATTTTTTATTGTAGTCTTTGGTAAAAAAATTAATGGTAAATGAAGAATAAGTAATAATATATATAATATGGTAACTCATAAGTTAAGAGGTATTCTGTGAGTTATCTATAGTGCCTAAATCTTTTAAAATATTATCGCGAGAACGAATAAACTTTTGAATAGTAGTAGTAGTAGTTGGCAGCGGAGACTTCAAAAGCTCATAACTTATAAAATTTAAAACATTTACATAAGCTGCCGGAAATTTCCTGTTCCACACATAGTAAGAAGCAAACAATCCAGCGATGATTTTTTCTATTGTAGGTTGAGGAATTTGTATTTTTATTTCAGCATCTGCTATCAAGTAGGCAATTATAATATCTTGACCATCTGTGTACATAATTACACGAGGTGCATCGCCTTCATTTGTAGTTAAATTATTTATATCTCCCAATACCTGAGAACAAATTTGTTTAAAGTTAAATATTTTATTAAATAATTATTTTTCATAAAAAAAGCATAACAGTAATCAATACTATATATAATCAATACTAACGTCTTTTACAGTAAATAAAGCAGGAAAGTTTTTGTTTCTCTTTGTGAGATCAGCACATAAATTTTGCATGATAAAGACTTTATTATTATTAGTTTGGTTTGGTTTTTTTATTAAGTAATATTTCGTCAATTTCTCAATCATTTTTTCAATTTCGTCAAACAGCGCTTTTTCTGTAATATTTTTTAACTCTAAAAATTCCAAAAGTATCTGTACACAATAATAGAAAAAAGTATATAAATAAATAATATTCAATTAAGAATTTGATAAATAAATATATGTTATACAAAACATACCAGCTCATAATTGTTTAATTGAGGATACTTATGCACAATGTCAACTATTCGTTTCGCTTTATCAATCCATGGCCTTCGATGAGATATTGTTATCTTGAGGAGATGCTTCATGTGAGAAATGTTTTTGTTTCCAACACATTTTTTCTCTAGTTCTTTTAAAGCATTTTGTATATCTGTGTTGGTAACATAATCGGTCGCTCTATAAAAAAAATTTTTTTAATTATATTATGTATGATTTTTTGTCTCAAATTTATTAATGTAAAAGATGTAATTATTTTCTAACCGATCAACATTTTTAGCAATACTAGCTTGAACAATTACAAATGGAATTTCTCCCTCCTCATCTTTCTTTCTCTTTTGAGATTGTCGTTTTTCTAGCGCCCGATGATTCCTAATCCAAACACTTAATTGACTTTTGACTAGGGTCTATATAAAAGAAAAGATAGATATATTTAAAATACAGAAACAAAATATTTTAAAAATATAACAAAAAGAAGATTGCAAAAGTCATGATGGAAAAAATAAGTATATATATTACACAGCCACCACCGATATCTGCAAGTGCAGGATAAGCTGCAACAATACTTTGAGCAAAATTTTGATAATCCGACTTTGTCGGCCACTGATTTGTCACATAAGACAAATGTGCAGCCCAGAATGCTATAAAGTTCTTCTGAGCCTTTAATAATCCAATATCGTCCAATTTTTTTTGCAAATCTGATGTAATAGATGGTAAAATTATTGGATAACGAATGGAACCAGGTCCTGTCACTTGTGGCTTTACTGAATGTATCATGTTGTCTTCAGTTTTAGATCGTTTTGAACTGCTTGGACAATCGATTAGAAGCTTATCTACTTTTTCCTTTTCATTTTCTTCTTTTATATCCTAATTAAATTTTATACCAAATTTGAATTTATAAGCAAAAAGTAAATATATATAATCTGATTTTTATGATAAGATTTTATTACAACTTACCGAGTAGCAGGCTGATTGTTGAATATCTACTAGATTAGACGAACTATTACCATCATCAATAGGCTCTGTATATAATATTTTTACGATAGACTCATTATCTTTATGAACGGAAGAAAAAGAGTCTATTAATTCTGTTGTAATGTTTGCACGCACTGGTATCAGTAGCACTGTAATCTCACTTTTGTCAGCAACTTCGTCGTTGTCTTCCAAATCACACAACTTGTTATCTCGATCTGGATCAGGTTTTTGTAAAATTATCATTTTTTGTTGCAGCATCATATTAAGGACATTGTCAGTTTTACTGGCTTCCTTCAGTTTGCGTCGGATAATCTCAATTTCTGATGTGTTTTCTTCAGGCATAAACTTAATGCATTTGCAACGGCCTTCAATTAAACAATATACTTTTTTTTCCATTGTCAATCTAATCGATTTTTTCTTAAAATTTGCGAATAATGAATTTCCTCTGTGATATTTCTGTGATATTGAAATCTGTGATATTTTGTACAACGTACGATCCACACACGATTTACGCCCAGTCGAAACAATTGATGAAACAATCGAAGTCCGATGCCACAATCAACTGTTGCTAAACGAAATGGTTTTTTCGCGCACGCGCTTGGAAATCGTACATAATTATTAAAATTTAGCGAAAATTCTCGTATACAATACCAATTCTATATAAAGATGGAAAATTATGAGAATGGAAATACATTTCAGTGTGACATGTGTTTGTTCAAATGTATTTCGTATTATCGATTAATGCAACATTACATTCGCAATCATAAACAAGACCCATACTTCAGGATTACATGTGTTCAACCTGGTTGCGGTGCTACATTTAAGAAATGGAAATCTTTTCGCCAGCATTTATTTAGAAAACATCCTACTGCATCTCCCACTTTAAATGAGGTAACCCAGCAAATTGAAGATGAAAATCAGTTAAGTCATGCCAGTATAATACATGATGAATCATTTGAAGGTAAGAAATGTAACTTTGAAATCTCCATAATTTGATTAATTATTATTTATCATTATTTTTATATTAACATAATATCAAGAATAGCTTCTTCACATTAAATTAATAAATTATATACAAGATATTGAAAATGCTTACTCTTATTTCAATGATTGTTATTGTGATTACTATTATTATATCTTTAGCTTTGAGAATTATTAGAGATTTAAATATTTTAGTATCATTCTATATGTTTTTAATTTTTGTCACTTAGATGAAAGTCAAGAACCAACATTAGAAACAGCTACAGAACGTTTACAATGGCACGTCGCACATTTTCTTGTAAACATTCGAGAAAAATGTAAAATGTCTCATACGGCTATTGAGCACATCATGGATACAATAACTCATTTATTGGACATGTATTCAGCGATTATAGTAGTTGGTTATAATTATTATCTTGAATGATCTATTTCTTTTATATATTTCTAGATAAAACTCAATATTTATATCATTTTTTCAGCAAGAAATTCAAAACACAATGGATTCTGATACAAATTTAGTGAATTTTCAAGATATTAAGAAGATATATACTGAGAAACATCCACCATCCTCACTATTTTCATCTGTCCAATCGAAAAAAGCCCTAGATAAAATATTAATACAAAAATTTAATATGGTATCAGCAGAAAAATATATACTTGATACAAAGCTTGTTTGGAAAAAGAAGAAACGTTCCATTGGAAAAGTAACAGAGATTTGTGAAACTACTTGTGATGCTTACATCGTGCCTTTTTTCAAAAATTTGAAAAATTTGTTGGAAAACGATGAAATCAGATCAAATATCGAGAATCCAAAGCCACATAAATCGGGAATCTATCGGACAGTATTGGATGGAAGTTACTATCGAGAGAATGACTTTTTTCGCAATCATAATAATGCGTTAGCTGTAATTGTTTATTATGATGATCTCGGTATTGCCAATCCTTTGGGTGCAGCCTCAAAGAGTCAAAAATTGTCAGTATTTTACTGGACATTAGGGAACATATATCCTGAATTTAGATCGTCAAAGAATGCCATTCAATTATATGCGATTTTAAAAACAGAATATTTGAAAAAACCAGGAGCTTTGAAGAAAGTTTTAGAGCCATTTATAAAAGATATTGTAAAATTAGAAAATGAGGGTATTACTATAAACGTTGGAACAGAAACAAAGAATTTTAAAGGCTCATTATTATTTTGCGCAGGAGATACTCCTGCTGCTGCATTACTAGGTGGCTTTAAAGAATCGGTTTCAGCTTATCGGTTTTGTCGTTCCTGTTTGACGACATCTGAAGAGTATAAAAATCATTTTCGTGATGATAGTTTTATGATTCGTAATAAGACAATTCACAACAATCATATCGAAATTGTAACTGACTGTACATTAACAAAGGCAGCGAAAAAATTTTGGCAAAAAACATATGGAGTGATGAATAAGAGTCCTCTGTTGCAAAGTCCTAATGTAGATGTGACACTATGTCTGCCTCAAGATTGTATGCATATTCTCATCGAAGGCCCTGTAGAAATTGCCATTCGTCGTTTATTAAAGTATTGCATTTTTGAACTGCAGTTGTTTACACTTGAACAATTCAATAAACGTATTATTCATTTTGATTATGGTCATTTTAAGAAAGATAAACCTGCTCTAATTCTTCGTGATCATCTTGTTGATGGTAGCTTACGACAAAGTGCAGCACAAATATTCACTCTAGCACACATGTTGCCTTTGTTAATTGCAAATTGGATACAATGTGAAAATCCACATCTCATTGAGCACATAAATTATTATATTATGCTATTGCAAATCATGAATGTTTGTCTTGCTTATGAGATACACGAAGAATCAATTGAATTATTGAGTCGAATGATTGAAGTATACATTACACGATTTATTAATTTATATCCAGATTCCATTGTACCAAAGTTTCACTTTTTAATTCATGTTCCAAGATACATCAAATTGTTTGGACCACCAAGACAACAGTGGTGCTTTAGATTTGAAGCATGTCATGCATATTTTAAATCACTTGTGCCGATTGTGCGTAATTTCAAAAATATGGCTCTTACAATGTCATACAGACATCAGTCACGCCTATGTTCCATGTTAGTTTCATATCCTGGTACCGATTCAAAAAAATTTCTCTATGAAGGGGATTATATAGCACTTGGAGTATCTGTCCTTCTGTGTAATTTGCCTTATGCAAAAATATTTCATAGAATTATTAATGAATCTGAATGGCTGACTTGCCAAATAATGCGATCACCAAAAGTAATAGTGCATGGCAGCACATATCATTGTAAAAGTATAATTTTGCTTGAATGTGATGAAGATGATTTACCAGTATTTGGAGAAGTGGATGAAATATTTATTTTTAACAAAGAAATCTTATTAGTTATTTCAACATTGCAAACTGAATATTTTGACTTTACAATAAATTCATATAAAGTTACGCAAATTTGCAATGTACAAAATTTCGTGAAAAATGTCAAAGATTTAATGTTTCCTTATCCACTTTCATCTTTTCAAACAAAAAATAGAAAATATGTACCGTTGATAAATCATGAACGTATTGAATTTTATGGATAAAATATCTTTTTCTAAATGTAATTATCCAAATAATGTAATAATAAATGTATGCAATAATAAACTTATTGTATTATAAATTCATGTTATTTGTGTAATTAATATTTAGAAGATTCAGTGTTCTTTAATTATAGAGAACATTATAAACGAGATATTATAGATTTAAGTAGAAAATCCGTAGTGTTTTTGCTCAACTATTTAAAAAACGCTAAGAATTTTCTTCCTAACCTAATAAACATTTTCTCATAATTGCACATGAAACTCGTGTGTAAGAAGATCTAAATGTGTACAGTTATTTTATGTGTGTGCTTTTTACACATTTGAATTATTTAGAAGTACACGTTTCCACATTTAATATTATATATCATATTATACACAGCAAAACGTGTTAAACTATACGTTTAAATGTATAAATTTATTTTTTTACACAGTATAGTGTGTTATTTTTACACGCCAAACTAAATTACACACATAAATGTGTTATTTTACACATATATGTGTGTACTTATTACACACTTGGATTTGCAGTGTAGGGAGCGTAACCTGGTGTCCGTACAACAGTACAAACGTCGTATAACCTGACGCTGTATGTGGTGTAGTATTGTATGTGAACATCGCGTAGGGCAGTCATTCGTCCCAATCGGTCCGATCTTCGTTTATGTAATGTCGCAAGTACTCCGCTAGTGTCCTATGCAATCTTTCGAGCGCGCCATTACTTTCCGGGTGATACGCGCTTGTACGAATCTTCTCGATTTTTAGCAGTTTGCAAGTGCTCTTAAACACTTCGCTCATAAAATTCGTTCCCTGGTCGGTGAGAATTTTATCAGGTACTTCGTATTCCAGAATTATCTTTATAACGAATGCCTTCGCTACTGTATCCTGATTTTCGATGGGCATTGCCTTGCTTAGTTTCGTGAAATGGTCTTGGAATGTTAGTACGTATTTGTTTCCGGTTAGAGTTACGGTTAACGGTTCTATCTAGTGCGCATTTTTCGAATGGCCTATCCGGAGTATCGGTAATAATCATTGGCGTTTTACTTCGCCGTTTTAATTTATTCTTTTGGCAATGCTCGCATTTGACAATGTACCGTTCTTTTGTTAACCCACTCCAATAGTGGGGTAGACAGATTCGATTAATGGTGCGTTGCACGCTTTGATGCCCGCCTATCGGTACATTATGATACTCATATAGTATTTGCTGCTTCTCTTCCTCCGTGTACTTTTTTATCTCCTTTTCGCTATCTCTTTCTTCTTCCTCCTCGTCACTCTCTTTCTCCTCGTCGATTATGTGTATGTCGTGAGCGACGTTACGACTTAGTGCGTCAGCATTTGTATTGTACTTTCCGACTTTGTGTACGATTTTATAGTCGTACTCTTCCAGTTTTAGTTTCCATCTAATTAAACGAGATCCGGGATCGGTCACGTTAAACAACGAAATTAACGGTTTATAGTCGGTGACAATTTTAAATTTGGTTCCGTATAGGTACGATCGAAAATGTTTGATCGCCCATACTATCGCGAGTAGTTCTTTTTCCGTCGTGTTATAATTTTGCTCCGCGCGAGAAAAAATTCTGCATAAGCTACTGGACGATCTTGTTCTATCGCTCCTTGCGACAAGATAGCTCCTATCGCAAAATCCGATGCGTTGGTAGTTAGTATAAATTCATCGTTGAAATTCGGATACTGCAAGACGGGGGCGGTAATTAATTTCTCTTTTAGATTGTCGAAAGTTCCTTGCTGCTCTTGTGTCCACTCGAATTTTATTCCCTTCTTAGTCAATTTTGTGAGTGGTTTGACTATTTTTGAAAAATTCTCGATAAATCGTCTATAATAGCCCGCCAATCCTATGAATGATTGCACATCCTTAACTCGTTTTGGCGTAGGAAAATTTTTCACGGCCTGGATTTTTCCAGGGTCAGGCATAATTCCGTGTTCGATAATTATGTGCCCTAAATATTTGCCCACTTCTTTTCTAAGAAACTCACACTTGTCTGGCTGTAGTTTCAGATTATTGTCACGTATTTTTTGTAATACTTCTAATAGTCGCCGGTTGTGGTTTTTTAGGCTAGCGCCGTATATCACGATGTCGTCTAAATAAACCAGACATCGTATTCCTTGTATGCCCGCTAGAATAGTATTCATTAATCTTTGAAATGTTGTCGGGGCATTCTTTAGTCCGAACGGCATCCGATTAAATTCATAATGCCCGTAGGGCGTTGAAAAAGCCGTTTTTTGCTTATCTTTGTCTGCCATGGGTATTTGATGATAGTTTGATGCCAAATCTAGCGTAGTAAAATATTTCGAATTTTCTAGTTGGTCCAAAATATCTGTTATGTTTAGCAGTGGAAAAGAGTCTCCGATTGTTAAATCATTTAATTTTCGGAAATTGACCACGACTCGCATTTTCGGATTTACCCGAAGCGTCTGTTTTCTTCGGTACCACCAAAGGTGGTACGTTCCATAGACTCGAGCTCGAACGTACGATATCGTTTCTTAACCTTTCCTGTACCTGTCTATTAAGGGGGGATTCTAGTCTAAAGGCCCGATTTTTAGGTTATCTTTGCGATTTTTTTGTGGGAAAGTTACGGAATTTTTTGAGATGGGGATTTTTTTTACATATTAGTGCACCTTTCAAGTATCTTTCAAAATTTTTTTATTTTAAAATATAAATAAAGAAGCGCGGTACATATGGTTTTTCTAACCCATTAAAAAAAAAAGTGATAAACGGTGCCCATGATTCCGGCCGTTGTAGTGATCTAAAACAAAAAATTCAAAGAGATTCTTAAAATATAAGAGTTTGGCTTTCGCTTGAACTAGAATTTTTATAAAATGTTAAAATTTACGGAAGTTGTGCGCTTTTGAAAGTAAGGTATCGAATTTTGCGACTTTTTTTCAACTTTAAAGTATTGTAAAATTTACAAAAAACCATATTTCAAAAAGATTCTAGTTCCAACCATAGCCACACATGTGCTAAAGATGTGTGTAAAATTTGAGAATGATCGGAAAAATGGATTTTGAGATATCGTGGGTACCAGTTAAAAAGAAGCGGTTTCGCGAAAAACGCGTTTAAAGTTTTTTTAACTTCTTTACTTTACTTAGGGGAGTCCTGCTTTCTAGGCTCTAAACTCATGTTAGTTTTTCGAATCGGGAAAAATCCTTTTAGCCACTTATTCTATATACTTGCAAATACTTGCAAAAAAAAAAAAATTTTTTTTGATTTTTCCAAACCTCTAGACTAGAATCCCCCCTTAACTTCGGCCTTATGCTTCTCCAGTAATCTATACGGTCGCGTATTCGCGGGTGCCGTACCGGCTTGAGTTACGATCTCGTGTTGCAGTACCTCGGTGCAGGTCAGGGGTTCTCCGTCCAAATGGAATATGTCACTGTATTCCTCGCAGATTGCCAATATTGCTTTTTCTTCTTCACAATTTATATGCTCGGTTCTTATCTATTTCTTTATTTTTTCAATACGCGATAAAGGTACTGTATCCCCCTCCTCGCATTTTTCGGTGGTTAAGATCTGTGCTTTTACCTTATCTTCTATAGGCTTAATATCGACGTGTGGGGCTTGTATTTCGATCTCTTCGTCAGTGGTGTTTATTACGCTTACTGGACAGCTGTAGTCTAGCGTTTACTAAACAGCCGCCGATGATCAGTCGCCCTTGCCCTTTTAGTGTATTTGATGGCTCTTGGACGTACATTATCGTTCGAGTTGGCCCCCTTTTCGGGTCGGCCGTTTAGCAGCCAACACTCATCGCGCAAGTGTCCTGCTTTTTTGCAATGCTTGCAATATTTTTCAAGAGCGTTCACCTTTTGTCCGTCCGCCTTGGGTAAATTAAATCAATTAGCGAAGCGACTTGTGCGGCATTCGTGTCCGTGGCCCCATTTGCCACATTTCGCACATTGCGGTGGTTTTTCTTGCGTGGTACCTACCGTTTTGTAATTAAGCTTATTCATGTTTGGGCCTCTCATTTTTTCCTCTAGGCAGCCACTGAGGCCCACCCACTCACTTCCTGAGGCAGCCATTGCTATTGCCTTCTGCAGGGTACTGTAGTTCCGTGATCGGACTATTATTTTTATGTCTTCCTGCAATCCTAATTGGAAATTTTGAAGGGCTTGACCTTGTATGGTTCCCTTAATCGTGTTCTTTTCGGTCACGGTGTGTCCTTTGCCTTCTATCGTTGATAGAACTCATAAAGTTTCATTGCGAGCTAATCCACTCGCAGGCCATATGCTTGAGCGCCCTCCCCCTACTTTTGCTTGAGTGTGTTAAACTCTAGCTGCAGGTGAGCAATACTTTTACGGGTCGTATAGCACTTCTCGAGTTCTTGCTTCAATTCTGCGAACGTTTGTATATTTCGTGTCTGAAAATCGAGCATGACCTTTCCCTTTAGTTTAGTGCATAATATGGCCTTGAGTAACTGTGACTCTTCTGTAGGATTTATGCTTTTCATTGCATAGGTGCCTGCGCTTAAAAATTCTTGAATCTTGTGCTGCGAGATACCGTCAATTTCCGGAATTATACTCCGCGCCTCTTTTAATTACATATAGCTGGTCGCGGGTAGGGATCTACTCCGTATATCAGATGGGCCGTGTCCGTATGTCACGTTAGTCTCCTTTACACGTCGTGGTGAAACCTGAGTCCTGTTATCAGGCTCGAACGCGACTGGTTGGATCGTGTCCCTTAAATCGCGCTGCTGTTCTTATAGATCGAAGAACTGAGTATTGAATTGCTCTTGCAGGCGTAGTATTTGCGTGTGGAAGTGCTCCTGTATTTCTTGTAATTGGACTCGCATGTCGCTCTTAAATTCGACCATTACTTCCATCTGTTCAGTTTCGCGATTTTTTTGCGTTCCGGCTGCTATTACGGTCTCTTTGCCCTCGTTACTTAATTGTGCGCATAACGACTCTATATCTTCGTCTATCGCGTTGGCAGTTATGTTGCGCGGTGCTTGGGTCATCGTGTTCCCGTATCTTATCTTACGCGGATTGAATATATTGCTATCGTATGAGGTCAATTTGGACTCGCTAGATGCTGACGCGCGACTCGATGTTCTACTGCCTATTTGTCAGTTTCGACGCGTTTCCCTGTCCGTACTTTTGGGTATTAGACTAGTATCTATTTCCCCGATAGAGTAGTATCGATTTATTTCTATATTTTTGTGGACTTCCGGATTCTCGCTTGCGTTTCTGATACTAGAATTCTGTGTTTCGCGTTCGCGATTTCCGTGTGTCGCACGCTGTGTTCCATGATCCGGGTTTACTAGTGCGCTTATTGCTCGTTGGCCCTGGCTGCTGAATAGCCAGGATCGATCAGGTTGCACGTTGGGGTTATCACGTTCTTCGGACATTAACGCCACTTATCTTTTAGTATACAATTTTTTTGGTAAGTAACTTAAAGAATTATTATCGCTCACATGTTCACATGAATCACTGCTCGTGCCGTTGCGTCGGGCTTTCTTTTGCGTCCGGCTGTCGGCTGTTGAGGTAGGTCGCGGTCCGTCTCTGCGATAAGGCCGCTCTGCTCAGGTTGCGCTAATTCAACTCCTGCGGCGTTCTGCTAGGCTCATGCTGTCCCTCTGCTGCTTGCTGCTGCGGGTTGCTTCGGCCTTGCTACTTCCTTGGTCATTAGTTTCAACACTTTAACTTTCCTTTTGCGTTGTTTAGCTCTGGCGCCTGTGCTTCTAACTCTTCGAGTTAGGCTTCTTGATTCAGCTGCAGTCATGCCCAGGACATCAGGGTATCCAGAACATCCGGATAAACGGTGAAGATGGCAAATCCCACCGCTGCCACCAATTTGTTGCGCCTACTATGGTAGCGGTAAACGCTGCGTAATAGATTCGGGATTCGCCGTGCTGGCCGAGGGGGCTTTACTCGAGAGTCAAAGCAATTAACTGTTTCTCAATAAATAAGTTATTGCCTTTATTTGGTATTCTTTTATTACGCTTTACACTTCATTCACACGGCGACCGTATTACTGCGGTTACGCGTGTACGTGGCGTGTCGTGCTTCGTCCGGAACTTTACAAATAAGATAACCCGCGGCGCTATGTGTGCCGCCTTTATTTATACGGATCAGTATTCGGAACACAATGAAACTTGAACAATAACGGTCCATTGTATTACCAAAATGCTGATCTGTTTAACCTACTTTAGGCGCAAATGACACTCGGGCTTTTAAGAACGAGTGCTCGCGTCAGCGCCTAATTGTTAAATAATTAAATGAATTTTGTAACATGATTCTCGAGAAGTGGCCTCAATTAATAGCCTTCTAAAAATTTATTATTGTTGTTGCCCAATTAACTTATAATTATAACGTTGGGGTCTTTCGACACACAACAAATACTTGCGGCAATGGTAGAATTTTAGAAAATTTGAATTATAATCGATATGTAGAATATCCAACATTATTCACAAACATTTTGACCGTTATTCATAAACATTAAAAAAATTTTAATTAATGACAATTTTAAAATGATTATAACATTACATTGCTAACGCAATTTAGCATTGTAAATATCAAATTTAATATAAAAGAAAATTACAATTGCTTACCAATTTACTGAGTTAGAAAATATATTGTGAAATTATCGATTTCTGACGTGCCGTAATCGATTACCGAGCTCATGTGTTTAATAAATAAATAACAATTGAGCGCGCGGATCAAAGAACTCGCTCAACGCCCGAAATCGTGTAAAAGTTTTGTCCAAACGTCTCAGAGAATAAAAATTTTGAAAATCGCAAAATTAATTTTTTTTAATATAGGCTTGTAGAGAATAACGAGACATAACTTTTTTCTATTTGCAGTTTTTTTGTTCAATGCTTATGTTTAATAATAAAAATAAAAAACTGAAAAATTTTTATCCCCAAATTCAATAAGATTTTAAGATATAAATCGTTGTAATTTGGCCAAATTTTGTTGAAATTGTTTGAAATTTGGTATACGCATGCAGTATAGTCTAGCAATGCCTACAAAACAATAAAAAAGCTAACAATCGCCTATTGTTTAATAATAATTAATTGCAAATTGAGACCAGTCGGTAACCACGTTTTTTTAGTTTTGCCGACAAAAAGTATTGAGGAAACTTAAAATTTGAAACAACTACCACTGAGACATTTGTTTCTCACTATTGAAGAAAAGTTTCTGAAAATTTTCAGATCGATTCATTAAAAATTTGCGGAAATATGCATTTTATAAGAAAACATGCGACGCCGCCAATGATAGCCCCGCGTGAGCGCTGAGCACCATCAGACAGCGTACTCGCCGTTCGGTTTTCCAGGACTCGATTTTATAATAATTTTTTAATGGTTATACATTTGAACAATCGCCCGCTCCCCATAAAATATCGAAACGACGAACTATTATTTATACGATTCCTTAATTAAATACTTTTATTATTATTATTTCAAAATATTTTATATACACTCCAGAGACGCCGTCTCTCTAGGACAATAGAGCATGGAGAAAAATTGATGAGAATCCGTGTTTTACAGTAAAAGCCTTATAGAATAATTAATAATGTATATTTAATTAAATGCTTACTTACTCTATTTTTTAAATAATACATACTCTCATCATATTTTTAATGCTGAAATGTGTACATTTTGTTGGAATCATTTTTTTGGTATTATATGCAATAAAACTAAGCTTTACAAATTTTGTTTACAGTAATTTTTTTACAGCTTTTCCAAGGGAATGTTTTACAGAACCTTTTATTTTGCAGTTTTCTTAGCAGAATTTTTCGTAACGTTATCGTTATTGTCAGAAGCTTCTTTCGCAGACTTTATTTTTACAGAATCTTTTTTTACAGTTTTTCCAGATTCTTCTTGTGAAGCTGTTTTAGATGATATTTTTATGAAAGCTTTTTCTATGAAACTATTGAAAAAGTTGTGCCCTTTAGGACTCAAATAACGAAGCAACATTTTCACGTCGTTCAATTTTTCCTTGCTTATTCCAATGAGCAGTGCGGGTTGTGTTTTTAGCAAATCATCGAATTTAAAAACAGAACGTATGATATGATCAATCGGTTTTTCATTATAACTATTAAATACATTAACGTGGCCGCTTTTCGCGTTATTATATTTTTAATTTAATAAATCAATTAATTAATGGGCGCTCTCTATAATATAATAAAGTTCTACATTACTATATTTTGATCATTCCGATTTAACTGTGAATAAATTATACGAATTATTTATTGAATATTGCACTGCCAAAACTGGTGATTTAGATCCTCCGATTACAAAGTCAAGTTATGCTAAATACTTCAACCACAATCTGAATTTTACTTTTTCGAAACCACGCACCAATGTCTATAACTTTTGTTTTGAACATAGAAATAGCGTAGGAATTAATGTTGAGCTGGAAAAACACAAAAAAACTGTTGAAAATTATAAAAATTTAAAAAAAAACATGCTATCAGAAAAGAATGTTTTGTGCCTTAAATTTGATTTTGGGCAAAATTTGCCCTTACCAAAAATTCCAGTTTCCGATTAATTTTATCGAAGGCTCATTTGGCTACACATTTTCAATGTGCACGTTTTTGGTAAACACAAACGTAGTTATATGTATTTCTTCATGGAAGATGACTTGAAAAAAAGTGCAAATACGATGTGCAATTTTCTTTTCGATTCCGTACAACGAGAACTTAAATTCGATTATTATAATAAAATATATTTGTTTTCGGACAGTTGCGGAGGCCAAAATAAAAATTATTTGATTGTTTCTTTTTTATCACTACTGTCTAAGAAATTACAGATTGAAATACATCATGTATATCCGGTCATGTATTTGTGATCATTCTTATTGTTCTCGCGATCGCAACTTCGAGATGTATGGACAAAAAAAGAAAAAAAATGGAAATAATAGAAACAGATGATGAATATTTTTGACTTATTGAAAGTGCAAGACATCCACCGTTTACCATAATCAAAGAATCGGAGGTAACTGTGAACGATCTTGAAACGCCTATTGCAAAACAAGTAGACATTCCAAAAAACCTTCACATTAGAGACGCTGTAAAAATCACCTATTTCGCAAACGGCCACGTTAATGTATTTAATAGTTATAATGAAAAACCGACTGATCATATCATACGTTCTGTCTTTGAATTCGATGACTTGCTAAAAACACAACCCGCACTACCCATTGGAACAAGCAAAGAAAAATTGAACGACGTGAAAATGTTGCTTCGTTATTTGAGTCCTAAAAGGCACAACTTTTTCAATAGTTTCATAGAAAAAGCTTTCATAAAAATATCATCTAAAACAGCTTCACAAGAAGAATCTGGAAAAACTGTAAAAAAAGATTCTGTAAAAACAAAGTCTGCGAAAGAAGCTTCAGACAATAACGATAACGTTACGAAAAATTCTGCTAAGAAAACTGCAAAATAAAAGGTTCTGTAAAACATTCCCTTGGAAAAGCTGTAAAAAAATTACTGTAAACAAAATTTGTAAAGCTTAGTTTTATTGCATATAATACCAAAAAAATGATTCCAACAAAATGTACACATTTCAGCATTAAAAATATGATGAGAGTATGTATTATTTAAAAAATAGAGTAAGTAAGCATTTAATTAAATATACATTATTAATTATTCTATAAGACTTTTACTGTAAAACACGGATTCTCATCAATTTTTCTCCATGCTCTATTGTCCTAGAGACGGCGTCTCTGGAGTGTATGTAAAATATTTTGAAATAATAATAATAAAAGTATTTAATTAAGGAATCGTATAAATAATAGTTCGTCGTTTCGATATTTTATGGGGAGCGGGCGATTGTTCAAATGTATAACCATTAAAAAATCATTATAAAATCGAGTCCTGGAAAACCGAACGGCGAGTACGCTGCCTGATGGTGCTCAGCGCTCACGCGGGGCTATCATTGGCGGCGTCGCATGTTTTCTTATAAAATGCATATTTCCGCAAATTTTTAATGAATCGATCTGAAAATTTTCAGAAACTTTTCTTCAATAGTGAAGAACAAATGTCTCAGTGGTAGTTGTTTTAAATTTTAAGTTTCCTCAATACTTTTTGTCGGCGAAACTAAAAAAACGTGGTTACCGACTGGGCTCAATTTGCAATTAATTATTATTAAACAATAGGCGATTTTCAGCTTCTTTATTATTTTATAGGTATCGCTGGACTATACTGCATGCGTATACCAAATTTCAAACAATTTCAACAAAATTTGGTCAAATTACAACGATTTATATCTTAAAATCTTATTAAATTTGGGGATAAAAATTGTTCAGTTCTTTATTTTTATTATCAAAAATAAGCATTGAACAAAAAAACTGCAAATAGAAAAAAGTTACGTCTCGTCATTCTCTGCAAACCTATATTTAAAAAAAATTAATTTTGCGACTTTTAAAATTTTTATTCTCTGAGACATTTGGACAAAACTTTTACACGATTTCGAGCGCTAAGCAAGTTCTTTGATCCGCGCTCTCAATTTGTACCAAATAATTTTGAAAATTATTAAATTTTGTAACAAAATTTTTTTCACTTTTTTTTATTTTTTAATCGTTTCTATGTAAGTATTAATGAAACATTAATAGCCTATTAAAATACATAGTGAGTGACATTATCGCACTCGTGGATTTTCTCTGGATATATTGTGTCGTACTGAATTAAAGTACCTCTACTTTATTTAGCTATATATTTTCCTTTTTTGCAAACATATTCATTATTACCAACTACTTTTATTAATTTTTATGTTTTTACTACTGCTAATCGACAAATTTTGTTTTTGATATTGATAATTTGACGTAATACTGTGTCTCCATCAAGCAAGATAAAGAGGATACGCAAAACAAATGTCAACACGACAGATTGTGCAAGCGATAATTCGATACCAAACGAATTGACCAACTTCTCTAAACTGATTTACGCGCGTTTTATAATTTTCTTTTTCCTCGATCTTTGTTTGCACGTGCTGATAATCCTTCAATAATTCTTAAGAATAGCTTTCAGGCAGACAATAATGTCGTTGGCAGTAATAATTCTGGCCATCTTTCTCGTGACACCACGTTCCATCTGGAAAGTATGAGTTATCATTAATGCTGAGCAGTTCCAAACGTGCGACGAAAGTAGTCGAATTTTCTCGTTGGCAGTGTACAGTACAGGCTATCCACGGTTTCTCGAAATCATGAACGGCCTGCCATCCTTGATTCGAGTCAATTGCTGGTTCAAGCGTAAATTTGAACAACATTGACGAGATGAATAATTTTCTGTTAAATTGCTCGCATTTTATTGCGATAAATGAGTCGATCGTCTTGCGTTTCTTTGTACAGAGTAAAGTATCATTACACAGGATCACGTCGTAATATGGCCCTTTGCAATTCGCCGTTCTGCGATTCCTATGTTTGCAAGATCGTCGTTTGACTTTTATGCCTTTAGATTTTTCCAAGCAACTACTTTGACAAGTGTCTTCCTTCCATTCACTCCACTTATCCTTCTGACAATGCTTAAAAATATATGGCAGTTCGATAACGGGAACGCATTCTCCGCCACGACATTCCTTCCCGGGTGCGCAATAAGTTCCTTAAAAAATAAGATTAATTAAGTTACAAACTATTAGAGAGATCAGGAAGTGGAAGCGTACCTTCCAACGCCGGTCCCGTGATGTAATGCCCATTCTTGTGAGGCGTTTCACATTGTAAGGTTTTACATATATCAAGCAACGAGACTACGTTTGCATCTTTGTCATGAAAATATATTTCGCACTGTGCTTTGGCGATCCATATTCTTCCGGGTAAGTCGTGATAACGGGAATAGTCAAATGCGTCACCTAGACGTTTCGGTCTCGTATTATCTCGAAGGCATTCTTTTTTGTGCCAGAGATTTTTAGCTACATCACGGCTACACTTGGACCACGTTGTCTGGCCTTGATGGTTTCGTAAAGGTGACATAAGGTATTTGTCTATGTATTTGTTTGTTACACACGGTACTGAATCGAGTTCCATTTCTATATAAACTTTAAAACAAATAAATTATTAATTTTGACAATATGCTTTACTTTGCAGTGTTTATTCTATATAAATATTTTTATATTAAAATTTATTAATAATTATTATACTGAACAATTAAAAGAAAAAATCTCTTAAAAAAGTTTCTTTACATTTTGATTGTAAATTAAACAATTCAAATAATTCTTAATAAAAATATTATCATATTTACATTTGTATGACAAACTAATTTGTATGTTAAACTTTATATATAAACTTACACCTGACCGATCTCATGAGCAGCAGTGAGAGACGATGAAAAACCCGAGTTTAATTGATCCGCTGTACCGAATTCTACTATCGCACACGATTTAGTTAAGTTGCATGCGCCACCTTGTGGCGATGTGGGATATTCCTAAAAGACTTAATTGCTCGGTAGCTACTTTCATCCCATAAAAATTCATTCCTATTAGGTAAAGACCAACGTCCCAGTGACGTGAATCATTGTCGTTCGGAGGATTACGAGTTTCGGCGAAATTGCAGAACGAATCGAGCAGTTTCATATTGTCGCCGTCAAAAACTGACAAATTTAACGGTTCTTTCATAATTTCCAAATGTATCAATGAAATATCAATAGAAATACCCAAACTCGGATGATGAAACACAGCTTGGATACGATTCACATACGCTAATATCAACATGCGCAATATTTCTTCATCATTATCCAGAAAAAGCATGAACGTACGATATACAGCTTCATCTACGAAAACAGCCAGTTCTATAGTTAATTTTTTTTGCGTATCTTGTACATGACGTCGCTTCATTTCAAGATTTAAATTATAAGAACTTGAATCAGCAGATGATTGCGATGATCTTTTAATAAGATGAGGTTTGCCAAAAGAAATATTAATTTCTTCTTTAACGCAAAGATCGTCGATTAAAGACAAGGACGCATAATCATCTGACAAAGGTCTAATTTCCAATGTGTCGTCTTTCAGAAAAACAAAACCCTCCTACTTTAAAAAATATACATTAAGATTCTTTCATGTCATTCTTATATATAAAGTAAAAAGAAATTGAATTTAAAAGTAGAAACTATTTGATTTTTATATGACACCACTGATCCATCCGTGTTTATGACAAAAGTTCATGGTCGCAGTGCTGATGTGATCTTTGTGAAGATAATAGCAAGATTCCGATGCGTATGATTGCGACAGATCTTCTGTGATGCCTTTTGCATCATGCGTCCATACTTTAAACGTAAATACGATCTGGTTGTTTCTACGCAGGTTTAACTGAATCTGTTTTCCAAAGCCTTTCAGAGTTAACGTTATCTGTAAATTAGGTGACCATAAATAAAAGACTTGATGATTCTCGAATAATATTTTGGACATTAAGCAATAAATAAAGCAGTACACTAAAACTTACTTCCTCTGCGTCTGTCATATTTAATGCGGGCAGCAATATTGTTTGGACATCTGGCATGGTATACGCGTACGTTTTATTCAATAAAACTATTAACACAAATTTCAAAATAAAAAACATGTTGGTGCTCGTGTTTTTTTAATTTTTTACTTGAGAATGTTTAATTAAAGCTTTTTTGTATATGAAATTATTTATTATATTGATACGTTATAACACTCTCACGTTCGTTGTCTTAGGAGGTCGCGTATAAAATACGTACAAGTATCTAGGTTAGGAGTATCATTCGTGTCGTGTGACACTTATTGTTTATGTATGTATATACCTTTTAAGCCATATATATATATATATGGCATATGTATGTGGGTATGTGTGTGTGTGCGTGTGTGTGTGTGTGTGTGTGTGTGTGTGTGTGTGTGAGAGTGTGTGTGTGTGTGTCCTTTTTGATTCTGAATTGTAATTTCACATATAATACTAGCGATAACGATGGAATTAAAAAAAATGCGAATTACGATCGATATGTAGAGTATGCAACATTATTCACAAACATTTTCAATGTTACTCATAAACATAAGAAAATTTCAATTGTTGACAATTTTAAAATTATTATGACATAACATTGCTAACGCAATTTAGCGTTATAAATATCGAATTCATTATCAAAGGAAAATACAATTGCTTACCGATTTACAGTGTTAGAAAGTATACTCTAACATTTATCGATTTCTGACGTGCTGTAATGGGTTACCGAGCTTATGTGTTCATTAAAAAAATAACAGTTTGTACTAAATAATTTTGAAAATTATTAAATTCTGTAATAAAATTCTTTTTACTTTTTTTATTTATTAATCAATCTTATGTAAATATTGTATTAATGAGACATTAATAGACTATTAAAATACATAGTGGGTGACGTTATCGCATTCGTGGATTTTTTCTTTACACATTGTGTCGTACGGAATAAAAGTATCTCTACTTTATTGAGCTATTTATTTTCCCTTTTTGCAAACATATTAATTATCATCTGTTACTTTAATTGTTTATTATGTTTTTACTAATGCTAATCGAAGAAATTTGTTTTAGATATTATAATTTGACGTAGTTTATTGTCTCCATCAAGCAAGATATAGATGATACGCAAAACAAATGTTAACACGGCAGATTGTGCGATCAAAAATTCGGTACCAAACGAATTGACCAACTTTTCTATACTGATTTACGCGCGTTTTATAATTTTCTTTTTCCTCGATCGTTGTTCACACATGTTGATAATCCCTCAAAAATTCTTAAGAGTATCTTCCAGGCAGACAGTAATGTTGTCGGCAGTAATAATCCTGGCCATCTTTCTCATGACACCACGTTCCATCTGGAAAGTACGGATTAATATTAAGGTTGAGCATTTTCAAGCGTTGTGCGTCGATAGTAGACGAATTTTTTCGTTTGCAGTGTATAGTACAGGCTATCCACGGTTTCTCGAAATCATGAGCGGCCTGCCATCCTGGCTCAAACTCAGGTGCTAGTTCAAGCGTCAACTTCTTAAACGGCATGGTGGATAAGTCATTGATAAATTTCATGCATTTTATTTTGGTAAATGAGTCGATCGTTTTGCGTTTCTTAATGCAAGGTAAAGTATCATCGCACAAGACTACGTCGTAATATGTCCCTTGACAACTCGTCGTTCTGCGATTCCTATGTTTGCAAATACGTCGTTTAAGTTTTACACCTTTAGATTTCTCCAAGCAGATACTTTGACAGGTGTCTTCTTTCCATTCACTCCAATTATCATCTTCACAATTCTCAAAGAGGTACGGTGGTTCGATAACGGGTACGCATTCTCCGCCACGACATTCCTTTCCGGGTGCACAATAAGTTCCTTAAAAAATGAGATTAATTAAGCTATAAACTGTTTCAACGATCAGCAACAGGAAATGTACCTTCCAATGCCGGTCCCGTGAAGGCATATAAATTATCATGAGGCGTTTCGCATTCTAAGGTTTTGCATATATCAAGCAACGAGACTACGTTTGCATCCTTGTCGCGGAAATATATTTCGCACTGTGCTTTGGCGGTCCATTTTCTTCCGGGTAAATCGTGATAACGTGAGTGGTCGAGTGATGTGTCACCTAACGAGAGTGATGTGTCACCTAAACGTTTCGGTCTCGTCTGATCTCGAAGGCAATCCTTTTCGTACCAGAGTTTTTCAGCTATACCACGGCTACATTCGGACCATGTGATTTGACCTTGAGAGTACTGCTTAGACGACATTATGTATTTGTATGCATCACACGAAATTTCATAATCGAAATCATGTATCATTCCCAAACTTTTAAACAAATAAATTATTAATTTTGACAATGTGTTTTACTTTGCATTGATTATTCTAAATATATAAATATTAAATTTAATTAATAATTATCATACTGAACAATTAAAAGAAAACATCTCTGAAAAAAATTTCTTTGCTTTTTGATTGTAAATTAAACAATTCAAATAATTCTTATAAAACATATTATCATATTTAAACTTGTATGTTAAACTAATTTGTTAAACTTTATATTTAAACTTACACATGACCGATCTCATGAGCAGCAGTGAGAGACGATGAAAAACCCGAGGTTATTTTATCCGCAATACCGAATTCTACTATCGCACACGATTCATTCAAGTTGCATGCGCTATCGGGGTTTGCTAATCCTAGGCTACTTAGATCGTCTTGCTTTGTCCAATAAATATTTACTCCAGTTAGGTAAAGACCAACGTCCCAGTGATGTGGATTATTGTCGTCCGGAGGATTGCGAGTTTTCGCGTAATTGCAGAACGAATCAAGCAGTTTTCTATCGTCGCCGCCAAAAACTGGCAAATTTAAAGGTTGTTCATCCATAATTTCCAAATGTACCAATGAAATATCGATGGAAACACCCAAACTCGGATGATGAAACACAGCTTGGATACGATTCACATACGCTAATATCAACATGCGCAACACATTTTTATTTTCACTCAGAAATGGTATGAACGTACGATATGCGGCTTCGTCTAAGAAAACAGCCAGTTCCATAGTTAATTTTTCTTGAGTATTTTGTACACGTCGCCGCTTCAATTTAAAATTATCAAAATTTTGAAAACTTGAATCAGCAGATAATTGCAAAGATCTTTTAATGAGGTGAGCTTTGCCAAATGAAACATTAATTTTTTCTTTAACGCAAAGATCGTCGAGTGTGGACAAAGACGCATGATCATCCCGCAAAGTTTTAATTTCTAATGTGTTGTCTTTGAGAAAAACAAATCCTTCCTACTTTTAAAAAATATATGTCAAGTTCTTGAAAGTCATGATTATACATAAAACAAAGAGAAATTGAAATTAAAAGGAAAAGCTATTTGCTTTTCATGTGACACTAACCCATCCATATTCCTGACAAACGTTTATGGCCGCAGTGCTGATACGATCTTTGTGAAAATAATAGCAAGGATCCGATGCATGTAATTCCGACAATTCTTTTGTGATGTCTTTTGCGTCATGTTTCCATACTTTATACGTCGACGATACATTCTTGTCGTTTCTTCGCAGGTTTAACTTAATCTGTTTTCCAAAAATTTTTAAAGTCAGTGGTATCTGTAAATTATATAAGAATTTAAAAAAACTTGATAATTTGCTAATAATATTTTGATAATTGAGCAATAAACGAAGCAATACAGTAAAACTCACGTACTTCCTCTATCTCTGTCGTATTCAATGCCGGTAGCAATATTCTTTCGATATCTTGCGTGATATACGCTTGCGTTTCGTTTAATAAAAATATTAACACCAATTTCAACATGAAAAACATGTTGTTTATCTCGTTTTTCAATTATAACTACCGAAAGATGTTTAGTTAACTTTACACATCAAATTACTTATGATATACGTACGTTATAATACTTTCATGTTTGTCATATGTTCTGATCGCGTATAGATCACACATACAGGCATCTAGATTTAGGAAAATAATTCGTATCGTGTGACACTTATTGTGTATATACTCCATATGCTACATATATAGAGTGTTCCAATGAAATATTTTTGCATTTAACAAGTTAACGTCGATTTTGTTAAAATATCTAATAATAAAATGTATATACATTTTATTGGGACACCTTCTATATATTTCTTTTTCTTTCTGGCTTTGAATTGTAAATTTCATTGTATAATACTTGCAAAACGGTGGAATTTTAGAAAATTCGAATTGTGATCGATATGTAGAATATGCCACATTATTCACAAACTTTTTGACCGTTATACATAAACGTTAAAAAATTTTAATTAATAACAATTTTAAAATGATTATATTATAACATAATATTGCTAACGCAATTTAGCGTTATGAATATCAAATTTAATATAAATGGAAAATACAATTGCTTTCGGATTTACTGAGTTAGAAAGTATATTGTAAAATTTCGATTTCTGACGTGTTGTATTCGGTTACCGAGTCAATATGTTGAAGAAATAAATAACAATTTGTACTAAATATTTTTGAAAATTATTCATTTTTTGTAATAAAACTCCCTTTATTTTTTTGTTTATTAATCGTTCTATATAAGTATTATTGGAACATTGATAGACTATTAAAATACATAGTGAGCGATGTTCTCGCACTCGTAGATTTTCTCTGGATACATTGTGTTGAACGGAATAAAAGTATCTCTACTGTATTGAGCTATTTATTTTCCCTTTTTGCAAACATATTAATTATTATCTGTTACTTTAATTGTTTGTTATGTTTTTAATAATGCTAATCGACCAATTTTGTTTTTGATATTGATAATTTGACGTAATTTTTTGTCTCCATCAAGCAAGAGTGCAATCGAAAATTCGGTACCAAATGAATTGACCGACTTCTCTATACTGATTTATGCGCGTTTTATAATTTTCCTTTTCCTCGAATCCTTGTTCACACATGTTGATAATCCCTCAAAAATTCTTAAGAGTAGAAATATAATAGAAGAGCATTAAGAACCGTCGCAGGATGTTAGTGCTAAATTTTTAATTTTTTTTAAAGAAATTAATAAATTAGTCCACAAGAGACAGTTAGATTGTACACCGATCTCAGATCGCGATACCTAAAGTGTACGAAATTTTAAGTACATTGTTCTCATATATCGAGAAACTTAATGTACATATAGGAATTATTGGAAAGAAAGGAAGAGAGAGAAAAAATATCAGGGCGCGTGTGGCTAAGCCGGGTCTCTTGTGGACTAATTTATTAATTTCTTTAAAAAAAATTAAAAATTTAGCACTAACATCCTGTGATGGCTCTTAATGCTCTTCTATTATATTTCTTGATTATTATCATATGGAGCCTTATTATTATATGTGTTTTTAAATCACGCGGGCATTATGACGCGTTTATGTCCTACAGAATTGTTGATTTCCTAATCTAGGAGAGATAAATGTTAGAAGCGTGAGGTCTAAGTAGTTTAGTGGTCAGAACATTCGCCCGGCAAGCGGAAGACCCGGGTTCAATTCCCGGTTTAGCCACTCGCGCCCTGATATTTTTTCTCTCTTCTTTTCTGCACTAACATCCTGCACTAACATCCTGCACTAACATCCTGCGACGGCTCTTAATGCTCTTTTATTATATTTCTTGATTGTTATCATATGGAGCCTTACTATTATATGTGTTTCTTAAGAGCTTTCAGGCAGACAATAATGTTGTCGGCAGTAATAATTCTGGCCATCTTTTTCACCACGATGGAACACCACGTTACATCTGGAAAGTATGGGTTATTATTAATGCTGAGCAGTTCCAAACGTACGTCGACGTACGTTGGCAGTGTATTGGCAGTGTATAGTACAGGCTATCCACGGTTTCTCGACATCATGAGCGGCCTGCCATCCTTGCTTCGAGTCAGTTGCTAGCTTAAGCGTCATATTGAGCAACATTGCCGAAATTAATAATTTTATGTTAAATTCCTTGCATTTTATTTCAATGAATAAGTCGATCGTCTTGCGTTTCTTTGTACAGAGTAAAGTATCATTGCACAGGACTATGTCGTAATATGGCCCTTTGCAATTCGCCGTTCTACGATTCCTATGTTTGCAAAATCGTCGTTTGACTTTTATGCCTTTAGATTTTTCCAAGCAATAACTTTGACAAGTGTCTTCCTTCCTTTCACTCCACTTATCCTTTTGACAATGCTTAAAATTATATGGCGGTTCGATAACAGGAACGCATTCCACGACATTCCTTCCCGGATGCGCAATAAGTTTCTTAAAAAATGAGATTGATTAAGCTATAAACTATTAGAGAGATCAGGAAGTGAAAGCGTACCTTCCAACGCCGGTCCCATGATGTAATGCCCATTTTTGTGAGGCATTTCGCATTCTAAGGTTTTGCATATATCAAGCAACGAGACTACGCTTGCATTCTTGTCGCGAAAATATATTTTGCATTGTGCTTTGGCGGTCCATTATCTTCCAGGTAAATCGTGATAACGCGAATGGTCATATGCGTCACCTAGATGTTTCGGTCTCGTCTGATCTCGAAGGCACTCCTTTTCGTACCAGAGTTTTTCAGCTATACCACGGCTACATTCGGACCATGTGATTTGACCTTGAGGGTACTGTTCAGATGACATTATGTATTTGTATGCATCACACGGAATTTTATAATTGGAATCGTGTGTTATTCCTAAACTTTTAAACAAATAAATTATTAATTTTGACAATATGCTTTACGTTGATTATTCTAAATATTTTAATATTAAAATTAATTAATAGTTATCATACTAAACAATTAAAAGAAAAAATCTCTCGAAAAAGTTTCTTTACTTTTTGATTGTAAATTAAATAATTCAAATAATTCTTATAAAACGTATTATTATATTTAAACTTGTATGTTAAATTTTATATATAAACTTACACATGACCGATCTCATGAGCAGCCGTGAGGGACGATGAAAAACCCGAGTTTAATTGATCCGCAATACCGAATTCTACTATCGCACACGATGCAGTCAAGTTGCACGCGCTATTGCGGTTTGCTAATCCTATGTTACTTGGATATAGATATCGACATAAAAGAGATAAAAGAGGCCATAACCGCCTTAAAAAACAACGAAGCCCCAGACATTGATTCTATCACGGGCGAGATACTGAAGCACACAGGCAACACAACTGCATTGATAATGCATAAGCTAATTGTGAATATCTGGAGACACATAAGGACACACTCCCGGAAGATTGGGCCGCTGGTCTAATTAACCCGATACCAAAAAAGGGGGACCTAACTATCTGTAGTAATTACAGAGCAATCACTCTTCTACGCTCCGCCTACAAACTAACCACATATATCATTCGTAAAAAACTGGAGAAAATATACGAAGAACTGCTAGGCAAATACCAGTGCGGGTTCAGGAAAGATAAATCAACTACAGACCAACTCTTCATCATGAGACATCTCCTGGAGAAGCTCTGGAAACACAATATCACATCGTACCATCTGTTCATTGACTTTAAAACAGCATACGACAACATAGATCGCAGAGCAATTGGGAAAGCCTTGGTAGAATTAAAAGTCCCAAACAAACTGGTGCAAATGTGTAAGCTGGTCACCGAGAAGGCAAGAGGGAGAACCAAGGTTAACGGAAGATTCTCGGAACCCCTACAGATAGAAAAGGGAGTTAAACAGAGCGATGGTTTGGCCCCTCTTCTTTTTAACTTGGTGCTAGAGGCAGTGATCAGAAGAACAGGGATCAATAGATCAGCTACATTAATTAACCAAAGCGCTCAAATATTGGGATATGCCCAATATTGATCTTGACATCGCCGGACGTAGCGTTAAGGCAGTCAGAGAAACCTTTGAAGCAATTAAAAGGGAAGCCAGAAGAATAGGTCTAATTGTGAATAAAGAAAAAACTAAATTCCTGATTGTCTCTAGAAATCAGGCAGCTCAAAGGAGAATAGGGCCAATACTAGAAGTTAATGGCTATAAATTCGAGACTGTAAATCAATTTAAATACCTAGGCTCAATCTTAACATCTGACAATGACGAAACAACAGAAATTAACCAAAGAATAGGCAATGCCAATAAAGTCTATTTCGGACTTGCTCGGCTACTAAGGTCAAAGAATCTGTGCAGAACTACGAAAATTACCATCTATAAAACGATGATAAGACCCATAATGACGTATGGCTCAGAAAGTTGGACCTTAAAAGTGAGAGATGCTGAGAGACTAGCGTGTCTAGAAAAGAAAATCCTGAGAAGAGTTTTCAGCGCAACCAGATTAGGAGCGAACAAATACAGGAGGAAAAAAAACGCGAAGCTGTATCGGCTATACGATGACATAGATGTCATCTTTCACATCAAAATTGGCAGATTGAGATGGTTAGGACATATCTGCAGGATGGAAGAAAACAATCCGTGCAAGAGAATGTTTGAAGTTTTTAGTTAGTTTAATATGGCGTGGCTCCAAGGGGTCTCCCCTGTTACGACCATCTGGTTCGGTGGAGAATGTTTGAAAACCACATTGACAACAGAAGACCGAGGGGCAGACCAAGACTCCGCTGGTGGCGCGCGGTGATGAGCGATATCGACTGTCTGGGTGTGCGTAACTGGGGAGCGAAATCCAGGGACAGAGATGAGGTCAATTCTCGCTGAGGCTAAGGTTCTGTTTAGGACTGTAACGCCGTAGAAGAAGAATCCTATGTTATTTAGATCGTTTTGCTTTGTCAAATAAATATTTACTCCAATTAGGTAAAGACCAACGACCTAGTGATGCGGATTATTGTCGTCCGGAGGATTGCGAGTTTTTGCGTAATTGCAGAACAAATATTGAGTAGTTTCTTACCGTCGCCGTCAAAAACTAGCAAATTTAACGGTTGTTCTTTCATAATTTCCAAATATACAAATAAAATATCGATAGAAACACCTAAACTCGGATGATGGAAAATAGCTTGGATATTACTCACATACGCTAATATCAACATGCGCAACATTTCCTCATCTTCACCTAGAAAAGGCATAAACGTACGATATGCGGCTTCGTCTAAAAAAACAGCCAATTCCATAGTTAATTTTTTTTGCGTATCTTGTACATGACGTAGCTCCATTTTAAAATCCAAATTATGAAAACTTTTATCAGCAAATGATTGCGATGATCTTTTAATGAGGTGAGCTTTGCCAAATAAAATATTAATTTTTTCTTTAACGCAAAGATCGTCGATTAAGGAGAAAGACGCAAAATCATCTCGCAAAGGTCTAATTTCCAATGTGTTGTCTTTTAGAAAAACGAATCCATGTTCATGAAGGTTTATGGCCGCTGTGCTAGTATGATCTTTGTGAATATAATAGCTAGGATCCAATGCGTGTAATTCCGACAATCCTTCTGTGATGCCTTTTTTGTCATGTGTCCATACCTTATAGGCGATACAGTCTGGTCGTTTCTACGCAGATTTAACTGAATCTGTTTTCCAAAAACTTTCAGAATCAGTGGTATCTGTAAATTATATAAAAATTTTAAAAGACTTGATAATTTTTGAATAATATTTTGATCATTGAATAATGAATGAAGCAGTATGATAAAACTCACGTACTTCCTTCGGTTCGCGTATAAAACACATACTGGCATCTAAATTTTAGGAATATTATTCTTGTCGGTGACACTTATTGTATATATACCTTCTATGTCACATTTTCAGGTGTCTCAATAAAATGTACACATTTAACAAGTTAACATCCGTCCATTTTGTTAAAATATTGTAATGAAATGTATATACTCTTTATTGGAACATCTTGTATATACTTACGCGTTTTTCTTTTCGGTTCTGAATTGTATATTTCATTGTACTTGTATAATATTTGCGACAATGGTGGAATTTTAGAAAATTCCGAATTATAATCTATATGTGGAATATGTAACACTATTCACCAACATTACTCACAAACAAAAAATTTTTAATAAATGACAATTTTAGAATGACTAGAACATAATATTTCTAACGCAATTTAGCATTATAAATATCAAATTTAATATAAAAGGAAAATACAATTGCTTACCGATTTACTGATAATAGAAAATATGTATATTGTACAATGGCGTAACTTCAAAATTTGGACCCGGAGCTAATGACTTTTGAAGGCCCTGTCATTGAAAACAGTAGTTATAATACATTTTCCTTAGTAAGTAGGTTAGGCTTAGGCGGTTTAAATATCATAAAGTAAAAAATCAATTATGTACCTATACACTATATTTCTTTTAAATAATAAACAATGCACAAAACAAATTACAAAAACATTAATAAATAGTTTTAAGTTTAGAGAAAGAAAAATGGTGTAATCGTGCTTTACAGCTTTCTTCTCGACTTTGCGTTAGCGAACGACTGAATTATTTCGTCTGTATGAAGATTCTTCGCCCTGCATTTTTCGATGGATATAATATTTAAATTTGACAAGCGATGTTGAGACATTGTGCTTCTTAGATAATTTTTAATCATTTTTAATTTCGAAAATGTTCGCTCTGCGTGAACAACTGTTACAGGAAGGGTGAGAAATAATATACAGGCTGTACAGAGATCAAAAAAATTCGCAGTTAGTAGATAGTTTTCTACTATTAAAAATTTTGCTAGATTATATACCGATTTAAGTTCACTGAGATTATTTCCAAATATGGTTTTTAACTGTATAATTTGGTTTGCAAGATTTACTGACAAATTATCTGCATACTTTTGAGCTAGTTTTAAAGCAGACTGTTTAAGCTGATCTTCAGTTAAAATGCAAGTATTTTGAGAAATAATAGGTGAAAAAGATGATATCAAACTATGCTGTAGTTATCGAGAACTAAGATAACAACCGATTCAAGCTCGGTGAAACGCATACTCCCTCTTTTGTGCCAACTTACAGTTGGCAGCAGTCGGGAGTAAAAAGAGACTTGCAATTTTATTTAAACTTTGAAAACGTGTTTTTAATTGCAAAATCACTATATCCATTTTTCTACAAAAAATCTGCGTCTGAAAATATTTTCTTGCATCCGATAATCTTTCGTCAAAACTTAATTTGTCTACAAATTTCGGAACTTCTCTTCTCCGGTGTAGTGGGCAGTGCGGTTGTCAGCGCACAACACAGCGGAGCGCGAGCGCCGATCAGACCAATCAACTTGTAACATAAATTTGTAAATAAATTTGTAAATTTATCTGTTACGTCCTAACCTGGAGGGAAAGGAGCGGGTCAGGTATACGGACGGACGCAACAATAAAAGTATAAATTTGTGGTGTTTGCTCGCTGGTCGGTATGAGGAGAGGCGACCGCGCGAGCCGAACGATTTTCCTTGGCTGAGAACAGGTCAACGATCGTAAAGATCGATATTACCCTGTTAGAGGCCTCAACCAATCGTTCGTGGTTTCCTTTTCTGGTCAAGAGAATTAACTCCTTTTACCAAGGGCGGAACCTCGTGCAATTTTTCAAAAGGAGAGGTGTTTGAGAGAGAGAGAGGTGAGAGAGAGAGAGATGATTGTGAAAATTAGACTTACTACTTGGATGTCTTCGAAATGTGTTTAGATCTCCAATCCTAAAGTCCAGGTGTAGTCGGCCTTGAGGTGTACTTGATCCTCCTGGGGTCAGTTAGTGGTATCCGCACTGGGTCGATCGGAGATTGATTGCAGCTGAGGGGGATGAGAGTGAAGGGCCACGGCCGATGAGCGTTATATCCTTCGCGCCGGGAAAACTGATCGGAGGCGTTGCACAGATCCTCATATTCGTAGTCAAAATAATTTCTTTGAACACCGATGTATTCTGAATTGTCTTCCGTAACCGGTCTCGTGTACAGGGTGTTGCATATACATATTGGGCAGTACGACGGGTTGCGCGACATACTTTGCAGGGATAGGCGCGGTTCAGTGGGTAATGACAGCATATATATGTAGCATCATAATTTATTGATCGAATTGATCGCGCGCATTTTTACTAATTTTGAGTTTACAGCGTTTCAATTATAACGGACTTGAATAATTGTTGCAATTATTACTAAAGAAGCTAAAACACATTAAAGATAAAAAATTAAATTTTAGAAAGTTAACACGTTAAAAGAAACAAATATGATACAACAAAATTTTTTTTCTTTACCGCTTTACTTTTCGCGCGTGTTAGCGTTGTAAATTTTGATAGAGCGGTAAAGAAAGAAATTTTGTTGTATCATATTTGTTTCTTTTAACGTGTTAACTTTCTAAAATTTAATTTTTTATCTTTAATGTGTTTTAGCTTCTCTAGTAATAATCACAACGATTATTCAAGTCTGTTATTATTGAAACGCTGTAAACTCAAAATTAGTAAAAATGCGCGCGATCAATTCGATCAATAAGTTATGATGATACGTATATATGCTGTCATTATCCATTGAACTGCGCCTATCCCTGCAAAGTATGCCGCGCAACCCGTCGTACTGCCCAATATGTATATGCAACACCCTGTACTAGAGAAGTAATTGGCGCGCACGGTATTTTACTCCCCCACGTCGCGTCTTAGATTTGGGCATGAAGGATAATGTCGTCAATCTGAAAATTCCAGGCTAAAAGCGTGCGGTGGTCCGCACCACGATTAGCGGGGATACAGAAACCAAGTACAACGTGCAGTGGTCCGCACCGGAGCAAATAGTTCTGAGTGCTGATTCAGAGAGATAACTGGGTGGTTGGGTGTTAGGTAGGGTGTAGGTTGTACACGAGAAAAGAGATCGAATAGTTTTAACAGACACTTTACTGAATCTATTTTATTACAAACTCTTACAGTCAATTAAAAATGTTGCGAATTGTTTCTAAGTCCCAATATTCAAACTGTTCGGGTAATACTAAAAGCCTCTCTCTACTAACTGGCTGACTCTCTAACTAAAAACTGCTTAACTGCTGCTTTCACGGGTGGGTGTCTTCCTTTTATACTCGAAATTTTGGGTTCTGGAAGGGAGACATTCCTTCCGAGGGGTTGTTAATAAAAATAAGATAAAAAAGGTTGTTTGAAGATTAATAAATGGATTGCTCGAATGACATGTATATCGTTCCGTCGGCTTTTCTGTCGGCGAAAATTCAAAGTCTACTATCGCGGTCGCGTGTCTTATCTCGACAAATTTTCGATTGAAGGCCTAAAAGATTATTATGGTACATTCGGGATCTTAAATCATTAAATAATATTTTCGGAACGTTTCTTTGAATTTTCCCGACTGGTCGCGAGAAACTTGTGCAAGGGAAAGGTCCGTACAGGACGTAACAATCTTACCACCATTTGTTAAAAGTTTGAAAAAATTATATTTAAATTCTAAATTTAATCTTCAAATGTTGTTATCACAGTTTTATAAACAAAACGTTTTAAAATCTTGGCTTACTACAATAACAGAGTATCAGAAACAGAGCGGAACGTAAAGTGCAATTGCAATACAAATTCGGAAATACGAAATTTTATTTTTAATTTAATTATCAAATAATTACATTATATTTCAAATGATAACATTAATCGATAAAATAAGATTTTTTTTTGCCTTAAGTTTAATCAAGTAATTTCTGATAGATTTTTTTAGTGCTGACGAATCTGGCCGTAAAAATAGCGTATCACGTCAAGTTTTTGAAAAAACCTCACAATTAGTCAAAGTTGGCTAAAATAGGCGTTTTTAATACTTTTGCGTGAGTTATATCTTTCGATAGAGATCTGCTGGAAACGACTTATAGAATGTCAAGGCAAATGTTATTGGACAATGTAATTAAAAATAAAATTAAACGAGGTATTGTCGACTTGACTTCGATATGTTTCAAGGGCCCCAACGACCCTTGGGCTCGGGGCCGCAGCCCCCTTTGCCCCCTTCCTCCCTCTCCCCACCCCCGGTATTTACGCCACTGATATTGTATCTTATTCAGATACCATCCATATACCGTGCCATATTCGGTTATCGAGCTCATGTGTTTGATAAATAAATAACAATTTGTATTAAATAATTTTGAAAATTATTTTATTTCGCAAAAATTAAATTAATTAATTTAATTAATTTCGTAAAATTTTCTTAATTTTTTTTATTTATTAATCATTTTTGTATAGGTATTAATGAAGTATTGATGGACTATTAAAATGCATTAGTGAGTAACGTTTTCGTATTAGTGCACTTTCGCCCTTTCTCTCGACACATTGTGTCGTATGGAATAAAAGTACTTCCACTTTAGTTGTTGATTTTCTCGTTTTGCAAATGTTATGTCCTGAGTTAAGGTCCGTTTATACATATCCGTACCGTATCCGTACCGTGTCCGTACCGTACCGGCAAGATTCGATATGAGTATTTACACATATCCGGCTTGCATCCGTGAATATTTTGAAACATCAGTCTTGAGACATACATCTGAACTGTGAACATGGCAGAGCTATCGATAAACGAATTAGCGGTAATAATATTAATTTTAGACGAAGAGAAATCTTAAAAAAAAAAAAAAAACGGATTTTATGGGTTGATAAAGCATGGACAAAACGAAAAACAAAAGGTGAATTTTTTACATTTTACATATAAAGAATTGGTTGATGATGCAACTAAATTTTATCAATATTTTAGAATGTCAGAACATGCTTTTAATGTGTTACTCAATTTAATTGATAATAAAATACGAAAACAATATACAAGATGGAGAGAACCGGCTAGCGAAAACACGTTCCTGCATATGTATAAATTTTTGAAGAGAATTGTGTATTTTTTTTTCAAATAAAATAATGTTTAATGAATATAAAAATTTATTTGTAAAATAATATTTATCATGAGTAAAATTACCTGGTTGGTCAAGTTCTTGAGAAATACTCTGCCACAGTTTTTCTTTATAAATTCCATCAAGATATTTTGGATGAGAAAGATTGTATAATTCGATGTGTTGTTGCACTAATTCTATCAATTTTGTTGAAATAATTTTATCTTAATCCATTTCTTAATTTTAAAAGAATGCTCTCGATATCGCAGATTGATACAAAATGAGACTCAAAAATCTGAATGCTACACTGAAGCCTATTTACATTTGTCAGTACCGGCACTGAACGTGCAACCACACAATTCTCTTCAAAAATTTATACATATGTAGGAACGTGTTTTCGCTAGCCGGTTCTCTCCATCTTGTATATTGTTTTCGTATTTTATTATCAATTAAATTGAGTAACACATTAAAAGCATGTTCTGACATTCTAAAATATTGATAAAATTTAGTTGCATCATCAACCAATTCTTTATATGTAAAATGTAAAAAATTCACCTTTTGTTTTTCGTTTTGTCCATGCTTTATCAACCCATAAAATCCATTTTTTTTTTTTTTTAAGATTTCTCTTCGTCTAAAATTAATATTATTACCGCTAATTCGTTTATCGATAGCTCTGCCATGTTCACAGTTCAGATGTATGTCTCAAGACTGATGTTTCAAAATATTCACGGATGCAAGCCGGATATGTGTAAATACTCATATCGAATCTTGCCGGTACGGTACGGACACGGTACGGATACGGTACGGATATGTATAAACGGACCTTTACAAGGAAACTGCAATAAGTGTCCGACGCCGATTTGATTCTTTTTGAAATATATTATAAACAGGGCCGTATTTATACTTTTGGAGGCCCTAGGCGCAACATCATTATGATGCCTCAAAAGAACAACTCTATTTCAGTTAATCAAATTCATACGCATTTTTTTTAAGCTTTTAAGTTTTATTGAAAATAACAGTCAACATGCATTACATGCAAAAAGGTGCAAAAAGGCGTAATATAATAAACAATTACCGTTTACAAATTTTTCAGCGGCCTCTAGTTGTTATATTATTTAATATTTAATATTAAAAATTTAAAATTTAAAAGTAAGCTAATAGCTTTAACGTCGACAACCGAACAGTACTTTTAAAACTTTTAAAACTTCTTTTGAACAGATCAATGTGTTTTGTGTCAGTTCGATAGAAGTTTATTAGCGCGCAATAAAGTCCTACATTTTTTTTTAATACAACAGAAAAAATAGGGTAATATGTATATTTAAAATAACAAAAAATAAATAAAATGTGTCTTTAGGCTCATATATTAACAATAAATTGTGAAAAAAAGGATTTCGAGTCAACGTTGAATGTCGTGACGCAATATACAATCTCTTTAAATACAATAAATCATTACGGAATATTAAACATTGAACAAACTTATTTTATAATTTTTTTTCCAATTAGGAGCACAGTGGTACGAGGTAAAGGTATGATTTTAACAATATTAAAAATAAAAAATTTAGTCAGCCTTTAAGAAAAAAAATAAAAATGCTAACTATAAAAAAGTCTATTTACGATTATTATACAACTCTTGCACTTTTTTAAAATCTAGTAAGGAGAATGGGTAAAATGGGTTGATTTTGGTCTGCGGAATGGCAAGCAAAAACGGTATGTTTTTTTTGTTTTTGAACTGCTCAATTTGATTCTGATCTTTAAAAATTTTTAATTTGTCGGGAAAGTATTAAGGGGGGAACCTACTTTACAGAGTCAAAAAAGTCGATTTTTTTTTTTCATAAATCGATAGTACAACTCTTCGAGAATATGTTAAAATAAATATGCTAATAAATATGTTAATAAATCAAAATTATTTCAATATTTTTAATAATTTTGACAATTATAGATTAAATTACGCAAACAAATTAACACAAGCATTAGTCAAATGTTTAGATGTGGAAAAATATTGCTTCTTTTGTGAAATTCCATGTTTTCGTTATTATGAAAAGCGCTTCATAAATTCTTCTGAGTATGTTTCAATACTGAATGTTAAATTTAATGTATCAGAAAATATTTCGAATGCATGGTTTGAATGTTATGCTTGTTCATCAGAATGTACTGAAATGTTATAGATTTAAGAAGGCATGATTAATTTATTAGACTTAAAATTCACAACAACAAAATGTAACTTATATAAAAATATCTGGTATGACCGATTTAAAAACTTTTGAATTTTATATATTCTTTGACGAGTATACATATAATTCAAATATACAATAATAATATCAATCTTCATTGACATTATTATTTTTGTATACATTTTAAAACACAAAATTATATATGCATTTATTTAGTAATGTGATTTCAAGACTTGCAAATTTTTAAGCAAGCCAAGAATGACTGAAAATCAAAAATTTTAAAACATCTTGACTGTTTTAATTAAGTTTGAAAAATCTTAAAAGCATGAAAGTCTTGAATTTATATTCATGTGTGATTGTGTATATAAATGTGTGATAATTTACGCAAAATATTTCAATATCATTCAAATATCAAAGACATTAAGACTTTTAAAATTTTTAAGATTTTCAAGATTCTTCAATTATGATAGTCTTACAAGAAGTATTGAGACTTCTTGATTTTCTTTACTCAAACCTTTATAACTCACAGGGCTGCATTCATACTTTTGGAGGCTCTAGGCGCAACATCATTATGAGGCCTCAAAAGAACAAGTCTATTTCAGTTAATCAAATTCATACGCATTTTTTTTTAAGTTTATTGAAAATAAAAGTCGACATGCATTACATGATGCAAAAAGGCGTAATTTAATAAACAATTACCGCTTACAAATTTTTCAGCGGCTTCTAGTTTTTATATTATAAATTTAATATTTTAAAGTAAGTATTTTATTTTGCAACTATAACTAGGCTGTTTTTTATACTGTCATTAGTGAGGAGTAAGATTTCAAAATGAGGCCCCAGCTTGCGCCTAATGCGCTTTATGGTAAATGCGGCCGTGATTATAAAGCATTCAATTTTAGGTGATACGTATTTTTTTATAACGGCCCAATCGAAGGTTTAGGGAGTGATATATCGCTTTGGAAAAAAACTGTTTTTTTCTTTCTATGTAAATATCGCAAAACTGTAAGAGATATAAAAAAATGTTTGGAATAAAAGTTGTATGGTCATTTATGGGCTGTATAACCACGTAACTAAATTTTTTTTAAATATTATGTTTTTTAATTTACCCCCACCTCTTATAATTTTTATGAATTATTAGTTATATAAAAATTTTTGTAATGGCAAAAGTTGTAGCATTTTTTACGCTGAATTCAATCATATATGATTTTATTATGTTTCGAAATCGCATCTTTCAGAAACGAGTCGTCAATATCGCATTACATATTATATATGCATCGCGCTGCATGACGCATCGTTTATGCCGCACTTGTGTTGCCTCATAGTTGATAAATAAGAATAAAAATGTCATTGTTATCTCGTATTTGAGGAAGGACAAAGTTAACTAAAGTTGCTAAGGCATTTCTTCCATATTACACCCTTATAATAATAAATAATCGCCGCATTTCGTGTACAGCGCGTTGTCACATGCAACTATTGTTGCTGATTTAACACCAACGGAAAAACAAGTTGTAACGAAGCGGATTTTTGCGAAGCGGAGAATAGCTCAACGGTTCGTCAGGATTCGTTCGGGAGATTGTCGGGAGACTCCAAATTAATAGATATTACTTAAACAAATATAAATTTATTAAAACAATTAAAGATAAAAATGATACAAAAATAACTCTGAGTACATAAGTAATTGAGGGCGCGGATCAAAAAACTCGCTCTGCGCTCGAAATCGTGTGAAAATATTGTCCAAACATCTCAGAGCATGAAAATTTTAAAAGTCACAAAATTAATTTTTTTTTAATATAGGCTTGTAGAGAATGACGAGACAGAACTTTTTTCTATTTGCAGTTTTTTTGTTCGATGCTTATTTTTAATAAGAAAAAAAAAACTGCAAAATTTTTATCCCCAAATTCAATAAGATTTTAAGATATAAATCGTCGTAATTTGGCCAAATTTTGTTGAAATTGTTTGAAATTTGGTATACGCATGCAGTATAGTCTAGCGATGCCTATAAAACAATAAAGAAGCTGAAAATCGCCTATTGTTTAATAATAATTAATTGCAAATTGAGGCCAATCGGTAACCACGTTTGTTTAGTTTCGCCGACAAAAAAAATCGAGGAAAATTGAAATTTGAAACAACTTCCAGTGAGACATTTGTTCCTCACTATTGAAGAAAGATTTCTGGAAATTTTCAGATCAAGTCATTGAAAATTTGCAAAAATATACATTTTATAAGAAAACATGCGACGCCGCCAATGATAGCTCCGTGAGCGCTGAGCACCATCAGGCAGCGTACTCGCCGTTCGGTTTTCCAAGACTCGATTTTATAATGATTTTTTAATGGTTATACATTTGAACAATCGCTCACTCTCCACGAAATATCGAAATGACGAACTATTATTTATACGGTTCCTTAATTAAATACTTTTATTATTATTATTTCGAAATATTTCACATACACTGCAGAGACGCAGTCTCTAGGACGACAGTAATTTAACAAATAACAATAGTTAAAGTTGTAAAAAATCATTATAAAATCGAGTCTTGGAAAGCCGAACAGCGAGTACGCTGCTTGATAGTGTTCAGCGCTCACAGAGCTATCATTAGCGGCGTTGCATGTTTTCTTATAAAATGCATATTTCCGCAAATTTTCAATGAATCGATCTGAAAATTTCCAGAAATCTTTCTTTAATAGTGAGGAACAAATGTCTCACTGGAAGTTGTTTCAAATTTCAATTTCCCTCGATACTTTTTGTCGACGAAACTAAACAAACGTGGTTACCGATTGGCCTCAATTTGCAATTAATTATTATTAAACAATAGGCGATTTTCAGCTTCTTTATTATTTTGTAGGTATCGCTAGACTATACTGCATGCGTATACCAAATTTCAAACAATTTCAACAAAATTTGGCCAAATTACGACGATTTATATCTTAAAATCTTATTAAATTTGGGAATAAAAATTGTTCAGTTTTTTATTTTTATTATTAAAAATGAGCATCGAACAAAAAACTGCCAATAGAAAAAAGTTACGTCTCGTCATTCTCTACAAGCCTATATTTAAAAAAAATTAATTTTGCGACTTTCAAAATTTTCATACTCTGAGACGTTTGGACAATATTTTTACACGATTTCGAGCGCAGAGCGAGTTCTTTTATCCGCGCCCTCAATTATTACCGTAACTAATATTGCAACAGTAGTGTTATAATCGAAAATAAATCAACTCATGAAATTAAATAAACAGCGGAAGCGCGAAAATAAATAACGTATTCGGTCGGAGTGCGCCTTTCCGGAATTAATTAATAAATCTAATTAAACCTAACTCGGTCGGTGAAAAACAAATATAATGTGAATAATAATACCGCGTATATCTGAGCTGGATGCGTCGTAGACGATTGCCGGAACGCTTCGGCTGGAATAAGAAACGTCTCAAATGCGGAAATACCAGAAGTCGGTTGCCGGGAACACCCGACCGGAGTGAGGAACGCCTCACTTACGGACCGACGAAACAGCGCGAAAATACGCACTGTTACAAAGTTACTACTATGATAATATCGAAAGGAACTACGGGAAAAAAACAACCGTTAGATGGTTACGATTCTTCTAGAATCTGGAAGAGCTTTGCAAGAAGATTTTCAAATACTGTTCTATCCTTGGACCCATGTGGACCCCTAACCCGGAAGGGGCCGGTCGCATCTCCTCGACCCGGACCTTCCTCAGGGTGCATCCGCCCTTCCGTGCGCCGCCTCAGCCACCTCCACCGGGGTAATGGAGTCGTCGAGCCCCTTGACACTGACAATGAGCTCCGCTCGTTTCGTTGGACAGACGACCCTCAGCCCGGTGTCCTTCAACAGGCCGTCGAATTTGTCCGCCCTCAGGCCACTGTCCGCACCAGGGATCTCCAAGATGAAGGCCCCGGTGACAGCCTGCGTGGGCCTCATCGTGTCTGCCAAGGTCAGATATGCTGCCTTGGCCAGCATCTTCGTCATGGTGATGCCCCTCTCTTCCGGGAGAGTCAGCGTCACCGCCGCCGTCCGCTTCGCTCGGTGCTTATATATATTATTACTTGTGAAGAATTTTTATTTTTTATATTTGATATCTTTTAAAATAAATCATATTAGGAGACGATTCCTTCAGATACAAAAAATATGTTCTTGGTTTTTATAAAAGAAATTATATCAGACATATAATATAATCTTATGTATAAAATAAGCAAATTAATTTGAACAGTTACATTTATCGACAAAGTTGATACATCGATGTAAAGGATCGACATTCCGCCATCAAAAAATAGTTGAACGACTTAGAATCATTGCGTTGACATTTTTTTATGTTTGTTATAATTTTATGCTAATTTTTCAATTCAATAAATAAGTTAATTATTTAAATAGAAAATCAGTTTTATTGATCTCAAACATAATTCTTAAATAAATTTTAAATTTTTTGATATAGATATTTTTCAAATCTGGAATATAATAAAAGTTGTAACGGTACACATTTCTCGACGCGCGATATTAGTTTGCCGGTGCCAGGATTCGGGAAAAGAGGAAGACTCTAATTGACGAGATCTCGATCAGAATTAACAAAGATTTATTCAAAAATTGAAAAAAATAACAAAATATGTCTGTATATTTACAGATATGTGTGTGTGCGTGCGCGCGCGCGCGTGTGTGTGTATGTGTGGGTGTGTGTGTCCGCGTGTGTGAAAACGGTAAGTAAATGAAAGACTTAAATTATTAATAACGGACGCACAGACGGTAATTTTTTATTTAGGCAGTTCTTTTGCCAAGACTTCTTGGAGTTGTTGTGCCTCGTCCGCGGAGTCGACAGCAGAACTGGTGGTGACGACATCGATAGCGGGCTTGTTGGTCGATTGTTGAGCCGGGGGAGGTGGTAGTGTGATCCGGAGCTTAGCCCAAAGGTCTGTCCCGACTAGGATGGGGGTGCTAAGAGTGGGTAGCACCGCAAACCTGTGTTTAACGGTTCTCCCCGGAACTGAGATTGGCAGTTTGATAGTTTCCTTGATAGAGATCTCAGTTCCATCCGCCAAATGGATTTCTTCGTTGGCGATAATAGGCCTACAAAGATTCCGTCCTATCCGTCGAGCGGTCTTCGTACTGATGAGGGAGACCTCGGAACCGGAGTCCATCAGAGCCCAGACAGGATGTTTTCGAACTCTCACGAGGAGATGCGGTCGTGGATTGTAGTGTATTTGGGCTGCGTGGCGGCCACTGGCCCGTGACTCGTTTCCCTTCGACGGGTGGCAATCCCGCGAGAGCACACCATCTTTACCGCAACGGGAGCAGAATTTTTTCGGAGGCCGCTTGCAATCCTGGCGAGTGTGCCCTTTCTGTTTGCATCGCCAGCAGCAATCCTCCCGATTATACGTTGCGGTAGTAACAGGGGTCTCGTTTGCCCGTATTGTTGGATCCGGCTGGTGATGCTTTTCTAAGTGAGCGACTTTAGCGCCTAATTCGTTGATGTTAGTAACGCTTTCGAGCGGAATGTACAACTGGAAGGTAGGGTCCATATTTTCGTATATTTGCTCCAGTTGTTCTTGATCGGAGTAGCCTCCGGCACGACGCATCAAAGTTTGCATTGCCGCGACGAAGACTACAAATGATTCTCCCGATTGTTGCTGCCGGCCTTGTATCTCACGTTTCAGCTGTCGTTGGTAGTCTGGCGGTAGATAGTGCGCCTTGAGGTCTCGGCAAAATTCGATCCATGTACTCCATGATGCTCGGTTGTTTCTATACCATACTAGAGCGTTGCCTCGTAACAGCTCTAGCAGGCCGAGGAGCAGGTGTGCGTCGCTATAGCCATATTCGTGACCCAGCTTTTCTACTTGCTCCAAGAAGGCAAGCGGGTCCTCTCCTTCGAAATAAAGACCCCACTTCCGAATTTGGTTCAAGAGTTTTATTCGGTCCATCAAGCTTAGTGGAGGCGGCATTGAATGGCCTTCTACGCGGATGTTGCGTGGATCGAGCGCGCGGTATTTATTCCTACGGTTTGCCTGCTGAAGTCGGAATATTAGAAAGGAGCTTACCGGGAGCACCCGGTTTGACCACGGGAACGCCCGTGTCGGCAACGGAGGTAAAGCGAGAAAATCCAGGAACGCTCGGTGAAGCCACGGGAACACCCGTGTCGGATACGGAGCTCGAGAACGCTCGAAGTAATCGCGAAAACGCTCGCGATGTAGGTTTGCGGTAAGGCGGGAGCCGAGTACGCTCGGCGGAACTGCGAGAATGCTCGCAGCTTTTGCTGGAAAGACAGCCGGGAACACTCGGCAGGAACACGAGAACGCTCGTGTATAATGGTTTGAAGCTAGAATCCGAGATCGCTCGGAAGGACTACGAGAACGCTCGTAGCACAGGATCGGTTGTTCGCTGTGGGAGCAGCGAACGGGATCTGGTATCAAGTCGTGCAGCCGAGCCTCTTTTATACCCGGCTGACAGCCGACCAGTGATGCCAATTCGAGTACCGTAGTGGAGGGGATCCCCATGGTATCAGCAAGCTCGAATTGGCATCACTGCAGCTGACTGACATCTGGATTGGCAGGCAGTGATCCCAACCAGGCGGGATACAGTACGGCCAGTAGCGTAGGGGATCGCTAGCGAGTGACCGCTTGTTTTCAATTTATCGAGCGCTAAGCGCCCTTATCGAATACGGACGATTGTTCGGTTCGTCAGCACAAAATAGTAACGATGCATAACGCATCGTTACAATAATATTGAGTATAAATGGATAACACAAAATTAAGGAATTAAAAAATTAATATATGTATATAGATTTATATTTTTTTAATTTTTTTATTTATAACATATTATAATCACACAATCCTATAATTTATATCTTTTGATACTTTTACATATGTGCTGTTCTATTTGAGTAAATAGATGTAGCACACAAAGGCATGTTTATTACAATGATCTTGCCATTTTGGATCCGATTTACTGTATTTTTAAAGATTACATTACAATTATATGGCAACAAAACTAGACAAATACTAAAAATGTGTAATGAAAGAGTAATTTTTAAATCGACCAATTCATAATTTAATTTACCTCCCAAAATTTTAATTCGATTACTTTTCAAATCACAGTCTCATTACAAAGGCATATTGATATATTTTTACGTTGATTTATATTTTGTGATTCGTCGATTCTCTTTATGTTTTAAATATCAGCATGTTAAAGCACCAGCAAAATTTAAATATTGTATCTCATCCACATAGATACAGAATTTAAATATTTTTTAACTTTTAAAGCGTTTTAAATGTTTCTTTTTTTCCAAATCGAGTTTCTTTTTTTCCAAGTCGTATCCAAGATTTGCGCTGCATAAAGTTCTTAGTTTCGAAAAAATGAGAAAAGTACAATATCAATGGTAAACTAAGTTAACAGCATATAAAATTGAAGTACATACTATACAAGTTTACACGTAGTACATTAGGTACGGAAATTCATGGTGTGATGCTTATTGATAAAGCATGCTCTTGACTATATTTTCTTTCCTTTTACGTAATATTTATCAGTCTACATATATGTCTGTATATGTATTCCGTTTTGGCTTCAATCAAATCTCACACAGGAAATGTATTCGTAATTTATCTGCCAAATGGATTCGAATTCCTATTGTAATCATCATCGTCTTTGTTAGCCCCATCATTATCATTATCATCATCATCTTTAAAAGGATTAGTCGCATCGTCATCGTCATCGTTAGCAAAGGGATTTTTAGATTCATCATAATCGTCCTTCTCAAAGGGATTGGACGGTACGATGGGGGTTTTCGGTGGAACAAAAGTCTTTTCGATCGGCGATGATTTCGGTGTAGTGCTGTTCAAAATACGAGCTTCTCTAATCGGCACTGGCGAAGCTTTACCTCGCGGTGTCGACAAACCGCTTCCTGTTCCCGATATATTCGCTTCTAACGACGAGGAATATACATCTGGCTTTGCGAAACTTCGGAAACGTTCTTCCGTTACCAACGTAGGAACATCATACGCAGTACGTCGAGATTCTGTTTTATCCACTAAAACAACGTAGAAGCGTATAAATTAATCGTTACATATCATTAAAAAAAAATGCATCAAATCGTACCTGAAATAGAACTCTTTCCTTCATTTAATCTGAGCCTCGCTTCCGCGCCCGGACCATAATTTAATTTAGGCTCCTCTATTTTAGTCGGTGTAGGTAATGATTTGTCTGTATCGGTAATTACTGTTAATTTCTTAAAAACACCTCTGCCGAAGTAATCGGCTACTAAAGAAAATGGATCCTCTGCTCGATCGAGAAGACTGTGGAAAGTTTCGTGCACGTCTCTCGACTGCTCTTGCGCTCTTATAATATCCAGTAATTTCTTATTATTTGGCAAGCATGCCGGGCATTCATTTTCATTTTCCGAAAAGCTTTGAAAGCAACTGTCACAAAAACAGACGTAATATATTGGATCAAAATAAATTATAATAGCAAGCTAATATGTATGGTAAAAATAATATTAAAATGGCTCACTGTTGATGATACGAATGTTGACACATAAAATGTACAGATGGTAACTCCAACTGATGATGGCACGCGCTACACCGCGATCCTTGAAAGATTATCGTGCTATTTTTTATTGCTTCTATTTGTTCCCGTAATTTCAGAGTATCGGCTCTGTATTTCTCCGTTAGTTCCGCGTCAGCTTGAGTTTGTTCGTTCTCCGTCCTTAATACACTGCATAAATAACTTCTAACATCTCCTAATGTACAGGTCAATGATGTAGAGATTGCATCGATGACCATCAAGGGAGATAACAGTCTTTCCTGGGCTGTAAATATAGTTTCAATGTATTCAGTTAAATAATCGATACTTATCTCGATCAATATCGATAACTAATATTCAGTAAATATTCACCGATATAAGCTAATATGTCTGCAAGTAGTTTTGTCGGTACGTCCTTATTTTTCGCCACGCTCCACAAGGCTTGTACCCACAAATTAGGATCCTGATGGCCAAATCTTTTACACGTAGCGAGAACCTGTTCGCTGTCGCCCTCGCGTAAATGAAACCGTAATATTTCTTGATATCTGAAAGGATAAAATATACATATATATTATATGCATAAGCGTGTAATCTTTTACACCATGATACATAACTATGCTTACAGTTTACTCTCCTCATAAAGGAAAAGCAATCCTTTTCTAAAATTATGCTGATGACAAAGTATTAATATCTGGTCTTTATCATAACGAGCTTCAGAATTTTGTAAAAGTCGTACAATTTTTTGTTCATACTGTATTTTAGCTACATCATTATTTAAAGCCGACCAAACGTGTAAATAATGTTCCATTAAGGTATTATAAACTAATGTACTCCATCTATAAGAAAAATACAAGAAGAAATAAATTAATTTCATGATAAGAAGTGTCTGTGGCTTTTTTATCAATTATAGTGACCTTGTATCTGATTTAACTAAATGCTCCAAGAACTCTACAAGTCGCTCTGAATTATTTAGAAATAAGTGAATAAAATCTTCTGGATTGGCTTTATCGACATGCTGCTCTGTATAACCATTTAAGGCTTCCTGTCGGAAAAAAGTAAACAATTGATAAATATTTTAGTTTTTTTTTCATACTAATTTACTTGAAACCAATAAAAAATTAAAGATCTTTGCACAAACCTGATCTACAAGAGGCTTGTTAAAAGGTTTATAATTTGTACATAAAGCTTTTAAAAACTGTGTAGATTCGCCAGGTACATTTTCTATTAATATATTTCCATATTTTTTCATGTTAGCTTCTGCCTAAAAATATTTGTGAAAGATTTTTTTTAACATAGATGTACATTTACTTTTGCAGAAACGCATATATACATGTATAAATACAAATATAATAATACCTCTTCAAATTCTAATGTTGCCATGTACTCTAGTGCTTTTTTATATTCGTGTTTGTCTTCGATTTGGATACGAAGATACCACTCGTGTTTGCCATGCTTCTGTGCGAGTAACAAAGCATCTTCCGGCGATGCTTGACGGCAAACCTTTATCGCTATCTCCACATCAAAATCAACTTCGCGATCTTTTGTCTAACATAATAAATAAATATATATATACTAGATTTATATATATATATATATATATATATAATGCACTTAATACCCAACTAAATACTGAACTTACCATGATGAATTCTTTTAATTTATCGGTATGATTAAGTTTAGTGTAACAATTTAGCAACAAGGTTGTATGATCCTCGGTTGCTTGTCCATTTTTATGCAACGCTTGCAAATACGTCGTCAAATTATCAATATGTTGAGAATCTAAGAATTTCCTTATGACGTAAGACGGCTCCAGTTTGCCTATAGTCTTTATGTATTGTTCTATAGCGCCATTATGGTCCCCCTTGGAATATAAATGATCTCCGTATTGACGGAAAATATCTATAAGACCTTCGGTGTCATATTGTTGATTTTTAGCTATCCTACAATAATGTAAAATCACATTATTCGGAATTGTTCTATTCGTACTATAATCTAATTGCAATTAAGTCAGAAAATATTGAACATACCTTATAGAAACATCGTACAAATTCTTTTTAAAGAGCAACGCTAATTTGGACTGCAAGTCTTTCTCATCTAAATGATACAACTTGTTATCTCCGCTAAGTATAAAAAATCCACCCCACTCGGACAAGACTGCTTGGACTGATACCATCGGTGCAGAGAACACGATGAACTTATTTTGAATATCAAGCACAGTGATAATGTGCTTGTCTACACCGGGAGGTATCGGTTCTATTGTGCTACAGAGATGATAAAAACATACATTTGTAGCATAATAATAATAAAAGAATTAAGAAAAATACATATGTGTGAATTTATTACTTGGGTTTGGCGGATATAGTTGTTGTCGTTCTCGGAACGTTTGCCGCTTCCTTCGCTACTATCACCAAGTATGTTCTGAACCATTCTAGCATGATCTTCTGACCCTCTACTGCATAGCATGGGCCTCTGCCGTCTGGTGTGTAACAATAAATAGCCTGAAAATGTTATGACTAAATAATTTTAGAATTGTAACATATATAACGTGATAGAAAGTACCCGAGTTACATGCGACTTACATCATTTCGTCCGATCATAAAATGGCTGTCCTGCATGGATTCAGCAAGCACGCTGCATTTTCGTGCACAGCCCATAGCATCCAAAGCAGATTTAAATTCTTTATCTTTAACAGTAATATTGTATAAAAACACATTATTTTGCGTAGCGACAAACAGGTGCGTCTGTTTACCAGTTGATCTGATTGCGAGGCCAGTAACAGATAGATTAGCATCCTTCAAAACTTTTATTTTATTTTTTCTCTCTCGAGAAAGATCACCTCTAAAAACAGAGAGAGTTTAAACATATTATAAGTAATACAATTCTACATTATAATATAAAAAAATATAAAACAGCAAATATATTGTGAAGAAAGAAAATAATATGTCTGGTAATATGTCTAATATAAAATAAAAATAGAAGACTCACCTGTACAACATAATAGAACCATCTCCAAATCCAATAGCCATTAACGTAAGACTAGTATGGACACACAGAGCTGTTGCTGGGACTGCTCTGTAGCTAGGTATGGCTCTGCTTATTCGAACACATGTCGGATTACCTTGTTTATCAGGTTTAGCCAAATTCCAAACTTTTATAGTAGGATTGCAGCCAGGCTCATCTTCCTGTCAATGTGTCATACACATTTAAATTAAATCTTTCACAATTAAATATATTGTAACGAGAAATAAGAGTGGCCTTCTTACACCAATAGTAAACAGAAAAGTGGAATGTTGGACTTGCTGAGCTAACACCAGTGTAATCTCATAAGCTCGAAATGTTGTAATCTCATACGCTCTGTTTATTAAATGTACATTGCCAGTATTATCTCCAAATATCAAGTTACCATTACCACTAGTAGCTGCCGCGACTTGTGCATCCTGAATGAGAGAAACATCAATAAAAATACGATGGTTTTTTTTTTTTGTTTATAAGAAAACAATTAAATTAATTATTAAAATATACTAAAAAGTCATCTTACTCCAAATGCTTTAGCGATTTTTCCTGCATCAACTTCTTTTTTCAAATCAAAGAAATTGAAGCGTCTCCACTAAAAAGACAATAATGTGTAAGATTAGCGTTGACATCTTAGGTTATACAAGTTCAAAAATTAAACAATATATACGTTGAAAAAAAGACGATAAATCAAAATAGGTTACAAGAAAATCATCAAACTAACCTCCAGGAACGCCATAATAAATAAAATAATATTTATTTACATATATATTTAGGAAGATTTATACTTTTAGTCGTTTACTTGACAGCAATAAGTATAATTAATCCGTCACACGCCTGCTGTCTTTTACAGTTTACCACAAGCTTACAGCGCTTACAGCTGCTTCTATCAGCTGTTTAGGATGACATTTCCTTTTGCGCATGCGCACAAATCTGCCATATCAACGCAAGATCGCACGAGATGCACAATATTTTGATCTGAAAGTCAAATAAAATGCATAAGCTTACAAATTATTTATTGCTCTTACTTGTAAAATATCTAATTTTGGCTTTATTTTCTGAAAGTTTGTTGAAATATTCAGAAAAGTTATGTGCCGTTCTTTTAATATTGCAAAAGATGGCAGCATCAGTGCGACCGGACAAACGCGCTCCTAACGGCAAATTGAAAAAGTTACAGTATACTTTAACCTGCAAGTTTAGTCAATTAAGTGCTTGTAATTAATCATTATCTTTTTATTTATGTGGTTAAAATAATAAGTGCGTGTAATATTTTATCCACCTTTAACACACTGTTTAAATAAAGTGTAATGGCAAGAAGTTGAAGTGTTGAAGAGAGTGTGGAAGAAAAGAATTACGAAATGCATCTTTGGCGGGTTTACACAAGAGAAGACATTGCTTGCAGAGGTATCGTTTATTTTATTTTCCTTTTATATATCTTTATATTTGTTAAATATTAAGTTGGAGATTTTACACGTTATATTTTAATCGCGTCCTGATGCCTAAATATGCGTTTAATGATTAAAGCGATGCACGAATTCAACACACGTCGTGTATCGACAAAAGTGCCAAGTCACTTTATATGCTTATATTATTTATCACGATAAAAAGAAATTATGTAACTATCATACACTTTACGTTTCAAAAAGTTCTTCGTAATTTCCTCTCACCGATGTGGATCGAGATCTTTTTATGTAAAAGTTATGAGATCTGAAATCACTCACGCATTGTATCCTCGATCCATGGATAATTGTGGAATATGACGAAATGTTGAAAAGATACTTATATTTCGTTTACAAGCCGTAAAGTGGTCGATCCGATCCGATAGTTCGCCTGTAACGCTCGATTAAGCTCGGGTGGCACACAGGGTTACAAAAGACCGCGACGAAACGGCACGCCAATGCAATGTAAGAAAAATGCTTGTACACTTCTTCGAGACAAAGAGAAGAAATCGCGCTGTCCTTGTGTCGTGCAGATAGAATTCCATTGCAATGACATTCCGCCTCGTACGCTCTCAGATAAGACGTAAGTTCTGTTATATTTGTTAAAAAGGACGAACAATTAGTGTGTTTCGATGTTGGGGCGGGTGTGTTGCTTTACAGAGCTGTGCGCGGGACGTAGACTCGAGAGAAATGGTCATAAAATGTTTTTTTTTTTTTTTTCTTGAAAATCGGACGTCAGTCGATAGTGAGAAAGATTCGACGATGATTACATCTAGACAATTTTGGACAAATTCTGCGAGGGACGAGGGAGCTGTCTCTTCGTTTCTTAAAATACTTAAAATATCAAAATAACAAGTGATTCTTGTACATTAACGCTTAATATAAAAGTCGGATAGCAATAATTTACAAAACAGAATTCAACATTTCAATAATTTTACACGTTCCTTTTTCACAATAGCTGGCCGTGCTTCTCTTAATTCGTATATTTTGTCGCACACTTAACACTAAATTATTACTTAAGATGTCGATTTTGAGCCCTTATTATTTAAAATCGATTGTATACGACGTGTCGCCTCGGTGACACTTAAAAATTAGACGATTGCGTTGAGTGCTAAATACGCACTTCTCTTGCACGGAGCGCAGTATCGCGAAGTGTTCCTCTCGTGCTCGAGTGCAACGAAACGGACAGCTCCTTCTTCTCGCAGATTTTGCGAGAGTTTCTCCGATTTTCAATTCTTGATGGAATAGCGCGAAAATCGCACGTCGCAATATCTTCCGGATGTTTCTCTCAACATTCAAAGACACTAACAATAAGTCGGAACTGCTAAATATTCGCTATCGATCGTCCGCACGGTTAATTAAACACTTGAAAATCAGAGCAGTCGGTGCTGTTTTTGCGGTTTGGAAATAGATATAAGAAACATGCCGTGATGTTTAGATGTAGGTCATTGGAAAGGTTTTCGGTGTCACACGGTGCCAAATTTGTTGCATTTTAAAAGCAAATTAATCAATTATTGATCACTGCTGTTTTTTTTAACAATTTAACGAATATGATAACATCTCTTTTCAATTCTTTAAAACTTAATTCTTAATTACATTATATACGTATAAATGGAGTGTTTTTAAATTTTTTATTAAAATAAAAGTTAAAAATTTTCTTTTTTTTTTCTCTGAAATTTGAAAGTGATGATATTGTTCGATTTAGATTTTGAAATATTGCATTTATAGCCGTGAATTGATGCGAGATCGATCGGAAAGCGACGTACGAATTCCGCGCTGCGAAACACAGAGCAACGAGCTCCATCACGCCATCGTTTGTACATACGTATCGTGCTCGCGTTAAAAAGGACTCTATTAGACATAGAACCTACGTGAGATTCGGAAAAAACGCGGGACATATCCCGTTCTCGTCCCTTGAGATTTCAGCCACCGAATTTTTGACTGCTTCTTCGGGTCGTGCAGCAACGCGATCGCTTAACTCTTTGTCGGACAGTCAATTAGCGACACAACAATTGTATTTTTCGAATGAGCATTCCGCTTGCACTGCGCGAGAATCAGAGTGTCGAATTGATTTTTCTTTCTATTACAGTAAGTAATGTCTTCTTTTCTAATATTATACCTGCCGTTTTTAAAGAGTTAAACGGCGTCCACGGGCTCGCACGCTCGTGTACAATATATTTTAGTCCGCTATATATTCTAGTACGATAGACGTGTTAGCTGACTTGCAACGTGGAATACGGAAAATCATCCCTTATGCCTATTTCTTTTCAATTATGTCGTGTACGGAGCGTCGTAGTCCCCCGGCAACGATTCTCGGAAATGTCGCCGCGAATCCGCAGGTTCGCTCTTTTCAGCTACCCTTTCTCTACTTTCATCCGCTCTCTCCTTTTTTTCTCCCCTTTCTGCAGAGCACGAATATATCCTTGTTGCGTTTTAAGTACAGAAAAAAAGCGCGACCAAAAAGAACAGAGTTCGTTTCGTAGCGACGGAAGCTACGGTTGAAAATCGATAGTTACATCCTTTTGCCCTTTGCGATCTGGAAATTGCGAGTTTATAGAAAATATTTTGATCAGTGTTGCATTACATCTGCGTCCAGCGGAATAAAAGCTCCTATTCTCGAGGCGTGGATTTAGCGTCGCACGCGGCAGCCACGGTCCTTCTCGCGTCTCACAGTCGCGTTTAAATGCATTTATTTCGAACGGATTAGGCAGATGTAACGCGACGATTGGACGGCCGCATCTACGCCTAAACACGTAACGAGATTACGAGCCGGAATTCGCACGAAACGAAGAATCGATGCTGTTTTACTTCGAAATAATTCTTGCAAAGCGCGGAAATTGATTTTCAACGAAATTACTCGACTTTTCACAGAATTCAACTGTGAATATAATTATTTTCGTCGCTGTGCACCGCTCGCCCTGCGTCTTTTTTATCGCTCACGGCTTCTCAAATTGTCATATTTCTGCCCTCACGTACGGGAAAACGCTTCTCACTTGCCGCGTGCCGGATAATTTAAATCGCGATTAAGCGATCAACTGGGTTGAGCGAGCGAGGGGGTGGATAGGGACAAGCGCATCGGTTGAAGGAAATATAGATGTGTAGGGTAGGTCGCGCGGAGGACGATTGGTTTGTCGCTCAGAGTATTTCGAGGTTTACAGACACAATGTGCTTATGCTAATTATTATTCTCTCTTTCACTTTGCGATCATTCGATACGTTGTTGCAGTGCGGTCGCTCGGCTCCGTGCATACGTTTTTCACGAACATTTAGTTTATACATGTATGTATATATATATATATATATATATATATATTTTTTTTTTTTTTTTATACATATATCTTTACAAACAGGAAACGATCAGACGAGGGGGCCCCGCGATCGCGCGGCCCGAGAACACCGAGCATTTATCTTCACAAAGTCGCGAGAACGATTGGACAGAGCTGCTTTTTTTTGCCTTCTATCGAACAATAAAATGTCTCCTTCGTGCATTTGCGGCATTTACTTTTTTTTCCGTAACTCTCGAAAATCAAGGGTACCCTATTTTTGAGGCGACACCAGGTGTATGTACAGTTCCCGCACAATTGCATTTAATTGCGTTTAAGGATGCACTTTTTTGTAAAATACAGTAATATTCCCCCTTCGCGCTCGCGCAATAGTATATTCTCCTTAGAGATTTCTCTTCATATTTCTCTCATCTCTTCCGCAGAGTTATACAATAAAATATCACAGTTCTGTTCGTACCACGCAATAATTAATATATTGTTTTTCCTTATATCACTTATATACGTTCTTTCGCTCGCTCTTTCTCTCTCTCTCTCTCTCTCTCTCTCTCTCTCTCTCTTCTTTCTTTTTTTCTCATGCAACATGTATATACGCCCTTTCATACACACATGCGCGTGCGCGTACATGTCTTTTTTTTACTAGTTTCTTTCTTCGACACACGCGTTTTTTTTTTTTTTTTTTTCCTTTTCTTTTCTTACAAGCGCGTGTACACACAGATCTTGACACACGCATTTGTACGCGCGCGCACACATACATACGCACAAAACACACACACAGACACACACGACGTGCACACACAAATGTAATTCCTCGCTTTTCCTCTCAACAACTAATGGTTACGCAAGGTATGCTGGTTGTAGAAACATTCATTTACACAACTTGTATACTTGGAGTATATAGTAATAACTATATTACCGAAAGAGAACGATATAGATATATATATATATATATACATATATATACATATATATATATATATACATATATATATATATATATATATATATAAAGAGTGAGGTTGCGCGAAGCCTTTTTCTTCAAGATGGAATAATCTGATGGATCTCGTTGCTATTGAATATCGTAGATGCGTTTAATTAAAAGAATATACATACAGTAGTTTCTAGATTTCGCTAGGAGATCGGTAGTATACAGTCTCTCTATATCTTATCTGCTCTTATTAAATCATTTCAATAATGCGAAATGTTCCTCGCTACGCAATTTTGTCGTGAAGAGAGAAAGTCAAAGTTTCTCTGTTTGCATTCGCACACTCGACGATTGACTCGCAGACTGTAAATTATTGCTTCAAATGCGAAATTTATTTGCGTCAAACGATCGCGCATTGACATCCGCAACCCTTTTCTCCCATTTCGAAGGGCTTCGTGTGCCCCCTCCCTCCCCGTGTGTGCTTGCTAAGTATTGCTAAAGGAGAGTGAATTCTACTACCTTTTTCTTTCTCGCGTCTCTCCCAAAAAGATCGTTGTCATCCGAAGGAACTGATCGCGCGCAAGTAGCCAAGAACGACCTCGTCGATCGATTCTTGCGAACACCGTTTCTCTTTGATCTTTTATCATTTTTGCCCGAAACCGGTACTCTTTGGCGCGAGAACATATATCGTAGAAGGATAGAGGAAAAATTCCCGTTAGTGTTATATGACACACGATCTTCCTTGCCCTTGTATATACGACGAAAGAATGATTGGACGGCATCTGTCCGCGCAGTGCTCACGCGGAGCGCTGGAACCGAGTGCGCTCGAGTGTCTCGCGAAATTTATCGTAATCGAACGTAAGAAACGAGAGATGGAGAATTGCGACAGAGTCAGCGAAGGATGAAATGATCCGAGTGACGAACAATGGGAAACCAAGTGGCGTACGACAGAAGGGAGAGTCGCGGTGACGGCTTTAGCGTGAAAACGCTTTTCTTTTCACTCTTTTACCGCACAAGTATAATGAGTTACAATAGCTGAGTAGGATATTGCTTTATGTTTTCACGCGTGTTGACTGTCTTTTTTTTTTTTTATTTCCGCTAAATTGAAAAGTATACATCCTATTTTACTCTCCGACTTGGTGCAAGATATATTTGGACGAAACGGATTAAAACAGTGACAAGTCAAATTTCATACGAAATATTTTCAACGAAACAAACACCGCTGACTCAAGAGTGTAAAAAGTTAATTTTCGCTTTTTTTTTTTTTTTTTTTTTTTTAACGAAACGGTGAAGAACGTGCACTGAAAGTGCGATTGAGAACAAAATCGATTATAGAGACCATTTTATTCTCTCATATCATTTATGCTACGTGATCCGTAAGTACGCGAGATTATGTGATAGGGGAAACACAAATAATATATTTCGTTTTTTTTCCGATAACAATATATTTTAACAATGACAGTTTTAAGAAATAGGTATCGAGACAATATATCCTTGCGTAATATTTAATTCAAGTATATTACAGTATTTATTATTGGATTTTTCGAATAAGAAAATAATTTATTTAAGTATTTGTATCACGAAACGAGAGATCGTATGTGTGTACTTACGGATTCAAATGCAAATTAAATTGATGTGATATTCTTTGCCCCAGTCACTTTTAACGTGTGTGTTCCGACATTCAATATCTCTATGGAAACATTAAAATACGATAGGTGAGCCATTTACATTATTTTATTCGCTCGATGTTCTCTTTGTGAATTTTCTATTTTATTTCAGTCTAAAAATCGAAACATCGATAAATAAATGTCGTTTTTTTTCAAAATTAACAATCGCTAGTGTAAAGTTGAGACACTACATAAAACAATGGACGAAAGGAGGGACGATTGTATGGTGAAAGAGAAGGAAGAAAGGCCGAAAGCAAATTCATCGCCTTGACGCAGAAAACAAAGAAAACAAAATAACTCAGCATCACATGTCGAGAAACTCTCCTTTGCCTTTATTTCAACACGTGACAGTTTATTAAACGAAATAATAATAATAATAATAATATTAATAAAATATTAATAATAATAATAATATAATCAATGAAATTAAGGATAGGCAGAAGAAATCACATTTTAAAGCGCGGGGTCGAAGTTTCTTATCTGCCATCGTGTAAACTCTTGAGTCTCTAGCTTCTTTCCATTTGCCGTATCATTTAAATGATGCATTCGTAGGAAATGTCTTTCCTCGCCCCGTTGTCAAGATGCATGCGTGTTTGATGTTATTAACGCGCACAATCGCGCGTTACAATAACAACGATCATTTTTTTTGTTTTTGTGCAACGATTATTTGTTCGCCCGTTCTTGTTCCATCTCCTCTTTTCATTGTCTGACTTTGAGCCATCCAAAGATAGTGAGTCACATTTTGCAAAAGAATCTGATCTGGCTTGTGCAGCAGGAAAGTAATTGATCTCGAACGTTCTTTTCTGTACTTTTATTACCCCTCGCCCCTTCTCTCATTCATTGTCCTATTATCATCTTAATAACAACGTAATAGTTTTAAACAACTTGAGCATAGGTAAAGCGCGAGACATGACTTCCGCGGGGTTCTCTCTCTCTCCCTCTCTCTCTCTCACCCTCTCTCTCTCTTTCTCTCTCTTTTTCTCGCTTTTCTATTGTCGACCGAACATCTCTTCGGCACGCAGTTTTTCTACATTCGAAAAAAAATTGGAAATAAATTTAACGCGGTGAATATTTTTCTCTAGAAACTCCACATCGACGAGGGTGGAAATAAAAATAGAAAATTTCGCGCGTACGATGAAAAATACAAAACTTAACGGTCAAGCTCCATGATTCTTCGCGAACGTAACGTCGATAAAAAAGTGCGATTTACATGGGAACCCCGAAGGAGAGCACGTCTGGCACCGTAACAACAAATTATCTACAATAGTTCGCATGTACAGGTTTATCTTTCTCCCTCTCTCTCTTTCTCTCTCCCTCTTTCTCCCTTTCTTTTTCTTTCTCTTTCTCACGCGTGCAAGCATATACGCGCGTAATAGATTACATAAAATTACTTAGATATTATGGGTAAGGTACTTAGAATACCTTCATTATTAGAGTCTGTGCTTTTTTTCTTTACCTTACACACCTATTAAATATTGATCCAAATATTAATCAATTAATAATAATAATAATAATAAGAATAATAATATTAATATAATAATAATAATATTAATATAATAATAATAATAGTAATAGTAATAATAATGCAAATAAAAATAATATAATAATAATAATAATAATAATGATAATAATGACGGAGATGACAATAATGATATTGATGAGAAGATGATAATGTCGGTGATAGTAATAATTATTTCTTTATTTATGTACTTGCATACATATGCACGTATATGCATATATTTATTTATTTCATTAATACAATATATGCATATACTTATTCATTTATTTATATAGCACCTATTTACAAGGAGGTCTCCGTGCGGCTCTCTTACAATATGTGCGTGATGCTTTTTATATTTCGTGTGTTCATATATATTTATATGCGATATATTTTTTTTCTATGCGCGATTCTTGCGTGTACCTCTTTACATGCCAGTCTTCGCACTTTCATCTGCGACTTTCGTCTTTTTTTTCCTACATCTCTGTTACCGCTGGCATTTTCTTTCTACAATTTCTTGCGAATGTCCCGTAATATATTATCTTTTTTAACTCGTACTTTGTACGTTTACCTTTACTTCCATTCTCTTCCGCGCATATTGTGACATTACATTTGCATCTTGTCCTATCGTAGGTTTGCCTAATCCCTATTTAATCAGTCTTTCACCGATTAAATCCGTACATGTTCCCTTTTATTTGTGTTTTTCAAGATGCTTTTGCAAATCGCGATTTAAATTAATTAATTATTGGCTAGTCATAACGTTACGATGAGTTTAATGATGTTCACGGGACTTGTCAAAAACTATTGCTTTTCCTAAAATTCGCCAACAACGAATACTTTACTCATCATGTAAGTGGAAATCTAAATGATTTGTTTAAGTATTTCAAGTTTGTTAAATTAATGTATTTCTGAAAGATAATATAAAATTAATTGAATTGATTTTTCTTTATACATGTATATAATGAGAAGTAATGTTAATTTGGTACTTGATATTCGTTTAGTCGCATCAATAGAATCGTTGAAACATTTTCTAAAGCGTGTCTCGTAATATATCGAGAGCCTCAAGGTACTCTTTGAATAAGTACTCTTGATAAATATGAAAAATGGAAGGAACATAAAGCGAAGGAAAATAAGAAAGTGAAACGAAAAGAATAAAAGAGAATGGTGTAATCTTATAGAACTTAGAATATTAATTATATAAACTTAGAATATTCTCCGAGTTTTCGTGAGTACAACATAAAAAATGTCGGTTAAAATCTCGATCGTCCAAAAGAATAGTGAAGTAAATAAGGGAAGTAAATAAGAGGAATGTTGAAGATGGACGTTGCTCGACTAAAAAAATACAGCGACTTTATTGGAAAGCTTGCTATTATATAGCTTTGTAAAGATAGAAATAATTGGCCATTTTTTTAATTAACGAAAAATGATTTCGATTTCTGTTCGTACAACGAAGATTCTTTTTCAATAAACCGAGAAAGAAACTTACCCGCAGTTTACTCGTCGGCGTGTCGTATACTTTCTAGCATTATGAAAGTGTATCGTCCACCATTCGAATATAAGTTAATCCATGATCGTGCTCCACTTTATCATTCAAACGTCAGTCTTAAACGGCCGGCATCGGATCATACGGATTATATCGCGACGAATGCGTATTGATGAAACTTTCTAGCTTCGTAATTGGCACGCATGATCATTGGCGAGGACGTGGTACGCTGAGAAGCATGTGGCAATCCGAGAGAGTCAAGTAAATCGATTGTGTCTTTAATGAACGTAGAAATCAAATTTTTAGTTGTAAAGTAAATGAAAATCGACGGTTCTTGGTGACTAATACTTCGTAATCACTTTGATTATCGATCATTAGACCAGTGTGACAGATTTAAAAAAAAAAAAACTGTATCGTTAGTCTTATTACATTAAGGAATGTAATTGAAATTTTTATGTGGAACACAGCTGTTTTACGAATAAATGGAGATACATGTATCTCCAATTTGAAGCTTAAAACAGTCACTTAAATATTTAATATTAAAATATTTGAAGCGTGTTTTCAATTTAAATTACAATCGAAATACTTGGATACAACTATAAGAAATGGTTTTTTCCTTTGGAAATTTTATAATCGCCGATTTCACAAATTGCTTGCTGATTCGAGCGCGGCATCAATTGGCGAGCAAAGTAAAAAAATGACACTAATTCGAATAAAATCTATCCTTACCTTGCATATATCAACTGATTCTTGAATTTGGCCAGCTTGTGCTCATAAATATATTTTATACCTCAATCGAGTCGGAATTGACAGAATTATAAATAAGACATCGAAAGAAGAAAGAAGACGAAAGAGGGGGAGTAAAGTGGGAAAAGGAGAGTGGTGATAGTCTTGTGCACGTTGTCGAAAATTGTTACTCTCTTTAACGACGGTTTCCATCGTGCGCAATTAATTTGTCGAAAGATTACGATGAGATCCCACAATTCTTACATGCTATCCTTATAGCATCAATAGAAAATAAAGTCAAATACCGAAAAGGTCAAACGTCTCCGAAAAGTTAGTTTCCAAGGAATTTGCGTACACCAAATGTGTAGAAAAAGAAAAAAAAATAAATTAGACGAGCGAAGAGATCACGGAGGAGAAGACTGGATCGAGCTGGTCGAAGCGAGTGTCGTAACGCGCCGTGTTCACACGGAAAGCAGAAGAAAAAAGGACAGAACGACCGTGGCGAGAGCGCGGCGGAGAGCGCGCGAGTGCTTCCCGAAGTCTTAGTCTTCAAGACCAGCCCGAGTTACTGCTTCTCCTTGAGACCGCCCAACAGCGCGTGGCTCTCCATCGTGGCACTGAGATTGCTGAGGTTGCTCAGGTTGCCCAGATTGCCCAAGTTGCCGAGATTGCCGAGGTTCGGCTGATGAGCGTAATTCCTGATCTGGTGGAGGCTGATCAGCTGGTTCGGGAAGGACGTGGCGTTCTGATTGCTGGTGGTGCCGGGCGTGACGCCGGACGACGAGGACGTCGGCGAGGACTTTTGCGTTGTGTTGAACGCCTCGTAGAGATACGGCCGGGACGCCGGATGATGGCTGCCGGGGTAGTGCAGATGATTGAGCGGGTTCAACGGATGCTGCATCGAGGAGATCGAGTTGATCGAGATGGACGAGATCGGCGTGAAGGCCGAGCTGCTGTTGGGATGGTGATTCGCGCCGGGCTGCGGCGTCTGCTGCCTCGAGTCGTTCTCGATCGACTCGCCGGCGCGATGCCCGTGCCCGGGCAGCAGCATCTCCGGATTCTGATTCTGATGGTACTCGGCGTGATGATGCGGCAGCCTCTCGTGCAGGTCGCCGATCACCGAGTCCGGGCTCACCTTCGGCCAGTAGTGGTCCTGATGGTGCGCGGTCATCGCGTGTATCGACGGCCTGAGGCCGGTGCCGATGATCGGCGGTCTCTTGTCCGTTCTCTCCGCGTGCTTCTGCATATGCTTCGCCAGATAAGTCTCTTGGGTGTAACTCTTGCCGCAGTACTGGCAGATGTGCGTCTTGAGGTGCTTCGACTCCTTGTGCTTCGGTATGTGCTCGAGCAGACTCGGCTCGTCCGAGAAGCACTTGTAGCAGGAGTTACATTTGTACGGCTTGTCGGTTTGGTGACATCGGGAATGGCTCTGCAGATTGCTCAACTGGCTGAAGGCCTTCGTGCAGCCCGGATGCCGGCACTTGTACGGCTTGTCGCCGGTGTGCGTGCGGATGTGCTGCTGTAGGTGGCTCAGCTGGGTGAACTTCCGCTGGCAGATCTCGCAGCGGTACGGCTTAATGCCCAGGTGGATCCTCGTGTGCTGGGACAGGTACGAGGAGTTTGCGAACGCCTTCGAGCACTGCGTGCACTTGTACGGCTTCGCCTCGCGCATGTGGATCTGCGTGTGGAGCTGCAGGTCCGCCTTGCTACCGAATATCTGCAAAAAGAAGAGAACACGCTGTATGCCGTTAAAGAGACAACGGATGAGAGCGAGGGGATAAGCAGATGCATCTTGCAATCGATTTCAGAGACCATCGGCGACCATCACCGTTCGAGCATCCTCATTGCAAATGCAAATTAATCATCTACTGCGTGCACGTGACGCACTAAAACGCACTTTGGAACGGGAAAACGCGTTTCGTTTCGCTCATTTTACGACAATATTTCGTCAGGACACGGCGGAGGGGGAAGAAATTTACTTGGCGACGATCTCCGTTCTTGCTGTGAGACGTTCGCCTTCTCTCTCTCTCTCTCTCTCTCTCGCCTCTTTCCACGACGCGTTAACCGGGTGCCGTGTGCAGTGTATTTATAAATAAATAAATAAACGTAAAAGGAGAATATTGTGTGTGTGCCAGTAGCTTGAGCGTATAAGCGAGGCGGGGAGAGGCTGACCTTGTCTATCACGGCCTAGCCTCGGGGCATATCCGACCGACTGGCTTTGGGTACCGCATAGAGAGGGTTCCCCCCCCCCCCCGCCCCACCTCTCATCGTACTCTAGTATTCTTGCTCTCTCTCTCTCTCTCTCTCTCCCTCCTGCATCCCGTCCTTTCATTTGGTCTCTTATTTTATTCCCCTTTTTCCCCACTCTCGCGTCTCATTCGCCGGTTCCTCGCACATGTTAGTTTCTAGCTTCTCTGTGATCTCACCTGATTTCTTTTTTTTCCCCTTTATATACCTCTTTTCATGACACGAGGAACAGGATAAGCAGTCGTCACGATCGGTGATTATTAGCGCTTATCCTTTCTGATTTCCTTTTCGGTCAGCGCAAGTCGCGCTTTATCTCGCGCTGAATCGAATGAATATTTTAACATTTTAATTGTGCGATTGTGACGCGATTCTTCCGTAATTTTCATACTTTCACATATGATTTTTGATGTCGTATAATTTCGTAGTTAAACCCGCTGCTTTGAATTTCCAATTGTGTGATAATCTTAAAATGTGATCAATTCTTTTTTATTTGGAATATTCTGGACTTATTAAAAATGCGAATCGATCGATTTACGTAACGCGAATCCAGTACCTGAGAGAATCCCGGGATAATCGGTATCTCCGCTATTTTCGATCCTTAGTTCCTGCTTTCTTTCGAGATTCTCTCTCGTCCACGGTTGGTCACTAATGCCGCTAAAACAACTCATTCATCCGTAATAACGCGCGCATCATTACCGAATAATAACGCCGGTCACGAGATTCGTGATGCTCCGAGGTAACGATCGTGTGGGTATTTGGCTTCGTGGAAAGGGCAGTGAATTGTCTACTGACGCCGCGGTGGACGAAGGTATCGCACCAAGAATGACGTGTCGGGAGTCGAAGAAACGATCCTGAACACGCGAAGAGGCGACGCGGATGGAGAAGCCAGTTTCCTGGCGTCGCTCTCGTTCGACCGGCGTTATTACGTAAAACGACGGGTTCCTTTCTGAGATCGTTGCGTTGCCACGCCTGGGGATCTAGGGCGATCCGGATCCTTCGCACGGCAAGGACTCGAAGGATGACTGATTCTCGTTACGATGAGAGAACTCGTTATTTTCAGCTGGAAAATTTTCTCGCGACACGAACGTTTGCTTCGCTAGACATAAAATTCAATTCCAATATACAGCTTGTGATTGCGCGAATTATAAGTGATAAAGGAAATATTTCACGCTTGAAAAATTTATATAATCCTATACTTTATAGCACAGTAGGCAAAAAAAGGTGGAATAATAAAGAGTAACATATTGTTAGAGTTTCGATAGAGAACCTATAGAGTTTTGACTTTTTTATATCTTTTTATGCGCTATTTAACAGAAGCAGGAAGAGCGATAATATGAGCGCACTAACGGCGATTCGGCTAACGATCGTTTTACAGTTGTCGCGGATCGTGATTTATTCGGCGTAATCGATTGACGTTCTCGCTCGAGGCTTCAACGGCTGACTTGGCGCGTCCTTTAACGGGTTGGAGAGCTGCTATTTTTTATTTCCTCCTTTCGAAACGCGTCCTTGCCGGTGTCAAGTTCGCGCGTAGTCTACGTAACGCGATAGTCTGCTGTGCGTCATTTTCTTTTTTCGTTCTTTTAACATGAGCGGCGAATGTGAAATTCGAGGGGTGCGAGAACAATTAAAGAAGACGGGAGGGAAGCGTTTACATTATCAACGTACAAGTTATTAAATTGTAATTATGCATTCCCTGCTATAACTTTCATAAGTTATTTAATGTTTTTTTTTTCTTTTTTTTTTCCTCAAAAGTGCATTGCAATTTATACAGAAATGATCATTAACGTTAATTCTTAACGAATAAGAGTAACAGAAACACACACACACACAAACTCTTCTTAGAAAGATAAATAAGTTTTTTTTTCATCAGAACCTTAAAGCAAGAGGTGCATCTTTTATCTTTCGAATATTCAATATTTGTGCAAAGTTGAGAAAGTAGTCAGATAAGGTCAACGAACGTATAAATAATTTCTTACTGCGTCACGATCTACGCATTATTATATATGATAGAATGAGCTATTACCTTAGCCAAGGTTTCTGTCACGGGATAAATCAAATACAACTTATTTCAATTTTTATCGAGAGATCAGCAGACCGATACCTTCGATTGATAAATTTTTGACGTTGAGAAAATTATTCACTTTGTACGTGCGGCGCATGTTTTGAAATAAGCACGATGACGAAAATAAGAAGGAAAGGAAGAATAAATATTTTGATTTATCAAAAAAGTGGAGAATATAAATTTTGCTGCAATCTCGCAATTAAATTTGAGATCTCTCGTCGTCCGTTTAATTGCAAAATTCATTGATTTAATTGTAAAATGTTTGGAAGAATCGAGGAAAGATAGTTGATTGGCAGATTAAATATTCGCATATAGACCTGTGCGAGAAGTTGGAAGGGATCTCTCTCGGTTGTTCGACGGACTTGACTCAATTAAAGAATTTCTCGACGCAAATGACGACGGAGTGAAATAAAAATTGGCGGTTATAATTGACAGAAGACACTTGGCTGGAGCGGAGAGAGACGCGAGATGCGACTTCTTCGAACGGAATTCGAAGGAAATCCCATTGAAAGAAATTCTGAATTATGTGTTTAGCCGTCCGTGATACACGGACGGCGAGACGACGCTGTGCGACGCGACGGCTCCAAGTAGCCCTGCTGAATTAAACTTGACAGCCGGAATCTCGCATCTCCCGTCTCTCTCTGACGAGCGCGCGCGAGATGCGCCTTCAAGAAAAATAATGGCGATAAATCCAGAAATTACGTCCAGACTGTGCGCAGGTATGCGAAATTAGCGCCTCTAATTACGAAACCGGCGAGGAACTATGCCCGCTGGGCAGCCGGCTAGTCCTCCTGTCATTTCTGATTAATCGACATCGATTTACTTAGGCAATACTTAAGAAGCCGAGACGAAGTACATTTGCCGTGACGCAGTCGGGTGTATAAATCGTATAACACTCCGGCGATCATCAACGGAATTTAGAAGCGCGTGCGCGGAGGCTGCACCGTGTTAAATTCTCGAACCGGAATTAACGTTTTCAACGTTGGAGGATCTGTTAATGACCGCCGCGAGTCGTCCCGCGATCGCGCATTACCCGCACAGATTTGTTCCTTCGATCCCGCTGATGAAGCAATGATTAATTATTACATATCCTTTCGTGTCAATAGCGATCAATTGCTTACATATCTACTTGGCGTCTCCGAAAGTTTCGGGTTGGCGATCGCGCGCGGTGAGTTTCGTCATGCGATACCGTTCATAGAGCCTTCCACGTTTGTGCTTCATGATGGATGACGGTCCTTACGAACTAGTCTGTGTACACTTGCCGCGCTCGATTCCTCTCTCGTCTGGTTCTTCAACCTCCGCGCAAAGTGGTCTATGGCGTAGCCCCGGGCCAAGATCTCGTAAATTCAATTTAAATATTTCGACCTTAATGATCGTCGGATCGCGGCGAGGAAGAAGAAGGCGGTCGACAGTCAAGGTCGATGTCGGCATCCGATAAAAGTGTATATTTTAATTAAGTAATTGGCAATCTTCCATCTCTCGCTTGTGTTGCAGATGTATCTGCTTTGTGCAATTTTCATTTTTTTTTTTTTTTTTTTTTTTTTTTTTTTTTTTTATTTTTTTACAAATTTATTTCGAGGATGTCGCGGAGTATCCAGCCTGCATAACAACATGCAAATTTAAGAAAAAAAGTCTCTTTAATTTCAGTTCGAAGTTTCCAGTTTATTCGAATGCTCATAATTTTATGGAGTTCATGTGAATTCTCAGCGACTTTTTCGCAATTATGAGAACACAGTTTTAAATAACGCGTTAATAGCATCTTCGAAATAATTTCGAAATATAACCAAGTGTACATGTATTGATATATCTCTTCCAGATGAAATACAACTTTTCAATGCCCGTTCGATCTTTCAAAAGCTTTTGAATTTTAAATGATGATTTATGAATTTATATATTCCGCTATGCATGTTGATTTACGTCATCGTGCTCATAAGATAAAGCCACGTGTATTCATTGCTCCGCGTATAATAATCTTATTCGGCGTGGCACAATTTTAATAAATATTCGATAAGGCCAAATCGAAATAAAGCTGCGTGGAGATACTTGATTTTATTAAATTGAAAGGCTTCCAAATGCGATTGAGTTTGTGCCGATTATCGACATTTCGCTCTCTTGCATTTAGCTCGTAAAGTCAATTCATTAAGACGATAAAGGCACGTAGCGATCTCCTCGCAAACAAAGGATATCAAGCCAGAAAGTATCTAATTAATCACACTAGATACTGTGATTAAGTGCAAATGTAAAAATCATTCAAGTCATCAATATTTCATATAACAAAGCAGTTTGTTCAAAAATTGCCACAAAATCGCAATAATCGACTCGATCAACTGTCAACTTTGCTCCAATCAACTTATCTTCGATACACTCGCTCGTATCTTTCCACTTAAACTTTTCTTTTTTATTCGCATTTGCAATTTAATGTCCATGCAACCGACGCTAACGTGGTATTTCTTTCTGATATCGTGTTAATTATTAATGATCTTGCAACAATTCTATTCACAAATATTTCGATGAAACAATTATGCGAGAAACAGTTGCGATACACTGGGAATTTCTCCTCGAAAGCTATCTGCATCAACGCAAGTTGGAAATCTAAGAGGCAACGAACAACACAACGTGCTCGCGCAGAGCGCGTAACAGCTCTCGCTCCGGTTCTCCGCTCGCCCGGAGCTGCAGCGGAACCGTCCGGAGAGGTCGGTGACAACCTGTTGATAGGAATTTTCGTAGCCGGGTTGACGCGCCGGGTTAAAATCAACTCGGCAACACGACAAACTAAGCGCCGCTTGTCGCAGCTACTCGGATAATTGGGGCGGCGCGCGTACCGCGAGACAATTCCGAAATGTTTTACAATATTTTCCAAAGGATCGCACGGACCTGGAGCAGAGAATGAATATTCTCGTGAAGAGCAATTGTGAAATAATATCATTCTTGTTAACGATTTTTAAATTCATTGAGAATAAATAAGCTTTTTTTTTTTTTTTTTTTTTTTTTTAATGATAAAGTCCACTTTTACTTATTTCAACATATTTAACGCTTTTTGCATTTTATCCTATTTAAAAACACTGTTAAATTCACTTTTTCAAAATTGGACTTGTACCGTTTTAAAAAAAATGGCTCGACTAAACGTCGCGACATTACGTAACACCGGTGCCGTTAAAATACAAAGTAACTCGAAACTAACGATCGGTACGCTAGATATTAAAAAAACTGACGATTAGAGAAAGAAAGTGAAAGCATTGGTAGCAATGTCCGGAGACTTATCAGCCGACAATTACAGTCCACTTCTTACGATAGGCGTGATGAAGATGCTCACACAGATCCTTTAAGAGAGATTATCGTGCATAGGGAAGGGAACGAAAATTGAAAAGCTGGTCCTTAGAACGTCTCGGAGACACATTTAATTCATAGAACAGCATGACTCATTTACTCCGTCTCTCTCTCGTGCCATTTCTCCGTCTTCGGCATTGACGCGAGAAATCCTTGAACGCGCGAGCATAAAATTAAAATAATTCGTAAGGAGTTGCAATCGACGTATTGTGGCGCATTTAAAAAAAAAAAAATTGGAATCGGTTCCAGTTCTCAGCGTACACTTGCTGCGCGGAACACAATCGATATTTGACAGTAGTATAATATCGATCGTAACGGTCTCAACCCGCCTTTAAGTCGCCTGCTAACCAATAATGAAGTCACTCGGAACACGGCAAGACTTATCGGAATAAATTATCCAGCAGCGTTCGCGGTTTGTTACCGCAGACTCGCATATCGCTCCGAAAGGTGCGATATTGTTCCGAGGAAGTATTTTATTCTAATAAAAGGAAACTGACTAAGCAAATTCTCGACCGGCCCCGGATCGAGAAGTACAATCTACCAGAACGGGTGTTACACAACGCGCCGCACGTCGCGGTTGACAGGTTTTCAAACCATCGCTCTACTATCATTCTGCAGCCGGCATTCTCAGCTCATGCGTTTCGTTTAATGATACACGGCGATTACACACGAAAGTGACAGTCAAACGAGTTTCGCGCGAAAATCCGAGTCAGAATTTACTACATTATTGTACAATGTACGACACATGAAACACCACTGCTGTGCAACTTGAATATTATCCAGCTGCGATAAAGTTGTTCATCACATTTACTTCCTGAGGTTATCGCATATCGCCGTTTGATAATACCATATCTCAAAAAGAAGATTTAAGTACAATTAGAAAGAGATAAAAAATTTGATTCGCGTTCGTCGTGCGCGGAATAGATGTAATAAAATAAAATAAGGAACGGTGAATCAATTATTGAACTGAAAGATTTACAAAATCGTAATAAACGAGTATACGAGAAAGAGGTAATGTTCGTTGGCGGCAATAAGAACGATAATAGACAGGCTGAACGCGCGACTATTCAGATAATAATGACGAAAAGATGATTTTTACGAGGCTGGAAGGAGCGGCGCAACGATCGAAACGATGACGACGACCGGTTCGACCTCCTCCTCCCCCGAGGACTCGCCTCGTCCTCGTCTACGCACGGCAGCTGGCAGGTGCCTGGGAGAATATCTGCCCGATTCTTTATCTATCCAATTATACAATCCCCTGTCTAATTGGCTAGCCCGTGGACTACCCCAATGAAAAACAACTGTCTGCGGATTCTTCTTCACGCCGTGCGGCGACTTCCGTTGTGCCTTTCGCACTCCGATGTCTCCGTTTCCTCGTGTCGTATTACGTAATTGGACAGTGTTACGCAAAAATGACTAATCAAGTAGATTAAGTTTGAAATTTCACGTTGCTGCGACTGAACCGACTACATATATTACTCGTTCGTTTGCATTTTTCATGTTTATTCATTTTTGCACAATACCGTCCACAATTGATTCGTCAGACGGTGAATATAATTTATATTTAAAGTGCATAAATAGTTGAGATTTCAAAGTTTCTCTCGTAAACAATGATTTGGATTCCACACGAATTTTCGCAATAATTCCTTTTCTCGACACGCATCTTGCAGCATTTTACAAGCAAAATAAATGATAACCTCACCGTCTAATGCAAAGGATTAACACGCACGATCGCATTTGAAACAATATGCAGTAATTGTGGGCTGAGTTTAAGCTAGTTGGTTGGCTCGCCGCGAAGCCGCTATTCATTAAACACGCGACCGCGCTTGTTGAGACCACCGGGCGCATAAACTCCAAACTAGTCATACTAAACTAGTCATTTATACGCAACTCTCATAATCGGCGGAGATCACATTAGAGCCGCGAATTTACAATTCGACAAAATGGCTTTGTAATCAGTAGGATCGGGGAGGCCTTTTGCGGCTTGATTTTACCGCTGACCGATGATTAGTGTTTTGCAACTAATTACACGTTACATTGGAATTCATTAAACAATACCTGACCGGAAATCCATAAAAATATTCGATTGCGTATCTAGGATGTTTCTGCCAATTCCGCTATGATGCTTAATCATTCATCGAATTATCTCTCCACATAATTCGTGAAAATTGACAAAAACTGATGGGATTTTAATTGAGATTCGAAATCAACGTCTGATTAGTTCAGAAAAAGAAGACATCGCAACAAACTTCATCAATAATATTTTTTTCTTCCGAAAAGAAAACTTGACTTTGGACTTTAGAATTTTCAAGTACGCCTTTCACTCGCTACTACTGTGTATACGATATCGTTTTGTTCTTCCCGTACATATTGAACAAAACATTAATGTAGCAATGCTTTTTTTCTAATTTACCGATAATAATTGTTTATCGAGATGATTGCGGTGATTGTGAGTGCAAATTTCGCGGAATCAATGTCTTCCTACAAAAGAATAATGCCACGATCCAATTCCTGTTAGAAGCAATTCGAAACAGACGCAACGGTTCATTCTCTTCATTCCTGCCATTCATTAACGTAGACCATGGTTACTAGGAACGGTTTCAGAATCGTTTTAGCCTCGAGACGCGAACAAAAACCGAGCGGTAGCGCTCGCGCTACAAGAGAAAGAGTAATTAGTAAGAGGAGAGGAGAGATCAATGTGTGGAGGACGTTACTTTTTCCCTAGAGTTTCAGTGTTTTATTCAAATACGACGATTCTATGAAATAAAACGCTTTATAAAGCACAAAGCAGTTCTTCCGCGCCAAATAGTATTTTATTAGCGCAGTGGCGAAATGAACGCGAGTGGATTTAATTGCTATAAATTCTACGCATTTCATTAAACATTACAAACATTGTTCGAATAAAGGTACAGTTTTCGACAGAATTTCTGAATTTCTACTTGCAAAGCTCACTTTCGATTCGCGTAATATGCCTCACCGCGTCAGAAAATGCGAAAATGTCGTAATACCGTCGGAAAAATACCGTTCTCGCTTGTCTGAGTGACGAAATGGCTCGCGCTACGCAAAAGCGAAAAGTATTGCGACTCGCGAACAATTACGTGGAGAGAGAGAGAGAGAGAGAGAGGGGGGAGGGGGAGGGGGAGGGGGATGGAAAAAGAGAGAAAAAAGAAGTGCATCGAGCGAAGTGTAACGTGTTGTTTATGGACGTGAGGTGTACTCTCATGTGGTCTCTGGATAGACGATGCGAGCCAGACTCGTCAGCGGAGTCTGAAATAAAAACTGCCCAAGGCATCTGACCGGGAACGAGTGGTCGGGCATGAGATGAGCGTAAGGAAAAAGCAGAGGAAATTGATACGCGATGAATGGAACGCGCAGAAGAAGCACGAGCAAAAGGAGGCGCGATCATTTTTCCGCTCCGTGTTTCCGCGGTAGCGAGCGGTCCGCGCGCGCGGCTCAGAGGAATGTTGCTACTCGCCCGCAACAATTGCCCGTCATAAACGCAGCCTCGCCCGAGTTCGCATCGACCAGTGATTGAAATGCGAAGGAGGAGGAGGAGAAGGAGGCATATTTCCTACTCTGATTAACTTCCGCGGAAATGCAATCCTCTCCCCGTCTCGATCGACACATTTGGAGAAACTTTTGTCCACTCGGTTCGATTATCGAATCGCCCATTGGCGCGCATTAGCGATGCTGATCAGCTAGTTTTTCTCTGTGACGAGAAAGATGAAATAGTTCACGATAATGTGCAATAGGTCATGATGCGTTTATAAAAATATCGCCCTTAGAGCTCGCTTGTGTAGAGGAGAGATACAGATTTTTCTGATAAAGCCGCCATACTTGACGCATAACGGGGTCCACTCTCTCTTGTGGTGGTGCGTGTGCATCGTCGGGGATGGGGGTTCATCCGGCTGCAATCGGGATGGTATCCCCTGGCTATGATAACTATGGCAGCGGGGTGTGCTTCTAGGGAAGGATTTTTTCCATTAGGAATAGCTGGCGTGTACGCGTACACGCACACCCTAAAAAGGCTAGATGCGGCGGCCATCTGCGCTCTTCGAAAGGTGCACACGAGTGCATCTAGCGTTTTTTTTTCTTTTTCTTTTTTTCGAGGTCGCCGGTAAAGCACGTATAAACGTCAATCGTGGATAATTAAAAATCGCCATCAAACGGACGGGACGAAACAAATCAGATATTTTCCTTAATGAGGATTAAAGTTTCAGTTCTTTAATGTCAAAGTCGAAGAAAGTACACAAAAGTCGATTAAATCGACGATAAGAATCGGCCGTTTCCGGATCGCCCTCCTTCAATATCTTAATGCACAAAAATTCCCAATGCAGCCGACACGGTTCGATTTTCCGTACGAAACAAGAGAGATAGAGAAAATTATAAAGGGGGAAAGGAGCGAGAGACGCGACGCCGAACAGCACGAAGATAAAACGAAAAAGCGGAGCACCGATATTCGTTCGGAGGCGGAGAAGGAGGAGGCGGAGAAGAGGGGAAAAAGAGGCGAGAGAGGAGGCGAACCGAGGAGAGCAGGAGGATGTCGACGAGAGCGACGGCGCTAACGATTCCTTAATGAAAGCTGAAGCGGCACGGCAGAAGGCTAGCCTCGTGTTTCGGAGCGCCCGGGTTCTTTTACGTCACCGGTCCCACCCTTTGTGCGTATATACGTGTGTACAGGGTGTCTCTGACCAACCGTATTTTCCTCCAACGATAGACGTTGCGCGAGTTACCGGCGGCAGAAAATTACCGTGGATTGCATTCGAGTGAGAAAAGCATCGTACAAAAATGCTGTATCGAGAAATAAGAAAATCTTCCGGCGAAAATTTCATTGTGAAGACCAACGTTTTCACACTCTTACACTCGAGCGCGTTAAAAGAAATCAAATCCGAGGTATATTTGAAATATAAAAAGTGCTACGTATTTACCTGAAACTAGCGGATAAATAAATACAATGTAACGCGCACGCACTTAGTGTAAATACGACATAATATCCGCATGCATCTGTCTGCGTACTGAAATGTATGTTATACATACAATAAGTTTCGCATGCATATACGCGGAAGTAAAGCACGTATACCTGCGTAAACGGGATGTTTGGCCAGCTGAATCTCAAGTTTATTCGCGCGTATGATTTTCGTCCGGACATCATTCTAATTAAAGTTATGCAGTCTGCTTGTAGCAATAAACTTTATCTTACAAAATACGCGCGGGAATTATATATACATCTAATCGCAATATACAACTTTAACTCTTCATTATACAAACTGAGTATTTTTTTTTCCTTTTCATTTGCATTGCAAAAAAAGAGCAAGAGTGCAAGATTCATATCAGTGTGAGAGTAATCTGAAAAGTATTAATTGCATTATTCATTTAGCATATTTGATTAATATTTCTCTCGTCGTTCTTGTATTCCGAAATAAATGTGTCCAAAATCCGGTGGAGAATTGAGATGAATTTTTTGAATGACATTTTACTGCAAATTCTAAGTAGTTTACATTTTATGGCGAAAACAACTTCTAGTATAAGAATGCAGTTTTCATAATATTATGAAAACGCTCCCTTCTCTTTTTATCAAGGTCGACAAGAGTAAAGAAAGAAATTGTCCTTTCTTCTCTCCTCCTCTTAGGTACAATTTTTTTTTTTTTCGTAAGTAGTTTAATACTAAAAATAGAAACGCGCGTGTGGGTTCTGCTATTCCAACCTCGTCCAACATGACGCTTTTTTATAACTTCCGTAGGAGAAATATGGTATCCTGTGCCATCAGAGAAGAAAAGGGTCTTGCGCTTATAATATATACTACAAATCTTTATTTTCTATTAAAGGCTGCTCGAGCAGAAGCGAGACTTGCTTTTCGGTCAAACCTGCACAATTTAATGTGATAGTAGCTCATTATCTCCAAAATAACTCGAGATAACTGAATAATTAATGTATCAATTTACACTTAAAGCACACATTTAGAGTGAAACGAAGACAGGACAAAGTATGAATAAATTGACGAAATCATCGTTCTTCAATAAAAGGAGTAAATAATTAATATAAAGTCTCTCCAAGTTGTTGGTGTGATGCGAACAATTTTCAATTCCACCAAAGTATTTGACGCGACAGCGTGAAGAAACGATAGAAGTAATTTGCATGGAACTTCCAAAAATCGCTCTCCCTGGGCACTCGTTACCAGAATTAATTCTCTTGTCGATTTGCGCGGGTTTCGTTATTTTTTTCCATTGTGCAAAGCACTACGTTGCGCTTCGTTCCGTTTCTCCCCGAGTTTCTCTGCAATTTTCTACGAAGCGGGCGACGTGCATTCGAAACAAAAGGACCTTTTCCAGTGCATCGCGATCTCGTCGGCGCACAAACGAAACGAGACTATCCCGGTGTGACGAAAGAGTTATTAAAACAAAATACGGAAGTGAATTAATGATAATTCTTTTCGCGGTCTTCCTCTCGTTTCGCCGCAACTTTCGCCGTAAAAACTCGGTAAAAAGTGTAGGACGCTGTTTCTATCTAACAGCGCAAAATGTAACGTGTAACATTTTTTACGTAAGACATTTTTAACGTAACGTGTGAAATGAAATACTGAGTATTTGGACAAAGCACCGCGCGCAGAACCAGGAGGAAAATTCAATATATTCCTCCACGCGGTCGAATATTATTTTAAAGCAGATCGTGGAAAAATCAAATCTGATTCCGTAAAAACGATCGAAGGAACGATCGAATCTGCCACAATATTTCGTCAATTGTCCAAATGATTCCATGAGAATCGAAGATTCCCAAAGGTGCTTTCCTACAAGACGACGTTCGCAGCTCGGTGAACAAGAGCCGCTACAGAAAGACTTTTTAACAGGTCAAGTTTCAGAATCTCAGTGACGCACAAATGGAATTACTCGCCGAATACGAAAGAAAGTATAGAGCTCCCGCTCTCTATCCCCCTCCCCCTCCTCCTGCCCCGCCGATTCCAACTTCCCGCTTCCCTGCCGTCCCTTTTCAATCCGCGGTACGCTTCTTCCTCACCGGCCATTCAGGATTCGCCCCCACCATCGAATGAAAGATGAGGAGCGAGGAGGAGAGCAAGAGAGCGAGACGAAGAGAGCGAAAGAATGGGAAGGAAAAAGGAAAGGAGATGCTTCGATACACGGGGAGTCGATCGTATCGTTTATTTCTGTACCCCCGAGAAGATTATCTTTTTCGTTTTCCAGTGGGCCGCGCGCCTCGGAGAAGCCCTTATTGTGACAGCGTTATTGTCGTAAGGTTCTGGAAAATTGCGCACTGTGAAAGCGTCCTTAAGACAGGCGGCTTCACGGAATCCTCTCCCCGTCGCATCATACGAGTATCTGGGACGAGTATCGCGTCCTTACGAAGCAAAAACGGATCGATCAGGATCGATTGAAGCTGATTTCCCTACGACTTCTCTATCGCGTTTCGCTTATTTATATATATATATATATATATATATTCGTTAAAATTCTTCTATTTCTTCTCGCATATTTCATCATCCACAGATTCTTGAGCTAAGCTAAAGTGGAATCTTTTTTCAACCAAAATTGAGAAGAAAAAAAATATAAAGTTTGTATTAAAAAATCAATATTTGGATTGAATTTTAAGGAAGCTAAATTAATAAATCGAATAAAAGCAAAATCTTGAGCAAAATCTATCATTGTTAATTTTAAATCAACTTTTATTATTTTTACGTTATTCCTTCACGATTTTGAGTTATTTGCATAGCTTTTATCCTAACATCTGCAATAATATATAATAATAGATCTGCGAAATTTGACAAAATGTGTATCACAAATACACTTCTTTTCTTAGATGAATTCTTATAATTCTTCTCACAAGTCCGCGACGAAGCTCCAAAGAACTAACCGAGATCACACTACACCGATTTACATTTATTCATGACTTCGGCGTGATAATTTGATCTCTCTCAGGCCTGCCGTGCGAGACTCCATCGCGCAACCGCGTGCATTTTCAAAGTAAGAATATCTAATTCGGATGTCGAACATCCCGTGTCCTTTTACGAGATTCACGCTCACAATTGCGGCATTGTGAAATTTATAGAAAGAAGATAAAGTTAAGTGCGAATTGACTTTTTACGAATTGTCGAGGACTAAGCTCGCAAATATCGTCCGCTTCAAGACTCTCCTTTATCGTGTCAATTTCTTTTTTTATTGAGCATAAATATAGTAATTGTCCGCGTGTGGTTATGCAACGCGCGGTCAAGTTAGATGAAATACATTTCGAGAGTGCGAGCGCTTTGGCGTCGCGTTGCTTCACCGACGAGCGTTCCTACTAGTCCTTTCAGCGGGAATTAAAGGACTAAGTTTGAACGACCTGAAGTCGTTGAAAAAGAATTTCGTAACATTATTACAATATCTAATTGCAAAATAAAAGAGGTTGATGAAATATTTATTTTCCTACTCATTAAAAATTAACAGCTTTAAATTATTTCGGATTGTATATGAATATTTGATGAATATTTGTATTTATGCGAATTCATATTATATACAGTCACCATTTTAATTGTCAGCGCTTACAATTTATTATAATTGTCTATAATAAATTTTCACATTTTAGTTTTGTTAAATATTAAGACATAATGACTGAATTTCTAAAGAGCTTGTCGATTTAATTTTTATGACTTTCCATGAACAGTCTTTATTGTGTTTCTAAAATTTTATTTAATAATCTTAAATGATAATTGGATAAGATTCGGTATATAAGATTTTTTGAACATTTTTTTTATTACAACTCAAATTCCAAAGAGAAACAGGGGAAGGAAAAGAACAGAAATAATGTTGAACTAAATTGTCTAAAATTCTGACAATTAGGACAATTTTCAGAATTAAGATAATCATTCTTACGATTACATTTCATTACAAATCACGAGTATAATTTTGAAATCTGATAACAATTATATCATATCATTTTAGATATAAATTCCTATTATCTCGCCATTTTATACAAGAAAAAAAACAGATAAATTATCCTAAACAAATATTAAGCAGTATAATTAAAATATGATATATAACAATTCGAGCTTTCTTTATTTTAATGCAATAATTATGCAATTTGTGACTTTTACTTAATATGTATTTTATCTAGTTTATTTAAATTTAAAACAGATCTTTTTCTCAGTACGGACGTTTGACTGCTCGCCTTCGACCCCATCGGTAGTATCGCGGTCCGATAAAATTTCGTGATTTTCCATGCACGTGATCAAATAATGAGCATCACGTTGAAAATTCCCGGTTGACATCGACTTCACGGCCGAGCCTGCCCTGTACTTATTGTCGCGAGTAATTGACAAATGTCGATGAATCGCCAATTCATTTTCCATTGTTACTAACGCGTGTTTCAACGATGATACGATTCAAATGTGTCACTTTTATATTCATACATTTAAGTATTCACAACTTTCTCACATAATTTAACAATCAATTTTTGCAAATTTTATATTTAAATTTGATAGATGTAGATCGATGTCTCTTTTCTCAAGTGTCGAAGATATGTCAGAAAGTGTTTTTTTTTTTTTTTTTTTAAGTTGTCCGTTAATATCAGTCATAGTAATATGAATTATTCATTTATTATCAAAGAATCGAAGGTTACATTATTTCAAAAATTCTGAGCGCAATATGTGAGTTTTGTAATGTCATCTTGTATTAGTAGGAAATAGTTGGAAAAAGTTACGTCAGCTCATTTGATATTTATTATCAACTTTTTTATTTCACATATTTGGATGGAACGCATATCGACACCATTAACACATCCTCGCGTATTTATTTAAAATCTAAAAACTCCTTTATAGATATTGCAGTATTTTAATAAGACTACAAGAATGTTGATTAGATAAGTAATTAACATTCGGCTTGAATCTATATACGAAATTTACACCGCAATAATTATATGTTATTACTTTGTTTAGATTTTTAGTATCACGCTGGTGAGGATATCTACTTTCGCGTGCGCAATTTCCTCCTTAATGCCGAGCAAAAAGATAAATGGATAAACAAATTTACTTATTCGTTATTTTATACACGTAAAAAGAGATGGCTCGTCTCATGGATATAAATCGTACTCTATTTTTCTTCCCAAACATACTTCCTTTTGCTACATCGCGAGCGTTATAATCAAATATTAACCCTGAGCGTAAAATAAGTTTAATTTTATCGCGATCACACCTCGCGCCCGTAACCTCCAGTTCTGAACGCTAAATATAAATAAATAAGAGGGGTCCAAACGACATAGATAAGTCGAGGAAGTCGCGCGGCGCAACAGTGGCTTAGCACTCTTTGAAGAACGCGAGAGAATTAATCTGAAAAGTTGAGGAAATTACATTTGCATCAATCTTGCCAAGTTGTTGAAAAAGTGAGAGACCATTATTACGTTTCGGTTTCGGTCCGCCGTCCTAGTGAAAATGTTATTCTTTTCCAAAGTTGTACCACTTACACGGCTGCATTTGCGAAAAGATTCGCGTAGACGCGCGCGGCTGAGCACATTGCGGGGAGTGAATTCGGCCGAAACAACAGGTATCGTCAGCAAACGCGGAGCGCTCTCGGTAAATTTGCGACGCGAATCAAAATACCCGTCCGATTATTCACGTTCTCGTTTACCTTCTCGTCCTCGTGCGGCGTGGGTGGCGTGGGCGGCGTGTACATTCGCGGCGCGTAGTCGCCGATCGAGGAAGCGCCGCCGGTGGAGGAGCCCTGACTCCTCGGCGGACTGAGGTCCGGGATAGCGGCGTGATAGTCCTGGTGGAGTCCGGTGGGCATCACCCCCGGCGGCACCACGGGCCGGTACTCCATCGCGCGCACCTCCATGCCGATCGCACCCGGTCCCTCGGCCGCGGCAGTCGCGCGGCACTACTACTACGGGCCTCCACTCCCGCGTTTTCGGCCACCTCCTCGTGGTCGCGATCCTCCGCCTCTTCCTCCTCCTCGTCGTCGTCGTCGTCGTCGTCGTCGTCGTCGTCGTTGTTGTTGCCGTTGCGGTGATCGTCCGGCGGCACAGGACACGCGCGTAGAAACGCGCGGGACTGACCTTGATGTGTCCCGCACTTTGAAAGTCTCAGCTGCTACGACCTTGCTCGACGTCGCGCCTCGGCGCGATCTCGCAACTCATAATTGCCGATCTTTCGGCAGGATCTTCGGCGGAACGACGGCGGTCTCTCGGCGCGGACGGCGGCGCGGGGACTCATCGATTCCTCGCGCGATTCGCGACGGTGGTCCCGCTCATCCTTCTCGATCGCGCACACCTCGCGCGGTGGCACGCGCGTCGCGCGGACGGAAATTCGATTGGCGGAATCAACCGGGAGACCGAGAGAGGGTTTTCGAGAAAGAGAACCCGGAGAAAAAGAATTCACTCACGAAGGATGTTCACTCTCGTCGTTGGTGTTGGCGCCGTCGCCGCGTGTTCGCGCGGTTTCCGCGAGCAACAGCGATTTCGCACCGGCTTACTTGTGGAAACAAAAATGCTGATCTGTGACAAGGTGATGTGTACGCTCCGCTTTTGAATATTGTTCTTTCTCTCTCTCTCTCTCTCTCTCTATCCCTCCCGCCCTCCCTCTCTCTCTCTCTCTCTCTTTCTCTCTGTCAGCGACGTGGAAGGCGAAACGCGCTAAGAAATTGGAGCGCCGACGGCGACGGCGACGCGACGGCTCCTACAGCCGCGATACTCCGTTTCTCGTTTGGCTGTGCGTGCGCTCCGCTGGTGCGTACCTCAGGGTGATGTTCACCCCTTGGCTACTTTTTGCCGACTAAATGTTTTGCGCCGTCGTGGCGGCCCTCGGAGCGGCCGGAGCGTGCACTACCCCCACCAGAGTTCTCTCTCACCAAGCCGCCGGCTAAGCCGAAGCGCGCTACGAGACGGCGCACCGTCTCTCTCACTCCCGCGACCATCGCGCGTACAGCCGATCCCCCCCACCAACGGTTTGCCTCCGCTTCTCTCCCTACGACGACGACGGCGACGACGACGACGGCGACGACGACGACGACGACGACGACGGTGGTGGAGCGACCGAGAGGCAGGCTAGGCGCATACGTGAGAGAGGCACGGAGGGATAATTAAGCGGGTACATCGCGTCCTCCGTACCACCGTCTCTGGTTCACGCGCGCACTCGCCGTCTCTCTCTCTCTCTCTCTCTTTCTCTCTCTCTCTCTCTCTCTCCCTCTCTTCTCTCCCTCTTTGTCTCCACCGCTCTTTCGAGCCATGCCGCGATCACTCCATCTTCATCGTTCGCTCGTGTCTCCTTCCTCTCCGCTTCCCTCCCTCTCCGAAGCTTCTCTCTTTCTCTCACTCTCACTCTTTGCGAGATTTATCCGTGTGCCACTGAACCGAGCGCGTCTATTTTACGGATGCAGGGTTACTCCGTTGGCACCCTGAATAAAGCCGATGACAAGTAATTTTTTTTTCGCGACATTTTTTTTCCATCACGAGTAATCTTTCTTTCGATCGAAAGAGAGAAAAAAAAGTCTGTGCGCGCCGGCGACGTCTCGGTGGAAGCGTTTCTAGAGCGCTGTATCGGTCGGCCGGTCGGCTAGCCAATCGATCGAGCCGATCGAGATCATGGAATGTCGGAGAACGCGTGTAATTATCGTGCAATCGGTAGCGAGTTCGCGAACCGTCCGCGGGCATCCATAAATCAGAATAATAGTACGCGATTGCTCGATACTGCCGTCATTATCCGTTGTTTACCGGCTCCGCTGGGTATATTGCTTCCTTTGCCCGAGAAAACGATCATTTTCTTCGAGAAGCACTCGTGTCCAACGATATTACATTTTTTTTTATATATCACATAATGTATATTTTTCCGTAAATCGGCGTTTTTCAAACGCCGATCTGAAAGGTAAAGGCTAAACAAAATTCAAGCTGATTTCGTAACTACAGTCGTGAAAAAAAAATCACTCGCGACTCGATCCGATAGTCGAGTAGTCAAGAGCGTGAAACGAATAATCCCAAAATTGCCTCGCGACCGCCTCTCTACGTTTCGTTTGACAAATCGGGGTGCACTCGGCGGTTAAAGCGGCGATAATTAAGTAACGATATCTGTACCCTTCCGCTCTGATTCACCCTTCCTGCTCTCCCGCTATCCTTCTCGTCTTGCGTAATATTGTCCCGTCGAAGCGAACAGTTCGCGCTCGACAAGGACGCGCGAAGAGACGTCATCCGTTTCGGCCAAAGACATAAATATATCCGATGAAAATTTCTCCGTCGCACAAAATACAATAAACAGGGAAAATAATCGCCATTCCTGCTTATGCTCGCAAGTAGCGGCGCATAAATTTCACGAGGGGAAAAAAAACCGTCGCGCGGCGATCATTGCGACGCGATGTTAATCGATTTGTCTGGAGAATAGAATGTACTTTTTGCCAGTTTCGGCCGAGGTTTTACCGAACTTGAGGTGAAACCTGTTCCCGTGATCGATCGCTTATGGAATGTGAACTTTAGCTCGTCTAGCCAAACTCCCGTGCACACGCGCACATGCAACCGCATAATGGATGCGCGTATGCACCTACGTTGACGTTGGCGATAATTATAGCGATAATTAATCGCGATGCCGCACACGTGCCATTGTGCGTGCGCACGCGTGCATCTAACGCGATTTTATCTCATCTCCTTTTTTTTTCTGCCGTCCATAAAACTCCTCTGATGCTCTTTTTTTTCGATTGTCTCGGAATACGTAAGAGAATAGAGTTACGTCTTTTTTTTCGTTTCGTTTCGACTTTTTTCTCCATCTCGTCAGCTTCTCGTCGACCGCCTAACAGGTTTACAAGATCTCGATATCGTTCACATCTTATCGCTTCTAGGTGGATATTTTCTTCTTCGTATAATATGTAGACATTAGCAAAAATCTATAATCGCAGATGGTTACGTTGAATAAAAGTAATATTAATGTAATTAATAAAATAACAGATTGCAGATTAATAATTGTCACCATCAACGATGCAAATAAAATAAAGCACGAAATTTCTCGCATTCGACTTTTTTCCGAGTTTCTTCCTTGTTATTGAAGAAACGGCGCGTCCTTGGGTCGACTTTCGCGCTGACTGCATCCTTCAGCGATCCGTAATTATTCGAATTTCCTCACTCGATTTAAACAGTTGATTCTCGTTCGCTCCCACCGAGAATCGTTCACGCCGGGGAAAACGCATCGTCATACATGGTTGCCTTCTGTTGCCTCAACCGCTTTCCTCACCCCCGGATCTGACGCCGAAAAATCCGCCCGGGTGCAAGGTGACGCATCGTTTTCTTTTACGCCGACTCCCGGCGTTTTCGTGGCGCGCTCGCTCCCGCTCATCCCGTAAACTCGCCGAGGATAATCTTTTCGCGTTATAATGGAACACGCGGGCCGCCTCTTGTTCGGCGCTGATGGCAAGTCGAAATTTGTCAAACGCGCCGTGTTATGTCTCCATAAACGCGGCTTTTCATCCTCCGCTTTAGCGCTGGAGCATCATATTTTACGTCTTTCACTAGGTCACGATACACGTTCGCTCCCTCCCCCGACAAGCGGGAGTAAGAAATACTGCTTCCGCATTCAGGAACGAGCGGAATTAAAGAGCGAATCAGATTAAAGATTCGCGGTTCTCCGGGGACGAATAGTGATCCGGTGCGCAGCTAACTGCTTTCCGATGAACAAGAAAGTATTACTAGAGCGAGTTAAAGTGAGCGCAAGTGCGAACGACTTTTGAATTTTAAATCCGATTCACCCTCTCGCAACCCATTAAGCCGTCCTTCACTCCCGATCTCAGTTACGTTTTTACAGACTATCAAGACCAAAAAAGTCCCGCTTTAGGCGCCACCGGGGGAGAAAAAAAGAAGCGTGCCACGGCCGTTTTTGCTTTCCGAGTCGTTGTAATGACTCGATTGCTTCATTCTTTTCGTCTCAAACTCTCATTTTTTTCGCCCTCTCTCTCCCTCCATCATCCCTTGCCTAACTTGATACTTGGTCGATCTGTGTGCGGTTAACCAAGTTTTTTACGACACATTTTAGCCGCTCGTTGTTGATGTCACCTGCTCCCTTTTTTTTTTAAAGACCAAACTTTACTTCTCAAGCCTCTTTTTCCATCCTCTGTCGTACTAACTTCCACTTTTTTTAGCGTGCCGACACTTACGAACAGTTGGATATATTGACACGGATGACTAAAAAAGGAACGAAGAGTGGCGGATTCTAATAAGGGCTGACAAAAATGGGGATATGCGGTTAGTCAATCTGTCACATTTTATACATCAAGTCACAATGTGATAACTTCCACTTTTTTCTTGTAATGTCTATTTATTTGTTCTATTTAACCGGTATAAATAATAACAAATTACACGCGGATAATTAATTCTATATGACGAGGAAATCGTCATGATTTAATTGTCTGTTAATTAAAGACACATAACTTTTTGTCTCCGTAAAATAATCGTACAATCCATGTGCCAGAAATAGAAATAACTAATAAATGGGAGAAATTCTTGTACAACAGTAGATTCTCATTAAAAAAAATATAATCAATTATTTAATAAAAAAAATCTAATTCTTGCTACGAAAGACCATTTCTTTTGCGAGAAACTAGCTCTGCTGTACGTCTCTTCATTAATAAACAACTAATTAAGATCATTAGACATTTCAGCCCAATTATTTTATTGACGCAAGGAATTAACGTTCTTTTTTCGTAAACTGGATAGCCCAATTTGTAATACTGCGAACTGCGAATTCACCGAATCGCCCTGGAATATCGCTTATAGCTGACTATAGCGTGCTGTGAAATTCTAATTTAAGCCAAGAGTTTGCGCAACTTTTGCTACAATGAGTAACGCGTGGTAGAAGCCGACGGATTTTCCCAACCGACGAGTGTGTGTGTGTGTGTGTGTGTGATAATTATCTGGTTATTCGCGCGAATGGATGTATCGTGGGCCGCGTAGGGAACAAACCTAAGAGGGTAGAGAGAGAAAAATAGGTAAAAAAAAGGTGATTTTTCGGAACCGTGCCCCTCCGTGCGAGTCGAGCGGAAAGAAACCGCCACGCTTCGGCTCACGGCTGCCATATGTCCACGTTTCTGAGGCATTTTCGCGCTAGGACACCTTTCGCTCTTTGAGGACGCCATGCGCCCTTCGACCAAAAAAGTGCAACGTGCCAAGAGATTCATTATTCAAACTTATCGTTGCATGATATCTCTGCTATTTTGACGCACATACACGAGTAACATTTTGAGTTGTCGTATCTTGTATTCTTTGAAATTACAGACGAATCTTCTGCGATTTGTGGCAAATTTGTAATTCTTTTATAATAAATTTTATAAAATTTTGACTTGGAATCTTGCGATGTAAATGTCTCGAGTGGAATAAATGATTTCAACACTCAAATGATCGTGTGCTTGTTTCTCATAAATTTATCATTGCAAAAACATTTTAACTTTAACCCACTTAATTAGTAATCAACAATACAAAAACAACTGTAGCAATTGTAATATTTACGATTGGAAAGATCATCCGGGGCGTACATATACGAAAGCGGGCAAAAATCTCGAGGCGATCGAAGAAATAAAAGGACGCCTATCCATCGTTTCGTCGCCTTGAGCAGCTTAAACTCCTAAATCGTTTGTAGCGAGGTATCGCGGTGTGATATCTTGTCGCGGATGCATCAGACGACAAGAAAGGCGTGAGCGAAATCCGAAAAAAAGAGGAAAAAAAGGAGGGGGGGGGGGACACAGGCGGTGCCGACAGGCGCGCAGATAGAAATCGCTTTTAAGACGTCCGCGCAAGTAGGCGCCTTGGCACGTTTCATTATGATTAGGAGCGACCAAGCGTGGCACGAAACAGCGCGGCGTGGAGACCATTCCGTCGCCTAGCCTTACCTTCCAATATACCGAAAAGCAGCGGAGCGTGGATCGCGGTCGTTTCGCGTCTTCGAGAAAACCGTAACCGATCGAATCGCGGCGTGCGGATTGTCTCCGTCGTGTCGAACGTGTCGTGGAAACGCGCAACCTCGCCGCCCGTCTCTCGCGTCTGCGCGCGTTTGCCTATAATAATAATAATAATAATAATGATAATAATAATAACAATAATGACGGAATAAACGAGAGAGAGAGAGAGAGACGAACGTCACCGAGCCGAGTTGAGCTCCGCGGTGCATGTCTTTCTCTTCGCCGTTACGTTTTTTTCCTCGCCAAGTGTAGCGTTCGTGCGTGAGAAATTGCCAATACGATCAGACGTGATGTATCGATGTAACGTTTAGCGACGGAAAACCCGGCTGTCCTTCTCGCTCTTACTACGTTGCGACACATGTCGCACGATGAAATCACCGTCCGCAGATCAATCCGAGTATCTCCGATACGCTACGAAATTGCGCGCCAAAAGCCTTGCCAGAAATAATAACGAAATATCGCAATGTACCGCGATGGACATCGATGCGAGAGATTACTGAATCACTGCGGTCGATTGATCGGCGAGTTTAATGATAGCGATCGGTCAGTACGTCACCCTTATTAAGGGGATCGAGTCAACGGCGACCATTCTCTCCCCCCTCCCGCTCCCCCCTTGCTTTTTTCCCCGCCGTTTCGAGCGCTCGTCAAACGGGGGTCAGCCGCGATCACGGTCCGGCAAAAAAACCGGTCGGAATGATTCCCGAACGCACGTTACACGTCGCATCTGTGCTTCGGATCTGCATATGGTCCGCACAGTTTCTCGCTGGCGCACACATTCATCCCCCCGTGAGCTGTTTTTTTCCCTCTCCTTTTTCTCCTGTCTCGTATCGGCGCCTCCCCGTCTTGTTTAAGTACGGTGGACACACCGGCGGCGGCTGCGTCCGCTCGCCGCCGTTTCGGTGGTTGCGCCGAAGCAGGGGAGGCTTTCGGAAAGGGAAGGCCAAATTTCCGCGCGCGCGAAAGAGGGGCCTCGTAACCGGGCCGACTCTAATTTTAACCGTGCGTACAAATCGTTTGAATGACAATGACGCCGCGCCGTAGAGCGTCGCGCGGAGAGCGCTTCAAGACGACGATTTTCCATTCCTTGCTCCACCGCTCTTTCACATCCCTCTCGCCAATTTTCCGTCCCTCTCCGATCCGTGGGACGCTCGTTCGATCAAGCCGGCGCGACGTAACCCGATATGCAAATATTTTTCCCACTTAAGCGCGAAGATTAATGATGGTCGCGGAAAATTGGCGGCTTCCTTATGCCGGATTCATCGCGATTTTGTCGCGCTGCATTCCAGGGGATTTAATTTTCGATTTTTCTACCCCGCCGCTACGGGGAGGATTCCGTGGGATCCCGACGGCGCGTACGTTGAGGTGATTTTTCAGACGCGAAACATATGCCGTATGTGCGCGAGTGTTTCCACTTCCGTATGCAAATTGCGATGGATCGTGCGTATACATCGAATACTCTTAAAAGCGCAACAATCGAACGCAGTTTTTTGTTACAATCTGAATAAAATTTTTGTCAAACGCATTCAACGTTTTCTGTCAATAATTTTAGAGAGCATAAAATAAAAACTTTTTCAAAATGGAGTGTTTTAAATTGCTACGCCAAACAAGGTCATCGCGATAAACATAAATGACGAGTTATCATTTTATTATCGTACACATTATGTATACTTGCTCAGCCGGAGATCAACTAAACGCGATAATCGGGCAAAACCAAATGACCAAATCGAGTTCCATTAAAAAGAAAGAAATCGAAGAGAGTCTCTCTCCCCACGCTGCTTGTAATACGAAGAACTTTCAGCCGTTTGTGTATAAGAAACGGTCACGGCTTGACGTTCCCGTCACGAATAACACGCGACAACAACGAGAACATGTACTCCGTTGGGCCAACTCGGTACGTTTTTTTCGATTCCACCTCGGCCCCCGCACAGATCCCATAGCCGGACGAATTAGGGACGGGTGTCAAAGCGTAGCCGAGGCCTGGCTCTTTTCGAACTCCTCCTGACACTCCCAACACCCGGTTGCTCCTTTATGATAAATGTAGAAAGACGCGAGGAGCGCCGAATCGACGACGAGATATTATTGTCGATTTTATTAAAAATGCGCGTGACAAGACAAAAGATGCAAGGTGTCACAAGTGGAGTGAAAGATTTCACGCGCCATCTATTAATAATATTGAACCTGTGAATTGCGCTTAAATCGATTACACTTGAATAATCGAAAAACAAAGTTAGGTTATTTAAGAAAAGCAGAAAATGTAAATAACTTATATCTTTTTTTCAGAGAAAACTTGCAAAAATCCAAAATCGTGGATGTGTACTTTCAAGATAAATTAAATAAATAAGATCGTTTGTGCAAAATTAAAGCGGAATTTTCTCCTGCAACATGGATTTACAATTTGTAAGTACTTTGTGCTACTATATTGTCCTTAAATAATCGCATTTGCAAACTTCAGCAGAGGCTGCTAGCTTCTAATTCGTGTATATGTTGTAGCTTGTAGAGAACTTGTGCTTGTTTACATGATTATAGATAGAAATATATCGAAACACGGCCATTTTACTTGCGTCTCTTTTGAAAAATTTTCAAATTTTACCGTTATTCGAAACTTTGAAAGGGCAATTCTCGCAACCAATTGTGCCGTTTTGAGTAGCAAAAACGAAACGTTACATATTTATAGAAAACTCGAATGCCTTGATTTCTCGCAAACATTGTTAGCCATTAGACAGATTTTAAACACAGATAACTATACCTTTTTTTTCGAGAGGCGACGTACTGAGATATGATTTGTGGATAGAAAAACTGACGTGGAGGTTATATCTTCTTAGGTAAATTATATACGTTTCGCCTAAATGTTACCATTCTGTCGCGCATTCTAACCTGAAATTTTTTTGCAGTTTGATGAGAAAAAATCGGGAGAAAAACACTAGTCCATGCCAAAAGGATTTAGAAGTCTCAAAAAAACCGAACAGAGAGTAGAGAGGAAGTTCCGTTAATAACGAAAGGATCTACATTTACTTCTACACGATGAATTTACGATTATTTCGCAATAGTCTCCGTTGAGCCTTGTCTCCGTTTTCCTTTTTTTTTCATTGAATTCTTTTACACCGAAAAGAGACCGTAGAAGATGTATGGAATAAAGGGTGGTAGAAATATTCATAAGGCATACGCAACAAGAGAAGAATTCAGTCGTAAGTTTCACACCGAATCAGGTCTTTGACAGTGGACGCTTTCCATCACTCGCCTTGTGATTTCTATTTTTATTCCTTTTTTTCCACAAACTTTTGAAAGAAACATGCTGATATAGTAAATCTTTATCGGAGCCGAAATATTAGACGCTAGAGAGAAGCATTTTTTGTTCTTCAGACGTTAACAATCTATAAGCAATCTTTAAAAATCAAAATTAATATATTTCGATCGAGATGTGCGAAGACGTTTGTCAGAAATATAAGTATATATAGATGTAAAAAAGACATGTTTGTCAAAAATAGTACCTATACATTGAATGCCGAATCAAAATCAATTTGCATCTTTTGAAATCTGGTCAAGGGCGTACGAACGAACGACAGCGTTTCCCAAGACATTTCGTCACCGGTAGAAATGAGAATTACAGTGGAGGGCAGCACTGGAGCGGAGAACATATTATTTACCTACGAATGTGCAATATGGGCGTTACTGGAAATACCTATCTCGCACGATCTCGGAGCCCGATGCGGGCTTCGCGGCCGGACAGGACGAGTTGAGGGTCCACGTTTTTGGGAAAATTTCTCAAAAATGCAGGAAGTCGCAACAACGGCCACGAAACATATGCGTAACCTCTGTCTGAGGTCAAAGCCGCGTAGCGCACTCTCCTCCCTCTTTCGATCTTCGGGGTCGGCCGAGGTCATGGGAACTCATGGGGGTCCAGCGCATACCCGGGTCCTCCGAGATCTCCCCTCCACCCCCCACCCTTCTCCGCACTCACCACGCGACAGGGTGTTTTTCCGTCGCGTCATCGACGGCCAGGTGAGCGGGTGACTGAATGACCGCGTGACCGAGAAATCCGGCTAAAAATCGCAAAGCATAGCGATAGCAAAGTTTGCAATTCTCAAGCGTTTTACAAGGATTCGAGCTAACTATTCTAATCTAAGCGCTTCCAGATGTTAACGTGGAGAATCAAATGCATTTTTGCTTCTGTAACTATACGATATTCTTCTATTCAGGATAATATTTCTTTTATTGTATATAAAAATTTGAATAAAAATTAAAAGATAAGAATTCATCTCCCAACCTTGACCTTGACATATGTTATCAAGGTCCTGAGTGACAAAAAAAGGTTTTAGCCGGTGGTCATTGTTTATTAAAAAGTTATTAACGAAAGAAGTTTCATTTAATAAAACGTAGCAGATTTGTTTATTTAAACATAATAAACAAAATGTGTGGGCAGAAAAAGAGCGGAGTCCTGGTTAATACTTTTTTTTTCTAATATAAACTATGTGAATTTAAAAATTATACAACAATTATGTGCTTATAAGCTATCATCATAGTATAACGATAATTTTGTATCAGTAGTTTATTCCAAAGTTCACTTCATTCGCGTTACAATTACAAATTAAATAGGCCGAAGCTGAAACGGCTACTTTGGCGAGAATGATTTTAAGGGAGATCCGTGTCAAGTTTGACGTGGCGTGATCGGAAGCTGAATTATTAAGCATATTGAGGCTTTCAATCAAGCACCCAAAAGAATTACCTAGCGAAGAGGGCAGAATAGGAGAAAAGTTACGCAAATCGATCGATAAATATAGCGTGCGATCAATAAGCCTGCTAAACGGGCCGCGTTACGAACCCTTCCTCGAATCAAAAGAGAGAAAGGAGAATTAGGACAACCTAGCGCACCTGTCGATAATCCGCTGGCCCTCGATAGATTTTCGCAAGACGCATTACTTGCGATCTACACGTTGTTTCGCTCGACATTAGTCATGCAATAGCCAGATGCAATTTTTCTTAATCACATCGAATCAAGTGTATGCTGCGCGTATTAATTATCCATATGCTGAGTCTAAACGTATTTTGGTATAATATCTAAGTGTGAAATGTATATTTTCAATTTAATGAAGTAATTACATCAGTAGAGAAATATATTCGAGAATGAAGAAGTCTTCTCGGTAAAAGTCTAATTTCAAAACTGTCACTTATCGCGACATTTGGATATCTTTCAATACGTCGTTGACGGTTGGGTTTCGAATAAAAAGGTAAAATCGATGCGGCACTAGTTATCCAACGATTAAGATCAACGTTTATGATTATGAATGGAGCGTATCGAAACCCTATAAACGCTCGTTGCCACCCATTATGCGCCGCGAGAAAATCACGCGACGTGAATCGATCGTTACGAAGTAACGAGGGACGATCAATGGGGAAATCCGTCGACATCGAACCCCTTTTTTTCCCGGCGCGGAGAAACACGATGGCACAATGAGAGACCGTCTACAAAAAGCTGGTGCACCTGTAAGCAGCAAGCGCGCCGCTACCCTTAATATTTTGATGGCTCAATACCGCCGACAATGCTATCGAGGTGGATTTATATGTACGAACGCGAGGAGAGAATCGTAAAGAGGATAGGGGTAGGAGGGCGAAGAGGCACGAACCCCTTTTCCCGATCGCAGTTCAATACCCAAATTGGCTCGAGCAACAAAGCGATGGGGCCCGCATGAAACCGCACGGCCGTGTTCAAGCCGCAAAGCGGAAACCCCCTTTCTTCGAGTGGCACACGCCTCAAACAAGGAGACGAAAGGTGTTACAGATTAGGAAATATCAAAAGGCCGCTTTTTGTAGAGCGAAGACGCGTGCGGGCGGGCCAAGTCGTCGACGACTATCGCCTGTCCGTTTCACTCGCACGTCAAACGGTGATTTTCAGTTGAAATATTGATTTCGTTAATATTTCGTCAATATTTTCTCGCATCAAAATATTCAAAAGAGAAATAAGAAAAGATTTTTATCGCAGGAGCGCAATTTTTATTCGTAATCAAAATAAAATTACTTCATAATTAATTTCTTTAATAAACTTTGTTAATCAATTTTTTTCGTATAATATTAATAAGTGCAGTTACATTTGACACTTGTGATTTTACACACAATTGAGAGACTAAAATTCAATGTTAAGAACTCAACACAGCTTATCAATTGTGGTTTGGTATTTAAATTGGCTCAGAGTGTTGGAGGGAATTTTTTTTTACAACAGGTACACACGTCGCAAGCAACGAGGCGAAAAGTGTTACAGGTCGAAAAATAGCAAAAAGCGCCGGAAAATTGTAGATAAGGGGGAGGCTGCAAACACGATGAATCCGTTTTGTGTATCGATCGCGGTGCCCCTTTTTTGCGTTTTTTTTTTTACCGCACTATAAAAACACTTTTCATTGTACCTGGATTACGAAGACGGAAATGCTTCTTGCGATATGTGAAGCCTTTTTTATTCACTTTGCTTAAGAACAGGTGTGATGAAAAAGTAGTAGCAGCGAACAAGTGCAAATACTTTTTGTCGCCGTTCCACTGATGAAAAAACGATTAAAACGTAACGTGTAAGTAGAATTATTATCAGATGAGTCAAACCACGTAATTTTAAAGAATAAATTATATCCTAGTATATATAATTAGATGATAAAATTTTAAAATTTATTTAAAATTACTAATTAATAAATTAATTAATTTTTGCGTTGCAACATTTATCTGCAGACTTGGATCTTTATATGTACTTTCTTTCATTCAAAAACGTCACTACTATTGTAAAGTCACTTTACTTCGAGTTAATATACGTAAATCCACCTCGTATTGCACAGTACATTCTGATAAATCTGTTAGATCGAATTCAATCTGCCGAGCGACAAGTTTGCGTACAAATACGCCATTCCTATGCCGATGCCGAAAATTGTTTTAAAGCGGAACTGCCGGTCTGCTCATCCGAATCGCAAGATGGGCGTGAAATGTCCCTGGGAGCCAGATCCCAAAAGGCTCTTGACCTGTGTCCGAGGTATTGGACAAACGAGCAAACAAAACAGAACGAGTGGGCGGGCAAAGGATGAAGACAGCCCCGGAGTCGTTTGCCGTCGCTCTGATTTTCAATGATCGGCCGGTCACAAATAGGTCCCCGACACAACTTCGGAACAAGTGCAGCGCTGGCCTTAATCACGCATTTGCTTCCGCTAAACCCTTCTCGTAATTCTGCTCTCCTCGCTTTTTGCCCTATTTTGCATCGATAAGTAACGGAATAATTATACTACATTTAAATAGATTAGTACGCAATAATATTGTTATTCTCTACACACAAGCTATCTCAAAATAATCTATAACAAATGCTATTTTTGCGATTTACATTCAATCTTCTAATTTAAACGCGGTGTTGAAATAGTTGCAACAATTGCGCAAAGTTCTACGCAATCAATTTTTACGAAATTACGAAATTACAGTTCTAATTGTAGAAATGCGCCGTAATTACCGATTCTCATGCCAATGTTTAGACGACGTGTGTGAGAAATCGCGCGAAAGATGCAAAGGGAAGACCGCGGCAGCGTAGTAAAAGGAAGCAGATGGGGAGGAAAATCAGAAATAGCGTTTTACAGCACGAATTATTCATACTTTCCAAAAATATTCCAAATGTGTCGCGGGACTATCGTTCCCGACGAGCGCGAAGACAGGCAGATGGGATGGGCGAAACGCGGAGGTGGAAGGAAGGAAGGGAAGGATAAAAGAGCGCCCCAGCCAGAAGAGGAGGAGTGGCACGGGATTTTCGATTCTTCTGAATAGCGCGAATCGAGGAATCGCTTCGAGACGACTTTCGGGCTCGCGCTATTGTGCCGCCGGGGCCCGAAAACATCTGTAATCCGTTTAGCCGTGCAAATTTCCCATTGATCCCGATTCTCTCCTGTCAAAAACCGACGTTGATTCCTTTACTCTCACCCTCGCCACCGGGACTCGTCTCGGAAAAACACCGATCGCCGTGCCGCCGGTCGCGATAATGCCGCGTGCGTACGACGTGCGCACGTAATTCTACGCGAGTGTATAGAAATCCGCAGAGCGGATTTTCCGACAAAGATCCAAACCTGCGCTTTGTGATTCTTAGTATTATACTTTAACTTTTAATTATAATATCTGTTTCCAAGCGGCACGAGCAAACTTTTGAAAATCTTGTTAAAATAGATTGTTAAGATGTCAAAGTTTTCAATAATGTATCTCAAAATGTGATTTATATTCTTTTTAGATGGCTCGTTGATAATAAGCTATATTTAACGACAAAAATAAAATTATTAAGACAATAATATGGAAAGATCCTACACAACTTTAAATATATGGTTTTATAAAATATATTTTTAGCGTCTATTAAATACTATAAATAATTCAGATAAATATAATTTTCATAAATTTAATAAAAATATACTTCTTTACTTCGTCAAATTTGCAAAGATATCCGAAAATATCTCTCTATCGATTAAGCTACATAATTTGTGTGAGTTATAATTTTATAAATTTTATAAATGTAATTTTAATGCGCGGATAATATTTATTCTCCTTGCTTTTAATCTGGCCGAATTAAAAATATATTTAAAGATATATCGAGGCACAGTTTAGTGCAACAATTTTATGACACAAGCTCAATGGCTGCTAGAATTAATACAGCAAGGTCATTTTCTAATTCACTTTATATAACTTTATCGCGAGATTCACAAGAGATTAATTTTTTAGATTAAAAGTCATGCAACATAAAAAAAACTAATTCCTATTTTTATTCAGCATTTCTCGCAATGTATAGCAAAGAAAAATAATAGATGCGACATGTGTTTCAAATCTTTTCGTAGCTATACTTATTTTCACATTATTCAGTTAAATTTATTTCTATGCATGTACTGCTGAAACTTAAATGATTAAGTGGAGTTGATTTATAATGTCTTACAATATCATCCGTCACAAATATATATAGATTTATAATTAAATACCGTACTGTTACTTGTCCACGTTGTTATCCACGAAAAAGCTTCAGTTTTAGGCATACTTCAATGTTTTATAAATATAATATTTACGCTTTTGCGATTAAGGCATGTTGAAAAACTCGTTACAAAAATGCGATGATGTACGATGGAGACATTAACGTATCCTTGGTTCTGTTCGTTCGGACTGACCCGCGGGGCAAGAGAAGGAAACCCCATTATAGTTAACACCGGGCCCAGTTTTGGTTGTACCGTTAAGTAAATTTTCAATGAAATTTTTTTTCCTCGCATTGTGACGGAAGCCGAGCGCCAACCGATCCACGAAGAGGAAGGCGAAGAGAGGAAGAGGGAGGAGGAGAGGAGCGGAGAAAAAAATAAAGAGAATTCGTTACCCTGATCGCGGCGACCCCGGTCTTGCCGGACGTTGGACGCGGGATCCATCGTGGACAGGGGAGTCCGAATCTAAGATTCAGGAACCGGGAAAAACGAGAGAGGGAGCCAATAGGGGAGCCGCGAGTGAAAAAAACGCAACGAGCCATGTGGCGCGTGGAAGGGAAGCTGCGTTTTTTTTTATTCATTTTTTTTTTTTTTTCTTACAAAAAGGGGCCTCATGCAGTGCAACGGTAAGATGAAGGATCGATGGGGAGGGGGGAGGGGGAAATGGAGGAGAGGTGAGGAGGAAGGACGCGCGAGTAGTCCAGGATTTTGACACATTGTGCGGAAGGACCTTCCGCCGTAAATTTGTATCCGGCAAAAAAAAAGAAAAGAAAAAAGCGTGGCAGTGCGAGCACGCGTGCTCGCGTCCCCCTTGCGTCGCGTCGTCTGCTCGCCTGCTTGTCGGTTTCCCGCGCGAAAACATTTGCACGCGTTCGGGGAGAGAAGAGGGCACGCGCAGTCGACACAAAAGGGACAAGTGTCTGGCGGGCGACGAACGCGGGAAGCGACGTCCTGTCTTTAACGACGAGTAAAAATCGTTCACGAGAGGATCCGATTAGTTGGTTATTCGATATAGTCGATCGTCTACTGAGCTTGCCGTTCCCACAAGAGAACCCCGGAGAGAGAGAGAGAGAGAGAGAGAGAGAAGGGGAAGAGAAAGAGAGAGAGAGCACATATTTGATAAGGGGACGCTGAACTTTTTTGTGAAACAAAATCTGACCAGATGTCGGCGGGCCCTTGAAAATCCAGGTAAAAAATACCTGCGGGCCGCGGCGGAGTGTATAGATGGATCGTGTGGGAGGTTTGGTTCGTCATTAGGTCGCTAAATCAATCCGGGGGAATCCCTCTGGATCGTTTTCACCGAGGAGTTGCGGGCATCGAATCGAGTATCCGGTTCTCACACAATTCGGAGATACCTATGAAGACCTATGAGATACCATTTCGAAGATGGAAGAGTAAAGCGATGTGATAAGAGAGAGGCAGAGACGGATATTATATTCGCCTCTTAGGAGAACAACGTAATACAATGATTCTCTCAAAATTGCTCTCAAAGTTAATTGAAAAATTATAAAGAAACATATTTGAGAAACTCGGATAAAAAGTAAAGTGAGGATATCACTTGTGTGTTATTAATTCGTACAATCCTTACTTCGTTCCACCTTTTCATTTTACGATTGAAGCAATTACGTCTTATCGTTTAATCAGTTTTATAATTTAAAAGTTCCTTTTCCTGTGCATTCGACCATGTTACATATAGCATGCTCTCGATATGCGAATATGTCAATTTTATAATGCAATTTTATACAGTGATATTTTATAAATGAGACCCTCCTGAAATATATATACATATATTTCTTGAATATTCACTGTCTCGCACATCGCCGTCAATTATGATAAGTAAATCGATATTATCGCGAGAGCTCACCGGAAGGATATTTCTTTAAATAGCTATAAAGTAAAATGACGTGACATCAAAATTCGATTAGCCCGCCTAAAAGTAGTCTGGGACATATGGACGAGGAGGAGGCCGAATATAACGTCGTCCTCGACGTCGTAAATTGCTGCGGGATAATATATCGCGCGAGAGTTCCTTAAATTAAATGTAAAATGAATAAAGTCAGGAGAGAGAGAGAGAGAGAGAGAGAGAAAGGTTCTCGCGAGAGATGGCGCGGCGCTAATACAGTGCGGATTGCAGGATAATGTACACCGCGCCGCTTTGCCTCCAGCTAGCTGTCGTTTTTATTCGAGAGCGGCGCTATTGATTCGGCCATTATTATCGCGGTTCAGTTATTTGCGTAATCACCGAAAATTAATCGATAGTCGCAGCGGGGTTCTTGAAACAATTTAGTCAGTTTATTTGCAGCTGGCCGAAATTGTATATAAAAAAAAAAACCCCCACAGCGAAAATACGGCAGCGACGGTACGAAAATAAAGTGTGAAGAGTAAGAGCGGAAAGGAGCCGAGACAAGAATAATGCAAGGAGTGGAATGCGGGGGAGGAGAAAACACACGAGGAAGTTGTACGAGCGAAGGAACGGGTAACCGCTATGCGTGTTCTACAAGTAGGAAGACGTCGTCCCTTCTTCGGGGTCCAGACGCAGGGACAGGTGGCAGACTGAGGCTCGTTAGATGGAGAGAGAGGCCGTGGGTCCCTCGAAAAGTGACGAGGACGGGAAGATAGAGAGCATGGGAACCTGACTTTCGGTCGGGGGCAGCATCCCTAGGAAAGGCGCACCAAAAGAACCTCTCGCTCGCTCTCTCTCTCTCTCTCTCGTTCTTTCTCTCCTTCTTTCAAGCAGACATCCACGTATGGCCAAACGTTCTCATTGGATATCCCCCGTGGGGAGAGAAAATGAGGAATAGAGAGGATAGAGAAGGCAGGGTGTGCACCTAACGCACATCTCGCCAGCCGACGCGAGACGCGGACGTCGTCAAGTTTCCTGTCTCGCAGGATCGCAACAGAGGGGCTCATTGAACCGCGTGATACGATCTTAACAACGGCTGGAGATCGAGAGCGAACGACTATGATCGCTTTCGTCGGTTCGTTACGGATCCGTCTCTCGGTGCTTCGCGATATCGGCTCATGATTTACATTTCGGCGCGGCTGAAAAATTAAGACGCTTTCCGAAAGAAACGGCGCTGCAAACGGACCATTTAATGCGCAGAGAGCTCAATGTAGATGGCCGTGTAAAGCTATGTGCTCTACACATTTTCGAGATGAATTAGCAAATAATAAATTATATTGGAAAGTTAATTGAAGAGCGGAAACTTATTCAATAATAATTTTCCGCTTGAGATATCGCTTAATATAGTCGAAGTTAAAATCAATAATTCAATAACGATCGAGATATACGCCGAGATATGTGTCGGATAGAAATTCATGTTCAAATGTTGATAATTCCACGCGAAGTAGATATTAACTTTCCCTGTGATAAGATCGCTGAATTAGCGCACTGTGTACGAGCGTTTTAAATGTCTGGAACAAAAACACATCCGTAGAAAGTAGTCGGAAACTCACACGAAAACTCGACTGACAGAATGCGCGTGCTCGCTCGATTAATCGGAATCGAATGCGAGATGCGATAAGTACGAAGTGTGCCCAGCGTTTTGAAGAAATCTGCTATTAGCGAGTTTTACGAGATTGCTCGCGCTGCCATTTCTTTTCGCTCTCCATCCATTGTAACCGATATTTTGTATTCGAGGAGACTAATTACAACTAGTTCTTGGTAATAATTAACGTAAACTCGCGGTCGTAAACTTAAATGGGGCAGAGCAGCTCTCTAATTAATTCCGTAACATCGTCCCGACCCGCGGAAAGGAGCTTCATTAAGGACCGTTAAATTTAAGCGCGACTTTAAAATCAAACAGTGAGCGAAGGAGCCGCGCTCGAGCGGAATGAGCATACGTATGGTTGACATGCCCGGCTTGATTGTAATCGCGCGATAACTTCAGACATATTAATTCTGGCAATGTGGCGAACATCTCGGTGGAATTTCGTACTAAACGAATGAAAAATTGCAAACTGTTACATGGAGATAAAATGATCGCATAAAAGTTATTGAAAAATACAAAAATGACTCAACGAGTGATATCAATTAATGGAAATTGCGTGTAAATTGTAATAATTATTTAGCAATAATATCGTAATGAGACAATCACAAATTGAAATTAGAAATAAATTATTTTTTAGCGCCAATATTAAAAGCTGCCTCTGTTTTAAACGACTCTTCATTTTTAATGATAAAAGTTGTTCGTTCGACAAGCGCCGGTCACTTCACTTGTTCGACATCGCCACTTGGCCGGCGAATCGTTCCCCGAATGCTCGGAAACGGCCGTAATCACGATCGTATCGATATCCTCGTTTCGGTCCTTGAGGCTTTCCAGTCGGCCAGAACTCGTCTCGGTGCCACATACTCGAGAACACAGGAAGCAGGGGGAAAAGGAGGAGAGACCGCGCGCCGCTCACGTCGACGCGCCACGGCCCCAGGACGGCGCGGAACGATAAAGTACGGCGGATAATTAATTTTATAGCTACTCAATTTCCGAGGGAATCGGCTACCGGAGGCCGCGGGGCCCATTTTCGTTAGTCGCGCCAACAAAAAAAAAGCGGATAAGGGAAGGAGAGCGGGACGGAGAGCGAGTTGGAAGAGAAGAAAAAAAAAGGAGGGAAATCAAGTGGAGATAGAGAGTTAGCAAGAGGATGCTGGGCTCCTGCGGGAGTGAGAGAGAGAGAGAGAGACCGGCAAACGGGAAGAGAAGCATCGACAGGGAAAAGAGCCGGACAAGAGGTGGGAGCGAGCATATTGGGTAGAGAGAGAGAGAGAATATTCAGTCAGTGATGAGGCCCGGCCACAGATTTACGACCGGCAGCCACCGGCGAGCACTACTTCGCTTCGTCTTGTTTACTCTCTTTTCTTGCTCAGTCTTTCTTTATACTCCCTACCCCGATCCCTAACGTGTCCTCGGTCCGTAAGCCGCGCCGCCCTTTCCCCATTTTCTGCACGGCAGCGACTACCTATCGAACCCTGCAGTCCCGTGGACTTTTTACCCATTCACCCAGTACACCAGACTCGAGCCGGGGATAGGCGACCGTCCGCGGTAAAAAGTACGCCACGCGACCGATGCTTCCCCCCGCGAGACAATGACCCGCATTCTCGCCGCGCACGCCGAATGTGTGCGATCTGTCTCATTTTCGCGGCACGAGACGGCTCTTCGACGCGTGCAATTACTTCAGCGAGTGCTCAATAATTTCTTTCATTTCAGATGGACGATTTATGATAGACGCGAGTGTCGCAATCATCACTAAATTATCACTGAGAATATACTGTGCGGATAATTGATTGAAGTCGCAGCGTGGAGTAGAAATTAATATCGCATTACGAAATAATTTTCAGTTCATTTTAAGCGAGAAAGTTTTTTCTTTCGACATTTAAAATCTTGTCGATGCAAATCGATAAAATTTCGCAATACTCTACGCTTTTTCTAAAAGCCAAGGACAAAAATCATTAAAATTTTTTAAATTAAATTTTGCAAACCAGTTTGATTAAAAAAAAGAAAGGAAAAAAGACGCGAAGAAAATTGTAAGATGTAAATTTTTCGATTTTGGAAAAAAGAGATAGAAAAAGCGTGAAAGGAAGAGTCGATCGATAAAAAATAATTTATAATGCCAAGCCGAGTGGCTTACACTTTCGTCACAGATCTCGCTAAGACGAAATAAAGAATGAAGGAACCACAAAAGAAGATGAAAAAAGGATGGTGAATCGAGTGAAATAGTTACGGTCCCTTGGTTAGACGCAGATCAAGAAAGGGAAAGAGCAAGACATCGCGCGAGAAGAGAACTGAAGAGAGGTAGGCAAGCGGACGAACCGGGGTTCGAGGGACTAAAAAAAACAAAACAAAAAGGTGAACTGATACGGAGGCACTTTAATCGCCTTTCTAACGATCACGTGATCGCGCGGCGTACAGGTAATTGCAAGTAAATTCGAATTGTCACGCATTATCACGCTACCTCTGATTGTGAGATATCTGAATACGTGCTTCCGCAGTGGTTCTCAATACGAATCCTCAAGCCTGAATTGAACGAATCAGGGCTGTTCCTACGATAAGAAGCGCTAAAATGACGCAAACGCCGACATTTCACATTGATTCACGCACAAGATTTTTTCACCGCAGGAATCGATGATTAATGGACGCTCGTCAATCGAAGGTCTCGAGTACAATCTCGCGAGTAATTACAATGGCGTTACAATGTGAATATCATGCGCTTAAGGAAGCACAATTTACTCGTCTCGCTTATGAAACTTGCAGTTTGCAAATTACGATCATTCATCGTTCTTAACGTTTTGAAAAATATCTCATAAATCACCATTATATGAAAGTGCGAGTGCGTTTCTGCGCGGCGCCGCGAAGAGGTGAGTCTTGGAATTTCTACCGCGATAAGGAGTCGCGCGGATTCGGCGACCTTCGGATCATGCGAACGGAGCGATCACCCTTGTCCCGAATCAAAGAATCTATCGTGCCTCTTAATCCCGCCTCATTCAAGGAAGAAAGAGCACGTCTGTCAGAAACACGTCGACGGACGTATGGACGATGGACGGACAGACGGGACGGTTACATAACTCCGACAGTAGTAGAGACGAAGGGTCGAAGACCAGGAGGAAGGAGGGGTATTGTGCTTCCCGCGGTACATAAGAGACGACGCTTAGAAAGTGAGGAGGGAGGGAGAGTTTGGATTTGGAAATTTAGTACATAGACAGTAAATGGGATATCATGTTCAGTCTAAGGCTTAAGGACTTTTGTTTGGCGTGGGAGGCTGCCGCGCGCTGCCCGACGTCCTTCTTCCCCTCCCTCTTCAATCACTCCTTGCTTCTCTCCCCCCCCCCTTCTCTTCTCTACGCTCCTGTGCTCCGATTGCGATCCGGCTGAACTCTAGGCTCAACCTGCTCCATTCATCGACAGTTTTTATTTTCATTTCAATTCATTTGCCCGTCGCGCTTAACGCTACTTTATGAAAACATCGCTAATCGCTGACGAAAACGTATTGCCTCGTGAAGGGTGAGCGAAAGAATTGTAATACATTGTGCGGACTATTGTAAAAGTGAATTGAGTCAAAAATCTTGAACAATTGAATTTATCACTTATTTTGTATTACATCGATTTGCATTATAATAACAATGTGGAGACGTTTTTGAGAAAAATGGAAAATTGAAGCGCTTAACGGCGTAATATTCTGTTATTAAATACAATTCAATTTATATTTATTTTGACAGTGATCTAATCACTTGCTTTCTTAAACTGTTATTTTATAAAGGAAAAGATACTTATTCTTCCGTTGTGTTATTAAATGTCGATTTAAGCAAAAAAATTGTATAATAATATAAAAGGATATTATAAATACTTTAAAGTTCTCAAGATTTTAGAAATTGGAAATTCTACTATAAAAAAAAAAAAAAAAAGAAAACTAAAATATTGGTAAAAATTAATGACACATAATTATAGTGTAAATGGATGCATTTGTTTTTAATTTGTTTTTTGAAAGTCACTTAAGATTTTGAAAACGATCAGTTGAGATATCAAAAAACATATTTTTTAACAGACTACTCGTAAAATTTTACAATTTTACGGGAAAGATTTACTTTAAAAGAAGAAGTGTTTTGTGGAAAATATTTTGTAACATAATAAAAAAACATTTTTTAATATATACAAACGCAAAAGTCAAAATATCTCGAAAGAAAACTAAAAAGATGCTTAATGCAATTTTATTTCTCAAGAAACTTCTAAATGAATTTGATTATGCAACAATCTCCTTTTACTCATTGGAATACATAATAATAAAATCCAACAAATAATTATCGACGGGTTAATGTATACGACAAGGATCTTTTATCGATTTCTTTTTTTGTCGAAGACCAATCGTCCTGTGCGTATCACAAAGTCGGGTTTGTGATACGCACAGTGGCACACGGCGATATGCATCTTATCGAATCGCATTATAACGAAGAAGACATCACGATTACCTGCTACCTTCAATCTACGGTCTCGTCAATTAAATCCGATTACCGAGCGTAGATACGCAGATAACAGTGTACGCCGCGGCATTACTCGATCCGGTTACTTCATTACGCTCGCGACGAGCGCAACCTTGAGAAGACTCTCACGAATTTCGATCGGCGTTAGATCTAAGCCGATGTTTTTGAGACGGACGAGCCGGGACGGCGCGTTTCTTCGCGTCTTCTTCCGATTCCCCTGCGTTTCTGGTCCATCCAACTACTACTAGCCGGTGGAGGGGCACGCTGCCCACAAAGAGGCATCAAAAAAATTGAGTGGAAAAAATGACGGGCCTCTCGCTACCGTGGTGCGTGATCAGGTGAGGCCCCTTACCGATGTGCACGCACACGGCGCCGTTCTCTCAATAATGTCCGCGCGCGAGCGCGTTCGTACACCTTTTCAATCCCGTGCGAGTGCCTCGAGACGAGCGAGAGAGAAAGAGAGAGAGAAAAAGAGTGAGGTGGAGGAAAGAGAAAGCGAGACGGGAGTCGCGGCTACCGCGAGAACGAAGAATGGACCTTGCACGGCTGTATATACTCCTTGCGAAATCGTCTCTCGGATGTCCCTCATAGCACAATATCACGTTCGCAACATTATTTTTCAGGAAGCACGAAAAGGAATAAGCAGATTTGTGAGCGATGCGCGTGTATATAAAAGAATTGGGCGTTTGAGAAGATAAATTTATATATATCGAGGTTAAAAAAGAACAAAGAAAACGCCGAGCCACCGTTTAGTTTGAAAAGGAGAGACGGAAAGGGAATTTGACTCATCTCGTAAAAGCGTTGAAAGATTCGCAAAAAAAAAAAAAAAAAATAATAAATGTAATATTCGATCAATTTGGTGAAATCTATTTATTGATTTGCGCGCAAACTCGTTTCCAGATTGCAAATTTTGTCTTGTATCGCGGATAAAAGTTTGCCGAAGCGATTGCAGCCAAGTTCCAGGATCGATGCCTAGATCCACGGGCAATATTATTCCGCGAATAATTTCCGCGGCGCGGTTAACTAGATCCGTGTTGCGGTTTTCCGGCGTTCAGAAAGCGGACGGGGGATGGAGAGGACGGCGCGTCACGAAGCTTGGCCTCAGATATCGATCGGCCCAAGTGGACGATGATGATGCCCGGCCGAAGAGCACGCGGCAAATTGAAGGAAATACCGTGGACAAGGAGGGAGAGGAACTAGATGAAGAGAACCCACGTAGAGGAGTTGCGTGAACGCAACGACGCGGCCAGCGACGAAGAGAATGAACGGGATGAACGAGGAGGAGGAGGAGCGAGAAGGGGTGAGAGGGAGAAGGAAGATCGAGGAAGATCACGAGCACGGGCGGAGACGCGAGAGGTGAGGAAGAGCGCGCTACGTCGAGGTGCTCGAACCGCTGAGGTGAAACGAAATGTTAATGGAAGGAAGAGCGGTTGGGCATCGATGGATGAAGAAGCAGAAAGACATTGACGATGGAAGATGAAGCACGACGAAACAACATCGTCGTGCGAGCGCGAATCGCCGCGCGCCACCGCGAAGGTGTAACGTGTGAAAGGAAAAAGGAAGGACGGGACAACGAACGAAAACCGCTAATTTCGCCACCGTGATGGCTGTGAAATTGCTGACGGGAAGTCAATAAGTGAGATATACCTAGTAGAGAAGTCGAACTGACGAGGCGAGAGAGAGAGAGAGAGAGAGAGAGAGAGAGAGAGAGAGAGAGAGAGATACGACGAGTGACTTTGATAAGACAAATATATGTGAATATATGTGTACATATATAATACATATATATATATATATATTTATATATATGTTATGTAATACATCGAAAGATGCGGACTCGAGAAGGTAACGAAAGAGAAACGGGCCGAGATACGGGTAATCCGATTCGACGAAAGAAAGCGGAGCACCGGTGGCACGCACCTACGAAGCGAAGAAGGATAGCGCCGGTCGGGAAGAAGCACCGCGTGGAAGCTTAATGAAAGGAAGAAGAGAGACCGAGAGACGCGATGATAAAGGAAGCAGCGCGGGACATTAGCGGCGAAGGAAAGAGGGTTACCGAGAAGAACCAACTTGACGTCGGACGGAGAAGGACGAAGCGTGCGCGCGCGCGGCCGGAATGGAGAGAAGAGGAGCAAAGTAAGGGGTTTACGCGGAAAGGAAGACGCGGTGAGGGAGGGGAGGATTGAGGCAGGATGCTGTGCCGTCACGGTACACTAGCCTCCGGACTTGAATCCCGAGCCCTCCGGCCACGGAGGTGCATAGCTTCATTCAGGAGGCGGTCATCTTTTTCGTTTTCTCTCCTCTCCCTCCCCCCTCCCTCCCTCTCTCTCTCTCTCTCTCTCTCTCTGTCTCTTTATACCCTCTTCGTTCTCGTCTTATTTCCCCCCCGTGACCGCGCGTCAGTACGCCGCGAGATCGTGTATTCCCCCGTTGGTGGAATGTTCGATAAGGAGAAACGGTAGCCGCGCGGCAACCGGGACGACGTAAAGCATCGTAAAGCGACAACGAGGTAGACGCGTTGGATTAAAGGACGAGATCGGTGGAGCGCGACAGGCAATCGCGATATCGCGAGCTTCAAGTCCGTGACTCCGATTTCGAGTCGCGTCGCAATCCAAACGGCACACATTTGAATCCGCAGAGCCGAGCGTAATCTCTTTGATCATTATGATTAAATCACGGTCAAAGTTCCGACTTGAAAAATAATCGCCCGCTTCCGTACTCGGGCCCTCCGTTCTCAGAGACGAACAAGTTTTCGTTCGTCGGTTTCGTACAAGGAATGTCGAAAGTTCGGTCCACAGCGAGATGACCGACGGGGAGAGACTCGGCACTCGCGGAGCGACAACGAACTCGATTAATCGTAGAAGACATTAGTGAAACGAGCGTGACAGCACCGTTGCGCGAGATGAAGCATAATTCCGCTTCCCCTGCTTTATGGGGGCGTGGTGATTGCGGCAATTTATGAATTCTTGAATTTTTAACCTCCCACCCCGAATTAAATTTGTATCCTCCCCCTCTCCGACTCGCTCCACTTTTCTTCACAAACGTTGCAGCATTCGACCGGTGTTAACTAATCAACAATGCTGCCTGTACTCACTTGCGTGTAAAAAATATACATACGACGGAGAAAAGATTTAAATAATATTCAGAAATTACACCCCAACAAATTTATAATTATTATAATTATTAATGTAACATTTCTACAATAACATTCCATAATTCTTGTTTCATCTTCTTGAATTGTGACTCAATTAGAACTGTAGCTATGGAGATGTTGCTGTTCTAATTACATCACATAATTATCTTTGTATCTATATTTTCTATCGACTTCCATCGTTATGTAATATCGCTTTGAGCAATTCTATTCCGCCGCTTGTGTGTGTGTGTGTGTGTGTGTGTGTGTGCGCGCGTGTGTGCGCGTGTGTGTGTGTGTGTTGTATGTGTGATGAATCAATACTGATATTATCAGAAGAAATAAAATCTTTTAGTGTGCTTTTTGTTATAAAAATCATTTGCCTAATTTACAGTTTCTCGTTTTTGTATTCTTTTTCCGTTGACCGCACTTTTCTTCTCGCCCTTTTCTCGCTTACTCTCTTTTTTTTCGACGGCCTCACTCTTCGAAAGGATATCCGATAAAGCAAAACGATTATAACGAGAAATTACTACCTTGTAACGTGCCGCGCGGAGGCCGATTAATCGCGGGGAATCTGCTGGTACCGTTGCACAAAATCTGTGTAATTTGTAAACTTTTTTACTAGCCGCAAATGTGTAATTTGATTCGGTTTAATCTCCGTCTGGCCGACATGCTCCGACGCGACGCAACCGGGACCGTCAACGAGTAATTATTGTACTGTGTAGGGGAAAGCGAGAATAAACGTAACAATCTTTAGATCCAATCAGTTTTTATAAAGACAGAAATAAGGATTACTCGTTCCCTTTTCATTTTTTATTTATTAATTTTTGTTTCCTGTAAAATCCGAAATCGCGCTCGGGGCAACGAATTCAACTATTGAAATATTTATTAAAGCACGGCTCGTTAAAAAATACATTAGCAATGACACTTGCAATATACATAACCGTATCAAAGAGACAAATATAACAAACAATTTTTTTTATAATATTTATCGCAATATGCAAAAAAAAATGGTGATATTTAAAGGTGCTTTAGAAAAATTTATTCGATTTTCACGTATCTATAATGTAAATATTACGAAAAATAATTTGGCTTGCAATAAAATGGTGCTCACAAACCCGAAAAATTTGCTACGCACGCTTGATTTTCGTTTTTTTTTTTTCATTTTCGCTTTGACTTTAACTAAATAATTGTTCCGGGCGCTTTCGTTACATTTAAATATAGCTGTGCATGACGGTGTGAGTAACAGATCATTTCAGGCGGCAATAAAGGCAATGTTATAATTATACCGCGTTATCGTGTAACGCGTCTCTAATATTGAACGCTCTAATATCGAACGGCCGAAAGTGACGAGCGAGTGGATCGCGTCGCGTACATACGTGTTATCGTTTTACGAGCGAGCGTCGTCGACCGATGATAAGGCTGCCGAACGATTAGAAGAGTCGGTCCGATCAGCCATTTAATGGCGGAAGCGACTTTAACGGTTGTGAGACTTAGATTTGCTCGTTTACGTATCGCGCTCATTAGCGGACCGCCGTTGATCGGTCCGTCTATCTTAACGATTATCCTGCCGCCGCTTCTGTCGTCCCTCCTTTCGCGCGCTCTCTCTTAGGAGAACACAACCTAACGGAATAAATCAGCTGGCGTAAAAAGAATTCCTCATTGAGATATTTCAGGTAAGCAAGGACAAGCGGAGATTGCGCGGCATCTCCCGATCTCCACGACAAATTGGCTCTCTTCGTGTCGCATTGTATCTAACGCGGCAAATCTGTAAGTGCAATAACTGGTTTTAATCGCCGCTTGCTCGTGTTTCGCTCTTGTTTTTCCGCGCAGCGCGTAAATGAAAGAAGGGGGGTGGGGGGAGGGGGGGAGATAGAAGCGCCGGCGCGCGATGCCGGCGCGCTTCGTCGCTGGCCTCCGCTGTATGATAATCTGCCCTATTCTATAAACATTCAGTGAATATCGTTAAATTTTAACGATCTTACGGAATGTCGTGTGTCGTGTCCTTCGAACCTGCCCCTCTCTCTTTTTCTCTCTCTTTCTTTCACTCTGGTTCGCCGTCCTTTTCCACGACACGCTGCTGATAATTATCGCGGAAAGTACGGAAAGCCGTAAACTTTAACGATTGTCTCTAAACAGCTCGTAAAATGCGCGTCGACGAATTTGCGAAACTGAAATCCATCATCGCGGAGATATAAATCGCCGTGCGAAACGCACGCGACCGACGGCCACAGGTGATTTACCGGCGAGGAGGCAAGAAATTTTCTAGAGGTCAGGTTTCTCTGTCCTTTCAAATCCGTGGCGCGCGCACCGAAAATCTTAAAGCCGCGTGCACTGCATTTTTGATAAAAGTTTTCAAGAATTCCCTTTTAACCACCCGAACGAACATTAATGATAAAGCGATATCCCGCGGTCACGAGATAAAGGTGTCTTTGCGTTGAGGAAACACCGATGAAATATGAAAGTTGGAAAAATCTATAGACTCCGAAAATGGTATCAATTTGTCACAGCCTCTGACTATTTTAGCCCATTGTTCGAGAGATCTCCCGGCTTCAAAATATTTTCTCAATCTTACAACAAGCATAGCGTATCGCAATTATTTAAATCACATTTTCGTTGGCAATCTTATTTATTTACAAGACCTTACGGTATTCCAAAAATTTTTTATTAATAATTGAATATTTAATTCGTACATCTATACTCTTCAGGGTTGAAAAGCACTTTTTGTCGATCGATTTTGCAGCGCATTTTGTTACGTTAAAATCGAGCGATATACGATAAAATAATTCAAATTGTAACGATGCCACGGTGTCGTTTTGTAATGCCGTTGAAATTTTGTGTATCGTTAATATCCTACTCGGAAGAGTACTGTTATCTTTTTCTTGTTTCAGGCAGTTTCTTAACGGGAATTCCACTGCTGTTATATAAGTAAAGGAATAATAATAATAAAAGGCGAAAAGGTCAATCTTCTCTTAAAATATTCGACACATTCGACGGCTCATTCAACAAAGGTTAAAGTGGCACTAAAATTCTAAAAGAAAATAACCATAGCGAGAACAATATAACTACCCCTTATAGAAAAAAGGTTTTTCTCATTTCCGCCAGTGACGCACTCAATATTATCATAATATTTTTCGGAGGGGGGGGGGGGTTTAACATTCAAACACACAAAATGAAACAGTATGACCAAAAGTCAAGATAATTTTATACTGCACACTAAAAAATATAAAAATGTTACATCGTTTAATAAAAAAATACAATTAATTTTTATAGTAGCATAATTATAAATTGATATCGAGTTTTCTTGGTTTTTCTTAAATAATCAGATTAACTGGATTGCTTAAATAATCAGAAATTTTGTCTATATATTGTATACGAATGAGTATATGAATATCCTGATATTCACAATATGAATATCTTAAAATAGATATTATATACATTCGAACAGCAGTACAGCTGGAGAAGGTATCATAATTATTTGTGTGCAAGGATATTGGCGTGAATTTTGAATTATTAAAATTGTGACTTAATAACAGACAAAAAATACTTGAACACATTTTATTTAACTACAGATTTTTTATTCTTTGCTGTTAAGTTAATAAAAAAATAAGGTATATTAATTAAATTTTGAGGGGGGGGAGGGGAGTTAACCCCCCTCCCAAGGGTGCGCCACTGACTCCCGCTATTGCCTGCTAGAAGCATATGCAAAATTAGAGTAGAAAAAGAAAAATGAAATACAATAGGGAATTAATTGCTGGTTTTAGTACTTGACAGAGTTGCTGCACGTGGAGGCGGAATATTGACAGAAACACGTAAAAGATTTCTATCTCACAATCAGTGTCATCTTTTAAAACTATTCATTAGCATCTTAGTCACGTTTATAAGTGAGCGATGATAAAATCTTAACGTGCTGTGAAGATTGCGTGTAACGTGATAAAATGCTTTATCCCGATCTTAATACGAACGACGAAAATTGCATCCACAATTTTCATACTCGGACAAATAATGAATTTCACGCTCATCAATTGCACTTATCGATTCTCGGAAGCTGACTGTTGCGAAAAGAAATCAGAGATCCGCAAAAACAAATCCACAAGATGGAAGAAACGTGAGATTGGTGAACTTGAACTTCTCTTACAAAATGCATGTGAATTGAGTCGTAAACCAAATACAATAACAATTTAAAAAACCCTTTTCTATCGCAATGGTGAACCTAACGGGGCTGTAACGGGACTATTGTTTTACAAAGAAAAAAAAGGTTTTGTAATATAAATAACAGCTAAAAATCTTTTTAGCCCTTGCTCTGTGGGAAAATGGGCCCATTTAAAAATGGACAATTGGTATGTACATAATTCGTGTTGCTACCGTGCATTTCTAAGATCAATAAGCAATATAGTTCTAAAAATTGTACGGTCACAAAACACAAAACGAATGGAAAGAAAGGAAAACGAAGCCGTAAAAAGATAAAAGAATGCATTCTTATTGTCGCCTTTTAGAGAAGGATTATTCAACGGGTCGCGTGACCAGGACTTCTTTATTGTATTACACACACGCGGTGAACATTGCGCCTGCTGAGAGATAATGTGACGCAAATGATACAGATGCCTCGTGTCAATCGAGCGTATCGGCGCCGCTAAATAATCACAGAATATGACGACACTGAACTTACCTGCGGACACATCTTGCACTGGTACTTCCTCGGCGGATGCGAATGGGGCCCACCGAGATGAGAATTAAGATGCGACGGATGAGAGGGTTTGACGGTGAGAGGCTGAGGAACCACTAGAAGACTGGCGGGTGGGCTTCCGCTACTCGAACCACCGGCGCCACGATACTGTTCATCACCTGCAATCACGTTGACATTCATGAGAGTAAATCGAGCCGCCTTAAGTGAGCCGCCTAATGCGACAATTGTCGCATCGCAGAGTCCCGCAACGCAAATTAGCTGTATCTCTCACGGCGTACAATATTTTAATTGCTCCCGATCGTTTCCATCTCGTCGCAACCTACTTGGATTATACAGCAGATCCGCGGCCGGAAGGTAACAGTAACTGCGGCAATCATCAGTATTTTCCAGTCACTTAATTGACCGCTAATAATAGATTAAGCTCTCGACATGTGTGCGTCCATGTGTCTCACAAACGAGATTGTCATAGGTTTTTCCGCTCCGTGATTTAGTTTAATCTCAAAGCACGACGCAAAACGTCTTGCGCATCTTAGTTATTAGCGGCTCGACTATTACATTTATTTGACTCGATGTGTACAAAAGATCCGATAAGTAAAATCTGATATTTTTCAGACCAACGAAAGTACGCACAACGTAAAAAAAGTGCAAAGATTTATCTTGACAAATTATTGTAACCTGCTTAGTACCGTAATTCATCAGTAAGCGCTATAAAATATATCATGTTTCTCGCGCTTACGTTTGTCGCGATAAATGGTATTCGATAATAAATAAGACTCGCGCTTACGAACGATCGCACATGCAAAGCGTCCGTATCGATTTATACACTCAGACAGCGATACGCCGCGCGCACGCAGGTATACCGACGGTAAAATACCACGAAAGAAGCACACGGACGACCGAGCGACCGATCGACCGACTGACGCAACGACCGACGGCGTGCAAGGGGCAAGGATCCTGCGGGTTGCAAGGACGAGTGATCCTGCGTTACGAGTGCCTGTCATTAAGCCAAGTTCTCAATATCGACGTGCATACGCGAATATGTGTCTGGCCGACGGGCGATGAAGTTGGCTGTATGCTAGTGTGCATGCCCATTCACCGTGTATCTCGCGCCTACTACTTTGTACGCATCGACACGCTCGAAGCGCCTCGCGCGCTCTTTACACGTGTGTGCGTGCGGCCTGTAAAAATATATACCGTGTCATTCTTTCGGCGCACGAGTATCCACAATTTCTCGCTGTCTCGCGCGTTTGAATTTGAATTCGAGATTACTCCTTCGATAAGCGAATAATAAATATGCGGGCGATTTATTTGCCCCGCTCGAATATTGGTGTAGAGAGATATGAATTATGGAAATTCTGACATTGGAAAGAAATTACCTGCCACTTGATTTTACATGAATAATTTTTCAGGATAGTTTTTCAATTACTTCATCTGCATTATCGGATTTTTCATAAATGGCGCATACTAATTCCATACCATTCCATTCGTCATTTAAGTATCTCCAAGTTTCGTCATTGTGCTTTATCGATCGATGCGTCGTCTAATGTTACTAGACACAGCTGAGATTTTCACTAACACGCGATATCTCCGTGTGATTGCTGCTTCCGTTTATTTCAACATTCAACCTTGAATTATAAGGTTAATATCGATCGCGATACGCGAATCCCTTTTGTTTTTTTCTACGCGAGCATCCTTCCCGCTGGATCGGTTTTAGCGCTCGAGAAAGTCGGCGTCCAGCGGCAAAAACGACCGGAAGTGTTGTACTTGTATTGAACAGAGGAAGTTATAATAAATTACGTACTTGATCTGTTTCCTGTCAATAATAGAAAACTTACCGCTCGGCCTTGAATAGCGAATAAATGTCTCGAAAGAATGCCTCTCCCTCGGATACCACGTAAGCAATTTTACGATACGACGCCTGTGTTATAACGCGACTTTAATATAATATTTCGATTTTGACTCATTTTTCTTTGTCGCGAGATTTCAAAAGAAGAAAAAAAGACTCATGATTCGCTTAGGCATTAATGACTTCATAATTTATTAATAGCTGCTTTACAGCTCTTCACGCGCTGCGCGATTACCGCTTGTATCTTCGCATCTTCGCTCGTTACGTTCAGTTCAGAAGCGAGGACCCTTCTCTTACAAGGACAGAGCATCCTGTGACTTTTACGATAATGCACGAGCGTGTTCGCGTGAAGTGCGCGTAGGCGGATAGAAGACGCGCTTCTACAAAGCCTGTGGAGTAAGCAACCTACGCGCATTGATTTCACTTACATTAGAGAACTAATGTCGAACATGCACATGTAAAAAATACTCGCGGCAGCTGACGCGTATTGGATACGTGACGTACGCTGCAAACTGTCAACCATTTGTAATGTAATTCAAGTAATTATAAACAGAGCGATAAGCCCTAGCGCTGCTATTTCATTCGTCTATTTACAAATCGTGTATAAATATATAGTTTGAAAAAAGTTTCTGCTTCTGAAACGATCAATAAATTAATTATTACAATAATTATTGACAATTCTCAAATGGTGCAATTGAAAATCAATCCAATGCAAACTTTTAACATTCAAAATGAACGGCACTGATTTGCACAATAAATATATATATATATGTAATATATTAACTACATAATGTTATATATCCAATAAATATACAAAGAACTTTTTGATAATATTGAAAATATAGTATTTTACATTCTAAATTACTTTTAACCTTCTCCTCAAACCGATTAACCCGATATTTTATATTTAATAGGAATAATTAAATAAATCAACGTAATTCCGAGGAATCAAAGTAATTGCAAGATGATATTACTGCGACTTGACGAGAATCGCGCGAGAAACAAGTGTAATATCGAGATCAACATCAAAGTTCAAGGCGAGTGTATTTATTGCGATGCAATTTTTTCAATAACTTTACCGCTAAAAATGTCAGTTACATAAGACTTAAGACTTTGCCGAATTAACTCAATTTGCGAATCGCTTTATTATATTGCGAATTTATTCTAACGATATTGTGCGACCTTTGTCTAATTGCACGGTGTTACACAACCGATAAGCGTTCAACGTATACGTGCATGCAGGTTTAACCTTTAATCAAACATGTGAGACAAATGAGAATGGTGTCATTTTTGAAACGAGTTTACGCATGCGCGGTGCTATTATTATGGATTAATTTATTTTATATTATATCGTTTCGCATACACGTGCCACCCGATAATGCAATCTATGGCTGCTTGCTTTACGAGTGTGCTCTGCGTTCGTAGAAAAAAAAAATTCTCTTCTTACACGACTTATTATCAAAGTACCATAAAATTACAAGTATTACAAGATTACAAGACATCTCGCAAGATTTATCCGGCTTAGTTTCCAATCTTTGGATGGAGCGTAATATAAATTCACAAATGCTAATTATATGCGCGTTATTTCAATTTTAAAACGATATGCGTTTCGTCACACGACACGTGGATTTCTTTTTCAGCTCGTACCGCTTACAGCATCTTTTACATTAATCGAGATACATGAGAATAAAATTTCAAAACTGAATTCGATTCGTGGCTAAAATAGGCGGAGAAATCGCTTTAGATTCGCGCTGCGCGCGACTCCCGGCGTGATTTTTTTACACATAATTTTCTCGATTCTCGCAATATTACTTGCTCACTGACGTTCTTTTCGCCTAATCATCCGATCTCGGAACGCGCAAAGGATTACGTACGTACGTACGCCGAACGTGTATACGTAACGTTCTCCTCGCGGCATAACTAATTGATCTTTCCAGCGCGCTTGAACCCGATAATTACCATTTACATACGTGATCTCGTGCGCGAGAGTCACGGCACTCTTTGGCCGTAACACCGGACGAAGAGGCCACCGCCTCTCCTTCGATTGCCACTTATCAGTGCATGCGGCGCACATTGCCGCGCCGGGAAAAATGTGAAAAACTCAGGCGTAGGCCTCAGGTGCAGCGGAATAAAATGCGCTACCTGTTTGCAGAAGTTAGAACAAGCGCATGAAAATAAGGATAAAAGTGAAAATGTAAATGGAACTGGACGAAGGCTGGTGAGTTTGCAGCGGCTTCGCGCGCTCGTTCATGGAAATCTACCTCCTCTCTTCGTAATCCATTTAATCTACATAATCCTTCATAACGTTTCGCCGAGATGATCTTGTTCCCTTCTTAAACAATTATACGCAATTTTTGAATCACGCTGCCGTCGGTATCTGCTGTTATTTTACATCGTGCAAAGCTCTCCGATGTAAGCCCAAGTTGTCGCGCGCTTTAAACGAGCGCGAAAATAGAGTTGGAAAAATTATATATGATTCGAATAAACAAGTTTTTGCAACTTATATTAAACAATCGTTGTATTATTTAAACGGACGCTATTAAAGGCAAGCGGAAAGTATCTCTCGTGATGGAAATATTATATTAACTCGACTGTTTTCACACATGACAAATCTCGGTTTAGCGTATTTGTCACGGCAAAAATGATAAGCGTGGATAGGTGAAAATATTTTTCGGCATCGGACGATAATAATATATTTTCGCGGGACGTTTTTCTCGCGTTGAATTTCACATGAATGTATTTTTGCCCGCATAGTCCAGCCACTGGCTGGCAAAACACGGCGCGCGATGCTTAAACCGTCTCCCGTTTCCATTCTACGTGCCAGCGGACACGCGTGCGCAGCACGCGTTCGTGACGAGAGCGTTAATGACGTATGACGCCACACACCTCCCGGCATTATTTGCGGTGCGTAATTTTAATGGAATTATCGCGTCTCTTTCGGCACCTACGCGAATAAAAACAGTTTTCCTCGCGTCGTGTTTGACCATTTTCGGATTAGCTTGACTAACGCATCGTGGCAGTTTACATATATCATTTCGCCTTTCTATAGAATCACTTATCTCTCCTGTCCCTCTTTTTACCATGTATATAATATATACATACATTTTATAAATTTTCTCGCATACTCGGCACAATCTATCGCACGTGAAATTAGGCAACAACGTAAGCTGGTGCATAAGCGTTTCGACCAATGAGCCCGAGTCTAAAAACGAAACAAAATTGAATTTTATTTATTTTTCGAAAAAGAAGTAAGCTTTTTTCACGGAAAAGAATTATAGTATAAGAATAAATATATTGGTCTTTTTTAATCACAAAAAAATTTTTTTTTTAATTTACGCAAATGTCAAAATATGAAACGTGAAATATGGAATGTAAAAACAAAAGAATATGTGACTTAGGCTATTTTTATAATCACTGGCATATAATTGCTCGTGCACTGTTTATATAAAAACATACTAACCTGTAATATTTGAGATACGGATTGTCTTGAATGAATAATTCTTTCTGCGATATCGTTATCATTTCTTTATCTCGTCATCATACAACATAGCAATGTGCAAAGTATCACCGGGTGTGAAGAGTCGCTCATCGATTTCGTTACTAAGCAGCGTATAAATTTGCATATATATAAGTTTGTATGCAAACTAAATGGCTTCACGACTGTCACAATTATCGTGAAATTGCAAGAACAATTGTAGAAGAAAGAAGTCTGAAGGATTGCGCTGCGCTTTTGAACGCAGCGAAGAGTCGAAAATGTAAAAGTCGGTCGATCGGTCCTCTTTCTACACCAGACTTGCGGGAAGCGCAGTTAATAATAATCGTGAGAACGCAGCAATTATATCCATTGTAACACATTTAATTGTTTACCAGCTGCGTCATATCTCGCATGACGCAGACGTCCAACGAGCCACGAGAAATCGGCGTGCCGACAGTCGAATGAAATGTTCGAACAGAAAAGTAGAATTAAGATAAGTGTAATTGAGATATTTGAATAAATAATACAATAATGGTATGTCTCGAGGAGTATCTCGAGGATATTATCGTTCTTTTCGAAATTTCTCTAAAAATGTAAAGAATTTTATGAAATTTTTCCGATGACTGTACAAAAAATGCAAATACGAATGACTTAAATCCACGTGTTATTATCGCTCAAGATTCTCTCGGGTCTCGCAGCGACAATCGTAAGTGCATCCATGTCGTGTCGTGGCCTGCACTTGTCTCCTAGTTTCTCATGAATATTCACTGCTCGCGCGATCGTCGCGGATCGATCCTGACGTCATGCCTGGAGTCGATAGGATCAAGGATCCTGCCTCCACTCTCCGCATCAATATTATATACCAAGTCGCGGTGATGCATCTTATTCTTTCGATTCATTTCGCGTTTCTCCTCTCGGTTTCGGTTATCGTGACTTAGCAATATGTCAAATGACTTGAGAGTCATATTTATCAGATAGGCTGTTTTAAAAATACACGCGAAATATATCAAACCGAAATGCTTATGAGAAAATGTTGTGTATCTTGTGTGTAAGAGAAGGTACGCGTGTCTGCCCATTATATGTATATATATATATGCCCGCTCATTATTTCTATTTACATACATCCGTACACATATTTGAAACTATTTGTGTACGTGGCTTCATATTGGTGAACGCTAATGTTGAGGCCGGTAGTAAATTATGCAAATAACTCCGCTGGAAATGTCAGTGCTTGCGGACGACGGTCGATCCATCGACTTGCAACGGGGTCCGTTCAGCCGCTCGTGCAGGAGCGAACCGCAGGGACGTGCAGAAAGAGAGCGAGACAGAAGGAGACGGGAAAAGGAAACGACGAATGAGATTGCAAAAGGAAGGAAAGAGGCGTAAGATGCACGCTGAATGCGCGCGACTAATATAAACTAGAGTGGCAATAGATGGACGGATGTAAATGGAAAACACGCGTGCGCTATAATCATGAGAGAACGATATGTTTCTAGATAAAAAAAAAAAATGCGAAATATGCATCATAAGGCTTACACGTTACATCCACGTTCCTTTATTTTATGTAAATTATCAGCTTCAAAGAACTACGTGTTATAACATTTTACACGACAGCGCAAATTTATGGGAAATAATTTTATAAAATGATCGAGAATTGTATTGATAATTTAAGATCACGATCAATCAACTCGGAGATGTAGATAGCGTATCAAAAAGAAAAAAATAATAATTTAACAAGCCTTTAGAGTGTTTATTAAGAGTAATTCACTTCTTTTCAATGGAAAAACAAGTTCGATGAATGATGAAAGATCTTTTTGCACTTAAATAAACGTATACAGTCGCTCTGCAGCCTGGTTAACTGTATCCGGGATTATTGAATCTTTTGTTTGCGTAGTACGGTTTATTTCTGCTTCTTTGTAAACCTCAATCGCATTACGAGATAGATATCATCGATAGCACGTAGAGCGGAACGATAATGACACGTTTGATTTACACATGCGTTTCATTCAATGTGTACGTACACACTTTATCCCTTTCGTGCTCGACGGGAAATATATGTCCCACTTACAACTTCTTCGGAAGTTCGCCTAGGACGCCTCTGTTCCACTTTTGTGTTCTGTGCTTCCAGGGAAAAAATTGCCAAAAAGAAACGATTTCATTCGGTCGCGAAGAGAAGCATCGGAATCAGCGGTAGAATTGTATTCTGTCGATTCCCAGCAAACTTTTATTCAATCCAAAGCTCAATTACGAAGATGTTTAATACAAAACGTTATAAATTAATGACGATTTTTTTCCCTACAATATATTACGCTTTACGGCTGGAAGTCATTTAACAGATACCTGATGCTAATCACTGGCGAATAAACATGAAAATATAATAAATATCATTGTATCATTTTTTAGCGAATTTCGACGGACGCAGAGTAATGCAGCAATTTATTGTATCGCGAACAAATCGACGCGCACGCTTTCGTCGATGAGTCGCACATAGACAGAGCTATTATTTTGACTTAAAAGATTTGGAGACGAAGTGACGGCCAAAATAGAAGACGGATGCAGTTCTGGGGAGCAGCGAGGTCACCGCAACGCTTCGTAACCATAAGTCCGGCCAGCAGCATTAAACTGCCATTGTAGTACATATATTGTATACGTCGAACCGGTCTGGAGAACGATTTTTAAATCTTTGGGAGCAGATCGATTGACCTCTGTGTCTGGATGCTGTATATATTCCGCGATAAGTTATTTTGGAATAATTTAATCATACGTTAAACCGGTTGGAAAAAAACAGGAGAATGCAAGTTCTCATCAGACACAATTCTTAAAACCCGTCCTATTATATGCGTCGTCCGACGGACACGGCAATTCTAAAGTTCGATCTGTAATTGCTTGTTTTCGAGTTGAATTTTTTCGTCCACGGTAAATGAGATACACGTCACTGCCTCTTCGAGCAATTAATATTGCGCAGTTATTAACGCATTATGTCTCATTATCATGTAGTAGTTGATTAAAGTAACGGATAATTTTATGTTATCTAGAAATAATCGCACCCCATAAAGAAGTTAGCGTAAAATCACGCTTATTATAATGAATAATTTTCAGATGAATAATTATAGGTGCAAATTTCCACAATTTCTATATAAATTTACAGCCTGCAGGTAAAGTTAATTTCTCTAGTGTTGTAATAAAGTAGATGACACGAATAAATATAACTGTACGTTTACAATATACTCGATTAAAACACTAGAAATTAATTCTATCTACACGCTGTAAAAGTTTAACCTAATAGTTGGTCTCGAAATTATTCACTATAATGGAGATGTAATTTTATATTAATTACTTTACAATGCATATAAATAATATGTAAAGATAATTTAATAAATTCAGCAGAGATTTTTCCCGAAATAGTTTTAATTACTCTACATGAAGCAAATTATGAAATTCCTAAATGTTACAAAAATATTCACACAATAGTAATGCGTGTAAGATAATGTACGACTATTCGCAAGAATATTTATAAATTAATGCCTTGTAATCGGGATTCTCTTTCACAATAGTTTTATTGATCTGACACATATAAAGCGAGTTATAAAATGATAAGCTTTACGAGAAAACTAATAGGTGAGAAATAAAATTCGACAAGAAAATACTCTTGGAACCAACCCTCAATTTATGTTACATAAACAAAGAACGTTTTTACGGGATTTATTTTTATCCGGTCCAAGCTAGCCATTACTTGGTGCAAAGATTAACGCACAACGTACGTCAGAAAAGACATAAAAATAATTCGTCGCTGTCGCTTAAATTTCGTCTATTGCCCTCTCACTCGAATTTCGTTCGTGTTACGCGGACGCAATGATTTTATTGACGTCGAACAAACTTCTCTAAACGGACGGATAATGAAATATAAATTGCTGACGGAATTATTGACGAGTGTGACGATATCGATCACCCGGTGCAAAAGGACACGGGACGATTTCGGCGACGAAGGTTAAAAATGCGATACGAGCTGCGCGTGACGTTGATAATAATTCGCGACAATAACGGGACAGCCGATGAGTGGCGGGATTAATTTTCGGTTGCGGACGCAAAATCTATTTGATAATCGCGCGCCGTCCGCGATGCGAGCCGTTCGTGGTTCCGGGTAGGCCATTCGTCCTCCTCGCCAAATCCTCAATTCACACGTTTATTTAAATTTACAGCGCCCTTTTTCCCATTCGTAAAGCTGATTTATCGCCGCGTTTATTTATCGTCGACGCGACGTCTGTTATTGACGGAAAATGAACGTCATTAGCCTGTCCGTTTGCGCGCATTAAGCGAATTAATTTTCGCGTTACAATCCTGTTACGTAATATCTGATAATGTTACGATCGGCGCGAATCACGAAATGAGATCGTTTTCACTAAGATGGTTTCTTGTAAAAGCGCAAGCCGACTCGTTTCTGATCGATGGAAACCCGCAACGGCGCGATATAAAATCGCGAAACGACGTCGTAAAGTGCGAACATGAAGGGATACTATACTCATGGTAAAATCTCCGAGAGAGCCGTCAAACTGAGACGGTGACGAGAAAATAAGGGCGGAGAAGGAAAGCGAGAGTTGAGAAGCCGTAAAAACATTTCAAGTACTGATCGTGGAAACTAGACGATCGCCAGACGGCGACTGCAACATTTTATTCTAAATCAGAGCTGTGCAACTCGCTCACTCGCTGGGCAAGGTAAAAATTTTTGTATTTCTCGTTTAAGCGGGAGTTAACGTAGATGGTGAAAACAGAATTAACGTATTCTTTCTCGTCAAACGTAGCCGTTCTGGAGCCGGCGCTACGGCTTTCCGCGCCAACACGAGAAATGTAAAAGTGATAGGCGAATACGAGAATAGCATTGCCCAAATTCAACGAGTTGTGCAGTTCTAAACGGTATTGTTACCGTCGGTGTTCAGAGAAACATACAAAATGTTGCAAAATTGAAAAATAAACACCTAATGTTATTCCTCGTTGCATTTAGAGTCGCCAACCTTTTTGCAAAATGTAAAATTTTTGAACGACGAAAATAAAGAGTTTTTCGTGAATTAAGGTTTAAAGACGCGAATGAGTAATGATGTCCATTATTGTCGCCAATGAAAATTTTACAAAAAAAACCGCCATCTACTTTTACACAAATTCTAGAAATCGAAAAATAGTTTTAGAATTTTCCACAACTTCTAAAAGACTAGAATCTTTTCGAAATTTCTTTTATAATTCGTTTAATTGCTAATAGATAGTGAAATTCTCAACAATACAAAACGAACGAACTTTAGACCGCATCTAACAACCGATGCAGAACGTTGGACCAGAGTTTACTGAAGCAAATATTGTCTGCCAATCGCTGAAAGGACCCATAGAGTACTTTAATTGGCAGTAAATTTCTTGCTCTCAAGAAAAACGTGAAATATGGCAGCTAAACGAGATGATCCCTCGCTAGAAATTTCTGTTTCTCATTTTTGCCCCCATCTTTCTTCCTTCTCTACTCTCTGTCCATGGACACGGAAGACTCCAACTTTTAATTGACCTCGAACTCTTCGACACGTTGTAACCCGTGGCGGGAGCACGTTGTAACCGAATTCGAGCCACGTTCCAACACGACCTGCATTTGCACAACATACTTTGATCCGCGTGCCGGGAATAAATGTTCTGTACGATAAATTATTGAATATCAAACAAAAAACAGTTGTTTCAATTCTCAATTTTTCTTCTAATTTAATTACTCCCATTTGTTTGAATAAAAACCTCGAATATATATTATGATTATTATAGCAGAGTACCGCGCGCGTGCTCGATTTGAGAAGAAGCTCGTGGAATAAGATGCCAAATTTTGATATATGTGCACACGTATTCGAGGTTTTGACAGAACACGCGGTCCGATTTCCGCGTATGTCTGTTTACGTAGAAACAGTCGGATTTTTATCGACCTGTTTACGAGCCGATTCCTACCCCTTCGAATACGAATGCAATCCGTTTTCTCGTATATTCGCTCGCGCGAAAAGAGTTTCGAGAGAAAAGCAGGCGCAGAAAACATTCGTTATTAAAAGAGAATAGTGCTTTTCTCGCTTTCTGCTCGCTCGCCAATATTTCATTTATGTATATTACAAAGCAACACGAGACGGCACGATCTTCCATCAGAGTGGTAGGAAGTTGCCGATAAAATTATTACCAAAGTACCTTTGCTGATACTTGCTGCAAAAAACTCCATTAACCCGTTAAGAGACGGAAGTTCAAGTCGCTTTTTATAATCCGCTTAAGATTAGCGTAATCCGATTCTTCGCCCTAACAGCTCGGAAGAGAAAATAGTTTCCAATAATTACGGAGTGATCAAGAGAGCACGAATCATAGGTGAGCCGCGTGTTGCATTAATATATTCCCTTCGATCGTCATGTCGAGCAATTTCGAGAGGATGCATAAATTCTATAATAATTCGAGACACTTGCACACACAAAAAAAGATCATGTTACATCAACAATATTTGACCACCACAAATATAATTGAATTTTATTAATTCAACAATCAATTAATATGACTCTTTTATACAAATTTCAGAGATAAATATGATCGTGAGAAATTATTCAGTTTAGATTGAATAAAATTTTAGAAAGACATTAATCAGCACAGCAATCTTCCAACAACTTCCTCAAATTAGTTATTTTTACAGTAGATCATCACACACATATATACACACTCACTCACACAAACCTCTAATTTGTTTCATCAAAATATATATTCACCGAATAAATCATACATACACGTTACGACACATCCCGTTCGCGTTACTTTGAAGCTGGCGTATCGCGACAGATCTGGAGGCTGCTGACAAGGAATTTCTAAACGAGCGACTCGCATTACTTGACGAGCGAATACGATAATGAGACGAGCGCGAGGGGGCCTTGAGGGCTCCGTCGTCCCACACATCCTCCTGCGGCTCCTCACGGGGCCCGAAATTTCGCCATCATGCGATCCGTGCATTAACGAATAGTCGAGGATCTTTGCGCAATTGCCAGGCCGGCGGCTAATTTTAGGGCCCATCCACATCGGGCCCGATGGGCACAAAGTACGTTAAAGATATTCACGCGATGTAATGATGATTACACGCACGCGGCTAGAGGAATCAAATTGGCAGTGAATTAGAATAAGATGTAAAATTGAGGGCGCGCAGGTGTATCAAGATGTCTGACGGCAGTACGAATCGCTCGAAAGTATCGAATAATAGAGAGGGTGAAGGTTTACTCTTGTGAAAACCTGTAAAAAATTACGTAAAAAAAAAAGACAAAAATAAAGTAAATAGAGCCGAACCAGTGATAAATTTTGTTTAATAAAAACAAAGTTTTTTTTAACACTATCATACTAGTAGTATTGCATGGATGATGATACGTCAGATACAGTTGAAATAATATTTGTCACGGAAGCAAACGCGTCAAATTACAGGGCAATATCGAGGGAAATGTCGCAGGTGGTCGCGCAACTTTTTTTTATCCCTGACAGGTTTGCGTTTTCTCTATGGCATGAATCACTGACGAGAGTCCGTCGATCCTGACGGGAATGGAAGGGTGGCAGGCTTATCTCGTAAACAGCCAACCTAAGCCAGTCAGCACGCGTGCCATTGACAGTGAAAAAGGCGCATTGAGATGTGCCTCTCCTTTTACGAACGAGATCACCGATTGCTTAATTTTTTTTGATGACGGGAAAAAAGAAACGGCCTGATTTATTTGCTGCAAATTATTATCAAAAGTGCTTACGATTGATTTCTCTATTTGTCCCCTGAAATCGGTTACATTACACGCGGAAGCCTTCGCCTCAAGAGTTTGATAAGAGACATAACTTTTTCAAAACAGTCTATCTCTCTCCTCTGATTGTGATCGACTTTTTCGATTTTCGAAATATAAAAAATTCAATACGGATTACATATGATATCATTCTTACGTTTTACACGCATTAAAAAGTTTTTCAATTGTTTTATAACTTTTGCATAAGACACACCTCGAGATTTTTGAGCGCACCTTTGCACGTTATGGCAGAAGGCTGTCCATTATCTGTCTGTCTATTTATAAAAGCTGCAGATCTCGTATTTAAATAAAAACAGTTCCAAAATTCCGATTGCAAGGAAAGAAGGAAAGAAAGAAGCTGAATTAAAGGATGTTAACAAGCGAAAAATAAGATATTAAATTTTAAAAAGGATGTTTACGAGCGCGATCCCTGCATCTAATACGGTCCGATAATAAATTCACATTCGTGCGTTTTTTTTCTCTTTTTTTATTTTTATTTGCTCGATGCAGCGTCTCTACTTTTTTTTCTTCGCTCCTAATCGGCGGTCTTACGTCACGCACGTAGTCACAACCGGTTCCCGACCAGCGGTTAGGTCTTAGGAAGTGTTTGCATCTGACGCGAGGTCGCGACGCCAACAGACACCGAAACGGTCTTGGCGAGGTCTCGGTTGAAGCTCCGCGTGATTTAAGTGCCCACGACGGACCCTATTTTTCAGGTAAACAAGTCCTCAATCTCTTGCTATTCAAGATGATGCACAAAACGTTTCAGAGATATTAATCATTTTTATCTGACTGCGTATTGTTCAAGGAATTTATAATCGATTCTTTCTTAAAATTCCTTTAATTAAACGGTATTTTCTTCACGACTATTCTATTTTCAGCATCAAGTATTTTGATCAATAAAATTTTAATTACAAATCTGTTGAAATAAAATTTACAATATTGATTGGACCACGAGATTTCGTTAACCGTGTATTTATAGCGCAAAAATTATTGATGAAAAAAAAACGCGAGTTCCATTAACTTTAGATTAGATCGTTAGATTAGATGATCGCTTTTGTAAAACATCGTCTTTTGTCTAGATGTTCACATCATGTCGTCCTATTTCTCTATCATATATAGCTTAGCCTTAATTACATGTGTAGTTTAGCCTTGATGGTTCGCGGATTAAATAATGGAAGGAAAACGTCAATTTTCCCGAATTAGAAATACACGAAAACATACGCATTAACATTGGACTCACCTTTCTGTAGTTGACCGTGGTCCGCGTTCATTTTCGCCTGCAACAGAAAGTGCTGCGCTTCACCAAGTAGAATTAGCACGACGACTACGTATATGAAATAGACCACTAAAATATTTCCAAGTAGGTTGTCTCACCTCGTAACCTTGTTTCGCGCCTCGGCCGCCACCCCAGTAGTCGCTTTCTTTGTCGTGCGGGGCGCATTGCTGCAACACAGGAAAGTATCACTATTAGTTTTCGATATTTGTCTCTTAAATATTATTTGGTCGTTAATCAGACAGAAGACTTGTAGAATAAAAAAACAATGTCCTTGTCTGGTTTACTACAGCTTTTTAAAAATATTTTCTTAGGTATTTATTTATTTATTTTCTCTTTTCTTTTTTTATTTTAAATTATTTATTAATTTTATTTTAAGAAAACGTAATTAGACATACAGTTATATATTTGGACACGTAATCAGTACAGTATCAGTATATATGAAATATTGGACAAACTCCTAAGGGGATGTCCCGATTTTGTTCGTCATAAATTACTCAACATCTTGCCAATTATCGTTCGGAAACGCCTTTTGAGATCCAGAAGCGTACTTCCGCGGAATTAATCGTCTGCAGCACCTTGCGACGGTCCAATGGCACGCATAGAGCGGCCACAAGAGCTATCGAAGGATGACCCCGTTTCCCTTCCCACGACCCTCTAAACCACATCCATCCCCCGGCATGACCTTCCGCACCTCGACAATGCTCGCGCCAGATCGTGTACGGCACCCCGAGAATTCGAAATGGGCTATGTCTCGTAAACCGAAAGTTCGAACCACTTTCTTCTTCTTTCTATCTGACGGAAAAATCTCCTCTAATAAATAAAAAATTGCATATTTTCTTTTTTCATTTCTTGATATTACAATATACATAAAAATGAAACGACAAAAGGTAAAATTATAATTTTTATTATCTCTCAAAACAGAAGAGATATATAAAGGAATGTTTCAAAGTTGCTTGAAAAAAATGTGTAATGTGAAACACGTATGTTTTTTACAGCACTTAACTTTTCCAGAATTTCAAGATTTTATTTCATTTTAAATAAGAACATTTTTTTCTAACCGCCTGATGATAAGCATCTTAGGGCGAATTTAATATATTACTAACCCATCACATGAAATGGCTCGCAAAAATGCATATCTCCACCTCAGCATTGTAATACGAGTGATATATGCTCATACAAAATATCAATGTTAGATTACGTAAAAATATTCAGTGATATAAAAATCATGTATCGTGAAAAACACGTCGTCTGTATGCGGAGGATCAATAAATGAACGAAGAGAAAATGTATTTAAAACTTGGAAACTGCTATGTAGATACTCCATCATTCGCTGACGTATATATATGTATATACGTACATACGTATAGACGGTATTTGATAGCAAGTCTTTCCGCTTAACGATAGATCGCCGAGTGCATCTCGCGTGACTCATGATATCATTTGCGTATATCCACCTTGTCCTTCACAATTTAAACATATCGGACAATAAATATCCGCTATGAATAATCCGATAATACCCGGTGCAGTGTATTGACGAAAACATCTAATATTCATAGCGCGCATAATACTAAACGAGATATTTATATCGAGATGCCTTTACGACAACGACGTAAATATAGCCAGAGGTCAAAAAGCTGTGCGCGCGAGATACGGACGGCGATATGGATCAAGTCGTGCCGAAAAGGCGACCAAGATCGTGCTCGTCCTGGAGAAGGGCTGGCACTAGCCCTTCGCGCTACAGGTGGCTCGTCAAACGATCCGATTCTGCAGGAATGCCGTCGGAGCGTCGGATAGGACGAAGATACTGCTGCTTTCTGGATCAAGGATGGTGGCCCGTCGATGATGCTCGGCGCAGAAGCATCTCCGCGCCCACGGAGATTATGACGTGGGATAAACGGCGGGGAAGATGCGCCAGGAGCAAGCGGAGCAACGGCGGAAGGACGTGGGACGATTCGTATCTATTTTAAAGACCGGAAACCCAGTAGAAGTCGAAGTGGGCGTAAGACGCATACGTACGCTCGAGAGCAATCGACTTTGTCGGCGCGAGAGAGAGAGAGAGAGAGAGAGAGAGAGAGAGAGGAGGAGGAGGAGGAGGAAGAACTGGTGGGGGTTGAGCGGCGAGGAGAAATTTCATCCCTTAAATCTAACCATGTGTCACTGGATGGCATCGCCTATACAGCGACGACCGCGCGGTTCTAAAAGCGAGATCTCTATAGATAATGTCGGGGTAATGCGTTCCTAATGAATAAAATGAAACGGAATCTTGATATTTGATGAGTTTGCTCTACAGCTTATTCGACGATTCGCAAACTAACGATTGAAATTCGATTACTGAAATTGATTGAGTGAAAAAATAGACTGCTTACTTTTCAGGTTTATTGACAATTCATAATATACTTTATAACATCTGCTTATAGCGGAAAATGCGATGTTTAATAAATCTGTTTAATAATCCTCTGTGTTTATTTTAAAGTAAAGTCACGACTTCGATAAAGAGAAAACGAAAATCGAAAGCAGAAATAGATTATAATCGAGCTCTCTTCACTCGTACTGAGAAGTAGCGGACACTATTAGTATTATTCCTTTCACATCTTGTTAAAGATATCAATATCTTCTAATACAATATAAATATAGCAGGTGCAAAAGTTTAGATGGGTTTCTATTAGGGATCGTCTATTAAAAACCCGATATCATAAAAACCTTTGCACGTACCTAATAATACCATCTTAAAAGAGTGATCTAGTGAGTAGAACGTCCCATCGTGCAAAAATGTGGTTGTGTCTGCAAGTACAAAAGCACGAAAATATCAAAAGCAATGGATACACGTGATCAATTCAAATTGAATCTAGCGGTTCCGTGCGCGCGCGCGTCTGTGTGTGTGTGTCTGTGTGTGTGCAGGCCGGTTAAAATTCAGCTGAATAATTTCCATATCGGTATCAACGATATGTACTAAAGTGCCGTCCGTGGCAGCGAATCGCTCGGCGAGCCCTTACGTCCAGCGCCCTACGTGCTCGACAGAGAAGAACGTGCCGGAGGCACAGCTCTGGATTGGTAATCCAACCTACCACGGTTCGCTCGAAGGGAAGATATAGAGAAAGAAGAAAAAAAATACATTTTAGCTCGCATCCAGGCACTGCAGCCAGTTTCACCCTCCTCCCCTCCCCCCTTCCCACCCTCGCCCGCTCCTATACTATACCCACCCACCCACCGCGCTCTTCTCGCGCACCCCTCGCGGTTCTCCTTTTCCTCTCTCACATCCAGGCTCCCTTTACGCCCTTCTTTATCTCTCCGTTTCTCCCTCTCGCGCTCGCCGTACGCTGTACGTACGTGTGCATGTGAGTACATGGTCGAGCCGATGGTCGAGAAGAGCGTCCCGATAGAAAAAGGACGCCGACGCGCAGCGTCGGTAGGTGGTCGGGTAGTCGTGAAAAAAAAAATCAAAAAGATGGGAACCGGGGGCAAGGGGGCCGGGGGAGAGAGGGGGAGGGAGGGCGGGGGGCGGGGGTGAAAGGCAGGGAAAAATGAAAGGGAGGTGGGAAGTGAGAGGGTGGGCGAATGAGAGAGGAGGAAAAGGGCGGAGGATAGACGGGACGAGAGGAAAAGAGATCATGTGCGTATGTGCGACATGAGAAAGAGAGGGAAGGAGAGAGAGCGGGATGCTCGAGGCTGTATTCCGATGGCGGGGGAGCGGCGCATGGGCAGCCGCTGGAGGGGGGAGAAAAAAGGTGTAAAAAATGTCGGAGCCGAGGAAACGGGAGGAAAAAATCGGGCCGTCTCTACGGAGACGGCGGGGGTATGTAGTGAGGGGCAGGAGGAAGACAGAACAGAGGAGGGAAGGGTTGGAAGAGAGAAGCCGGTTAGAGGAGATGGGCGAGCACGGAAGAAGGATGGCGGACGAGTACAAGGGAGAGGAAAAATCGGGAGACGGTGAAAGGAGAAAAATCGAGAGCGCGCGAAAGACGAAGAGATAACAAGAGAAAGAGAACGCGGTGCGGGGAAAGAGAGAGAAAAAAGAGAGGGAAAGAAAGAGAGAATGAAAGAGGGAGAGAAACAAAGAGAGAGAGAGAGAGAGAGAGAGAGAGAGGGGGAGGGAGGGAGGGAGGGAGGAAAGTGAGAGAAAGAAAGAGAGAGAGAGAGAGAGAGAGAGAGAGAGAGAGAGAGAGAGAGAGAGAGAGAGAGAGAGAGAGAGAGAGAGAGAAAGAGAGGGAGAAAGAGAAGGACGGACAAAGATAGACAATCGGGGAAAGACGAGTGGAATGACGCAAGGGAGAAAGAAAAGGGACGAGGCTGAGAGATGAAGAAAAGGACAGGCAGACAAAGAGAGGGACGGCGAACGCGACGAAGGCGAGAAGGGTGGCGAAGCAGGACCGAAACGAGAAAGGAAAGAAAGAGAAAGAGAGCGGCCCGCACCGTGCACATGCGTGACCGTCCGTCCGCGTACGAGGCGGTGGGTATTGATCAGCCAAAGAGCGCCACGACGCCGGGCGTCCTTTTGCGAGCCTTGCTTTTTTCGGCACGGCGCGCGGCGCGGAGCGACGGGCGAGGGTGCAGGGGTCGTGCGCCGTTCGTAGAAGGAGGATGGGTAGAGAAGTCGATGCTTGAGGCGGCGGGAGGAGGAGGAGGAGGAGGAGGAGGAGGAGGAGGAGGAGGAGGAGGGTGGCGGTGCTGGAGAAGGTGGGATGCAAGGAGTGCCACGACCTAGCCCAACGAACTAGCCCGGCGTGACGTCACTCTTTTTCTTTGCTCGCGCGCGCGACGGCGTCGCGATGCGACGCCGTCGCGCGAGACGACTGAAAAAAGGAGAGATTCGTCAACAGTTACGCAGAGAATTTGTTTTTTATCTCATGGAGACGTCCGCGATTTCGTATCTTACGCAGGGAGCCTCACGCAGTTGCCACGCACCTCGTGCGCGCGACAGCGCGCTTTGTTTACCGGAACAGCGAGTAGTAGTATCTGCACGTGGTCGCGTTGTAACGCAACGTGAGAGAACTGAAAACATAATTTTTCGTCAATTACGTCGATAATGTCACGAATTGTCTCTTGTCGTTTGATAAAGAGAGACGGGAAGGAAAACTAGAATGCCCGAATTTCCAACGATTCGATTAAAGCCAAGATTTATCACCAATTACGCGACAGCGATCGATGGCCACAATTCTCGCTTATTATGCAGATAATATAGCTTCGTTCATCTCATAAAGCGTTGAATGCAAATTATGGTGTATTGTTACGCTAGTAAGTACAACGCAGTCAGTTTCTCTTGCTGTGTAACAGGCAGACCGAATGGAAACGCTTACTATCGATTTAATACAACCTTTCGCTGCGGACAAGATGTAGTGGCCATTCAAATTATACGTAGCCCATTTATCGGCCGAGCATTAAACGTCTGAGCGATTGAAGATAGAATCGCCCCTCTCAGATTCAAAATATAATAATGTGTCGCGCGGTCTGAAATCTCAAGTATTAAACTAATGTATAATCAGAGATTAGCACAATATCTTCATAAGATCTCGCGGCAACGGCTGCTTACGCAGGAATGCACGACTTATAAAAAGTTACATTCCAAGTTTCTCAAAAGCGGCGGTACTGCGTATGAGTGTCGGGTACATTTACCGCGCACCATTTCTACAAACGATTATTGCCAAAGTCGTATCGCCGCGACTTAAGTAGCACTAATATTTTATAAATAGCAGCGAGTGTATCGTGTAATAAATGTGGATATTTAATATGCACTGTACTGTAAGAAAAATATTACATAAAGAAAAAAAGATTTCGGATATTAAAATTAATGGTCCGAGCGCTCGCGATCTAGGGACCTGTCGCTCGCCAAGTCCGATGACAGGAATATCTTGGGGGGGCTCGCGACCCTATGAGTCCCAACGGACACCGAGAATGCGACGAGATGCACCGCGCCGGGGGTGAAGGAACGAACATCCGTCGTTCCGCGGTAACCCGACCAGAAGCTCGGATTTCCACTCTGATAGAGCGGGACTGGAGATCGTCTCGTCGATGAACGGTCGACGGTTACTCGGTCCGATAGAACGCTGACAGCTGGTAAAACTTGGCCGTTCAAGGGTTACGCAGCACACGTGGCACACGTGGCTCTGAGAGAGAAAGAGAGCCACCGAACGGCTATCGCGTACGTCAGAGCAGCAATCCTTGAAATTACGAGATGCGAATGAACGAGAAGCAGTGATCAGCCTGTTAATTTTGTGTCTGAAAGAAAGCGAATATTCTCAGCCGCGATGAGTGTGATATAAGTAGAATCGGATGAATCAATGGAATTAGAGAAAGTAAATAGTTTAAGCAATATTTTGCAAAAAAAATTATATAAAATGTGCAAGGTATAAATGTATCATCGTAACGTTTAAATCATCGTCGGAAATATGTGTTGGTATAAAAATCCGTAGAATATTATTAAGAATTTTATTTTTTAATTAAACATCTTCCAGGCTAATAGTTTTCTTGAATTATTTAAATTACGATGATACATTTATATTTTGCAAATTTTGTATAATTTTTTATATGCTATTATATTTTTTATATCCTATATATATCCTCAAATATAAATGTGAAGTCAAATCCATTTAAATGGCGGAAATTTGATAAATGGTTTAATTGGTGGGATATTCATTAATTAGGGCATTGAAGCTTTAAAAGAATGAAAGTGGCAAACTTGATTATTCTGTATAGGATTCGTAAGAGTATAAAGTATAACGGAAATTTAATTATACATTTAACCATCTAATTCTTTAATTATCTAGTCGTTAAAAATAAGAAAAAAATTCCATCTCTAAATATTGCTCCACTGTACCTAGAAAATCTTGCCTAATTTGAAAACAACATCATACAACTTCAGCGCGGAGAGTGATAGAATTATTGTTATTGAGAAATTTTCTCGGCGACGAGGCTAAAAATACTCTCCGGCGTGAGCAAAGTGTCTCTCTCCGGCTTATCTCCGGTTAAAGACCCTCCAACGCCACCATTCATTTAGGAATATGCAAGACACACGTGTCTTCCCACAGAGTGTCAGTAGAGCCATATCGCTTTCGTGGCTTTTTTTGTCCTTTAGGCTCGGAGGAACGCAAGGGTGGCCAACGAGGCACATGTGGTCCATGACTCTCGTTTCTCTCCTGTTCTTCCCTCGCACCTCATCCCTAGTCTGCTCTAGGACATGCGAGTACTGTGTGAGAGAGAGAGAGAGAGAGAGAGAGAGAGGGAGGGGGGAGGGGGTAGAGAGGAGGAGGAGGAGGAGGAGGAACAGAAGGGACACCAAGAGTGATAAAATTCAACAGTTGGCCTCAGATTGGTGGCGTTTCTCGCTCTTCTCGCGCTCTTCATGCCTTTCTCCTCAGCCGTCTAGCAAGCCATTGGTTTTGATAACCGATTGCCTGAAATTTTCATAACTGTTGTTATGAAAATTAGGACGATTGGAAAGAATGGTTTTTTTTCTAACACGCTCGTGTAAACACAGCTCGTTAAAAATTAAAAAGATTAGAATAAAATATTAATTATTTTTCCATGGACATTATTTCTTTGAGAGATAGCAGAATTTTTTAATAACATAATTTCTAGCAACCTTTGTCACAATAATTATAACTTTAATACTACTCAAACTGTTCGCACTTTATCGTCAACTAAAAAAAAAAACGATATCTTTATCTCAAGCGTTTCCGGTATTAAAATATTGCGCAAAAGATTGGTGCTGGAGATAAACTGAAAAGGATATGAAATTTCGGACGCCTCCAAAAATCGATAAAGAACGAGCCGAAATCCTTCGAGACGGACAAGAGCCAGCCGCGATATCATCGTTGGTTGATAAGATCGCTGACCTAAATGGTGCGCGAAGAGGCGCGAAGAGGTGCGAAGAGACGGGAATAGAACGAGCGGCGGGGGAGAGGAGATCTGACCCAGACGAGTTTTTCCGCCGGTTTCCCGGGGGTTTCCTATTTTTCCCGGTCGTAACGTCGAGCGGCGGGTTGGGTTCTGCAGACAATTCGCAGTAAAATTTTTACAACCACCCCCCGTCGATTTCGCCGCGACAGGGGTTGCGAGAAGCCGATGTAGGCGGGCAGGTGAAGGGGAATGGGGAAAGTAGCCGTGCTCCAGACGCGCGGAATAGCCGCGGCCTGGTCGCGGAAACCCATAAACCTATACGTCTGCTTGTCTACCTACGACCTCCAATCTCCTACGCTTCCACCTGCACCGCCACCCATCCAACCTACCCTCTTTCATCTTCCACCGAATGCCGCGCCGCCGGAAAATATATCTCTCGTCGTTTTGACGTTTATCCGTCATTTACCGTTACTTTTATCTCCGCTTTATTACTTGGATCTTGCGTATTTCTCCAGATTTTATCATTCGAATCGTTAGAAATTTTTGCGTTTAACAAAACAGATCAAAAATTAATAGCAAAACACAAGATTAAATGGTAAAAACTTTAGCACACCGAGAACATTTACTTTGTCTATCGGGAAAGAAAATAATTTTGTGCAAAAGAAAATAAATTCTACGCGTAATTGTATATTTGAGAAATGTGCAAAGCTGTAAAATTTGTAAACAGAGATTCTACTAAATGATTTATAGATGTTCGTAAAATATTTCCAATCTTATCGTTTTCTCCGTTTCAACAATTTTGTTTTTGTAAACGACATAAAATTTGCAGCTCTTAACCCTACCAGTTTATTTTCCTCTATAGTGCACATTACTGTATATCTCTCTTTCGGACCATCGCACGATTCGAGAGGGCAACACGTGGTGACCGGCTTCGTCGGAACGTTCTGTCTGCGTGTGAGAGAACACGGCGTTGGAATTTATATGCTCGCTCATGTTACATATACATAATCTTATACAAGCAGAAGATAGAATTATTTTACAGCCACACAATGCGCAGTTAATGGCAACTATTATTTTAATATAATTTATTTTCATATAATATTTTAATTTTTATCTCTCTTTTACATTTATATTATGTTTTTAAAACGAGCTTTATTTTGCATTTTAGGGTGGAAAAAAAAGAGATATTTTATATACGTACAATATTTAGATACATTGGAATAATCCCTTTCTCCTTTTTCTAAGTCACAAAATGATATTATTATTAGTTCGAAATAAGCTCGATCGATTGTAATGTAAAATCCACATAATGTTGAATAAACGATATAAAAAAAGATACTTGCGTAAGTGAATCTTGACAATGCGAAAATTCGAATTGAATGCATCAAAGACATATTTAGCTAATTTCACTAAAACAAGAAAAACAAGAGGAAAAAATGTTTATTTAAAATAAAAATAAATTGGAGTAAAGATATTATTCTACAGAGAAAGAAGATAAAGAATATGTTGTACATGCATTAATACTAAAATATAGAATTTAACATTATTTGACACATGAAAATTCCAACGCAGATCACGAGTATATTCGATTAAAGCGACCCTTGTCCTTAACTGGAAATCATCCTGCCGTAGTTCCTCGCAAGTATAGCGCCGAAAGAAATTCTCGTGTGTTTGCCACAAAAAGCTTCTGCGGCGGCAGCCGTGTAGAAAGCTCGTTTGGCGGAGAAGGGCCAGTGAGCGCGCGAGGAGAATTATTTGAAAGAACCTCGCGGCGATTCTCCTTTTTTCGGCACTAACCGCCGAGTCGTATTCCAAGGACGAGGGGAGGCAGCGGAAGCTCTTCCGGATACGAAACGAGGGAAAGAGTACAAGCCGCGCGTTGCACTTTTCCGCGCTGTAAAAACGTGGAGGGCGAAACCCGCCGAGAGATATTTCCTTGCTGGAGGAATCGTTTCGGCGCAATACACCGATGGATCGATGCGTTTTTCCGCGAGCGGACAATACACCGAAAAAGATTGCCCTTTCTTTCAAGCATTATTAGAAAATTTGTCTCCACTTATTTACAATTCACAATAGTTAACGATGATTTCTAGTGAGTTTGGCATGATGTTTCGATTTGCTGCGCGTAGCATTCACAATTATAATATAAAAAGAATATAAATTATTTTAGAAAAGTTCTACGGATGAATTATTACCAATGACAAGAATAAGATTCAAAAAATACAGCTATACGCGTGTTTTATGTAGATTTTCTAGCGCTTATCAAGAAAAGTTTCTCTGCTCTGCGCTAACGACGCAATTTCCGTTTGTGGAAAATCAGAAAAAAATTTGCAATTAACGCTAAAAGGTCCCGGGATACTTGAACACTCTCGGAAATTCTGCGAACCGTGGGAACACTCGGTGGTTTTCAAAAGGGCTACGTGACTCCCTTTAGGTCCAACTTTTCGTTTGACCGAGTTTTCCGGCTTGCATAAACTCAAGGGCGAACGTCCGCGGATGTCGACGTTGCGTTGCACCCTTTAAGCGTTATTTCAAAAACTTGCAGCCGTGTTTTGTTAACGCCTAATACTTGAAAAAAAGGACAATTAATGTCAAGAGGAACAAAATGAGTCTATGGTTTAATATAATTTGTAATAAAAGATGCAAATCACAGATTAGTGATGACATATATGTATAGTAACATATACGAAATCGATTATATATATTACAGAAAATATAATATCAATATCTCAACGATAAGAGCATATATTTGTCATCGGCAGAATTCATCGATAAAAATGTCCCGTGGAATTTGTTGCGGTAACCAAAATACCTGCTTTCGATGCGATGACGATAAAAAATGCATTCGTGAGAGAATTCCAGGATAGAATGAAATTCCAGTTCTCGACGAAATATAGTCGATCGCTTTTCGACCGATCGTTCTTGACTACAGCTACGGGGGTCTGATAGCATCTTGAATGAAAATACGTTGAGAAACGAGTCGCGTAGGTGAAGACGCGTCGAAATGAAATTCCTGAAGGGTCGATCTCCCTCTACCCCTATTCACCCCTATTCACGGTAACCCTTTGCCCCAGTTTCGTCATCTATTCACGCGGATTAAAGTTGCGAAGGGGAACGAGAAAGGGTAATGTATGAAACACGTCGCAATATGAGAAACATAAGAAAATAAAACTTTGTTTCCCACTTTTTTCTCAGAGTACAATACCAAAATAAATTATAATACGTATACTTATGTATAAATTCATACCCGAAAGAATGATTAATAACAGCAATTATATTTCTAATCATTTAGTAGTTAAAGTGTGTAAAATAAACAAATTTAATTAATGTAATTTATATAATTTATTGCAAATGTTTATAGTCTTACAATCTTATTTGAAAATTGTATCTTGAAATATATTTTGTTACACGTACATTATATCAACTAGAAGACGATTTCAATAGAAATTCCCTTCAATAAAGATGCATTGCCGTCTAAAGCGGAGTGTCTGAAGGGATGAAACAGTCAATCGGCATTACGACCCTCTATTGGCACAGTAGGGCAAAGCAACCCTTCGTTTCTCCAAGTCAATGGTGCGTAGATTACCAAAAGTCCTTCTGACTTCATTGAGAAATCTTTTCAGTGGATCAAAAGTTGCAGATTGTCGGATTGAGCCGATATCAAAATTTTATTAGGCAAAATTTATTTATTACAAAAGAAAATTCATTAAAATATACAATTATGTGCAAATGTGACGTCTTTCCTTTGGCTTCAGATTTTCAAAGATTAATTTTTATGATTATTATAATATGCGCTTCTTATGTCTCGAATATAAACTCGCGATAGTCATACATTATTTTTCATCACGTCAATAAATTATTCATTACGTAATCAAGAATGAAAGCCACGCTTGTAATTTAAAACTCATTTTAGGGGATCCATAATTTGCGAAAGAAGAGAGAGAGAATAAAATTCCATTTATTATTCTACACGCTGTGTAATATAGAAAACATTTGAAGAATCAGAATACATACAAACATACATATGAGTAATACGTATTTTGTTTGTGTATGTATTTCGATTTTTTAATTTCAAATCCAATTTTCCATTACACGAAATTACATAAATAGATTTTTATCTGGAATTCCGTCGCCAATTACAGATCGTCTAAAGCGAGGATTTTTACGCTAGAGAAATGATAAAATTGTAACTTTCCGAAGAGTCAATCGTCAAGACTTTCATGTTGCGAATGATTCTTACCGAGAGATTGAAAGAAAAGGGTCGAGCACTCTTATAAGGTTAGAAGTCTCTTTTACAGGAGCCGGAGTACAACCCTTTGGCCTACTTCTCAAGGTCCGTGGTACATGAGTTAAGGGACGCCGGCTGGCCTCTACAGAGCGACAGGGAGCGAGGAGGGAAGAGGGGCTGGAAAGCGGCGAAGGAGGTAAAGGAAGCGAAAGCGGGGCGGGCCGGTCGGGGGTGAGTAGGTCAAACTTTACGGTCCTGGCGTCTAGACGTCGTTGCGCCCCGTGCGCGGCAGTAAAACCGTTTTAAGGGGCTGTTTTACCAGCGCACTCAGCGCGCGCGACCTGTTCGATGGGGGAGGAATAGCGGAGACGCTAAACCCCCTACCGCCGATCCCCTCCCGGCCCCTCCCGCCTCCGTGAGTTGCCTTTATCCGTCTACGCGCTCCCGCCTTCCCCCGCCGCCCGCTCGCCGGTGCATTCCCTGCATCCAGACGGGGGAGGATGTGCAGCCACCGGAGGGTAACGGAGAGGAAGTAAAATTGCGACGAGCGCGAGGGATCTCGTCTATGGAAATCTCACTCTCACGTAGAAGCAGACGGGATGGAAAAAGTTGATTCTCAAATTTCTCGCCGCCGTGCCGTGACATGCGACGTAACAGAACCGCGTCATGGCAATGCTATGAAAAATCAATGCCAACGATTTCCAGACGATCAACCCCATTAATTATCGCGTTGGTATTTCATTTTTACGCCAACATTGCCACGGCACTTGGAATCATTTCAAGAACAATCTACAGTTTTCTCTGGGGGGTTTCCTACAATTCTATAGAATTCTCGCTGTGTTTTGATAAAAAAGTTTCACACAAAAAGATTTGTAAACTGTATATAACGTGACGAAAGAAACTCGCGTATTTTTAATTTAATTTAGATTTCAAAAAAATAACAACGCACATACTCGTCGCAAATGTGCCATAAATACAAATGCGATTTTACACAACTCCTAATTCCTCTTGAAATGATAAAATAAATTCCCGCGCGCTCGTCGTCAAAGCTGCACGATATATCTGCCCGGCGGACCTAAGATACGCGAGGACGTCTCGAGAGGATCCTTCCTGTCCAGGAGGAAGCACTTGGCACTAGGCGACGCGGCGCTTATTCACGAGACGAGAAGTAAGCGCGCGTAACAAAAACGACGTCGAGCAGAGGAGGAAGAAGCAGCGTCGGAGCACAGACGCGCGTTTGTCTCATGAAATTCTCACGCGGTGAGGAACGGCATGAGCCGGACCGGGCACCCTTGAAACAGGCCCTCCAGCAGGACAGTGGCGGTTGGCGAGTCCGACGATCGGCGAACGAGATCGGGGCCTTCTAATGGCCGCGATGACGTCTTCGTGATACTCTACTCTCAACGACTGCGGACATAAGTGGCTACTCGATCCGACGTCGAGGGTGTCCTCGAAACGCTAAATATTTCTCGTACCGAGATTTCGAATCGGCCCGTTTGACACAAGCCGCATTCTCAACGAAGACACGAGTACATTTATCAGCGGGACAGCTTTAGATAAGCAACACGGCCGTAAATGATGCGTTTGTGCCGTTTCTAATAGGAAGCGGAGCGCGCGCGCGCGCGCATTTCACGAGTGAACACGAGTGCGTAATTTGTTGCGGAAGAATGACGCGGAGGAAAAATATTCCTTTTTCTCGTTTCATTTTCACTTCAAGATTTTGGATCTCTCTCTTTTGGATGTAAAAAGCTCTCGAATTTTCCGTGTACCGAGAACGGCGATGTGGATATCTTCTTTCTCGAGATAGAATTCATTTAACAATCCCCATGGTCTTTCGCGAAACCATACGAATTTCATACGTATCCGCCGAACGTATTCCGAGCAACGAGCGAGCCCTGTTATTATTTACATTTTTTTATTCATTCTCTTTCGCATGCAGCGTTACGAGAATTAATTGTAGGCCGAACATTCATCAAAGTACGCGTGTGTATCCGCGCCGCCAATTTGACGAGAAATTATTTTTAGTATTGCGAAATTCAACGCGAACGTGCTCCGTTTATCGATGTAAAGGTACCGCAAGGTACCGAAACTCTCCGATTCCGAAATTTCGCGATAGATTTTTCATACCGCGAATGTTGCGCAATTATTTCAGACATTACAATCGATATCGTCGTTGCGTCTGCCGGTCGTTCCGATCTAATCTCCACATACACCGCGTAATTCTACGATAACGATTTCTTTATATCGATATTAAATAACGGAATACGCGCAACCGCTGCTTTTGCAATGAGAATCGAATCGCCTATAATGACGCGCGGTAACGAGACCAGATCCGAATCTTGGAGCTACGAAATCGCGCGTCGATTGATTCGCGCTTTTTATTTCGCGCGATGGCAAAAGGCGGTCGCCGATCTTATTTGCCGGTAGGCAGGTGTTGGCTTCACGGACGAGGAGAATGTGTGGCACCTGCTGCCGGAACGCGGTATAAAATGATACGTGCGAACTTGCGATTCCATTTACGAACGGCTGTCGGATTTATCAAGCCGGCTCTCGTCCCGCTGATAATCGAACGGTTATCCGAGAACGAGAGACGTGAGTGTTTTAATACACTGCTGATTTATGCTGCAGCAACATAATAGTCCAGAACGCGTCAGTTGAATCTTTCACTCATGCAAAATCTCATTAAAATCTGAAACGCGATCATTGAGTGGCCTCTCTTGCAATGCAAAGCCTAAATTAACTTTTGAGTTAATGTATATTATTAAGCACACTAATGCACTTTTAACCGTCATTTAATATGGATTGATTTCAAACGCGTTTCACTTACTAAATAATCAATAATGCGTGTTACTTTATTCATTTCTGTATACGATTAATTTGTAATTATTTAAATTTGTACATTATTATATATTATTGTACGTAGATTATATTAATATCACTTACTAAACAATTTACAGTTAATTTCTAATAGAATTATACGACTGTGTTGTGTAAATTTCTTAAACGATAGAGCATCCTGTTGTATAATACAAAACTTGGCATTTTTATTCATTTTTCTATTACATCATTCCGATATTGTTAATTCCATCATCGATCTTGATCAACGTAGGCATGAAAAGATACTTTCGTAGATCGTTACCGGATTTTCACGGAGAAAAACGGTCTCCGCCTCGTTACTCGTGCTGTTTGATCGATGATCATTGAATCTGTAGTGGAATCATTCGGCGTGTCACGAAAGGATTACGTCGGAGGTCAGGTAGCTGGGGCGGTTTTTATCCGTGTCATCGAGCCAACTTTAGAACTTTTCATCCGTGTCATCGGGCCAACTTTTCGCATTACGAATTGAATTATACGAGTTTCGATTACACGAAAATGTGACGCAATTTCTTGCGCGAAATATTTGTATAATCCGCTATATTAGTTTGACGTCACCACACATTGGCGCTCCTTCCAATCGCAAAGTGGCGATCGGTCACAAGTTTTCCAAGTTTTGAAAATGTATGTTGCTTCCGCAACTATCTTGATCTACTTTCTTTCTTTCCTTCTTTTTTTTTTATCGAAACGGCAGAAATGACCGGATAAGTTCGCGCCGTGCTATAAACTTTTAAGATAAGAGGAACGGAGTCTCCTGTTTGTTATTATTCGAAGGAGACGTTTTTACGACTTACGCGAATGTCTTTCTGTAAATATTAGGAGGAAGCGTTTCGCCATTGTACGTTTCTTCAAAGTGCAGCCCGGGGTTCTGCGATGTGCGGCGCTTCCTTTTTCTCACTTTTCTTCCTGACCCCCCTCCTCCCCCTCCTGCCCCGTGCCCCTACCCCTTCGGCAGAGCGCCCCCTGGCTCCCCCTGCCCGCCTGCCCTTTCCCCATTCTGCCGCTGCTCCTTTTTCCGGGTCGAATATCGATCCTGATATTTCTTCTTGGTTTTTTTCTTCCTTCGTACGCTCGTCATTTCCAGGCGTTCGTTCTTCCCTTTTCACCATGTAGCTAGAAGAAGTTATATTCCACGATCTCCAGAATAAAATATTATCTTTTGTTCAAGTTGGCTCGTTCGCGCAATTTTTTTTCCAGCTTTATAATATTAATACCGCAAACACATTGGAGTAAATTTCAAATATTTCGAAGATAATCCCCTTGAACGTCACATTACTACTATTATACAATACTATTAACAACATTGATTCTTCCGTTTTTATGCTTTCGAAGCATAGTTGCCAATATGCTTCGATTTTAATTGTATAAATGAAATTTTACTTTATTTTTTCCGCATTGATTATCATATACATCATACATACATATATGTATAATTATTAAAGTAAGTTAGAGATACACGAGTAATTTGTATTACTTCTCTTTTCTTGCGCTAAGAACTAAAAGCTACCTTTTTCAAATCTAATTTTATTCATAATACGCTCCACGTCGATGCAACGTTTCAAAAGTTTCATTTTAATTAATCCTTCTCCTCCGCGAATAAAAAAAAATGCAAGAAATGGTGATAAATAGCCGATTTCACAATCATGCTCCGATATGCGTACGACGAAAATATGCGATGATTCCACGTGATAAACAAAATATTGAAGATTTCTCGCCAAAGTCACGCGTATCGAATTTATCGCACACTTGCGTGACGCGTTAGCTAAATACAGCAAAGTAATTTGACAGCGATACTCCGTATTCGATCTTACGGGGAAGAATCGGTTAACACTTAATGCTGATATAATCCGCGAAAATAATGGATTCATCCGTCTAGACGAACGACGAATATCTCCATAATATTTTCCAGGCAAGTATTGAAAATCTCATTTTATCGTCAGCATACTGTCGTTCCTCAAAGCCCCCGGCTCGCCTTCCTCGATTTCTTCCTTTTTCCACCTTCGTTCTTTCCCGCCCTTCTTTTTTCCGCAGTTCAATATCGATCCCGGACTGTGTTTTTCCTTTTTTTTCTATTTCTACGAGTGCCGCCCTTTTTCCCACCCTTTCCCGCTTTCATCGGACGACGAACGAACCCGCGACTTCCTCCTGCTGTGTGTGGCCGGTACTTTATAAAAATATTCTCGATTGCTCCGCAGTATCGAAGGAATCACCAAACCGCACCAAACCGTTCTTTGTAGGATAAACCGGCGTTATTGAAGGCGATGATCGTAGGCTAAGAGCGCACTTGAAGCTTGTACTCTCGAGGACAACACTTGACGGCAAAAATCCCGGATGCACACGACTGAAAACTATTGCCCTTAATTCCACGGGCCTCTGAAACTTTCAACATCAATAGAAACTTTCAAAAATAAACAGCTTCCAAAGGGAGATGCAGATTTATCGCATATACTTTGATGTGAAAATACTCGGTGTTATTCTGATTTCAAAATAATACTTAGAAGTCTTATTTCACGTGTTCTTTTCAGTTGAAGAATGTATCCATCCACTTCGGTTATTGTCACGTTATTGTAGTTATTAGTCGTCAAGAGAAGATGCGAGAATAAAAATCTAATGACCCTCTGTGACCTATCTATCGCACGAACCGCAAACTAAACCGCATTGATTCGCGTTAAATGCAAATCGGGAGTAAATTTGATGCAATATTTACTTAATCTTTTTTTAACAACCTTATCTACAAATCGATATTTTCCTGCATATTTAACAGATTGATTTAAAATGAATGTTATGTATTCCTAGACACAAAGATGACTTGATTGCGATGAGATACTGTTGATTTTACTTTTCATTTGAAAGAAGAATGAAGAATGACGATAGTTACTTTTTTCACAAGTAACTCTTTTCTTCTGCAAATTTTTTTATTCTACGATCGAGATTTTTTACCGACACATTTTTTTTAAATTTAAATATCGAAAAGATTACGTCAACATTAATAACTATAGTTTCTCAAAAATCAATTCGTTATTTCTCTGAATTTATTTCTTCTTTTGCTTTCCATCTTTCTTTCCTTTCCGTTACTTCTTTCCACCAAGTTAAATATTGATTTCCACTCGATCTTCAACCCTCCAGTGCTAAATCTGTGGACAACAAATTTTGCGACATTTTCCGCTTATCTTTTTCTTTATTAATAGGCAATTTGTAAAAAACAAGACATTCAAAAGAATTGAATAACGTTCGATTTGCTAGAAGAACGCGGCGATATTCGTTCTTTGTGGTTGAACTTTCTGAGCTTACCGACACCTTGACCGAAACTTTTTGAGAATCTCTCGAGATAGCTGGAAGTTTCGCGAAATTTAATTGCGGTGAGAAGAAAGTGCTTGAAAGTTTAATTGCGCGACTTTGAATTGCTATCTCTGATCATAATTTTTTTCGATATATATTCAGTTATATTGCGGTAATTAACGTAAAAATTTGCTCGATAATTATGCACTTTAATCACAATTTTATTTAATTTAAGATTGAAAAATATTATTGTTCCCATTGTTGCACATATATAATACTTTTATATCATTATTTATATCTCGATATACTGTTTTTCTCAGATTCAATTCGACGTAATACTCAATATATCATAGACTTTCATCACTCACTGTATGTCATATAAAGTACCGCATTCTACAGAATATCGCATTATTTTTTTAATGACAGGTTTTGTAACGTAAATTGAATTGATTTTTCATTTGCTAAAATTTAATGACCTAGTTACGAAAATATTTAACATTGGAAATTAGAACGCTTTCACAAATTAAACAAAGAGTATAAGTAGATAATGAAATCTTCTTTTCAATTGGGTTAAACTTTTAACTTAATAAAACGAATATTTAATTCTCTCATAGCTTAATTATTAATGCCGAGATATTTCGTATTAACAACTAAAACAGCCCAACGGACAATTGTTAAATATTTAAAAACAAAAATTTCTTCTAATTTCATCGAACGCTCATATTGATTTCGCATTATTAACAAATTTGACCTGTTTTAATTTCGCAATTGAAAACTGTCGCATGAGCGATTTCCCAGGACGTAGATTTTTTTAGTCGTCACGATCGATCGCAAGTAACGCAATGGCATCTGTTACTCGTCATTAAAAAACACGTGGCCCTTCCAAAACACTGGCCTCTTTGTTTCTCCGCGGCGTCCTTTGCTCCACGCGTTACTTTTGAAGAGACGACGATGCGCGACGTATTAATTGCCTCCTTTTAGTATCTCGTACCGTCGTACATACAGATCATTCATTTCAGACACGCAATGTACGAATAACCCAATTTTTCAATCGCGCCACATAATTTGTTAAATCGAAAATATAAACTAGCAAAAGCGATAAATAATATATGATAAAATTTCCCAGGACGCGAAATCAATAATTTTTGCTAAATTACATTACAGCAATTGACCGAAAAAATTCCAACACATGCCAGAAATTGCAATATGGTAATCCAGGAAATAAAAAAAATCTGAAATTGAAGTTAAGCAAGAAAAATTGAATTAATTGGCTGAATAAATTATGCTGCACAAAATAAAGCCATAATTAGCGAAATAAGTAAAGACTGACCTAAAGATGTATTGGAAAAAAAGAAAATAGAAAGAATAATTTAATGCACCTCATTTTTTTTCAAATAAATTAAATGGCTTTATCGCTTGCAAATTTATCCAATTCATTTTTCCAATTTTCCGCTTAACTTAATATATAATTTAAGATCCTCTTTACTTGTTGGATCGGTGTATTTGAAAATGAGAAATGTGCAGCAAACGCGCTGAAACGATAGGTTCTCTGTGCAGCGCTCGTGCCGAACGAAACTCCGCCCGGTAACTGTTTCGCGCCCAAAGATCGCAAGAAATTCTCCAAAATCCTCACCTGTCGCGCAGCAGCGCGGATCAACGAGGTACGAAAGCGGATAATTATGATCGATGACGAGGACGAGGATCTCCCTTAAGCGCGGCTCCCAGGGCCACGGTCACGTACGCGACTTACGACGTGCTCTCGCAGTACGTACGTCCGCCTCTCTCGTACCTGACGGTCCCTCAAGAACCGCCTCGCGCGGTTCCCATATCACCGATGCAGAAATTCAAATTCGCCGTCATTAATAAAAATTAAAGAGACATCAAGAGCTGGTCTACTAGACCGGGTCACCCGGCGGCCGTCCGTGCGTGCGTGTGTACGTGTGTTTTTCGGGGTTGCAGCCGCGTGTAGGGACCTCAGGCCCACGGGCCAGCCACTTTTATCTTACCTGCCACGGCACAATAGCGTGAGACTATGGACCCTTTGTACTTGGCTTTCACGATGATCTGCATACGCGCCCCTACGATACAGCCTGGGGCGGCTATCTTGCGCCGTCGAAAAAACTGTACGCGGTTTTTTCACCCGGATCGGTTCCGGCAGCCCGACACACCGGTGCTCGTGTCTTCGCTGAAAGCACCCGAAGCACTTTTTTTCCTCCTCCTAAACCGGGTGCTAATTTTTTTTTAACCCTTTAACGGTGCACCCGCGCGGAAAACGGTACATTCTCGCGATGAATTCTTAGTCACGTCTCGAGACACGAGATCGTCCGAAAACACAGTCGCGACTTGAGTGTCACCGACCTTTTACCGTTAACCTTGATACTCAAAATCCAATCACGTGATTACGAAGAATGTTTTAGTGGCAAGTTTGCATACATTTTTACGGAGCCACTTTTCTACTTATTACAGGTAATAATTTTCATAAATATGTACACATTCCAACTTACTTGTAAAACCATTACGGACAAAATAATTATGCTAATTATTTATTCTAATGAATAATTACTTTATAAATTAAAAAAGATGAAATATTATGTATACGTAAGATATCATATTTCACAAAGCACATCGGCATGAAGCAGGGTAAGATTTTTGCAAACATAATTTTACGTCAAGTAGACACAAACTGTAAATTCATTGCGGGTTCCGACAGAGCGCGATATGAAAAGCTAAGAGTCGCAGAGAACTGTTTCCGCGTGGACGAGCAGAGAGATGAATAACGAACACGATCCAGGAGAGGGTCTGCGCGCCGAAAACTACGGGAAAAGGACGGCCATAACTCTATCCTGGGCCCAAATGTTGTGACACCGCCGCCAAAAAGGACTCGGCGTTAGGTCGATGCGTGAACACAGCATCCTTTCATTGTTTCTGTTGTGCAACCGAGTGCAATATTCTCTGCGCCGCGAGGGGTAGTTTTCGATAAATACGGTTGCAACGACAAAAACAAAACCTGATCGAGAAATCTGTGAGAACGCGAGAGTCACAAATCGATACACGGGGAGCGTTTTCGCAATAGATTATTTAGAAACGCGTTGTACACGTATATTTGTATTAATGTGTATACCAATTAATTATATTATAATAATTCTTAATGCTATTAATGACAAAAATGCAATAACAAAAACTACGTTACGATTAAAGGAAATTCTACAAGAAGCGTTCAGGGAAATGTATATTTTCTATAATACGTATAAAATTAACAAAAATCGTATTGGGATATCGTTGTACGATGACGCGATATAAATTGCCTCAGCATGAAACTTTCTACCGGTTTATTTTGTTCAATGCAAAGTGAACGTTAGTCCCGTCGCTTTTTTTTTTTGGCGCGTCACATTGCCCTAGAAATTCATTAGCCAATCGCAGGACACGGCTTCGTCACCCAAAGGCTGTCTGCGGATAGAAAAAAAATCTTATTTCAACACTGGTCCCTTAACGAACACTCCGCACCGAGACAATGAACCGTGCTTTATTTCTTCCCGCTCTTTTTTTTTTGTCTCTCGCCGAACAGAGACAAAAATCCCGTTGCGCAATTTGCATGCCGGCTGTCGCTGGTGCGCTGAAGGTGCATGAGGAAAAAGCCGATCGAAGAAGTAAAAAAGTGCCGCAGGGGTTGCGAGAACCATTATTTTAATTTTCGTACTGCTACCGTGTCGAGGGGATGAAAATGACGACGCGAGAAAGAGAGAGAGAGAGAGAGAGAGAAAGAGAGAGAGAGAGAGAGAGAGAGAGAGAGAGAGAGAGAGGAGAGCGGGGAACGAAGAATAGTTGCGAAGGAAGGAAGAGAAAAGGATGGATGAGTCTTCTTTTGCATAATCTTCGTCAGGGGTGGTGTTTCGCGCGAGGCCAAGGATTCTCTCGCACGAAGAACGATTCCAGTTGCTCCGGGGGGGTACGAGAAATCGGCCGAAGGTGTTTTGCATCTCCGGCAGCAAATGAAACGGCGCGGGGCTCGCCGGATGAGGCGCGCCCCTTCTTCGCCGAGAAGAAATTACCCTAAAGAACGCCTCTAAGCGTTTTAAAGGATTATGGTCGGGCAGGCGGAAAAAAGCCCGAAAAAAGGGTTGACCACCCGCTGGGCGAAACCGGCGACAGATTACAACCTCCGAAAATGTGTTGCTGATTTCGCACATGACACAGCTACAGCGCCAACATTCGCGATCAATATGTTTTCTTCACCTTTGCCAGCACACCGTCGCTATCGTATTCTTTGACAACTTTTCCATCATCAATTCGCAATGAATGCTGAGGACGCACTGTTACGAAAATGATTTCAACGGCATTAAAACTATAATTATATTCAGTAGAAATCTAATCTAAAACAGCTTATTTTCGTTATAAATAAAAATTCCCAAGACTTTTATTGAGACCTGACGGTTAGGTCTTGCTCGATAATTCGTTGGTCATGAATCGCTCACCGAGATAACGCGATCAGCCCCTCGAGAGACGAAAGGGTGAAGCTCTTCCTCTCGTACCCGTATGCATCGTATGCAGATTGGCCGATTGTCTTGTAGGCTCATTCTTTTTCTTCTCCCAACTATCGCCCCCCCCCCCTCCCCTTCCCCCGAAAACTTTCACGGAACGGTGTCCCGTGAGAATGCCAGAGACATTAGCATGCCGCGGATTATTTAAATCGTTCCCCCGTTGTCGTGGTTCCTTGTTTTTTGCCGGGGCCTCCGCGAGAGTCCCATGGCGTGGGTCTCTCGTGGGCACCCATAACCATAGACAAAAACCCGGGGTGAGTCTTCACCCGGTTGGAGGAAAGAAGAAGAGGGGGAGAAGGAGGAAGAGAAAGAGAGAACAAACAAAGTTTCGGGACTAACTCTTCCGCGTGTTACAGGTTCCACGACCGATAAAGAGCGTCCTCGAAATGTCTACCGCGTCTATTCACATTCAAATCCGATCCTTTTTCGCACTGTACAAAGATAGAGGGCACACCCTAATTTCTGTCTTGGAAAAACAAACGAAACCCCTATCGCGAGGCTTCTTCACGATTTCGTTCTAAGGAGATTGAATAATGGATGCGTAACGCAGTTATAATAATATCGCGGACAATTGCAAATAACAATTCCATCGAGTAAATATAAATGATAAAGATAGAAAATACAGCGTTGTAAATTTTAAATATATGAATTTTATGTTATTCAAAATTCTTTTTAATCGGCTCTCTTTGCTAATCCTCTTTTCAGCCGCATCCCAAATGGATAGCTACCTGATTAACGAAGGAAAAACGCTACGTAACCGTCACTATCGATTCAAATGAGCAACTACTTTTCCGTTATTCGCTCTTTTCTCTTATTCATTCCCTTTCGCGCGAATGCGCATACATACCTTTTTCCTCCCCCTCAAAAGTCTTTTTTTCGCGCTTCCGTCTATTTGTTTTCTTTCTTTCTTTTTTTTTTTCTTTTTATCTCGAGGTGGAACCCGACGAAAGAACGCTGCTATGTAAAGCGATCTTCAACCCTTTTTGGCGCCCTTTTTCGCCGTCGTTTTTCGAGTCGTTTGTATCCCACCTTTCCTCTCACCCCCATCCTTTCCTTTTCGGTTTTACTGCTTCATCCCTTTCCAACTCTCTTTGCAGTCTTTGTCTCTTCCTCTCTTGACGGTCTCCTCTAATCCAGTCTCGTCTAAATTATGCAGGATTCTCGTCCGGAGATAGCACGCGAAAGGGTGGAGGAAAAAAAACAAAATCAAAACAGGGGTAGCGTATTTCGTACCGCTGACACCGCGCATTGAAAAAAAGCATGTCGGACGGGAATTTCTTTCTGCCATTTCCGAAGGCTTGGTGCTGTCGTTGTTACGCATTTAACGGTGTCTTTCTTCCGGCCATTTTTAATTCAAGCAACGTTTTCGTCTTCTTCTCCTTATTTCTTTTTTGTTCTCCAACCGTTTCTCTCCCTCGAATTTTTTCTGTCGATTTTTTCATCACGACTGTAGGTTTCATTTAAACGCGCGAAGAACACAGTTATAGAAGAATAATACGAAACTCGATGTTACACATGAAGTACTACTTATAAACTTTTGAAAGATAAAAGTCTCGTGTACGGTAAGTAAAAACTATTTAGTATTATCTACTATATTTCATTTTCGTACTTAATGCGTAATTTTCTTACGTCACCTTCTGATGTCTAAAAAATGTACTGTGTATTTCTGTCTGATATTTCACTTACTCCGTCTCGCTCGTTAATACTATAAATATTAATCTTTTTATATAATTTACGCGGTTATTAAATGTATTATATGTATTTTTTTTTTGTTACACATTTTATAAATCTTAACCTTTATATATTTTTTGCAATTTTTTTCAAAATACCGAGTCTTATTCGGTAATATGCAAAGCAATATTGAGTAATAATGTTCGTCGGGATTGATAATGATAAAAAGTATATGATTAATATTATAATTTTTTAACCTCTTGCGCTGACGTGCATAACACGTCGTCGGTTAAAAAAAATTTTTTTCTCGTCGTCTAAAATTTTTCATAAAAATGATTTCAAGTGTGTTCGCTGGTGGTTTTAGTTAAAATCATTTCTGTATAAATTTTAAACGACGTTACTTTGAGGGTTGGACACGCGCGCTGAATTAATTTCCAAGCGCAAGAGATTAATGCAGTTTTCAACAAATAGAAATATCAACCGAATGAAAACAATTATAATAAAAGCGTACTTACGTCACTGGAAAGGCCATTATTCCACGGATAAGGTGGCTGGGGAGGGGATTGTTGTTGATGGTGAACACTGACGCCAGTGGCCGAGTGTGGATTGTGAATGTGTTCCGCCATGACACTAACCCAATGGGCCAGTCCACCACCACCGGTGGTCGCTGGACCCGTGCCACCTGTTCCGGTCCCACCCGTCCCTCCGCCGCCTCCGCCGCCACCACCGCCACCTTCTTCGCCACCCTCCGACCACGCAAACGAATTTTTCTGCAAAAAAAAATCATTAATTTGTTAAAAATGTATATTTAATATGAGCAACTCTTGTTCTTCCAACATTTTGCTAAATAATAATATTTATCAAAGTGTCAAACTTATTTCAGAGAAAATATCAATAAAATACTTGTGTCAAAACTTATAATCTTGGAAACCGTTTGCATCAATAAATTGCTTATTTCTATATTATAATTGCGGGCATATTTGAAATTCTGAGAATACCTAACTTCAAAGACATTTTTGCATATCAAATTCCTAGAGACATTAAAGCATTAAGAAATAATTAATATAATTAATTAGTTTGTAGTTTGAAGAATAAAAGATGTTAGACTTTCTTGCATTAAACATGATGATTGTTAAACTCGTTCATTCTTGTCCGACTGGCGAGACAACATTAGGTATTCATGATCGAGTGCGCGAAAAGAGTTAGCCCATTAATAAATTGATCGATGAATCGGACGGCATAGAGCCAGAAAATACTCCCATCAAAACACATAAAACTCATTACATAGCTTTTTGTCGCAAACCACATTTTCTAATTTCGTTCCTTCACATATGATATCAAATTAAGCGCGACCAAATATGCGATTATATACACAAAATATACGCAGAATTTATGTAAATTATTTTTAAGACTGGTCTTACAGATTATTTTATTACAGTTGCATCATTGAAGAAAGCAGTTTTCTATTTATCTATTAATTCTTTTTATTGTCTACGAATATTCACTGAGAAAATTAAAAGAGATATTCACATTTGGAACTTATACTCTGACGAATATATCAAGAAAAAAAACCCCACCATTCGTAGCGTATAGATTACTCTATACACGTAAAGCGATCAACACACATACACACATTTATAAATTCGAATGTAATTATACCGATTTGCGGCATTATCGATCGCGGGAGACGTTCTAAGAAATTCATAGCCTCAGACAAAGAAGAGAAAATATACGTCGGACGATAGCCAATCAATACGTCGTCGAATGCAGGAGCGATGAGCATATCGGTTATAAAAGTAGATGCAACTGAAATCATCTTTGCGGGATGCTTTCGTGAGATTCTTTTGTACGATATTGGCTTCACATTATCCGTTTTCATTCTAACGGAAAATTTTATAATTTTATCGTATAAAATTGCTTGTCAAAATTCAATAATATTATTAGCATCCTTTTAAAGTCCCTCCGCAATTTCATAATCGTACAATCTTTCTCCTGAGCATGAATACTATTCTGTTCATTGTCGACTGATTAAAAGCAACTACTTATTTTTTCACTGTTTCTTAAAAATCAGTCACAATGAATTCTAGCAGTATAATTCCTGCATTTTCTGATTAAGATTAAAAAAATTTCTTTTCTGTTTATTATAGTGGTCTTCATTACATCTCTCTGTTCCGCTGGCTTTCTATCCCTTTTTCATTTTAAACGTTTAATCAAATATACATATTGGGTAGTACTTAATAAATGATATTAAATAATTAGGTTTTATATCGTGTTTTTTTTTCGCCAAGTAAAATCTCGACCCTTCATGGCACAGCTAACTAATCGGGGTAAATTGTTAATTGAGGGGACCCTGGATTGAAATCGCTAATTGCTCACGCAGCGGTGCATCGTGAGAAAAACGTGTTACGAATCGCAAGTATAATTATTAGGTTCTCGAATAACCATCCCCCAGAGCTTACCAGGGGTGCCATTTCTTAAGAGAGTTTCATAGGGGGATGATATGCGTTTCATTATTGCAACTAACTTAATTACATGTTCTCGAGCATGCAATACGAAGTTTGCGACATTTTTTGCCCTCTTTAAATTCGATATAAGCTCAGCAATTTTATTTCGTTTAATTTTGTCTTAAATAAATAAAAAGGCATCAGATTGAAAAAAATAACTTAAATAATAATTAGTGAGAAAATATAATCAAGACATTTCGTCTCTTAACAACTGCCATAATTATTGACAGTTTATTTGTCAAATGTATAATATATCTTCTTTTTATTAAGCGTATTATAATCTATTTATTTTTTCATTGCTGTTAATCAATATTAAACACAACGTTACAATTCCTTGCTGTCGATGAATGTGAATAATTTAAATATAGGTCGGATAAACTTTATTATGACTCTCGGTGATCGTGTCCGTAATATACTTTCTAAGTTTGGCCGCACCTTCATTGCTCTCCGCTTATCGGCAAAATCCAGATTGAGAAGTAATTAAACGTTGATTGGTTACTGACAAAGTTTGATGATTGATAGCGTAACGGATAGACGCGATAATAAATGCGTTCGTTTATCGAGCTATCTATAAACCCCGTGAGTGCTTGGCTTCAATTAACTTTCCTATTACAACGGCCAATTAAATCAGCGCAAATTTTATTTATAATAATAAAAAGATATTACTAAATTATTTTAAAGTAAAAATATATAATTTACAATGAAAAGCTGATTGCAAACAATTCAATTGATTAACTCGTTTGTTTTAAGAAAAATTAATTCTTATATAAAGGAGGAATATTGCAAAACCAATAAAACTATAAAATTGAAACGAGGCAAACACGCAGGTGCATGTTTATGGATTTGGGTCAGGAATCGTCATAGCTTCGACTAAGGCAAGCCAAAACCATAATTGTGCCAAGAAAAGTTCTTCCGCCGTTGTAACTCGGACAAAAGCAAAAGGAAGCAACAGGAAATCCTCAGCAACGGGCTACTACTGCAGCAAATTAATAAATTATAACATAAAAAAGTTGAAGTGTCAATCGAGATCTATTTTGCAAAGATTAATTAAATTTGTATCTTTGTTTACGCTTCAACAGCTACTTGAAGTGATGTACTAGTCCATAAATGTGATAAAACAATTCAATAAATAATAACGACTAGTGTTAATGAAATTAAAAATTTAGTATTTAAATATAAAGTAGTCATTCATTCTCAATCATTTTAACTTGTCGTTAATTTGTTAATTTAAATTTCACAAAAGTTAACCGTTTTTACTATCTTTACTGTCAAGTGCAATTTGCTAAATTTAATTTACCAATTTCTTTTATAATTTTCTTTACATTCGCATAAAAAGTGTCCAAAAAAATGACCAAAATATTACAAAGTAAAGAGATTCTTTTACGAAAGTACCTTTGTTATTAGAAATCGCAAATAGTTGTGTGATGCAATGTCATCGACATCTCAAAACAAAGTACATTGAAAACATTTAAAGAATCAAAAACACAGATTGTTGTCCGACAAAACAAAATCTCGGCTCGGCCTCGCGCTTTATGCTCTCGTTACGCGAAAACTCGTCGCTGCTAACTATGCTCCAACTTTTTAACTGACAACTTATACCGGCAACGGACGCCTCGCAGCCAGGTACGGTAAGATGTATTTTATCTCGCAAACAGTTGCGCCGACCTGTCAACCGGCCTTTAAACTCTTCGCTAACTATCCTTACGATCCTTGGCGACATCATCTACGTCCTCCTACTTGATTCTCTCTCTCTCTCTTTCTCTCTCTCTCTCTCTCTCTCTTTCTCTCTCTCTCTCTCTCTCTCTCTCTCTCTCTCTCTCTCTCTCTCTCTCTTTACTCTTTGGCGTTCTTTTATTCGCATTCCGCTTATATACTCCTAATGTACTAAATATTGTGTCCATGTAACGTTCGTTAAACTGTGTATTACAAGAACTTTTCAAGGAAAATTCCAATTTTTTTACTCTGAATAATATTCGCATATTACATGTTCTATATTGCATGTATTTAGAATTATATAAAATAAAACTTATAATTAAGAATTATTAAGCTGCATTTGAACTTATCGCTCTTTCTTTAACACGCGAAGAAACATTTCAAGGATTTCTTTTTATTTTTCAATCTGATACTATTCTTTTAAATTTGCTAAAAAGAAATTGTACATGCATGTGTAATGTATGTATGTGTCTGTGAAAAAAATTTGCCGCCGTAGCAATAAATAAAATACGCAGCAATTTAATAATGTACAATGCAACGGCAGTGTAAAGTTTCTCAGCAGCTCGAATCTAACCTCATCGTGGTCTTCTCGATGAAGAGCCAAGTTCCTCGGAAAGGCGGGCACGCTGCTGACGGTCAAACCCTTCAAGTCCTTTAGCTCCTTCAGTGCGCCGAGCGCGTTTAAGTTGTCCTTTAGATTCGCTAGATTGAAATTAATCCCCTGCTCTTTGAAATTGAGATGCCTGTTGAGCACGGTTTTGCCTAGCGCGCTCGCCAACAAACTGTTGTACAACTCGTTACGTAGAATGAACTTTCTTTCGACACTGCTATCGTCTTTGCTCGCCTCGTCGTTCGACGAATCCGAGTCCACCTCGACGGAAGAGTTCGAAACGACACTCATCGTGGACATTTTACCGTTCTCGTTACACCAATTTGACGCAATGAAAAATATCTTTCTGGCTCTCGATGCACAAAAAGCACCTTTTTCTTGGTCTCCCTCAAATCTCGCTGTTTGCCTCTCTTTATTTCAACGAAGGTAAGTTTCAAAATTGCAAGGACCTAGTAAAATACCTGTACATGTGTTCCTTGTATATATGTATAGGAATATATATATAATTAAATAGGTTCTTAAATTGTATATATATATATATATATATATATTTATTTATTTATTTGTTTGTTTATCTATTCGGTAACCCTTCTATTTATTTTACTTATTTACTTCGTACTCGGTTAAGAGGATAAAAACACCGCGCGGCGCGCGCGGTCTGAGAAATTGCTTCAAGAGCCCACGTGGCACATTAACGCGCAGTTAAAAACTGCTTAAAGAGCTGCAAGGTCGGCTTCCGAAGTCGAGTGTTGTATCCGTCCACAGATTCCATGCTGTTTCGAAAAAATAGGCTTCCTTTCACGCGCCATGACTTAGTGCGGGGAAGGATTCGGAAGGAAACATGTATTTCTCGACGTCTCGTCTTCGTTCGCGCCTCGAGCCTCCGGTTTTATTGCCTGTTGGCGAAGTCAGACGCCATAAGACACAAGTACGTTGCTTATTTATTCCACCTCCTCCCACTCCTCTTGGCAGAAGGCGCTCCTCGCTGTTGTACAATTAGCTTCTAGCGAGTATTATTACTATCACTATGATTGTTAGCGGACTAGAACCGAGACTAAAACGCTCCTTCTTCCTCCTGCTGCTCCTCCTTTTCGATCACACTCGTAATCTCGAACGCGGTCGTAATCAATACGGCCGAGAAGGAGTTTTTCGTACCCTTAGTGTATCTAAATTTATATTATTAGTGCGCGCCGTGATTCGTGACCGGCGCGAATTCGAAGGAAAAAAGACCGCGTTGCATTTAGGAACTTTTGCGCGCGCAGCTCATTACGCATGGCCGCGGGCTTTCTAATTGGCTGGTTAATTAGCGCGGGAGGCTCCATTCTCGTCGCGGACACGAGGTTCCGACGTGCGTCATCTCAGTCTCCTCTTTTCTCTTATTCTTCTCTCTCTCTCTCTCTCTCTCTCTTTCTTTCTTTCTCTCTCTCTCTCTCTCTCTCTCTCTCTTTTTCCTCCGGTTCTTCCTCCCTTACTTGCCTCTACTTCTCGCTCCCTTAATTTTCTAAGCTTTGGGCTAAAACACGTGAAAAATAGGAACTTTGGTTGATCGTCTGGGATCTCTCCCGTTTTCTCGCGACATTAACGTCGATGCTGCATCTTCTTCTTCGTTAAGATTTGCCCCTCAATGAGAACACGCAGCTTCCCCTCCGATCTCGCCTTCCTCCACCTGGTCGGATCTCTCCGTCGCCAGGAAGAAGAAGAGGAAGAGGAAGTACTGAAAGAAGCAGAAACATCTTCCTCGGTGGCGCAAGGTGGCATCGAGTAACATCCCCTTAAGCCTCCGTTACGTCCGGCGGCGGCGTCGTCCTCGTGGTGTATTCGTAAAACTCGTTCAGGAGGCCGCGCGGCCCCCCTCTCTTCATCGTCAGCGTGAATGACGTCGTCGTTGAGCCGAGCGTGGCCGAGCGGGGCCTCACTCGGGCCCGATTCAACGGGCCCTTTGGGCCCCCTCGTGAATCGTGGACGACGTTCAACTCGCGTTACTCGCTGGCGTAGTGGTGGGGGTAAACGTTCGGTCAGTCGTGCTCGAGCCTCGATAGAGCGTGGATGATTCGCTCTTTCTTGGTGCACGTATGTATTTTCTTGCTTTATTAGAAATGTGACGAGTGGTCTCGCGACGGCCGCGCGACGTACACTCGCCGGTAACCGTTCGCTTCCTTCCGTTTTGCGGAACCGCACGGTGGCTCGAGAAGGGGGCCCTCTCGAATCCCAGTTTCTTATGTGAGCGCGACCGCGCGACTGGTTGATGCAGTCCGCGGCGGAGCATAAGGAAGCGGAAGCTCGGCGCTCTCTTTCTCCGTCCTTCTCTCCCTTTCTATCCTTCCTACTCCTACCGCCGTCTCCTTCCTCCTCGATCTCTCTTTCTCGCGCTCGGGGCCAAGGAAAGGCGCGCACGCTTCGCCGTGGCCGCCGGCGTCGTCGTCGACGTCGTCGTCGTCGTCGTCGTAGTAGCCTCCGTCTTTTACTTCCTTTTCCTCTCTTCACCCTCCCACCCTGCAGTTTCTCTCGCCCTCTCTGTCCCTCTCAATCCTTTCTTTTCTCTCTCTTCGTTGGTCTCGCGGACGCGCGGCGCCGCGCGGCGCCGCGCCGCGGTAAGAAGTGGTAGATGGAAGTAGGAAGGAGAAAGAGGCAGAAGGAATAAGAAAGAAAAAGAAAGTACGAAAGACAGAGAGAATCTCGAAAGTGGAGGCGGAGGATGGTATTGCGGAGAGAAGGGAGTATGGGGTAGAAGCGGGTAAGGGAGTAGGGAGACGTTGCTCGCGAAGAAACAGATAAATATAGATATTTTTCCTTCGGCCGACCACCTGAGGAGGGGGTGCAAGTAAGAGGGTGATGGAGACGGTTCGTAGGGTGGGAGTAAAGGCGGCAAAGAAATAGAAGGGGGTGGGAGAGTGTGTTGCACGCTCGCTTCCCGCCCCCCGACCGAATTGGAAAAATGGAAATAATAAGAGTCGCCTCCTAGGGGGTTGCATGGCGCGCTGCACGAGAGTTTGGAATCGGGGGGACGAGGCGGGGGCGCGTCGGGGTGGTAAAAGAGAAGTACGGCGGTGGAAGTGGGTGGATGGGGTGGTAGGAATTGTGCGCAGTGCAGCATGCGCTCTGACGACCAGAAAGCACGACGAGGAATCGATGTGTGCGAGTGTCACGTGTGTTCGAAGCGGGGGCGAAAGTAGGGGCGGTTTGGAAAGATCGTGGCAATGCCGTGTGTACACGCGCATCCGTGTGTTCGGCAAAGAATACTTTGACGAGTGTGTCAAAAGCAACATGGCTACCACGTAGTCTTTCGACGTTTCTTACATCAAATTTCACTGCTTTCTGTGCCCCGGCGTGGCAAATCCTATTTAACGCGCGTGTTAACTTTTTTTACAAATCACTTGATTATATTACACCAGAATTTTTTCTTTTTGTTAAATAAACATGAAATATCTGAAAAAATTGCTCCTGTCTGTTTGTTCTAGTTTCTAGAGTTTCTAGCTAATAGTTCCATTAATTATTTTCTCGCACTAAAGGTGGGTAATAAACATCCATTTATTTATATATATATATATATATATATATATATATATATATATATATAACATAAAGTATATATGTATACACTTTATTTTAAAATAAAGAGAGAGAAAAATAATAATCCAACTTATTTAATTTTTATTTCAAGGAATATTGGGAAAGTTCAGCAATTTTTTGTTAAAAAGAGATGTCATGACAAAGAAAACTTTTCTGAAACATCAAAAAATAGTCTGATCACCTTCGGGTCTCGAACGTTATACGCTTGTTACGATCGATCGACGTAAAAGATTCAAACCAGCCAGCCCAGAGCACGGAATAATCGACGCCGCAAATATACCTTAGCCTCGTTTTGCGAGAACGCTCGCAAATAACCGACGAGACAGGTGGGCCGCGGGCGCAGGTAGTGACGCGCTTCTTCTCGAGTGGCATCAGTTTTTCGGGTTAGCACGAATGTACACACGCGGAAGCGCCATTCAAAAGGAGAAGGATAGAGAACGTGACTCCCCGACAGTTTCTAAGATTCATTCTCTTCTTTAACAGGGAACATAATCGCAGCGAAAGCAAGAGCAGGCGGGAAAGATGTGCCTAATGCTTGTAACGGTGCATCCCTAATTACCATTATACCATTGGTATGCAGATAGCTTCGCACTATTGGAGAACCCTTTCTTCCTTCCGCCTTAAATAGCCCGATGAGGCCGCCCTGAGCGCCACCCTTTTCCCATTGCGGTGTGCCATATTCGCGCGCGCGGTATTATTTGTGTTTTGGTTTTGCGGGGTGGAGTAAACCGGAATAAAAATTTCACCGGTGTCGCACAATCGGCCGTGCCCGGAAAGCTCTATTCCGCCTTTGATTTCTCATGCTTTCTCAGCATCTCATCTTCCGGGAAACGGTCGCGTCCCTCTATTCCTCGAAGCTTAGAAAGCATTACGCTCGTCACGTATGCGAATGCCACTCGCGTGAGAAGTTACCCTTTGAAGTACACAAAGTTGTGCGACACCGTGCGCAACCCTTGCTTTCTCAATACTTTTCCAATTCTATTACTGCTTACAAGGCTATTACTCCAGACTGGAAAAGTACAGTGTTGCTTCAAGCGTAGTTAAGAAAATAAGCTTCGAGAAACTTGTATCACTGATTTACATAATACACTACGATTCGATTATACTCTTTTTCAAGCTTACAATACACATTTGGATTCGTAACGTTGAAGAGCTTCAGCATATTTAGAAATAAGCGAACGCGATATACCTTGTGATAAAACATACGTAGAATGAAGACCTCGGTGAAGGTAAGTTTATATTAAACCTTGCTAATTCAAGGAACAATATGTTCGGTAAGAGACACGACAAAGTGGAATTACGAAGAAGCCGCGAAGAAGAGGGTAGCGAAAATTAAAGAAGCGCTAAGCCGGGCGCTAAACCGAAGAACCACTTGTTGAGCAAGCTTGTGGTGGCAGCACGCCGGTTAGAGGAAGATCGGAGCGACTCGGAAACGAGGGTAGTGAAGGGAAAGGGGCCACGGATGCGACGACGGCAAGGGGGAGGGGGTAGGGTGCACGGATATGCAGATGAGGGGCGGCCACCCCCGTGTAACTAACTTCTAACTTTCGCGTAACGGCCAGCGGCGGCCTTCCGCCGGCTTTACACCGACAGCTCTCGCGCGACGAGTTTTCGTCTCCCTTCTTGCGTCTCCTCGTCCTTACAAAATTAAATCCGAGCATCGCCACTCTAGACTTTGCAACCCGTTAGACTCTTCAATGGTAAGGTTGATTTCGAGAAGGGCAGACGCCCTAAAAAGACAAATGCCTCTCGAGCAACTCTAAAATCGAAGAATTATTTATTTTTTCTATAAATGATTTTTATTCAATATAATTGTGAGTGAACACGTTTAAGACGTAATGCGACATCGAGATAGACTGATAACTTTCTTTTACTTACGATATTATTTATTAGAATATTTCGGTTTTGAAATAAAAAGTCTAATAAATTTTTATAGTACAGATAACTTTTTAGTATTCGTAATATTCTAGTCTAAACTAGAACTAAGATGATATTTTATAAATAAAATAATATGCACAATTCACCTTGTGATTATAATATGCATTTTCATATTTTCTTTATGTTACCATTTGTTATGATTAAAAAGCATAATCACACTCTAAACTACACTTTTTAATAAAAAAAAGTGATAAAAAATTGTTACTTTCCTTGCAAAATTCTTTAATTGAACTAATAAAGTGATATAGTATAGCAAAAATTGCATATGTCACTCCGTCATACAACTACGAGGGTCAATTGAAAAGTTCCCGTCCTAACCAAGAAAACACATGTTTTTGGGTGGTAAAAAATTCATTTCTCAACGTAGTCTCCTTTCAACTCAATACATTTGGTCCACCTTTTATTTCAACCACTCAAACCATAAAAAAAAATTATTTGTCCAAACCCACGCGCTGGTTGCCGCGTTTGCTGACAATTGATCAAAAGCGCGTGCGGCTGGAGCATGAATTAAGATTCAAATCCGCTCCCGTATCCCTCCTACTTATCAGATCTGGCTTCCAGCGACTTCTTCCTCTTCCCAAATTTGAAAAAATGGCTTGGTGGAAAAAATTTGGATCAAATGCTGCCGTGGAACACGCTGTGAACGAGTATTTTTCGGATTTGGACAAACAATTTTTTTTTATGGCTTGAGTGGTTGGGATAAAAGGTGGACCAAATGTATTGAGTTGAAAGGAGACTACGTTGAGAAATAAATTTTTTTTCATCCAAAAACATGTGTTTTTCTTGGTTAGGCCGGGAACTCAATTGACCCTCGTACAAAAATTACCACAAGACATACCTAAGTGATAATATTATATATATATATATATATATATATATATATATATATAATAAGCCTGTTGCTATTTAGTTATGCAAAAAATACTTATGATTCCGAGAAATATTCTCCAATTGAGGTTATAGAAAAAAAATGACTTGGGCATTTCTTGTACCAAGCCACAGATATATACATATTTAAAAAATTGAATACGCCGGTGATCTGTGCTTTTATGTATCTATATTATACCTAAAAGAAAAATAGAAAAATTATGAAAATTGTTTGCAAGAGATCGTCAATTAACATGATTTTACGACATAATGCAGTTGAAATACGCCTTTCTAGTTCCTCGGAATAAAGCGAAGAAACCGCGAGACAACGGAGCACCGCAGTACTTTTCCATTTCTGGACGTTTTTCCGTTCGCCGGCCCGTCGAAAAAAGCCAAAGAGAAGGATGCCTGGCGCCGGGACGCCGGCGACGACGAGTCTCGACCCAGATATCCCGTCGTCGTCGTCGACAACGACGACGACGTCGTCTCCTCCGCGGCTCCGGCTTTTCTTATTTTTCTCTTTTGCTCTCCCATCGTGAACGAACCCTCCCTCCAGCGTCTCGGTTGAGGTAGGTTTTTCCACCCTTTCCATCTAGCGCTGCCCTCCGAACATCGGCTTCGCGCACATATCGAATCGTTTGTGTCCGACGAGACGACTGCGTATAACTGTCCTCGTAAGAATTCCTGTGCGACTCGAATGATGAACAATCACGCTCATCTTACGAGTCATTCGTGAATCGCTTTCAAGTGCAAACTAAAAGCAATACCAGTGCGAAATCGATCAAAAGTTTCGAATGAAATTATAAACACTTAGATATTTGCGTTTGCACTGCAAAGATAGTTTCCAACTGACATTATAATCTGTTGCTTTATTTAGTTTAAAAATCCATCTATTCGGAGCTGATAAAATTAAATAACTAGAGAAATCACATTTTGTCGTAATGTATCTAAAAATTTTACGGCACAAATATTAGAGATAAAATTGCATGTTAAAATAATACGTCGCTAGTTGTTATAAATAATCAACCTCAAGATGCTACCTTTTCACACCATTATAATTACTAGTGTGTAACTGCACATGCACAAAATAATAAATTAACTAAGCGATATGATCGGTCGCGCGATTGGTCGCTGCTGCGGGAAACCCTCCTTTATTTTTTTATCGCGCCACGGCAATCTCTATGGTGCCAGCCATAGAAACCCTCATACGCGATACGGCCATTTTGAATTATTAATGTCTGTATATGTAATGCTGAACATCACATTGCAAGCAAAAGTGAGTACAATTGAGCGAATATTATTGAAAACGGTGACATGATAGATGACAAATCAATGTAAACTCGAAAAGAGAATTTTGTGTCCGAAATTTCGACGACGACGAGAAACCTGAATAAACGTTGAGCAACACGAGGTGCGTATAAGTTTATGTGGGCTAAATTGTTTAAGGGTCGGTGTGTCCTTAAGCTAAGGCAAAAGGTTGTCTGGGGCGGCGTCTAGCCGTGTCTATCGATTATCCTCCGTCCTTGTCTGTCCCCTCCGATCTTACCGTCCCTCTTTCGCCGCCCCACCTCTGTCGTTCGTCTATATAGCTGCATCTCTATCCTTTTTTCTCCATCTCTCCGCTGTGCCTCTCTCTCTCTCTCTCTCTCTCTCTCCCTCTCTCTCTCCCTCTCTCCCTCTTCGATTCTCTGTCCCATCGCTCTCCACTGTGCTCCTGACCTGTCGCAAACCGCCTACGCACTTATGTATGATCCTTAGACCCTTCTTATGATGGCAGTTCGGGAGTCTTAGTTGTGAAGGATAACTTCAGCTTATCAGTATTTATTATTAATTTTTTACCTACAGTAGCTTCTTTGTTAAAAAAAATATAAATTTCCCATAATTATCGCATATTGTTAAATTTATTGCTAGATTTATTATTTTAATAAAATTTATATAAATATAATAACTAATATAATATATAATAATATAATATATAAAATAATATAATATATAATAAAAAAATATTATTTATGTAAAACATACAAAATGATTGTATCATATAAATGAACAGCGAGAAGCTTATTAATTATTAATTGAACCTTATTAATTATACTTTAAAATTGTATTTACTATTAATGCAAAGTTTTCAATGTCGAGATAGATTTATAATGTATTTAACAGGTTAAATGTTATATAATCTGGTGAGGAAAATTGATGGATTGTTAATATGAAGTATATTGATGAGACCGTATCAGTCATATTACCTTCACGCTATATATCGTGATCTCAATAAGTAAAATTGTACATCAACTCGGATGTCAGAAACTTGCCATTATATCAGTCTGCGAGATAAAGTTACGTACAAGTTGAGTTCAAGTGCTAGTGTAAATATTAGATAAAAAAAAAGCTGTAGCAAAATTGCAATAAAGATTGGTGCATAATGAAACACACGTCGTGCACTCGCTTCAATTGTCAAAGTATTTTGAAATGGCTGGAACAACATTTCGCTCCTAACTATTTTATTCGTCGCATAATGCGTTCTGAGTCGTTTGTAATGTACCGCAAAAGGCATCGTGAAACGCGGAACGCAGCATGAGCAACGAGATGACGTACGGGATATAAAGCAGGATATTTCATGTCTCACTATCAAAGAAATGCAAAAGAATGGTGAATCTTTTTAATAAAAGTTGAAACATGATTAGAAATCGGGAAAAAGCGCGGCTCAACATCATATTCTCTCGGACTTTTTGCATCGCATTGTCTGGTATGTCTATATATGTCTATATTTTAATTAGTATTTTTAAAAATTGCAACATCACAAGCCTTGCGGCTGCAATAAATACTACACGCACCGTTCTTGAGCTTGTTTCGTGTGAACACGCAGTCCGGCGCTATCATTTATTTATTACATCACATATCCTGGAAAAGTCATCATTATTTGATCAAAGAAGCGAGAGAACGGAAAATACCTTATTAATTTTTCATTAAAATTCTTGACATAATAATAGAAAAATAATTTAATTGCGAAATTACTGCCGTAATAAAAATAAAATCGCCGAAATGAGACAATCGATGTCGTACACGTGCAACCCAATTCCAACTGTCGCGGCAATCCATTTAACTGGATCCTCTAAGTTTCTAATATCGAGTATTATGACGTACTGCAAATGCCAAATGGCATGAATAGGTTACAATCAGGAGAAATCACCTGTAATAATCCCGAGGAACAGAGGTGCGTATTTAGAGGTGTCAGCGGGTACTCCAAGTGGCGATTTGCGATACACGCGCGCGCGTGTGACGGACAGGTCGTGACCTAGGCCGTCTTGAAGGGCAGACATTTTTTAATCGATAACCAGCCCCCTCCCCCTCTCCCACCCCGTGACGACCGACACCCCCGAAGGCGGCGGAGGGTGATGAGGTCGGTGACTAAAGGGGCGGCCAAAGGGGGTAAAGGAGAGAGCGAGAGAGAGAGAGAGAGAGAGAGAGAGAGAGAGAGAGGGAGAGAAAGAGGGAGAGAGCGACCGCGACGATCGTGGAGGCGTACAGACGCCGCGTTGTACTTCGGTGCTCTCATACCACCAGCCTAAATAAAGGCCCATCCCTTAAAGCGGATCGGCTCGAAAACATTGTTAAAGGGGATGGAGCGCCGAAAGTAGTCTTATCCGGGCGAAACGGAGGATTGGCAAGCGCCGCGACGATAAATCACGACAATGGAGGACTGTTAATAATAGCGCAGAGACGGCGAAAATTCTTCGCGACGCGGGTATAAATGAAGCTAGACACGACCGACTTGTGATAATGTGAAAGTCGATTGCACCAAGTATTCAGTGCACAATTAACCTCCAAATCGTACTGTAAAATATAGCAAGTACCTCCTTTTTTATTACAATTTCATTACATTTGTAATATAATAATTGTAGAGCGTGAGAGATATTTAAAAAAGAGAAAAAACAGTGCCACGATGAAATAAATTGTGTGTAATATAATAAAATAGCGCAATTGTCCGAAGCGCGATTTCATATTAAAATAATATTAAAATAATCGTGGTCCAAAAAAAATTTACACCGCCTTTGAAATCTCGGATTAGTTGTTAACAACGCTTCTATAAGACATAGAAAGCCACGTGCTATTCTCACGATTAGTTAATCAAGACGGTTGAAAAGTCTCATCGGCGTATTCACTGCGATTTTTCTGCAATGCTGTCTCATTCTTTGCCGCATCTCAAATTTCGTCGGGTTACGTCAGACTACGTAATAATAAAAAAAAGAAAAAAGAAAAAGGCAATAAAGGAGCGAGAGCGGAGAACTCGGGGCGAAACGGCAAAATATTGTTTTTCCATTCTTCTCGCGGGCGACGATGGCGAGACGAGGTGCGAGCGGTGTTTTCAGAAAAAATACATCGCCCCCGTCGCGCCGCCCCCGCCCGCGGCATGTCGATCTGTATTTTTTCCGCCCCTGACCTCCCCCCGCGCCGCCATCGTTATATCTTGCTCCTATGGCGAACATGGGGCTTGCAAATTTTGAAACGAAAACATCGGCCGAAAGTAAAACCAAATTTGTTTTCTGCCTTTTTGCAGTCACAAAACAAGGTAGGTGTAAAACTACAATAAAAACTGTAGTATGGATGGAAAATAACGTTCCATCAAATCGTATCCCTATTTTTTTACTTGTTATGTTACACTTTGGAAATTGATCACCGAATTCAAAACGCTGCTAATTACTTTTTGTTGTAATAAGTGTTCTTTTCTTTTTTTAAACAATTTCAATTTTAAATTGGATTCAAAATAATTTATATCGTAGAAATAGCATATATCGTCTTGCCATTAATAAAATATATATGGATATCCTGTCTTAAAATTAAAAAGTTAAATGTTTCAATATTATGATTAGAAATTGGAAAGAAATGTTTGATGCAACAAATTTCTGTTATCTTATACTAAATAATTTATGAATATTTTTCGTAAAATATACAAGCTAGTTTTTAATCAATAATGTTTTTTGCGACACTTTGTTACGTTACGTGTCTTTATTACGTCAAATTCGGACAAAATTAAAAAATAATATTTCACTAAAAAAAAAAAAAACAATTCACAATAAATTCTATACATAGATTTTAATACATTTTTATTTTGAGGAGAGCTAATCATCTGAGACAGCGCTATGCGTTTTACGAAAAAAAATCGATATATAATACCGCAACATCTAATAACTATGTAATTTCACTGTTTCAAATTTTGGACACGGCGACAACGATGTTGTTACATTGTTACACCGATATTAATTGCACCTCTGTTAACAATTAATATCTTTTTAATAATTCGACGAATCGCGAGAAAAGCGAACGAGCGCCGTGCGCAGCGTGTATGGCCAATTTATCATACAGTAGTGCTTTATTTTATAATAGCCGGGATAATTTCTGAAACGATACGCGGCTCATCCCGTACGTCGCGTTGTTCAAAAGACAATTGGCAGTTGAGAGAGAAGCGAAATCAAAATTGCTTGAAAAACGCGTCGGCGCTAATTACGACGAAACGGCGAGAAGCGTCAACGTCTCGTTAGCGCAGATTTTGTTAATAGTGGCGTGCACGACACGAGGTTCACCTGTTGCGTAAACATGGTAACTCTAGGTATCCCAGAATCTAAACGAGCAATTTCAAGGGCACCTAATGTATCGCACATTTTTCGCTTGGATCGTTATCACAAATTAAATATATGATTAAATAAATAGAGTAAATGAATGTTATAATTATAATTTGCTTTTATAATAAATAATATTATCGCGATTCGAATGACGACAAACAGAAAAGAATTAATATTTTGAGCAGTTTGAATGTGACACCTATCACCGAAATGACATAATATTTGTAAAAATAATTGATATCGCGGCCCAAATCATCGAGTCGATCTGTCAACGGACACTCGCGCACTAATCCCGATAACGAAAACAGCCGTTCTGGCAGCGGGCAACGATGCCAGCGGAGACAGAAGCATTTAAAACACGATCATATATCACGCCTGGATATTATTTTTATTTTCGGACGGAAAAAAAAATTATCTCTGTCATCCTTTGCAACCTGTTGCAGCGCAAACGCTACAAGGGGGAAAACAAGCGTTCGGATTGTCAAATAAAAGTAATTGAGAGAGTGCGTCGAAACGGTCCGCGGATCGCAGCCAGTCGTTGTTTTTCTGGATAAAAAAAAGAGAGAATATTAAACGGTTACCTGTTGCGATCTGTTGACCGTACGAGCGAACGATCGACTTTTAATAATGAAAACGTAAATAATGCTTTATGTTACACACAACCGATTGCAAGACGATTTGAGACAACAAAACTGAGATATTCTTAATTTTCACTGTTCTTGGTCGCAAGCGATCGTAAAGTAGTATCGAAAATGGCTGTATAAATGTGTGTTTGTGTGTATAGTCCGGTGCATTTATCTTTTCTATTATTGAATTTCCACAGCGTTTACATAAAATTTATGAAATTTTCAATATCTCTCTATCGCGTATTTTTCATCCAGGTCATTTGTTTGCGCTTTTCAAAGAGTTTACGTTTGTTCAATTAAATCGGTTTATTTATCGCACCTGTGTTTGATTATCGTTGAGTACACTTGACACACATCGATATGGATTGATATTTGTCTGTTTTTCAATTCAACTGTCGCGGTAGAAAAATTCAGCGCAAATATATCGAAGGATGCGTAAGATTTCAGCAAGCTCCCTCAATAGTAAAATAGGTATCTCCCGTTTCACATTGCGTGTTTTCCATGATAATCGAGCGCCTTAACCGACGCGGCTGCGCGGATTTGTTCCTTCGGATGGTTCGGGCGATATCCCAGTTCGGGGTAGCGCATCCCTTGCGTTAGGGGTTGGTAATTCGAGGCCGGATTTCCCTCCTTCGTTCGCGCTAGGACCTCCCGAAGTTCCCTGTTTTATCCACCGTGGATAAGGGTTGGCTGCCCGCCCAAAATCTCAGGGGTAAATTGGAACCTTCCGCATCGCGCGGTGGTAAAATTCGCACAGGACGAGAAGGAAGGACTCTGGGCGATATAACATTCAAATTGCTGCACTGATAACCATTTTCCTTTCAATTGTTACGACAACTGCTGGTTTCAACCCTTCATATTTGCACCATATTGCCTTCAAACAATAATTCATAATACGATAAATATGCTTTGGAAACTTGTCAATTTTAATCATTTCTTCTATACACTTAAAAAATCTAATATTATATCTTTTATTTTAAATAAATATCTATCAATATACATATATAAAAAAATAGTTTTATTTCCACAATTTAAAAAAATCTCTGCATAATGAAAAATACCAATTATTATTTGTAAAACATTGTTGCTCGTCTGTAAAAAAAAAGAAACAACTTTCGTAATTCATCTTAATTTAAGAATTTTATTTATATATCGTGTCATGTACGTTTTTGCAAAGCTAAATTAATTGTAAATTAATTAAATGGTATTAATTATTAAACTCAAAGCATCTTTATCATAAATTATCTCATTATCATAAATTATCTTGTGAAATTGATTTTGCAAAAAAACGCTTATGCAACAATCTTTTCTTACATTCTTTTTTTAAAAATGCAAAAATGCAGACATTTATTTTAATCGAATATTTTATTTAAAGTACGGCGCTCACGTGAAAGGTGAAGGAGATAGTAAAAAACCTTATAAGTAGTAATTTAAATAACGTTAAATATTAATAACGTTACATGTGCAGTATAAATTATTATATGTTGCATCAGTAGAAATAATAATGCGTATTTATGTCATATAAAAAATCTTGAAATATATTTTAGTGTATTTTCAGAAGAAAATCAATTTCAATCGTAGAAAATATTATAAAAATAAAACAACTATTTAGAATCATCGTCAAAAGTGTATTTCTATGATGGTATGTTAAAATTTCCAGATGCATAAAGTCATGTAAAATTTAATTAGCGTTTACTATGAAACAGGTGTGCTTATTAGAGCGGTCAATTTTTTCACATAAGCGTTTACCGAGCGAAAAATCGGCAAAGCCTAAAACATTTCCAAACAACAATGTTCAACTACATGCCAGAAAGTTATAACGACAACATACATATCTTCGGCACACACCAGTGCGACCGATATACACGATTAAAAAGAAATGAGATGTTTAGTGTGCCGATACCCTTTTGGAACACAACGCTTTTTATAGTATAACCGTAAATTACAAAATATTTTGCGATGAAAAGATTATTAATTGCAATTTGAAAGTGTTCCAAATAATTGCGGATTTTTAAAATAAATAAATTTAAAATATCTACTTTTTTTGTCAGGCAAAACGCAGTTTGGTTAACACGTAAATTAAATATTTATTTGTAATTAAATTTTGCCTGTATTACGACTTTTAAGTGTGCTGTGTAAAAAACAATAATACATTATTGGAAAATACAAATTTACTTATTGTACAACTCAATACATACCCTTTGTAATAAATAAAATTTCATATATAACTCTTAATTGTTATTACACCAAAGTTGTAATCAGTCTCTCAATTACGTCTATTTTTACGTTAATCTTTTATCCTTGATGCCATTTTTTATTTTCTAATATTATCTTCTCAGAATTTAATTTTTGAAAAGACAAGATATTATTTTGCATTTATATAAATTTTATTAAATGTCAAGGAAATTTACATAAAAAAATTTATATACTATATTAGCAATTTAAATTTGATATTAAATACAACATTATACCTTTAGAAAAAAGTAGACATTTATTTTTTAAATCTGCAATTATTCATTACACAACTCAATATAATACTTATACTAGTATCATTCTGCTTGTAAATATTTTTTCTTTTATTGTACATGAATAAAGGTTACTTACATTGCTCATTGTTTGTAATCGTGTTTTACGCAGAGCATTTTGCGTGTAGATTTATTTCGGAAAACAATATATTGACTATAATTAACTATTTTTCCTACATCGGAAGAATTTAAAGTAGTAGAAATATAGGAAAAAAATAAAATCAAATAAAAGGGAAAATTCTCAATTAGATCGGACCAAAGTGCATAGTTACGTACAAATTGAATTAATTAGTGCATATATAATAAATTATTGCGCATATTTTTTTAATTATACTCTTACTTTATTATATTATCGTATGTACATATCTCATTTCGAAGAATAAAAAAATAATCATGAAACCGCGAACACTTTATGGAAAATCGGGTGATTGCGATTGCAGCAAAGTTCGTGAATTGATAATAACCACTTTGTTAGAAAAAAAAAATAATGAACTATGCACAAAAAAATAAATGTTGATTGTGTATCTCTTCAATCTTCGCATGTGTAATGCAAACGGCAGTTATGATAACGTAGAATACGAGTGATATTAACAAGAAAAAACTAAATGTTTTCAGATATATCAAATAATATTGTTTAAAATTTGTTGTAATTGTTTGTGGAAATGCGCATTTACCGGCAAAGACCTCTCCGCACGTGATTAAATCATGTTAAATCAGATTTAAGAAATTTCGATTTACGCACGATTTTGGTACGTACACCCGTCTTTAAGTCGCGCCGCTTTCCGGCTTCCGGTTTCCGGAAAAAGTGTCCTCTATCCCCCCCTCCCCCCCTCGCCCTCCCGCCTTTTTCTCTTCCTCGTTTCTATCCAAGAATCTCTCCGGATGGAGACGCGCTCGCTGTCTTCTGGAGCACGCAGTGGGAGATTTAGGGGAGAATCGTACGATTAATGGCATCCCCCGCGGCATAAACGACTGCGGAACGGCCTCTCCCGCTAAATTCAGGATCGAAGATCGAACGGCTGATAGGATCTATCGTGTCGTTGCCACATGAGCCTTCCCTCGAGAGAGGACCTCCCGACTTTCTCGAACAAACGCAAGTAAGCGCCGAGATAGCGTCATCGATTAACAATTTTCTATTGTTAGTAAACTTGTGCGCTATATTTTGCAAACTAATTGTGTGCACATGCTTTAAAGCACTATAAATGTAATGCAAACACTGAATGTGATTATGTGACCACAACAAAAAGTAATAATGAAGAGAATTTAAGATAAGAATAATAGGATTTAAATTAAAATCGTAATATTTATGTATATATAAAATTATAATAAAGCGGGCCATAATAAAATATACCATCTTATGATTCGTTTTATCTCGTTGCATGTTAAAAATTACGAAGAGAATTCAAGCTCTGATTGTATACGCGTTGTATACTCACAGTCAGAAATAGGTTCGTCCGATGCTGGAGCTCGTGAGAATTTTAAAGTAGAAACGCATAGCCCTATATGTTATATATTATATTATTATATAGAGATAGAAGAAAATATATATATTTTCGATTTGTACAAAGAGATCGGACTCTCAACCGATCAGACTTGGATCCCGCATGAGCGCGTGAATTCCCGTTAAAAGAAGACCGAAGGAATCGATGCTCAAAATTCCGCGGCGGTATCTTTTGTCCCCGCAATGTGCTTCACCTTCTCTCTTTTTGCCATCAGTCGCCCTTTTTTTCTTCGCTCTCTTTCCTCTTTCTCCATTCTCTCATCGTTTCGCCACCAGATTTGTCGACGAAAGGACAGAGGAAAACGCATAATTCCAACTTTCTCCCTCCCTTCTGTCCTCTTTCTCTCTCTTTCTCATTCTTTCTCCTACTTCGTCTTTCACGCTCATCTCGATCTACGTCCGGAGCCAACGATCCGGAGTCTGACGTCTCTCGTCTTCTCACGCGATAACGCATCGTCGCTCTTCGTCAGCTAACGTGCGCTGATTCGTCTCACAGGGCAAGCCGCTGCGGGCATCAATCTCTCGTCAAAGCTCGGCTAGTCGTAGAAATACCAATGCGACAAGGAAAGAACCCACAATGCGTCCGCTCGTCCAACCGCAACGAGAAAGCCTCCTCCCGTCGCGTCGTGTCGCGTCGCATCGCATCGCATAGCACAGCGCCGCATCTTTTCTCTTTTCATGATTGCTCGCTGTGAAAATTGTATGACTAACAGCGCGCGAACATCGGTTTTTCTGACTCGTCCGATTAAACTAAATTGACGACCGTATACAAGTATTAGCAGTTGAATCCCGTAACAACTTTATGAATACATAAGAAATAAGGATGATGAAATATAGATGAAATCGACTTGTGACGTGTAAAGATCTGAACAATTTTTAAATCATAAAATTAAAATGCCATCAAAATTCCAAATATTATTTTTACTAAATGTTTGAAAATGACCAGTTCCAAAAACCTTGGAGTTTTTAATTATGTACACTAATGTATACAACAAGATTGCGACGAGTATAACGCTTCTTAAAAATATACAATTTAGAATTAAACAATAAGATTGAAAATTGAAGGTCTTAAAATGACAATATTTCCTTAAATTAAAATTCTTTTATTACAGATTATTCGTCGATTTTCAAAATATTGTTTCATTGCTTTAATTTTAATCATATTTTTCACAAAACTTTGCTTTACTTATTTTATTGAAGCGCAAAAATAACATTTAGCTGCTGTACTGTGTGCTTCATTATTACAATTTTAACTATAGAAATTTGCAGAATATTGAAATTTTTAACGAAATAAGAAGCTTCGCTCAGATTTGATCTTAAAAACAAAGATAACTTAATAGTTTATCTTGCGAATGATGCAACAACGAGAGCTCCGTCGAGCTCCAAAGTACAAAAGTAGCATCTCGAAGAATGTTCTCATCTTTGTACGAGACGCCTCGAGACAGCTAAATGTAGTACAATTCTGCACTTTGAAACAATCACGATAAATTGCAATCGCACAGGTACGATGATACATCGTGGACATTGCCATATCCTGTTGTGGCAAAAATAAACCGCTGATTTGCGAAGCAAAGTTACGAAAACTATAAATAACTGATTATTATTTGTACGAGAACGAATTACTCATTAACGTTTATTTCCATCTCGGATAATTAAAAATTACACATTGGTTTGCCTGATTCCAGTCGGTTCAGAATTTAGTACCGTAGCCACAGAAAAATAATATTAACATTCTCTTATGACAGTGTAAAATCAACGTAAAATACCTTTTTACATCCGTATTTGAAAAGTATCGAAAGTTGAATTAAATCGAATTAAAATTAAATCGTACAACTCAAAGTACTGATTAAAACAGTTTTTGTAATCCGAAGAAGTGATATTTTCGACATATCGGCTAGCAAATTGTTCTGTATAAAAGTCCTAATTCGAGGAGAAGAGAGGCCTCGTGCCCATTGTCGCGGATGCACATGCACACACACGCATGAATGCGCGCGCGCGTGCAACACTGTAGCGCTTCGTGTGCGTAAGGTCCGCCGTGTAACTCGGCGGGCTAATGATGATGACACTCTTATTTCTCCGGGAGGACGCGGGTCATTTTTCAAAGGGCAGCGAGGGGGAAGAGCGGCCCAAGAGAGCTCCTGTATGAGGAGGGAAGCGAAACGAGAAGTCGGAGAGTGAAGGGAAGGAAGAGATGCAGCAGCAGCAACGGCAGAAGAAGAAGAAGAAGAAGAAGAAGAAGAAGAAGAAGACGAAGACGACAACGACAACGACGGCGACGAGGACGACGAGGTTTCCTCCGCGCGCTAGCGCAGAAGCTAATGTCCGGAACGACTCCTAAACCATTAGACGAGGAGAAAGGAGAGAAAGAGAGAAAAAGATAGTATCGGCCGGTGCGCGGATGAGATATCTGTCTTTCTCCTGTCGCTCTCCTCTCTCCGTCGCTTCATCCAGCCGAGCCACTTTTCTCCAGCAGCTTTCGCTCTCAGAGGGAGACAAAGAGACGGCTTAATCGCGGAGAAGATAACGATATCGTTACGCCTCTCGCGTGTCAAAGCCTCGTGAATTATTGAGGGAAGAAAATTTCGGAGGGGTCAACGAAACGGCTCAGTTATATTTTTACTCTCTTCAGCGTTTCTTAACTCGCCTAATCATACGAGAAACGGATTGCGGACGACGAGCTGAAACTACTAAATATTTTGATGCTTCGTGGATATGAAACGGTGGATGGATGGAAATGTTTGTCATGTTTTCTGATAAATTTAATCTTGTTTTAATAAATAAAACAATTTCTATTGAGCTACAAAGCCGAACGCTAATTGTTCGATTTTATATCTTCTACATTTACATGATATCTTTACAAATACTTCGGTCGTTCCGTTAAGCCATCTAGAGTGGATGTTTAACATCAAGATGGAACGATTGAAATGTTTGTTCTGAAGATATAATGTAAACATGGAATATAGGATCGCACGAACAACTAGTGGCTGTTTGGCTGTTTTATTTATTAAAACACACATACAGGTTCAATTATTTCATCACGATTAACGATAAACACAAGGGAATGCTTGTAACTTAATGATCCGTGGCATTGTTAGCAATAGGAAAAGTTCCACTTTTCGACAAAAATTGCAATAACTGTTTATCGATTAATATAGAATTCATAGTTAAATACAATAATAACAATTGCAAATAACGCGAATATAGCAAAATCAGTTGAAAAACAAATCAACAAAAGATATAACAATTTTTTTAAAGAAAAAAATTCCATTCTTTCGCTCAATTCTTCGTGACTAGGATTCGAAATCGTGAATAGAATATTTCGAAATAATTCGCAATATATTTCGAAGAATATATATAATATATATAATACAATAAGAATATATTGATCGTAACTTTATTCTACATTCGTTTTGGAATGTATGATGCGTATCGGGAAAGACTTGTAATTCAGCGATCGATAGCATTGTTGATAATGGGAAGGTCCCTCTTTTCGTCGGCAAGAGTTTAAGTAAGCGTCCACCGATTAATTATTCACCATACGTCCGCGTTTAATTCGATTCCCCTTCACGAGAAGGGCCGGATCACGAACGGTTCGTAAACATTGTCAATTATTTAAATAACTACCGTACCATCTTTCCGCCTAATTCGTCACGTTTCTGCGCGCCTTACGTTAACAACGTTACTTTATAGTGGAACGAAAGATCGAATAGGTATTACAGCAGATTAATCATGGGATGTATGTATACGTATACATGTATGTATATTTATACTCTATCTTGCAAATAACTGTTGTTCCCCAATAAAATGTCGAGTTATAATAATAAAATAACGTATTTCTCTCTATCGAGCGATAAATATCTCGTCTCGGCAAAAAGACAAAAAAAGTATCGAAATGTATCTCGCGATAAGTATCGTCGTAGCACCTGTCCCATTGTTAAAAATTCCACATCAGACAATATGCTAGCGACTATGCGAACGCGACGAATGCCGCTTCTAGTGGCGCGAAAGTTTCATCGCGTCGCTGCAGCTGCAGCATCGTCGGCTTCTGCTACGCTTATAGGTATAATAAATCTCCATTAGCTGCCGAAATTCAGCGTACGTGCATCTTGCCCAATTACTATGCTCGTTTCTGTTCTTTTTCTGTAAACTGAAACACGAAATTTATCGGCGGCCTAATTGAATCGTCCGGCGTGCGAGAGAAAGGACCAACGTCAGCTCCGAGTCAATTTATTCAACAACACCTCTTGATTTCTTGTCAATTGACAGCTACTTAAATGATAGAATTTTGATATCAAATAAACGTCAAATAAAAATGAAAAAATTCATCGAATATTTCCAAGAAATCAATTCAATTTTATCTTCACGACTTTTTGAACAAAAATTAAGAAGTAAAATAAGAGAAGAAGTAGCAATCATAGTTTGCGTAGAGCGCAATTCAACTTTAATTTTTCTATTTTTTTCCTAACGAAACGATGAAAGCGCCAAAAGATGCCTCCCTTGCTTTCCCGTTTCGTTCCTAAGACGGAAGCGCACGATTGAAACGCAGAGACAAGATAGATGTGCGTCACTTCCGGCCGCGACAGAGGGTGGCGTCTACACGACGGTCGCCCCTGACAGCCACCCTTTGTGGCTAGCATGGAGGGGTCGCGTCGCTTTGCAGAATATAATTACTGTCTATGCTTGGTGGTGTATCTTTGGTCGCGTACACACGCACAAATGCGCGACTCGGCGCGAAATTTACTGCAAGTCCTACTGATAAACTGCATCACGCTAGATGAAATCGAGGAAAAGTAATTAACGAGCGTGGATCAGAAATGTTATCATAATTTTTCTGTGAACCTCATAATTACGTTTCGCTGATATTATCGCGATGCAATATATACATAACGTAAAAATTACACATAATTACATTGATAGCAAATTAATAATTACATCAAATTTTCTCTGCTAAACAACGCATACGTTTGTTTTGCAAAAATTCATATTCTTCGTATTATAATTTTTTATCCATCCATTTTATCCATTAATAAAAAATTCACATTATCTGTGTGATTATTGTGATATTGATATCTTCTTTTAACCTATTACATAAAATATGAACACGTGTACGTTCAATAATACGTCTAATGATTAGAATTTGTCATTGTGTCCTTTTTTTGCCGCGCTGAATACGCATAAAAATGCATGTATGATAACACGCGGGGACCCTACAGATTTGCATATAACCCCTCAGTTTATAAAGTCGCGTCAAGCCTGCCCGAGACGTTGATACATTAAATCGAGGTAACGACTGACAATCTAACCGGCGGGGGTGTGGTTCTCGTAATTGCGCTCCGTATTCCTAATTAAACCGCAAAAAAAGGACGAGGGCGTGGTGCACGTGGGCGTCGCCCCGCATTATTCGAGGGCTAAGGTCTGTCGTACCGCGGTAGAAAGGCAATGGCTACCGAGAACACCGCGAGATCGAGATCGTGATCGCGATTTTGATCGAGATCCGCGTTTTACCTAACGAGGGAAGTCACTCACCTGCCAGTGGCATGACTAAAAGCGCTTTTATAGATGGATCATTTGTTAAAAGTGTTACTCCTGAAAATGATAATAAAGTACTTGGAAATAATTAATTAAAAAAAAATTTCAGTAATTTTTTCATTGTAGAAAAACATTGTAATATGAAATAAAAATAAGAAAATGTGATAAAATTCACTCTTGCGCTAAGTTTGATAGTTTGTATCGAGATAGTCGTACTAATTGTTAAAATATTATTTAGTTTATTTAAAAAGTAAAAAAGTTTCATATACATACCTATATTTTTTCTTTTATTTTTTTAATTTACACACTCTGAATATGTAGACAAGCAAAGAATTAAGAATTAATTATTTTAGATATTCCAGTGTGTAATTTATTTTACTCGATATCTCTATTTGGATATTTTGCATCAATATGGCTCGTCCAAATATATGATTTTTGAAAAGAATCTAGTTGTGTGCGAAGCGAATCGCGAGTGTATGATATCGTGAATCAACGTCACTGCAATGTTGCAGCGATTCGATTATCTGGACGGCAGATCGTCCCGTACACCGTGGCAAAAGATTTTCTCGGTAACAGTTCCGAGTCCTCGGACCTCGTGGCGATCACCTTGGGGTTCAGAACCCGCCCAGAGCGTGCACGCGATATTCACTACTGGTCGTTTCAACGACGCTTGTTGTCGGAGCGCCACGGGGATTCGGGACGGTGAAAGTATTAAGTATCCTTTGTGCGAAGAATGACATGGTTGATCATGGATACGTACGGCACGCTACGGCGCGCGGGAATAATTTGTATCAATTTGTACGAATGTTTTGCTCTCGTCTACACAATTTTTCACACAATCTCTCAGCGGAAAAATAAAAAGTTCACTCGATAAAAAATACTTTATAGTAACCTTCTTCGATTAACTTAATGCATTTAAATTTCCACTTGAAAAAAAGAGACGTGAACACGGATTAATCGTGTACTAAAGCGCGGAAAATAAACTATTATCATAATTGAGCATGAATTCTCTCAATATCATCCAGAGAAAACGCGCGGTTTATCCTTCACAGATGCACTGTCACCTGTTGCACACGCCACGTGCACGTCTCGTGTCTTTTTAAAGCGTGATCGAGAGCGAAACGAGTGCGTTTTAGCATAAATTAATTATGCATCGCGTCTATACCTAATTACGCGCGTAGCCGCAACCGCTTGATAAACACGATCGCGAAATCTAATATTATTGAAAAGGCACGTTATATAATATGGCGATCTTAACCGACATATTGGAAACAAATCTGAATCTCGTTAAGTAAGATGGAACATAAATACTGGCTGGCTTGGCAAATCTACTTAATCGTCGCGCTGCTATCCGTGCAAACATCGCGAGCGTGACTCGGCCGAAGGTGGCAAAGTCGTGATTCCCCTAATTTGCATAATCACATAGTACAGGTGCTACATGCACATAATATTACGTGCCGTAATTACGTGCCGAGATAATTTTCTAAACCTCCACTGATACGCACTTATTTTGCGATATAATTAAAACGGAGAGTAGATATATTTAGATTAGCAAAACAATCTTCCACGCAAAAATCATAATTGTCTTTACTGGAACTTTTTTACGATTTAAAATTTCCGAGATTCTTCGATTTTTATTAATTACGTAATACTTTTTGTGTAACACGTATTCATTATTCACCGTAAAAAACTTTTAATTATTTTTTGATTAACCACATCGATTGTAACGATGAAAGAATAAAAACAAGAAGACGATTAGCTCCCGTGTCGAATCGGTGAAACGACAAAATACTCCCGTACAAAATTAATCGCGCTTCCGTTGCCCGAGGCCTAGAGATTAGGAAAGGCAATGAAAGGTCCTGACGTTAGTGGCACGTTAGAAACGCTATCGAGATTACATTCGAGAAAATTAACGTCCGTTTCTATCATTTCTTTGTCTCTTTTCTTTTAACTCGCACTAAACAGAGGCAAGACAAAAGTGCGGACCAAATGTAATTAGATTATGTCGCGTTTCGTACACAGCGCTTCTCACGCGAATCATTAGTTGGAAAATAATATTTAGTAAACGCATAATTGTTGTTAATTTCGTATAATCCATTTAAAAAGTATCGCAGACTAGCAAGTACTGTACATTCAACCTTTCCTCGTCAGAGCGTAATTGAATCCGCAAATTGCAACCTCCTTAACGTCGAGAATACAACGTCTTCTCTCTTCCAATCGTCAGTGGTTTTATGCCATAAACCGGAAGTGGATGATGAAGCTGATTGATTGTCGGCGGACGAGAGATCGGATGCAAATTTCGGAGCGACGGCGCTTAATGATCCGCACTGAACAACGGCTTTGATTACAATTTCCAGTTTTAACAGCGCATTACTTTTCGGCGAACGGACGTGATTCTTTTTTTGCGTGTTACATGAAATGCGTTTTACTGCTTTACCGTTGTACAAAAAAGAGAGCCCGAAGAAAGGTCGGTGGATGATGGAGGTGATGAAGAAACGAACGAAGAAGACGTACCGGCGATGCCCGAGTAAGACATAAACGATCTCTGTCCGCTTGAAACCAATGCGCCTTCCGAATATTAAAACATGCGTGTAAAAGAGGGCAAAACTAGCATAGTTAACTAATTAGTTAACTAACTAGTTATCTAATAAGCTTTTTTTATTCCGTGTTGCAAAATTTAAGAAAAAGTAGTGGCGTGTATTATTTCGAGAAAATATTTTAATAAAATGCATTTCAGTAGTTGTTTGAAAAAAAAAAAAAGTATTCCAAAAGACGATTTTTTAACTCTATCTTACGCCAAAACAAGAATAAATTCTCATCGATTTTGTATGACAAAAAATCAGTCTTCTCAAGAAAACTTCAAACATTGTGAAAGATAAAAAACACTCAAAATACTAGTTTTTATTGCAAGTTTCATCTCCTCGTGACAGATCTCGACGTTTTATCAAAAAAATGAATGTTAAATGCTATCGATACCGTGAGATAAATTGTCGCGATAAATTACTTCAAGGGCTGCTTGCTGAGGTTAAAGCCCAAAGGTTACATAGCGATACGAAGCCGCTTATCGCGATGATGTCTCTCATGCTACAAAAATATTATTTTAAGAGTATCACGTAACACGTGTTTGCTGGGGTTCAAACAAACATTAGACTCCTTTGCCATGTAACGAAATTTTCAATACAGTGTGAACAATAGATTGAGGTATTTATAGAAAACGGAATATAATTTTCTCTCTCTTATTAACCCTTTGCGGAATTAGTCTCGACGAACAAATTAATATTTCGTCTTTATTTATCATTGGATAAGACAAATGTAATAATTAACTAGTATTCTAGTCTACAAAATTATATGAAAATTAAGAATTATGCGCAGGATTGTCATAAAACATTATGTCGAATCCACCTGCAAAAGATTAAATAATTTTCTTTAGAAGTTACAAATACTTAATATGACTAATTTTTTTTTTATTTTAACTCCTTAACTTCTGGAGCTCAATAAATATCAGCGTGATTCAGTTTCCAAGAAGAGAGTTATTAATTCTTTAAAGCTGAATGTTGAATAACTAAAAAAAGAAAAAGACCAATAAACGACTGATGTGAAAGATAGATGTGTAAGGCACGCGAATATCTTCCCTTATATCGTATTGTATTTATTGATCGTTTTTACGATTCAGTTACACAAATGATTACGACGAGCTGACGACGACTTCTCTGCGCACGATGGCGCTTATCGCAGCAGATAACGATACGTTGTAACCGTGGCCTTCTTTTACAAATGCGCGTGCCAAAGACCAGTTTCGTATGAAAGCAAAGGTCACGAGCTACATAATTTCCTGCAATAAAAACGGCGCTACCGCCGAATGACGCATTTTTATCTTGGCCTTTATTTAAAAAATATTGCGTTTTAAAAGTAATCTATAGTCTCATTAGATAGCACCAATTATTTTGTTATAACGAATAGCCAACTGATTATCAAATATGAATAAAAACATGTTTTATTTTGCAATCGCATAAACATTAGCACATCAAACAAGGAAAAACTAGATGTTCTTCTCGGAAATAATTTCAACTATATTTTGTCTACTATATTTTTTCCTGAAATGTACAATATAATTGTAATATTTAAACATTATGGCGAATAAAAAGTGTAAAACTGCAGCGACATCGTTGACAAAGTCATCGCCGAGTCGAGGCGAGCGACGGAAAAGAAGAACCGAGAGAGAAATGAACCAGAGCAAAGAAAGGCGCGAGAGGAAAGGGGACACAGATCGTTGCACGCGCCTGTGGCGAACGTGATGATTGGCTCCCGAAAACAGAACAGGTAGACATTAGGCTGCGGCCTCCAGGTGTGCGGAACGCGCCAGATAAAGCTCGGAGCTCGATTAACCTTTCGCGCGAGAAGAAAAATGCGTCTGCCAAAATTGCACCTCCTGTGCCGGATGCAAAAAAGAAAAAACGTCGATACAGATTATTGCTGCTGTACCATGACAATATTATGGAAGAGAGATTAAATTGTCACAAGTACACATTCGCCGGACTCAAATGTGTGTACTGCAGGATGTGTGCGCAAATATACGAAAGTATGTACACAAATCTGTGCCACTATGATGATTCCTTGATTATAATTAATTTTGTCTCTTTAATAAAAATATCGAAGCACCAACAGCTTCTAAATGATAAATGATTTGAGAGAGTATTTGGTAGATTTTGCAAATGCGTTTTAATTAAAGATTTCAGTTTAAAATTTGATGTCTTTTCAGAAAATTACAAAGGAAACGAAGATAAACTAAATTAAAATATTGAATAAGAACTCTCTCGCGTTTATAACGCGGTCATAATTTTTCTCCGAAAAAAAACACAAACATTAATTACACATACGTGACATATGTTGCGATCATGAGACATTACTTTCGAGCAGCACCCTTTGAGCTCCCTCCGTGGCGTATCTCGTGAAAAGAATCTTTAGAAAAGGGGAGCAGGTGATCGAGGCATAAGAATGAGAAGGGGAAAAGTATCGAGAGGAGCATCAAGCAACGAGAATTTCAAGCAGCAGCGCAAACCTTCGACACGGGGAGAACGGGGACGGATCCATTCACCGTAGATAATGAGGTCCTCGCCACCAGGAGGCATGAATGAACTCTGCGAAGAGGCAACCGCGAAGAAGAGCCGGGAGCGACATGGATAGACGGATAGACAGATAGAGAGAGAGAGAGAGAGAGAGAGAGAGAGAGAGAGAGAAAGAGAGAGAAAGGGAGAAAGAGAGAAAGAACGACGAGGGGATAAATAGGGAGAAAGAATAGGAACGGCGAGAGCGGAATGAGGAAAGAAGACAAGACGAATCTCACTCCTCTGCAGGATATTGGAAATACTTGAGAGCTGTTGAACACGGAGCCATTTAAGGGCTACGCCACTATTATAACCACCTCTGACCAGAAGCGCTTCAAATAAGAGCATTAACCGGAGCTTAGGTAGCCAATGCGCTTCAGGTTGTTGTTGTTGTTTACTGTTCGTTGCGCCACATTTTTGCGACAGTAGTGGTGCCACGTTGATGACCGCATTGCAATTAGGAATCCCAGCCGCATGGTTTACGCGAAAAATGTGTCTTTAATAACTATCATCACGGTTAGAGAGCCATTAAACTTTTGACAGTTTTAACGCGAATTCTCGAAAGCCGAATATCCTTTGAGACTTGAAATGCAAATAAAATTATTAGTAATCGTGTCGTGAAAATATTCCTAAGAGGTGCAATCGCATTGATTACGGAGATTATTTCCGCGATTAGCGGTCTCGTGCAACAAAAGAGAAGCATAACTCCCCTCGGTGCCAGATAGTCTGGCTGTTATTTTTTTGCATCATTTCTCGACGTCATCGGCAGATCCGCCCCAGCGAACCTTGGCCAGAACTCGTGTCTCTCTCGCAGCCTGCCAGCTTCGCTCGCGCTTTCTCTTCACTCTGTCATTCTTCTTCCTTGAACCTCCAAGCTGCCACCCCTCGGCGCCCACCTTCCGCGAGTCACGGAGAAGAATCACGCTCTGACAGTCCCTGATTAATACAATCCTTAATGTCATCGTCCTGTCCACGACGAGGAACGAAGAGGAACAGTCTCAAAGAGGGAGAGAACGCAAGTTCGCGGCCAAGTTTCCCCGAGCGTGACAACCGTTCAACTCCAAATATATTTCAATCGCGAATGTTTGTTTCGTTATTTGTGTATAAATCGGTCGAGCGTATTTATATTTTATATTTTATTTCTCAATTGCTGTTGTAGAGAAACTCGCTCGGTGTTATCTCCGCGATGTGACTTAATTCCGTGAAATCGTTTTTGCCGAGCTCCCATCTTCATTCTGACATTGCTGTCAGTTATTTTATGTAAAAAGACACCACTTTTACATCGTAAACAAATTTCTATTAAATTTATTGCCAATACTGTCGTTCTGCTAACACTCTCGATCTGTTATCCGGTCTCACACAATAAAAATTATGCTTCAATGCATTTTTATTTATGCGTCGAAGACGTCAATGCGCGAAAAGAAAGGATCTTGCAATTGATTCTTGCAGTTAGTTTTTTCTGCGTTTCAATTAAATATAGAGTCAAAATATAGAGACAGTCTATCATGTTATCATACGCTTTGACCTTCTCGTTGATAACTGTCTGGCTGTTCGGCAAGTGATTCACGAACACAATTCCCGCGTGACTCTACACGACATTTTATGAATATTCAATGCTTTCTCTTAACGGTGAAATTTTTCTTGGAAAAGATCGTGGAAACAAGATTGGGCATCAAATGAAAGAAGGTAAGACGTATGTATAATTTACGAGCAAAAATATCAAAACGTTGCTGACGGAATGCGTGAATAAAGTTAATAAAAAATGTTGCAGAATTTGCGTATTATTTTTTTAACATTTTCTTCGAAACGATAAAATACGCAACATTTACAAATGGCACAATTTAATCTAATTTAATTAGTAAGTTAATTTCGTCGTAATGTAAATTATCACATTTTAAACGCGGTCGCAATAATAAACTCAGCAAATGGAGTAAAAAATTTCTTAAGGAAAAAAAAACAGTTATATGCATCGCAAAAGAAATAAAATACATTATATTAAATTATGAATGGATGTAAAAACAATATTCGACCTTCTGATGTAAGATAATTCGAACAAAGTGACGTGCCACCGCGAACGCGTCGAGGATCGCAGAGCCTCCATCGTCCGAAAGAGTCGCCGTCGGCGTCGCTGGCGAACGGTCAGCAAAGTCGGGGGCCCTATCGCATTATGAGGACAGGAGAGAAAGAAAGGGATGGTTAGTCGGATGGGGGTCCATGGCATTAGTATAGCACGCCGGAATAATTGGGTACAGTCTGGCCGGCTACCGTACGTAACGTCGGCTCCTTTCAAGCGAGAGAGCGCCTCCGCCTCATCCTCTCATCCTCATCCTTGTCCCCCGTTCCTTCCATTCTCGAGCAGCCCCGGACTCGCCTGCGCGCCGACAAAAAGACCAGCTCGGCACGAGGAAAAAGAGAGCAGAAAAAGGCGACTACCGGGCGAAGTGCATGAGGACGCGGACAAGATGGGACGGGAGAGACGGACAGGAAAGGGAGAAGGAGTTGGGAAGGGAACGGAGAGAGGCGGAAGAGGGAGAAGGAGAGGAGGATCTCTCGGAGAAAAGAGGAGCACGCGCACGCGGTGGAAACAGGGGCAGGAGACCAGGGCGCTGCTGGTATCAAGTCTGGTGACCAAGAAGGAAGAAGGAAGAAGCCGCGGGAAAGACGTAGAAAAAGCGGCGGAAGAAGAGCGCCGAGGAATGATCTCGCCCTGTACGAGGGGGAGGAGGAGGAGGAGGGTGACGGGACGTTGAACACAAGAGCAACGCGACGGGCAACACGGAACAAAAGCAACGAGAGGGCCGCAAAACAACCGGCCGGGTACGAGAAGGGCGAGAGTCATAACTGTCCCGGTGCCCAGTGGCGCGGATGTCCTGTAAATGGGAGGCAAGTCACCCCACACCTCCGCCTTACACTGTCCTCTCTTTTCTTCCAGCTTCCACCCCCGCTTGCCATTCTATGACGAGACTACTCATCGAGCGCAAGTATTTTTAGTGATGACGACTATCCAGCCTTTCCACATCAATCTAACATGCTTTTCTTCATTGTCTTTTTACCTACGTGACTTGAGATCTGATATTTTTATCGCAACTTTTTCCTTACAACGGTATCGATATTCAGTAAACCCATTCCATTGCAACAAAGCTAATATTTTCTTTAATCTCGCAAATATTCTGATTAATCTATGTGTGTTAATGATAAATAATTGCTATTATTATTATTTGTTATTATTTCTATTAGTATTAAAGAATAAATCTCCATGTATTCACTATATTCAATTTTGGGTTTTGGATGAGTTGGAAACATAGTTTTAAACGCAAAAGATTCATCTCCCGCGTGAGTCATGGCTGAAAAATCGCGTCCGAGTTGGCTGACAACGACGACATTTACTCTTGCCCGTTGCATTCCACGCTTTTCAAATAACATCCAACGTAGGTACTATTTTTTCCATTCATCTTAAGTGTTGAATAAACATTAAGTAACAAGCATTTAAGCAAGTGATAAAAAGGGGTCAGTCAAAGGTCTGCATAAAGGTTGCGCAAAGTGTTAATTGTTAAAACGACGGAATGGAGCATTAGACCGCAATTCCGGCCTCCTTTAACGATCAATTCATCATGTATGGCAGAGAACAAGTATATCAACACGATGCTCCATCTTAAAATACACTGGCCACAGTGTGACCAGTCTGCTGTGTAAACAAATCAATCTCATTTTTTCTTCGAATCTTTCAATTACAAGAAATGAAACAAGAGCGGTCTACTTTCCATCGTTTCTTTCCTGTCCAAGTCTCGATGCCGAACTGCGTCGCGTTCCTACGCCTGTGCATTTTAAACAGCTTGTTTTATGCGGCCTGAAATGAACTCGAAAAAATCGGCGGGCCCCCTCTTAATGGAGTCGTAACTTCTGAGAGATGCTCCCCGGCTATATACACTAGAAGCGCAGTGCCGAACGTAACCACGCGGTGTACAGCGCGCGATGCGAGACGCGTCCTGCGTTTCACGTCCCGCGTTTCACGTCTCGCGTCAGTGATGTGCGTCCCGAAAAAAGAGCCCTACTCTTCGGCCGTCACGCTGCCGGAACAATGCCGCTCACTGTTTCGTACGCGGACCGGTCCGTCCTCTTCATCCCGCCAGACGCGATATGCCAAAAATTCGTTTACGCACAGCCGCGCGACGCTCATCTCGTGGATTGCACGCGATGCGAGAATAATGCTCGGGTTCTTTTCAAACTGCAAGCTGCTCGTGCGTTGTTTGACTTGTAATTGTCAACGAATTGCCTAATTATTTAACACTCTCTAATTTGTATATCGGTGTTTGGGAGAGCCAACTACACCAAATGGCATTGTATGCAAATGAGTCTCTTTCCAATATTTTTAAGAAAAGAAAAATACATATTCCACAATCAGTAATATGGCAGCGCAAATGTTGCGTTATATTGCGTTAATCTTTAGCGTTAATATAATGATGCGAGTTGATGCCTGCATATTTTTAGCATGTATAAGTTATTGTTTGGATTAATGATCAAAACTAAATCCGAAAATAACAATCAAAAGTGTTAAACTCGAAAAGGCGAAATTTATTTAGGCGGAATTTTATGTCACGCAAGAAAAATTTGGCACATCACGAACTTGAAAATGGTATTCAAAAATAAAGATTACTGCATTCAAAAAATTCCACGCATCATCAAGCGCGCATTAAGAACCCGCGTCTTGAATAGACAATCCAAACTGGTTTCCTTAAAACTTGACCTTTAATCATCCGCCTCTCTCCGAGATCCTCTACGATTACTAATTGTATCCTTTGTTGTTCGGTCTATCAATCGTCAATGTCTCACCGCAGCACTGAACAAAGTGCGATTTCTGCTCATTCTCGAGTCAATCGCTACATTTGATTAAAAATATCTATTAAATATCTATTTGAAGAGCAAAAGACAGAAAGATAGAAAAACTTTTAGATATAAAACACTTTTATATCTTTTTATTCTACTTTTATTTTACTGTAGAATTAAAAGATAAAAACATAATACATTTTAAAATTGATGATACTACGAGAATTTATGAAATATAAAGGAAACGGCTTTTTGGAACCGCCGTGATTGTTGGTGCGAAAGAATTAAAATTCTTGAATTGAATCATAATGAAATAATTAGTCCACACATAGAAACTTATAATGTAATACATTTTATACTTAATGCATTATATGCATATCTCGTTAATATTTCAATATGAAAACCGCGAAATCCTAAATTTGTTGTTTCATTTTAACACAGTGCAGTTGATAATTACGGAAAAAGGTTTATCTGTGTTGCCGAGTTTTTAATTTCCAACGTCGAGAAGAAATTAAATAATCTCTCCGTACACGTCGAAATGCTCGGCGCCATTAGCGGTTCCCGGCTTTAATAAAAAAAAAAGAAGGAAGAACGTGTGTACGTATATACGTTGTAACGTTGCGCCTCGCTTATGCGCTCTAAAATTAACATCGCGCAGCCGTAGCGAAGTATCGACGATCGATTTTCCGCATAGTTGCATCGACACGGTAAGAAAAAAAGAGAATTTAAAATAAGGGCTGGGTAATACAAAACAAAAGGCGGGGTACAAAGTGTGCCAAGAAGTGTCGATGCGCGCGTGCAACGACACTAATCCGACCTTTGGCGCGAGGAAGGACGAGCAGTCGCATGTAAAAAATGCAACCGAGGCGACCTATTCCAGCGTGAAACTAATGCAACCTCGACGAGCAGAGACGCCTCGCGTTCTAGCTGGAAAAAGTCAGCGTGACGAGCGTCTCGTCACTGCCGTGTATCAATTTTCAGATTACAATGAAACAACCTTCCGCTCGTGCTTTTTTCTCCCTTTCTTTCCGGAAAAAAACCCTTATATCGATCATGATGCTTTTTAATGCGTTTTTTTAAGTGCATTTACACGTTATTTCTCTTGGGTATCGTTTTGCACTTTTTACGCCTACGCCTGTTTTTCTTCAATTTTATTCGTTATTCGAAGCGAGTGAGCGAAAATTATCCCATGAATCTACGTAAATTACAATACATATCGCTTGTATTGTAAATTGTTATTATTCATATTTCAAAGATAGAGAATAACAATTTTCTTTAAAAAAGCTAACATTCCATGTATATGTACCGGCAAGGTACGTATATGAAACAACCGAAAGCTTCACATGCATATACGATGCGCGTATTTGACGTATCACTTGCAACACCTATGTATCACATTTTCCTTTCTTTTCTTTCAGAAACGTATGACGTATTTCATATACGTATATCTAGCCACCGAGAGACATTGCTGGCATTGTAGTGACATTATCGGATAAGACAAATCAAATTTGCATTTTTATTGTCAAGAAAATTTGTAGCAAATTTTGGCAAAATATGTTTTCAGTAGACTTGGCTATCTAGAAACTTTTGTCTAAAACGTTTTTTGACATAATGCATGCCATATTTTTAGATATTTTAAGTGAACATTTAAAATGGATTATCATGTATAATTAATAAAAATGTTTATTAAAAATTATTATTTAGTAAAGTACAAATGTGTCGGTTAGAAGTTAATTTTTTTTATTTTATTAATAAAGTTCCCAAAAAGAAAACAAAAGGAAAGAAAAAAAAGCGCAACACATAGATGCTGCTGCTTCTCGCTTCAAGTGACACGTCAAATACGCGCTTCGTGCATGCGCTTTCGGTTGTTTCGTACGTATACCTAGAAGCACACTATACTTGCTGGTACGTGTACATTCGAAAAATGTTATATTTAAAATTGATATAAAATCGGAAAAACGCACCCACAAAAATTATCCTGAATATAGTTTTTAAAAAAAAAAAGAAAAGAAACATCGATTAGTTTCATACGTAAACGCAACATACACGTGTTTCCGCTCCGAGGTCTCAGTACGCTATAACACGCGCTTTATTGGCGTACCTGCTAGCGCCACGCTACGACAAAACTCAGAACCGTTTTGACATTTCTTCAAGCACAGAAGCTTGGATGGTACAGACGAATCTACTACAGCGCACAGAAAACATCCGTTCTCTCAGTCTCCCACCACATAATGAATTATATGCATTCATCAGAAAAATCACAAATATTGCAATTTGTATAGATAAAAAATATTGTTTCAGGGAAACAATGCCTAACTATAGAGAAACACCAGAGCACCAAAAATTATGCCCAACCATCCTATACTTTTTGTACTTTAGAGAGAGAATTTAAAAGTAATTGCGCATAGATAATAATAAATATAAATGCTGTAATGTATTTATTCTTATAATAAATAAAAATATTAGATTTTTTATATGTAAAAAATTTGTAATATTGGCACGCATTTAATTTAATATATTTATATTTGAGTCTATTTTTATATTTCAGTCACTGATACATATCTTTAAACCTTTGCTTCAATTTGGAAATTTAATGTTTATAAACAACTGGGTCGTGATTATATTTTTATCATTTGCAAAAACGCTAAATGACACTGAACATACACACACACACACATATATATATATATATATATGTGTGTTCAGCGCTCGTAATATATATATACAGGGTGTCCCATTTATCTCTTACACCTCAAAAATACCCAAATAACTCTGTTAGTTTTGCAAATACGAAAAAATGATTAAGAAAGAAGTTGTACGGTTCAAAGGGGGAGATACAATGGTAAAATTAAAAGATCGTATCAAGATCATTTTGAAGATTATTTCAAAGTCATTGATATTTTTTAAAATAAAATTATATGGTTTTAGGTAGATAACGTTTTAATTGATTCCGAAAGGTGTTAAACCATGTATAACAATGTAACTTTCAGATGACCTTGTGCTTCAAAATCACACTAGAATGACATAGCATGATCAATAAATCTGAATATTATTTATTTTATGTTAATATTGTTTATTTATTTTAATAAGTGTTCAAATGTTCACCATTGACGCCAATACATTTTTGCAAACGCTCGATAAACGAATGCCTTGCTGTTGCGATTATTTGTGGAGTAATATTTCTTAAGGCATTAATAATGCGCTCTCTCATATTCTGCGCTGTTGTCGGCGTATCTTGGTAGACAATAGTACATGATACCTTAAACAACACGTTTCCAGAAAAGTGGATTGGTAGGGGCTCAAGAGTTAACTGACCGACACGTTCTCCGGATCTAACACCACTTGATTTTTTTTATGAGAAACAATAAAAGATATTGTGTACCAAGATACGCCTACAACAGCGCAGAATATGAGAGAGCGCATTATTAATGCCTTGAAAAATATTACTCCACAAGTAATCGCAAAGTACTCGTTTATTCAACGTTTGCAAAAATGTATTGACGACGTTAATGGTAAATATTTTGAACACATATTAAAATAAATAAACAATATCAACATAAAATAAATAATATTCAGATTTATTGATCATGCCATGTCATTCTAGCGCACTGTTGGAGGTCATCTGAAAGTCACATTGTTATACATGGTTTAACTTTTTTTAGAATCAGTTAAAACACCTAAAACCATATAATTCCATTTTTAAAAATATCAGTGACTTTGAAATTTTTAATTTTACCATTGTATCTCCTCGTTTGAATCATACAACTTCTTCCTTAACCATTTTTTCGTATCTGTAAAACTAACGGAGTTATTTGAAGTGTAAGCGATAAATGGAACACCCTGTATATACGTATATTTGTGTTTGTATTACTATACATATTACTATATATTACAGACTCATACGCGCGCGCGTGTGTATACCCATCGACCTTTTCATTTCTTGCCATCACATACGCAGTGACTATTAACGCTAATCGCTAGTAGATCGCTATAGAACGTTGTAAACTTTTTGACAAATTATGACAATTCAACCAAGAAAGTTACGTTCAAAATCGAGTCACGATCATGAGAAATTATATATGTCTGTCCGTCTATGCTCTGTAATTATATTCCTCTGAATGAGTCGCTTGACTCACAGCATAGGCATACATGGGAATTTATGGGATATTTATTGAAAATATCCAATAAGAGATAAATGTGATTCATATTCTTTCATATCAATAAAAATTTGCAATATAAAAGATACACTGAGGAAAATATTGTCGTATACATGAATATTGTCACATATACAATAAAAAAATTAAATAAAGTATTATTTGCAAGAAAATTATAATATTTTATATCACTATTTTATTATACATATTTATAAAAAAAAATAATGCAAATTTAAGTCTTTACAAAGATCACCTACATCAAAGCATAGCAATAATTTTTTTTTTTTTGTTTATAATCTTTATGATTCTTTTATAAAATTTTCTGAACTTAATTAGACAGTGAGAGATATCAAAAAATGTTCTATGACTTTATTTATTACATTCTGTATATACGTTTTCAAACTATTCTTAGTTAGATTTTATTCAGTTACTTCTATTAGTTTTCATTAAATTGTTGCAAGAAATTTTATCTGTAAATTTCACAATTAATATCGATGTTTAACAAGAGATAGTTTCTCCTGGCAATAAATTTAAACACTCCCACTTTCGACATGAGGAAAACCAGGAATGAGCTATTGTTGTGTCGCGTCGGCTAGCGCAATAAATGCGTTTGTGTTTACAAGCGGTGCATGCTCGCTTTTCAAGTAGTATCGGATATCTGCTAAATCTCGCATACTTATCTATAATCTCAACAACTTGCTCGCGTCTCGAGATCTTCGATCCGCATTTATGCCGGTATGCCAGCCAGCTTAGTTTACCTGGACCCATTGAGTTGGGGTTCCGTACATGGTGGCGCGCGTATGTAGATAAGGCAGATGCTACGGCAAAGATTACGCCCGGAGGATACCGTTGACACTTAACAGGCCCCAATTAAAGCCATTACACGTTTAATTGTCTAATTAATTTATACCTAGCCGCGCTCGGAATTATATCCTCACTGAATCGATCCGAATCGACCGCTGGAACTTGTTACTTTCTATTGCGCACACGAGTGAACGGAATATAAGACTATTAAAACATTTGCGAAAAAATCACGGTATTGTCATTTCTCATATTTATTATAAAAAATAAAATTTAATCGATCTTATTAAGAAAGAAATTGCGAAAATATGAATACGGATTGTCATCGCGATCAAAAAGAAAGGTTGTGAAAAATAATCCTCGCGATGTTATATCTCCATCTGTCTCTGTACAATTTTAATGTTCAACTTCGTTTTCCTTGTATTATGTAGTGCTTTGAGAAGACACGTTGTATGAAATTCTGCCGCTCAGTACTCACTTGCGACAGTCCGTAATTACATTTCACGATGGATTTTGTGATGAGCAATGGCACGATCGCTATACAAACATACTGATCTTTATTCATAGGTATTCCGCAGTCGTTGCTCGCCATTGTTCGAGGATTCGCGGATCGCACGATATGTCGGCCGTGTAACGCATAGGTGGGTATAATTGCACTGTGCGTACGTGTCTTTTCGTTTCTTGCGAAGGAAACGGCCGTGAGACGGGATCACGGAAATCGCTATTACACACCGCGGTGTTGCATCGGATAGAAGCCGCAATTATCAAACCATCCGCAGACGCGCGATGAGTCCTGATAATTTGGAAATTACGCCTTCCGGCTGATTGAAATTAAAACTCTGCTGAACCGCAATCCGAGTATCTTGTATCATCTTAACTTTTTGCACATAGTTAATGTTGAAATATTCTTACCAATTACGAAATGCTTTTCTTATCGTAAATCAATTTAATTATTTATTATTTATTTATCAACGTTAAATTTAAATGTCGATAAAGGGAGAATATCAAGACATATAATCGATTTATATTGATTAACATTAAAATGAATGAAATTTGCGCAAATAAATAGCAATCTTTAAAATATCCTTGAGCTTATGTTATGAATGAATGTTATAAATTTATATTAAATATGTATAAAATGCATTTCCATATACGCATCCATCAAATGTATTCAATCGTTCACAATTATCCAGCAGATTATCCACAGCAAAAGAGTTTTTTTGTTCAACATATTTAATGAATCATATTATTACAAATTTATATGTATGTGAGTCGACAGTCTCTACTAGAAAATAAATATCAATTTTTTATTGCTTTTTTACTTTAATAATATCCTTATCTTTAGTAAATACGTCGTAAATTGCAATAAATTAGCAATCACAAAGCAATGCTAATCCGTTACTATTCGCGTGATGCTCGACTGGTTGACTCCACATTTGTTTGATGTAAATTTTATCGCTTTTATCTTGACGCTTTGTTTCGTACTGATAAAACATTCACATTCGATTCATGTTTCATTTTCTGTGCGTTCATTTATTTCCTGAGTCTAAATTACACTAACCCGTCAAAAATTGTCCTAATGGATGACTATTATTATTCGTTATTATTCGTTATTCATAAAGATTTATATGTAGCGATTTAAGTCTCGAAAGCGTCAAACAAGCATTATATTTGACAGTTTTAACATTGTTAACTTTGTGTTTCTCATGTAACAAAATAGACGTATGGTTCAAAAATTCAAAAATTATGACTTTCTACCTGTTATGATTCTATAAAATTAAAATTAAACATATTAGTAATAATGAAATACTAGAGAGTTATATAAAATATTAAGTAAAATTTACAGACTTTACATTTCTCCTTGCGTTTCGTTTGCGTATTTTCCTCATTTTTACGTAATGTTTATCACAGTACTTGCACTGATATTATATATTATCTATGCGGAAAATGTCAAACCACATCGTACATATTGTTATTGCACAGCATCTTCCTATCAAGTACTAATTACGAAAATTACAATTCTCTATTACAAAATACACGTTGCGCAATCTAGTTTATTATTATTCCATTTCGTCATCAACAATCGTAAAACAGCATCGATTATAGGTTGCCATTATTCTCTTAATTTTAGAGTTTCTTTTATTTTCTAAAAAATTCTATTTTGTCATTGAAATCACTTTGACATCATAAATTTTTTTACATGTAGAATAAGTTTCGATAATTTTCTTTAATTCTGATAATGAGAGATCTAAAAATATACATATATGTAGCTAATATCTCAAAATTTCTCTCAGCTGAGAAGTCAAGGGGATGCGGTAGCATCCCTTCGCGAGCGCCTGCTAAGCATGGCGGCGTCTAGTAGTTTCGCGTGGTAGCGGAGCGGGTTTCACAGGCCAATATACGTAGGTGCACATAGACACGTGTGTATGTTCGCGTGCAAAAGGCAGTAACCCTCAAGGTAAGACGAAATGCCACCTGGCAGGTTTTTGCGACGTTGCGCGCGAGATGCGATATTGTTTTTGCCCTCTTGGCCGAGCCCGAGCAAAGGAGCTGCCTTTAGCTTCTGCCCCCTTCATTCCTACCTTCTTTCCTCCTCCGACGCCCCACTTCCGGTGTGGGTAGGAACCGGTAGCCAATAGGAGGTGGGCACCACGCCTCCCCCACCCACGCGCACCTGCGTCCACGCCCGCCAATCAGAGGACGGACTACCTGGAGAACAGAGTTACCGCGACACGAGAGAGAGAAAGAGAGAGAGAGAGAGAGAGAGAGAGAGAGAGAGGAAGAGGAGGAGGAGGGAGGGAGAGAGACGGACGGATGGAATGGCGGACGCATGAGCGAGAAGAAGGTAAGAATGAAGAAAGGAGAGAGAGAAAGATGCACCGTGACGTCCTCCGCGGCACTTGGACGCGCACGCTCCGATTGCACCTTCCTCTCTTCTTTTCTGTCTTTCTTCCCTTCCCGCCCGCCGGTCGCTATTGCTCGATGCATTCTCCTTCTTGTTGTTCTTCTTCTCCTCCCGCAGCCGCCCTCCGTCACTCCTCATTTCCCTTCTTTCGCCTCTTTGTGCCAAGGGCCGAGGCTTCTTCGATAGGCCACGTAGGTGCGCGCGCGCTCATTTCTTCCCTTTTGCCGTTAATTTTCTTTGCGCATGGCCGCGTTTTTGCCCGGCCGCTCCATTACCACTGAATTCTTCTTTCGGCGATATTTCGAGCTGTTTATCGGCCGTAATGGCCGCGACCTCGAGAAGCACTTCTCTCTTTTGCAGCGACCGAAACCCTTTCATCCTCTACCATATCGCGAACTTTCTCGTCGCGTCAACTTATTGTGCTCTTCGATTGAGATTTTTCACCGTAACAAATCAGTACCAAATATGTCCAATGCATTTCTTACGATTTGATGTTTAATTAAGTTGACGAATTTGCACCGATTAATCTTTTGCGATCGTGCGTCAAAGTAGATTCGACATAGCAGTTGACGATAGGTCTATGCACAATTCTTTAACTAGCTGAAGCAAGGCGTGATTACAATTAGCAAACTATGTTTTTCTAATCTTCATCAAGTTTCCTAGATAACGAAAATTGCTTGTAACAATCATTTTAATCCGACGGCGTTAAAATTGAAACTGAATATTTAATATTAACTTATTCGTCGAAATAAATTCGAATCGCAACTAGTTAAGGAATAACATTTCCAAGGAATAAATCCGTTTAACAAATATATATTTATGCGACAATTTTTGCTATTATCTATGCACATATCAAATCATATTATATCATTCTAAATGATTCATTAGATTCATTAGAAATTCAGTTGCTCGCAAATATCATCCTTGAACTTAAATACGGTTATAGTAGGGAGAAAAGCGAGTCATGCACCAGTCGAGCCATTTTTGCGACAAATTGCGCAAAAGGGTCCTTGAGTCTGCCAAATTTGGAAAGCCGCCCGAATCCTTTTACGGATGTTGAGCCCTGACGGCCAATGGCCGCCTTCAACTTGAAAATCTCACTCGAACGTGTCGACCGCGTCGAAACGAACATCCACAAGTTATTTCGCAATCATCATTTCAATATCATCAACTGATACATAAGCCAAAATTTTGTTGTAATGTGAAGATGAGTAATAGAAACAAGAAAGAAGAAAAAGAAAAATGTGTAAGAAGTCGAAATAGATTTTATCCGGAATTTTATTCCCGAAAATGTTGTGAATTTCTTTTGCAGATGTTATATTTAAAATTCTTTTTCAGTTTAGTTACAGAAATTCATAGAAATTTATGAATTTCTGTAACTAAACTGAAAAAGAATTTTAAATATAACATCTGCAAAAGAAATTCACAACATTTTCGGGAATAAAATTCCGGATAAAATTAGCGATTGTTATAATTTTACAGTAATAACATAAGAGCTCTATCTCAATTTTTTCATTTAATAATCTCACAATATCACATCTATTACAATTATCGATATCACAACGGTGTTAAGAAAATCTATCATCATATCTGCAACGTTTGTCCTTAAATTCGCATAAAACAAATTTTCGCCCGCGAGAGAACTCCTTCCGACTCGTCAGTAACACAATGTTTTTCTTAGTTGAACGAGCCGCCCCCTCGTAACGGTCAGTGGATTCCCCAAGCGGAAAAATCAACACGGCCAGTTAATTTCATTCCGAATTATGAGAATCGACCTAGCGATCCTGATTATTTTCTTTTTGCAGCATCGCGAGAGTCTCGCAGACTTTTTGCTCAGAGAGATAGAGAGATTCTTAAAGTGCAGTAGGAAAGTCTGTCGAAATCAAAAATAGTACATAGTTTTCAACAATATAAAACTCTAAACTATTATAATTAACATACAATAAACTGAAAGTTTTAATTACACAAACTCATGTTTTTAATATCTCGAGATATATAGAATATTGAGAAATTGAGGAGAACAACTAAAATAATAATTGTTATCAAGCAACAGCGACGATCCGCTACATTTAAGCATGTACGATTATCTGCGATAATGTCACTGTTCCGCTCGGTCTGCGAAGAACGAACCGCGGTACTTATGGTCGCTACGTGGAAAAGTGGTGAGACAGGACGAAGGGGAAATCGGTTACACGTTACACTTTCAGAGTGTTTTTGCCAGATCGAGAGAAGCCAATGAAGTTCTCTTTCGTTCGGTCTTTATGGAACCATCTCCACGTTTAAGCCGACAAGAAATGTAAACCGCTGTCGCACTGCTGCTAGCGTTGGACATACCAAGTGATAGTTTTTTTTTTTTTTTTTCATTCCATTTGTATTTATCTAACAAATTTATCTGGCATAAAACAATTTCATTAAGTATTTAATCGAAGCACGTGACGTTACAATTTCGATAAAATCTGGTACGTTCAAAGGAGCATTGTATTGTACAAATTTAAAAATAATTGCGATTTTTTTGCTTTCTCAAATCTAATCATAAAACATCAGGAAGATAGTGAGAAAAGAATTTAAAAATATATTAATATGTCATTAAGAGAAAGAAAGAAATAAATATAAATGTAATTGATAATATTGTAACTTTTTTAATTTTCAAAAATAATTTCAGGGTGGAAGGAGTGACTTTTAATATAACACTTTTACGCTTCTTTACAATATTTCACAATTTTATGGCTGGAATTTATTCAAAAATCTTTCACATGCAAGTAGCGAGTACAGTAAAGAATTTTAACGTTGAAATGATAAAATAAGCTAGCGCGAAGCAGTAGAGAAGATACATTAACGTTGTAAGGACACAGGACGTGAATCTACATCACCAATATGCAAAGTGTAAAAATTGTCAACCTTCTTGCCTCGCACTTCCCAGTAAAGAAAAAAAAGCTGCCGAGTGAAAGGGTTAAACTAAACTACATCATTACGTTCCAAAGAGAAAAGGAGGAGAGGAAAGGAGAGAGCGAGAGAGAGAGCATCAAAGCATTCCAAAGAAAGGATACTTATAGATATCGATGAAAGGTATTATCATAAACACGTGAGAAACCTAAATTGACTTCCAGATCGCGGCAGCGATCCCCCCCGAGGGAGAGATAATTAGTCACGGCCCCGTGGCTCCCGCATACGCCGTAATTATTTTTATAATCAGCTGTCGTCGCGCTTTCCCGGTAATCTATTTGCATCGAGCGCGCATGCCCGCGTGTTCGCGGGTAATTATTGCGGGAAAATTTAAAGGGACGCGGCAACAAAGAAACTCGCAGGAGTCTCGCGCACGGGACATGTAATATACATAATTAAAGGAGGGGCTGGTAATTGCCAAGCCAATTATACGTTGTGCGCGAGATATTAATTTGGCGTGGCCATTAATTTGCTGACCGACATCACGGGAAAATCTATTGCGCACACGAAAGTCGTATCGGTGACCCGCGCTGCGTGGTAATCGACCTGCGGCAAAAAATCGCTCGATGGCCTGATAATTATTGGTAACAACGTAGGATGTGGTTCGTTAAATCGCGGCATGAAATCTCTTTCTAGAATTTCCTTCTGGTTACAGTGAATCGTATAATGGTGCTCGCCATAAATCATCTATCCACGCTTGTACATTTATATCAGGATTCGACTTGTGTTCTATCTGTTTCTCATGTTAGGATTTAATAATTAAATAATTTAATCTAGATTAATAAAAATTAGAAATGTTAACAATATAATTCCTAAAGAGGCCCTTAAAATTAACAAAATCCAATTATGTGATGTAAATGAGTTTTTTTCGGCCGTTGCTAGTTGTTTGTTTGCTTATGTTGATTTATTTATTTAAATTAACAAACGTTTCGCGGTCACGTGATCACTCTCTTCAAATAGAAATTATTTTGTTGTTAGCATCTTAATCAGTGTTCTCATATTAATAATGCTCGTTCTAATAAGTTTTTTGCATGATTGTTAAATTAATGTAAGCAGGTGTAACAGAATAAAAAATTGAACGCGTCTCTATTATAAATACATTATTTATCTTTTCTATATATTCAAAAAAATATTAACAGCTACTCACATTTTTATAATTTATCTATACATTTTTACATTATGTCATGCATTTATTATACATAATTTTCACTACAGTTGTTCAATTTTCATTAATTTTGTTTAGCTTGAATATTAAAATAAAAAACGTTTTTATCAATTTCCAATTTTATCATCTCATCATTTAATTATTAATTGTGTCTCATAATACGAAATATATATATATATATAAAATAAGTAAAATAAATAAGTAAAAAAACAGACAATAAAAAAATATAGTGTAGATAACGTGTACAATAAAATTATACTAATAAAACAAAAAGCACAATAGTGGAAAATAATATAAATCACAATAATTTATTTATAGATCGCAAAAGAATTATGATACTACTTATATCGAGTGATTAGTTGCTATAAATTATGACCAATCTTAGATCTTAATTACCCGTTAATGGACATTAAGTCGTCAACACTTTACTTAATTGCTATCGCTAACAATTAACAGCCACGTTAGATACTTATTAAATGATTATTACTTTACGTAAAAATTGTATTGCTATATCGCACGGAACTTTCTCTATTTTACTAAATAACCGCATAAAGCAAAAAGTAATCTCAAAAAGTTTACGATCTTATGTAAAACTATGTATACTGCAAAATTTGTACAAAAATGACAATAGTGAATATTGATATAATTGCAAGTCATAAGTACTTCATTTTGCAATTTTATGGCTCACGAGTGGTGCAATTGAGAAATACGATAAAATCGTATAAAGCACATAATAATATCGCTCGGGGCGCCGAAGGTAAATGACTATCATCTGCGGAAAACCAGTCAAGTCATATGTTGTGAAAAGCAAGCCACGCATTCACATATGATTGCACATTACATCCATTAACATTATAACATGTTCACTCTCGAAAAAATACATTTATACAATCACCATCAGAAAAATGTGCACTTATAAAAATGTTCAAATATATTACTAATCTCAAAAATAGGGATTCTAAAAATTAAATCTTTTTATATATCTCGGTTTTTTTTTGGGATGGTAGTCAATTATTACTTTCGCATATTTCTGCGATATTCGAAAAAACCTTCAAAATTGCAAATGTGAAAGTTTGATTTGGCATTTTGTTATTATTCACCTGATAATACACATTCGGGTTTTTTTTTTTTTTGTGCAAATTATTTTCACAGGTTGACACACCGGATTACTTTTTTGCCGATTTAGTCGCGGCACGGGTTCGTCAGTTTTTCTTGTTCGCTATCTACGATGTTGGTAAGAAAATACACGAAGCAAATCGAAAGATTAGCGCGATAATTCATTAGTGGTTGTAGTTCGCTATCTGGATCTGAATGAACGTAATGTGGAGGAATAAAGTAAATTAAAAGTGAGCAAAACCATTGGAGAACGAATCAGAGATCAAGTTCGAATTTCCACTTACTTTGATTTAAAAAAATGTCTTTATAGAATTTTATTTGAAAAAACTACTCTCAACCCATATACTTTCTTTACACGATTTCTTAATTATTTCCAAACTTTGATTCTACCATTCGCCGTCGGTATACTGCAAACTGCAGCTTCAAACGTCAAAAAACAAAACATTTAGAGCTTAAACTCGAATTTATCTAAAAATCACGGCTATATTGCTACCAAAGCAATACGATACATCTATCGTTTTATGATTATTAAAAAAATAATCTAAAAAAATTTAATTATATTTAATAATTAAGAAACATTAAGTGATAAAAAAATATTATTCAAAGTGTATCTAAAATAAAATTTGTAATAAAGGTAAAAATATTTTAAAAATGATAATCAATATATGCTTGCGTAAATATTGTTCACTCAAAATAAATAGTACATAGAAATGTAACTAGCATGACATAAATACAATAATTTCGTTTTCTTTTCCTGTTTTCTTTTTCCTTGAGATATCAAGTTCATTGCCACCGTGCGATTATCCAGGTATTAATCTTCATCTACGAACACTTATGATGTTATTATTATACCAACTCGAGTATAATCAGCAGCCGCAAAAAAAGAAAACAGAAGTTGCTTCAAGTTTTTGCACTTCACGACAACAGCATTAAAGATGAAATTTATCATACCGGATAATATTGACTATTCAAATAATGTATTTGTTTCTTTTCTGCAATGAGTATGTGAAATTGCACGATAATAGCAATTCGGTAAAAAATTGTTTTTTCGGCACATGTCAAATCGTATTATCGAACGAAACCAATCTGTCATGCAATTAGCAATGATCTCTCAAGTAGTATCATAGCTGCATCTTGCGCCTACTAAGCAATAAACTTTTTTGCCTTTTTTCAGAAACGATTTAATCGTCCAAGATAATGTATTAGCATGCAAATGCCATTACTTTATCACGAAAATAATGCATGAAATACGTGTAAAATGAATAATAACTCAATAGACTATACAACTAATTAGACAAGACGGTAAATATTTTCGTAATAATCGCTATTTAAAAAATTATTATTTTAAGATTACTATTTTTAAACGTGTTTTCTGTCAACTTTTCAAAATTTAAAAGAATTTATAAAATGTAACTTCAAAAATATGTGCACGCAGAGTTCACTCTTATTATTAATTATACTTTAAAATATAATTAATAATATTTTTTGTAATAATTATTCGCTCACTGAGAAAAAATCGTATGTTTCTTCTTGTATATAAACTATGTATCATATTTCTTACATATTTATTTTAATACAAATTTGTACAAAAAATAATTGCATTCTATACAAAAATAGTTGAGACTTATGTAACTCAAGAGAGAAATTTAATAGGAAATCGTGAAAAGTGATATATAATCCGTTTTCTTGTAAATTCTCCAATATAGCCGAAAGAATTTTTGTTTACATTGCCAAGTTTCTCAGTAAGAATCGACAACATTTTGTCTCGTTTACTCATCGTCGTATAAATGTCAGAAAGGAGAAATACCACGTCGTTCGTGAGCATGTGATCGGCAACAAACTGGCCGAGAGGTAAGGAGATCAAACGAATCGACAATGGACAAAAGTAACTATTCTTTGTCCTACGATATGACGATTACTTCAGAAAATTGAAAGACTACAAGAAAGACTGTAAAGCTTTTCCATTTTGTAGCATTCTGTAATCTCAATTTAATTTACAATCAGTTTTCAAAACTCAAATTGAAAATTGAAAGCTTCTTATTTTAACTTTCACAATAATCGGTTTCACATATTTCGGTTTTGAGTCTTGATATAGCGCGAGTTGAATATTAACTATAGCTATTTAAAAGCTAAAATTCCGGAACCTACTTTCGTGTTCTCATATATTTATCGTTAAGCGCGGCATGTAAGATTCTTGTCTCATTGTTGACATTGCACGCGATTTTCAGATTCAGCGAACTGAACTGGATATCGGATGATTGCATTAAAACGGTGTAACATAGTAACAAAGCACCTAGAAGCTTAGATTTTGCAAGAAATTTGGAACGCGAAAGAGCACGAGGTTTTAAAATCGAAGAAAAATTGTAGCCCGTATAACGTGCAGAGGGGAATAAATAAGAGCTCACACTTACCTTGCTCTGTACGTAATCGAGGGCGAGCATGCAGTCGGAGTATCCACTCTCAGTCTTGATAGTCGCGCCACCCTGGCCAGGTCCAGTCGAACAAAATCCGGAACCGACGACACCGACCGGCCCGCCAAGGCCAGCCGCCGCAGCAGCCGCGACACTATCCCGATACCAAGGATACATGAGCAGTCTTGCAAAATCACTATTCCAAAAGTTTCTCCTAACTTGGTCCGTTCGGAATTGGAAGCAAATTCACTCACAGCACGTTTTTATCCTTCTTCCTTGTCTCGTATTTGGTCCCGACGATGTGCGATACAGAACGTACGATGCACCCCTCGCTGGACGACGATATCACTGGACCACGAACACGAACGGCGCGATGCGATCGCAATATCGCGCGTAGCCGCCGCGCTCGCGCACAACTACGTCTTGCGTGGAATTTCCAGATCGCGCGTGCACAAGGCGATCACTAGCATTTGCGTACACAGGTACAAACGTCACGAGACTACACAATCCTGGCTGGTCTGCTAGTAACGCCAATGGAAGTCGCGTGCCGCGCGTTCCTGTTTCGAGCCGAGAGACGGTCATCGACGTCGCCGAGTTAGGTTACTCGCTACTCGTTCGAGCGCGAAACACGTCCGATACCGCACTGCCGAGCAGCGTCTTCCCGGGCGTCCCTCGCGATATTAAACGTAAACACCGCGCGTCGAGCCGGCTCGACCTTGTTCGTATATTGAAACACGGCCCGTCCGTCTTTGTCTGTCTCTCTCGTTCTCGGTCGACTAGCTGTTTACCTTTTTTTTTCCCCAATGATGCCGCGTAGGTATCGCCTATTCGAAAATCAGTTCGCGAAGAAGTAGCTAAAATATCTGGTCTGGTAAAACTCCGATGACTAGATTCCTTCCCGTTGTCGCTGCGCGTTCGATATGTCCGCTCCGTGAATTTTAGGACATGTTTTGCACGCGATCGAACACGATCCCGCGGATCGCCACGAGCCCGCGCGCACGCGGGCGCGTGTCGCGCACCCGCTCGCACGATTATCTCTGAACAGGTTGTAATCACGCTTGGTATTTTTAACAGCCTTTTCTCCCTCCGCACGTAGAATCGTTCGTTTATTGCGTTCGTGACACCGAACCGGCCGGCTTCGCTCTCTCTCTCCTCAGAGCACGCGAGATTACGCGCTGTCAGTCGACGACACGACGCAACGCCCGTGTGTCATTCTCCGCTCTTCTTCTCTTCCGGCACTTGATCGATCGATGATTTATCGCATGGCGATCATCGAATCGATCGCTTCCTCCAGAAGGCACCGCAGTTCATTGCCGCCGTAGTTCGTGACACATCGCGCGAATATTCACTTCACGAACGAAAACCACCGAAATGCCTAATAACAACGAGCGCGCCCGCGTTCCGAAATCCAATTTGGCGCAATTCGAACGCTCACGAGTCGCACCATAATCACAAACGGTGACGAGCGGTGCGAAAGGAAAGCTCGATTACGCGACAGGGGTCCAAGCGCGCGAAAAATGGTTTCTTCTATCACTGTCTTCTCTCGCTCTATTCCTTCCCCCCTCCCTCTCTCCCTCTCTCAGTCTCTCTCTCTCTCTCTCTCTCCCTCACTCTGTCTCCCACGCTGTAGACGACACCGTGTCGTCGCGAGCGAGAGTCGTGGCGTCGACCTCCGTAACTTCTTCTTCTTCGGCGATCTCGCCAAAAGCGCGCTAACCCCCGTTTTTTCGCGGCTGCTCGACCGGAATGCGCAAAAAAATGCAACCGCGGCAAAGCCCGGATATTGTGAACCGTGAACCGCGGACGCGGTTTGAGCACTGACGCGGGAGCCGCGATTCGAACGACCGTTCGGCCGTGCTCGGCGGTCTCCGGCGGCCCTCGTGTCTGCCCCTCACAGTCAGCCTTCACTTGCTCGTGTCGCGCGCCGGTCTAGCGGGGGAAAACGGCTTGCGGAAGGGTGGAAGAACGGCGGCGGGGCGCGGGTGCGGCAAGCGCAATCTTTCTCTCTCGTTTTATCATTTCCCCGTCTCTTTCTCGTCGCTCGTCGGGCAAAGTGGGAGCAACAGCTTCTCTCGCACGAACGCGACGCTCTAACGATACCCAGCTCAACGCTATTCGGAAAGACGTAAGACGAGGGAAGAATTTTCTCGTTTCGCGATTCTCGCGACGGGAAAGACTTGTGCTTAAAATTATTAAATTTCGTGTTAACGCGCGTTAACACAAATAATTGTTTAAAAATACAACTGTATGCTGTGAACATGTTTATTTCTCAGCATATCTTAACGAGAAGAACACACTAATGATCAATTTTATAAAATATAAATGTGAATGCAATTCTTATTGTTAATATCATATCTTGCTGAAACCATTCAAAGCTTCAACTGATAATTCGCTAAATATATGAAAATTGTCGTGAGATATGTGCATTGCATAATCTTGTATCTATGATCGAGAATACAACACATTGTAATTCATGACGTAACAGCGAGTCTAAGTGTCATAATTATACGAATGGTTTTTCTTCGCGTATACGTGTCAACAGATACGGTGCAACCATCAATTTTCGGTGAGGAGAGAAAACAACGACGCGTCGAAACGACCATTCCGTACCAACGAACCCTCGAATTCGCAAGTACGCAAAAACCTAGCTGAATCACCGGGCGTCGGCCTTGACGAGTAAAATTCTCGGATGGTGGACACGGAAGGACGAGGTTCTGACCTCCTGCGACCTAATTCTACGGTACCATCCTCGGTGTGGAGAAGCTTGGGAAAGGTCGCGAACGCTGTGAAACATCATGCAAAAACCCGCCCCTGAAATGGTTCACGAATTCCTGGGGAATTTCTTCAGCAGACGCGGAAGGAAAAAAAACGGTCCTAGGATAAAAAGTCACCCATCGCGAAGGGGTCGGTGAACCCACGCAGATATATTTTAACATGCTGATGTTCTCTCGTCTGCATCTTCACTTTGAGCAACAGTAAACTTCAGGGTTTCGCGTGCAAATTGCATTTTATTACTTACTCCACACAAACAAACCTTAAAGAAAACAACCAACATTAAGATTTTATTAGATTCTACTTACCGTCTCGTTACATCTTAATGCAACACAAGAATAAAACGATAAATTTTGACGCGATGGTATTGCGTCAACGAAGGAATATGATTTGTGGATTCTATAGATTTAATAGGTTATTGCGGCAAAGATATTCAGCGATTTATTAAAATAAAGCTAAACTCTTCCAAGTCTTTCTCGATTATGCTTTACTACCGACCTTGAACCATACATTAACTCCGCCAACTTCGAGTAAAAAGAGAAAGAGAAATATATGAGAAGCGATGTCGCCAACCCCCGTGGCGTAGACCAGTAAAGAGCTATAACCACAAATCTTATCGCCGGAGATGGAGGAAGACTAGAATGGGGATGATGGTCATGGTTAGAGGGTCATGGAACTCTCAGTGCTCCAGTTTCTTAAATGTCTATGCTTCCATGTCATATTTTCATAGGTCAGTGGAACGGAACATGAATTCAGAAAGTGACGATAAGTGACTACGAATGTTAATATTGAAACATCAGTAAACAGAGATACGACAGATTTCATGCAACGCCTGAATAGAGATCTAAACGCTTTTGGTAAAAAAGTTTCCACTATGTATATATATATATACAATTATGTAATACAATTGATTAAGAAACAAGCAATGCAAATTTATAAGATCGGAAAATATTGATATTTTAATCTAGAATTATTTGTATATTATGAAATGTAATGTAAAATCACTCTCAGTTTTATTACACAAGATTGGTGAAGTAAAGGATTGATTTGAAACAAAATAAATATATATACATTTATTTGCTAGCACTAACTATAATGTACAAACAATTTTATCCTGCACAAAATATATTGAAAAGATATAAGCAAGCCTTTGGTGAGGACCTTCAGAAGAACCTTGCAGATTTACAATAAAGTAGAAACATTGTATCCACGTGTAACAAGATAACTGAATTTTTCAAATGATTAACGCGCATTTCAGCGAAGAAGCCAACGATGTCGTGGGTTCATTCACTGGTCATTAATAGGTGCCTTGTCCTTTCTTTTCTTCGAGGAAAAGAACCACGAGCAGCGACATCGTCGACCCCCGTGGAGTGTTCCAAAAACAAGCTATAACCACAAATCTTATCGCCGAAGAGGAGGGCGAAGAAGAAGACCTCAAGGGGGGTTGCCGGTTAGGTTAAAGGGGGAGTTCGTTCCACCTTCCGAGCTACCTAACAAGTAGCTTGTAAGAAGAGCCGTTTCGCCCGGTGATTCGTGCTCGTAGAGCTGCTGCCGCTGCCCTGAGGAAAAACTGCGACACGGTTTTTCGGCCAATGGGGTTCTCCCTCCAAGTTCAAGGCCATTCTCAAAGATAGCTGCGGTGCGGGGAGCGGGACAGGAGGAGGGCTTTTTTGTTTTCCATGCTCTGGCACTACTATGAGGGCGACCGACAGACCGACAGACCCCGCTGCTGCCCGGATCTACGTCTCGTTCCTCACTAGCGCCAGACTGTTTTTTGATCATCCGTTCTCTTCATCGACATACCTTAATATATTTTTTCCGAAAGTCTTGTGATTAGAGCTGACAATAAGTTTGGATTATTGCAAAAAGTCTGCATTTCATGGATCGCGAACCGTTTCGATAACTTATAGCACTATTCATGAATCAATTCAGCTGATCTGAACGCTGATCATATAAAATATTATAATCCAGAAAGATAATGAGCTAACGATGGAAGATATAATGGGAAGCTAATGTCAATCAGTGCAATAAAGCTAGATATGAAGCAATAATCGCAATTTGTTGAATCTACGAAATTTTTAATAAACTATGCCATGTTTCTATGGAAATGTCATATTAAATTGTGATGAAAAGTATTACATAGATACAGACTGAAAATATTATAGACATTATTCAAATAATCATGTCTTCGTTTCTATACATTTCACATCTACATTACAGTAAATCACCTTTAAATCCAATTAACTTAATTTTATTCGAAAAATAATTTAAAACTTTCTCATATTATTGAAGTGATTATAAATGTAATAGAAAACTTGCGACAGTTGAGGAAGAACATTCCAACTTATTGCTGCAAAAGTGAGCCGTCTTGGGTAAATTTAATGGAAATCAATAATGTCTCTTGTAATGTGTTTAAATAAAACGTAAATTATTTTTATAGCCTATAGAATTGAATTTTTATTTTCATCAAATAAAAAAATATCGCGTAAATGATTATTTTGATTTGTATAGATTTCTTTCATACATGCGAAAAACACGCGAAAAATTTCTACAATATGCTAAATATGAGAAATAACTCGAGTCGCCATCGGTGAACAATATTTTGATATATATACTCGTAGGGACCAATGGAAAAGCAAATCATAAGAAGTCTTTAAAAATTCTCCAACAACTCGCTCAATGGCGCCTGGTCGATCGGCCATGTTGTTTTAAGCGAGCAAGACGAAAAGGGACACGGGGGACGAACCGAAGCAATGTAGCAAGAAATCATGAAACGGAGTAAAAGGATGGGGACAGAGATTAATGAGAAACGAATCTAGTAGAGGAAAGAACGACGGAAGAAGATCGACTTGAGCCGAAGACTACGATAATGTGGATAAACAGTCTTCTAGTAAAGGTATAAGATACATAAGTACACACTTTAATTATTTCTAAAATGAAAATCAAATTCTGTTAAGAATCATTTTTTCACAATCTCAAGAATTTAGCGTGAAATTATCGTTAGAGATACTTGTACCATTTTTACGTATAAACGTAAAAGTATTTAGGATAGCTAGAATAGATTATATGTACTTATCATTTCTTAATACATTTCTCAGGTTAGTTTATTGAAATAATAATAAAAGTAAGAAGCTCACATATTTTCATACATAGTCATGTAATATTATATGTATATTTGATAAATTTGATTAAATCTAAAACACTTGTATAATATTGCTCGATAAATGTATATAATAATTAGTTTCATTTACAATTTTCTTTTCGAGGTGATTTTTATACTCGTACCGTAAATATATAATAATATTATAAAAAAAGCAGTGGTTTGAGCCACTGGCAATCAGCAACAGACGCAGACTGGCGATTTAACCATTTTCACACGGGTTAACGATAACGCTGACCCGTGTTTCGGCTGCAGCGGATCTCATGCATAATTAATTAAATGGATATGCGCTTTCGATTGCAGTCGAGCAGACACAAGCGTATACACGAAATGGCCAAGCCTTCCACTCCTCCCAGGGGGTTGGCTCGCTTCATTTAGAAAATGAAATTGCGGAGTCGCGAGGGGGCGTGCTCCCTCTTCGAAGTGAACATGCGCACCTCGCTCACCTCATCCCTCACCTAGGTGAGCGGAGGACCAGGGTTTCGATCCTCCGCCGTTCGGAGGACTCCTCGTAGCCCGCGTATTCCTCGTATTACAGGGAAAATGGTGGGCGCTTTTTGTACCATATCGCATCGATGTGACTCGCTCTGCGCTTTAAAGCAGACCTATTTTGTTTATTGGTGTTAATCGCGCTCATACCGTCGTTTTTAATCGTAGCGTTTTTGTTTCGTTGCAAAAAAATAGATGCCGTTCCGATGTTGTTTCTTGAAAAAACAATGGCTCGCAACAATCCTTTCGCGCTGCGAAAGATGCTATTTACGAAACAATCTCGCGGGTTTTAAACGATTCAATGGTATCATGCATATTCATTTATCTAAACACATATTTAAGTGAAATTCCGCGATTAATTTCAAAATATTCTCTCTGTTCTCATCCGCCTCGTTATTTTGCGAAATGAGGTAACATATGCAATTATTAAATAAATATTTTATTTTATAAATTTCATATTTGCATAAAAAATCGTCACGATCACAACATGATAAACGACGCGTTCTAGCAATCGGAGTTAAATATCTGAAAACTGGATTAGGCCGATTAATATGATAAGAATAGTGAGATGATTGCATCTTACAATCCAAGAGAAAGATAGACAACCCGGTGAAATGACGTTTCAAGAGGTGCGGAGGATAACGGAAAGCAGCCATGCGCGTCCGACTGCCATCGCAGTATCTTGCCCCTTCCTAACTCCCGTGGTGCGGAGAATAGGTCAGAGGTCGATCTTGCGGAAGAAGGCACTGACCACACCTGTCTCAAGATAGCGCAAACTCATAAATCTAAAGCTTCGTTCGATAACATGAACCAACTCGAACTACTACATTCATTGACGTGTGAAAGGATTATACGTCATATTTAATAAAAATATATAAATAAAAAAAATTGTAATTACGTGAAAGAACGAAACAGTCGTTTTCATCGCTTTGAAACGGCGCTACGATTTCACGCATTAAGTAAAAGAATATTTGGGAAGGAAAAAGGAACAGCGAAATACGAAAACCGTGTCTCGGCCGAGCGATGAACGAACGTATTCTTCACGGAGGGACAAGGACATGAGCACGAGCAACCCTGGCGAAGGAACCAAATACGTAGGTCGTTCTTGAGAAAGACAGCGCGGTTGCATGGATGAATCGCGCGGAGGAGAGCCAGACGGGAATAGAAAATGCGGAATAAGGAGAAGAGATCCAAGTTCGAGCGATTGTAACAAGATAGAGAGAGAGAAAGAGAGAGAGAGACAGAGGAGAAAAGAGAGACGAAGAATCGTCTGGAAAGCACGAGAGAAATTAATGAAAAATATCAGGACACGGAGGAGGAAAGAAGCGCGGGAGCTGAAATGTAGACGCAGTTTGTGGAGGAAGGAAGACAGCGTGCTAACTGGAGAGGGAAAACAGCGAGGAAGAGCGAGCAACCGGAGAGGATTAAAGGAGAGGGAGAGAGAGAGAGAGAGAGAGAGAGAGAGAGAGAGAGAGAGAGAGAGGGAAAGAGAGAGGGAGGGAGGAAGGGAGAGAGAGAGAGAAACAGCTCCGATGAGTAGTCGATGAGGAAGGCCGCCACTGTCGGAGTACTCTGACAGAGGCGTTACCGCGGCCGCGTTCCTCATTGGTCGCTCGCAGACTGGTCTGGTTGCCACCCACCGCAGGCGCAACCAGAAAAAATGCGGTCCCCTCCAGAAGGAGGAAAGCGCGCGAGCAAGGAGCCAAGAGGTGGTTGATAGAGACGGGCTCATAGATACGGAGCAAAAGAGAGAGAGAGAGAGAGGGAGAGAAAAGATAGTGGTGGAGGAAGAGGAAGAGAGGAGAACGAAGAAGCCGGACAGGAGCTGGTTACAAGCACTGTACAGGACGACGAGATCCTGTGTGCGTTTGGCAACCCCGCCCGAGGGTTGACTCCCGGGTACCACCGGCCCTTGGTGCCGCCATCACGGCATCCAAGAAACCCCCTTTTACCCTCCCGCCCCGGCCGCCACCTCCCGCCTCCCTCCGCAACCCTCCTGATGGTTCCTGAGAGGATTCGCGAAACGCGAGTGAGACCCGGATTCTATCCCTCGTAGTTTTTGAACTAAGTTCCTTTGGGAAGATGGGAACGTTTTCAGAAGATCTGATTTAATACACAGATTTTTCTCAAACCTGGTTAGGCCTGATCTTTTTCTGTCGAACCACGTGATAAGCGAACGCATTGCACGCAAATTATATGCCGATTAATTTTGAAAATAAGAAAATTCTTTATAATTCCTCCATGGCAAAATAATGGCAAAATCAGTTTCCTTTTTGCTTGTAATATTTAACAAAAGTACAAATAATCACATAAACATAACATATTTTAATGTCCATTGATTCTTATTTTTAGTGCTTAAAATATTAAATGTCAAATGTCATTTTTTGTTTTATTATGATTAATAAACAATTTTATCAAAATAGCATTATTAAATAATAAAACAATAAAAAAATAACGTAACGTTTAATAGTGTTTTTGTGTTTTGTGTTCAGGAGTCGTGCAGAATCTTGAACGATATAAAAATTTCTTTTTAGATTATTATAAATATTAAATAATAAAATATTTGGCATAACTTAAAGCAATATGTCGTATAGGTACATGTTTACTTCCCAGATTATACTTATGTTAGAGTCTCTGTCTTTTCCATCAAAATCTCTGGCCAATTCTTTCTGCTTTCTCGTATTGTGAATGTTGGTAGAATGTTTGAAAGGTTCAGAATTTTAGTTGCAACTCCACGTCGCTAAAAAAGAGCACAGGAATGTGTTTGCCGAAAGTCAGCGTCGTCCTCGAACGAACTTGAGGAATGTCGTGTAGTATTCTTAGTTTTTTCACGTTTTACGGAGCACACCAATTTTTGTTGTCCTCTTAAAAACAAGCAAAGTACATTATCTATTATTATATTATTGATCATTGCAATTATTTACTATCAATTTATTATCATCGATTAGAATCAAGTTTATCATTTTTAAAATTGTGCCGAATATTTGTTAAATTATGAAGGTTGAAAAAAAAATTTATATATATATACAAATATATGTATATAAATATATATACAAATCAACGTATTGAATTATATCCTCAAATATAATATTGCAAATAATTGACATATAATATATTATTATCAGTTCAAGTCATATTTGAATCATATTATAAATAATAAGTTACATATGAAATATAATAAAGCGTATGTTAAAGTGGAAAAGCTTAAATGTCATACAAAATGCCATACAAAAAAAAATTTAATTTAGCACGCAAATTTTACGCTGTCATATATGTTAATTATTATATAAATGGCAAAAAGATTTATTACAAATACTAATTTTATTTGCTGAAAATAATTTGGCCAAATCTGCAAATTATATCGCTATTATAAGAAATTAATTTTTATTCTGCTATCAAAATTCGTATTAGCAATGACAATTTCGCTGCAGATGCAAAATACATTTGTAAAAAATAAATTATTTTGTGCAAATTAATGTGTCTTTACGAACAAATGTATTTCGCAAAACTCATCTATTCTGACAACAAAATAGATTTTGCTAATGTACTGAGTAATCTAATAAAATTAGTTACGGCAGCAAAATGTTGTCACTATCTAATATACAATAATAACAATAATTTTGCTGCGATAGTAAACTTCTTTTTTTCCGTGTGATGATAACAAAATATTTCCCAATATGTATGACGTAAAATTACTTATATTCTTAATACGAAGAATTGTGATAGTGTGCTCGGTCTCTTTGAAATCGTTGTTACACACGTTATGCACCGTTGCATTAATGTTATCCATTAATGTAACGCGGCTTTATATCTCTCCCACATACATGGTATCGCTTGGTTGGTAATTACGGCATTGCGATGCTACCTCGCTTTTTCCTTAAAGACGAACGTGGAATTTTCTTCAAAGTCACAGTGCGGCTTTCCCGCAGTACGGAAAGGGCGTTAACAATGTCAATGGCACGGCCAGCGAACATAGGAAATAGCGGTCGCACACAATCGCGCAACATCGTCTCGCGACGACGACAAGTATTGCGCCAGATGAGTCGCAACGGAGTGCTGACAGATCGTGAGGTCGCACTTTTTATCGCTATTTCAAATCCGTCGAGTTCGTAAAGATTCGTCAGGATCTGATCGCTATGCCACTGTGACGGTAACGCTTTCTATCGATTATCAGCGCGTGCCAATGGCTTCCAATCACCTATTCTTGTCCAATAAACTACATCGATCATGTTTGATTTTATGCACTACTTTGAAAACAGATAAGAATTTGACAATTTAAGTTAATGCATCAATATATTTGGTTTTCCACTGACAGTCAGAACTTTGGCTTAAAAAGTTGTGTTACTCGTCACACATTTATATTTGTCGCGAAAATTCGAAGGAATTCTGATCAACCCGCAAAAATAATAATTAATATGGATAAACCATTATAATAACTGTAACAAAAATATAATATTTATTTAATGACGTGCAGAGAAACATTATTGACTTAAATTGATGAATCGATTGAACGAAGAATGAACAGCCAAAGAGCCAAATCAGAACAGCACACACTTCACGACAAAAAACAGTAAGAGCGCCTACTTGCGTTTAGAAATGCATTAATAGAATTGCGAAAAACGATCACAAATAATCAGTAAAACGAACTAAATGTCAAAGTAGACATAGACCAAAAATATACACGTAGGGTCAAATCCATTGACCGAAACATTGGTCAATACACATAAATGAAGATAAACTTGCGCATTTGGCTTTACAGCCACACATTTTGCTTTTTACAATCTATCGGCCCAGAATTACATATTACTTTATTAAAAAAAATATTTTATTATATATTCCTTCAACATATATTATAATTTTATAAATTTATAATCAATTCTGTGAATTTATATGATAAACGTGCAAGAAAGAAAAATTAAGCAATCATAAATAAATATATTAATAGACATTAATGGAATCAGTGTAATCCGTGTAAATTGTTCCGGGATCTCTTTTGTCGAAAGAAAATGATATTATTGCAAGATTATATTACTACAAGTAATATCATTGCAAAATTACTAATATAATTTATGATAACATGTTATAAATAAGGTAAAATAAAATAAACACACACACACACACACACACACACACACACACACACAACGTAAAATCAATCTTCAGATGGAAATATAAATATAGTTATATAAAAATGCCGGCAGAGCACAAACCGATTACAAATTGCATTGATTATCTGGAACAGTGCAAATAGCAGTTCTCGACTCCTTCGAATAACGGTATCAAAATCTAACGCACGAGCTGCAGATTTAAAGTTGGTCGTCAGTTTCTTGCTGCGCCGCCTTTCCAAAAGACATAGGACGATTTCCTTCCATCTCAGTATATTGCTTCTTTTATAATCGGTGTTTTCAAAGCCCGTGACGAAAAGGCAGCCACTGATGTTACGAATCCAATTTTCACGCCAAAGTCATATAGTTTATCGTTAGCGACTCGTGATCTAGATAAACCGTTCTATCCGACAAATCCGACTGATCGAGTAAATTAACAATCACTCGCCATGCTCGACCAGCAAAAGTAATTAAATAAGTTAATCACAACGTGAAAACATTTAAAAAATCGCAAATGTTTAACATTTCATTAATTTTACATAAAATTCAGTAAGCAAGCAAAATATTATCTTTTATCTTTATTGCCTGTTGAAATTGAATTCTGATGCGTGACAAACTGGATACAATTGCAAGTCTCCGGCGAGTCAACTTCCGCGATTTTCGCTCCAGTAGTAGACGCATGGTTTAACGGCGAGGAGACTAATTCAAGCGTAACGCGGGAACGGGGGCGCGGACAGGAGGAGAATTAAGCATAGTCATATTCGCAATTAGAACGCGGTCTAAGTTCCCTCGTTTGCGGATTTTGCCACGTAATCTTTCGCGCTCGGTCCCTCACGGCTGTCCTTTCTCCCTCGTACGAGAGAATCCCTTTTTCCCGTGACTCGGGATTTTTCTCGTTCTCGAGATGATCGTTAAACGAGTGATCCCTCTTATCATACGTTCCGATGAAATTGCATAAATGTTCCGTTCCCGTCTTGTTACTGATACAAAAGCGTCATCATTTAATCCTCGATAGACGTTTTACCTAATTATTATCGTATTTACTCTTATGCTTTTTCAATATCTCATTTTAGATTCAATGTTTTCGATTACATATGGAATTTCACGGTATATATATTAAATTGTTGAAATTTATTAAAATAAAGTGATGAAAATAAAGAGATATCATCACATGTTCCCTTTAACTCGCGGAGCAATCAAGCGTTTCGCGAATAATATTAATGAAGGTTGTGGATTAATTTCGTTCTTGTTAGCGGATTATTCAAATCTTTTAAAAAGAGAATTGGGAATCAAGCGAGGACAGCAAGAACCTTATCCTTTTCCGTAATCCCAGGGATAAAGTTCGCAAATTACTCAGATGAGAGCGAAATTTGTGCGATTACCACACATTCTTCATTATCTTTCGTCGCGCGTACAAAATACAAGAATAATAATTCAAAAGAGACAAAATAATAACAATGCTTTACAAATTTCTCTAAATAAATCTATAATTGTGAGAAAAAAATACACACCTAAAGAAAGAGAGCCAATCACAATTCAAACAATTTTTCCAAAATACGTCAACTATATTGAATAATGTTGTCCAGCCAATTTAAAACTTCGGCGGCGCAAAAACTGAGAGAAAAAAGCAAAGAAATAGGAGAAGGAAGGAATGAAATCGTTTTGTAGCGGCGAACAGTAGCAGTATCCTTTCGACCGAAGGATCCGCCTTCCGCCCTCATCCGCCTTCGTCTACTCTCGCTGCCCCCGCCGCGGCGAGATCTTTTTTTTTCTTTTTTCTAGCGCATCCGATGCCTCGTTTCTTTTTGTCGCTCCTTAAATTCATCCTTGCCTTGGCCGCGGTAGTAAAAGCGCGCGCACGGGTGCTTTACGAGTGTGAATAGACGGTCGTCCAATTATGCGGCTTAATTTAAATGGGATAATTGCATCCAGGACGGAGCCGTCCTACATTATGCTTACGCGGATATATTCACGCATATGGTGTGCGTAAGGGTGTGTTTTGGTTGTGCGCCAGTATGTGCGCATACGTGTAATTGGATCGTTTAGAAATATTCTTTCGGCTTACCAGCTTCCGTGCGTCACGATAACAGCGGCAAAGGCCGGATTGATTTTATCGCGAAGGCAACACTGCGATAATGAACGGAATATGTATGAAATACCTTCGCATCAAAGATCCTGAATTGATTCTTAAGCAGAATTAAGATAATTAATGAATAAGAAATATAAATAAATAATACGACAAATTAAAAATGGTGTAAGATACGTAAAGATATAAAATATCCTCGAGAGATATACAAATAATAGAATTACATATATTTTTAGCAACAGCTGACTGTCTGTCTAAAAAGAAATGTGTTTCGGACTGCAGGAAACCTCCTGATTTTAGATAGGATGGCATCGCGGAATGTCAGGATTGTCACGATCGCTGTGATCCCTGATGGTATGTCTGGACAGTCCGTCGTCCGCACAAGGCTCGTGCATTTTTCAGGAAAGGTTTCGAGGATCGTACCTTTCGGCATGATCTGTAAAGGGCTTCCTAGAAAGTCCGCAGCAAAGACCCGGCATGTTTTACGGAAGATGAACTTTATTATCGCGAAAGGCAGCGCGAAATGATCGTGATAAGAATTCGCTAATTATATAATTATGAGATAGGAGACCGAGACTCGATGTATATCATCAGACATCCTTTAAATTGTAATAATTATACTCTTTATATCAATGTCCTTGGGTAAATTGTTAGCTTACATAATTATTTGATAGATCTAATAATTTTTTTTTTTTGCATATTTCGTAATCAGTGCAATATACTTACACATATTGCACTGATGTCAATGTGCATAGATGTAAATCGAAAGTTTTTAAACTGCCAATAAACAATGATCATGTTAGTTTCTGATACTGGTTTTTGTACGTACTTTGTTAGTAATTAACGCCAGTATCATATATACATTGTTCGGCGATGATTCCACGTGTAGGGCCAATTACCAATTGCAACGACTTAATGCAATAAGTAAATTGGCGCCAATGTCGCGGTCGACTGCTTTCCCACAAAGTTTCGAGCGGAAGATCGACCCAATTACGCCTTAAAGCGATAATTGCTAAATTTATCACCGTCGCCACGTTGCGACGATCAAGCGATCTCCTTCATTGGCCTGAGACGAGCTATTAATTGTCTAATTATCGTTAATGCTGACCCTCCGACGAATCACCCTCCTTCACCCCGTAGCGATTCTTCTACGGGACAGTCAGTTTATACCAGCTTCAAATGTTGTAATCTAAATTTTATATTGATATTTCCATGAATTAAGTATTAAACATATAATAAATACTTTTGTGGTATAACGACCATTCAGAATATTTGAAATAATCTAATTAAAAATAATTTAGAAATATTGAATTTATTTTTAATAATGTCAAGAAACCCTTAATATTAAGAAACAAAAATGTTAGATAATACGGACAATAATCAGAGCAATGAATTAAATTTTATCGTAGAGAATTTCATTTTTAACGTTGAAAAAATTGCAAAACTATCATTAATTGATTAACAAACAGATGAAAGAATGCTTCGAGTGAATCGTAATGATTGATGTTATTTATAAGACTGTCGCAGTATCTCCTTGTATTTCCCACAATTTTGGCACGACTAAAAATCGGAATGCCCATCACGGTCGCTTAATTCGAGATAGACGAATTAGAAATGCTAATTCTCGTCCAGAAGTAAGATGATTAGTTTTTGTACTCTCTGTGGTGGACTCTCTCCGGGAACTGCGCCTCGCACTCGTTTCAAATTAGTTGTCCGTTGCATGAAAGTCCGTCCGCGAACGAAAGTGGACCCGATAGAGAAAGAGAGAAAGAGAGAAAGAGGCGAGGTTCCGAAAGAGGAAAGACTAGAAGAAAGAGACGGAGAAGAGGAAGCTGCGGCCTCTGCGAACATCACAAAGCACCCGGCCGCAACTCGACCATCCTTTTGCTTTATTTCACTTCGTTTTTAATTCCTCCCAATTTCACTACTGTCAAGCCTCACCGGCGTGCGGCGCGCCGTGGCGTTGGTGTGGCGCGTACGAAAAACGCAGAAACGGATCACACGACGCACCCGACTCCTTCTTTCGCGCTGCCTGTTAATCGCTAATTCAACTTAAGCTGAGTTTACGCGTGGCGTTTATTACGTGACATTTCTATCTGACACTGCTGCCATTATCGTCCCCTCATTGCAATGTAACATCCGCAAGAAGTTCTTTAACGCTTACATTAATCTCGGTAATCTTAGACAACTATTATATTTTAAGACAAGTGTCATTCAACGTATTGATACATCTTGCATACAAATTTAAAAAAGATATTTTAAAATTACTATATGCCTAAATGAAATTTTTTGAACATCTTTGATTTTTCTCAACTATTATTTTTGTTCGCATCTATGCAAATTTTTGTTGCAAAATACGCTATCTAGACCGGAGAATGATCCTACTTGTGGCTCGTTCAAGTGGATGGATAGTTTGACAAACGAAAATTATACTGAAGTTGGCTTCCAATCGTATCAATCGTATTAAATAATTTTTTTATCCAATTAAAAAAAATTATTTGGGTTATTAATGGTTGGTTAACCCAATATTTCCAGATGATTTCTATATCTCTAGACTTGCAATCTAATTGCTTACCGGGAAAAACTATATAGGTAATAGAAAGTAGCCGTAATGAGAAGTATAAATCTTGATTACTCGTTCGGAGCGGATTTTAAGAAACAACTGACTGATCTGTTAAATCGAGCCCTCTTTAAATCTTAGAAAATATTGAAAGTATCATTCCAATCATTTTAATAAAATTTTCTTTTCTAATTTTCCACTTGCAAGTTACCGATGGCAATTAATTAAGCTCACACGACTTTCTCTGGGATACGTTGCTTTACTTGAATTCAATGTATTTGGCGTGAGAGAAATTTAGAAGAAATAGAACGGCCAACTGGTACGAAAACGAGAAGTCGCTAACCATGGAGATTCTCATTCTTTCGTTGCACGCGCGTCCCGTAGACGTAGTGCTAATGTCATTATAATGGCCCGTCAAGTCAGCCAGTCATTTGTCTCGAAATTACCAAAAATAAAGGATTCGCGAACGGACGAAACTTGCGGCTTCTATCGACCTAAATTCCATACTTTCCGCCGTGTCCGAATCCACGAAAAATTATAGGACACTGTAAAACGCGAAAGAAAAAAAATCACACAACGAAATAACGATACATTTTGAATGTCAGAGGCGTTAACACTTGAAAACTACACGAAGGAACAAGTTCTCAAGAAGTAAACAAGTGGAAGATCATAAACCATTAATGAGATTTTAATGAGTTCCCCGCACTTTCCCAACTTGTTCAGTGTATTATTTCCAAAAGACATTCTTCAACTGGATTCATAATCGAATACGTCCATATAGCGAGTTCGCATATCGGACGGAAGAAGAGAAAGAAAGGTGAGAAAAAGATGGGAGATAAACGAGTTCACATTTTCGGCGACAAACAAAACTGCAAGCATTTACAATTCGTCCCATTCGACAGCTGTTACCGACTCGTGGCGCAGTGATCGACGCTAAATCCACGACAGCCGTACACGCTTGTCCGATCAGTCCCAAAACGTCCGGTTGCTTATTGGGCCACCTTTCGCGGGCCAAAAAGTTCACCGGTGGACATATCTCTCCCTGCCCTTTCTCCTCGCGTCTCTTGACCATCCGCCGTTCGTGGAACGACATTTCCAATTCGCGTCGCGGTGATTTTTTGTAATTAATCTTCAGACCTCGCAAGGGAGGAACGTGAAGTCAAAGAGAGGAAAGAAGGAGAGACAGAAGAGATCCAGTGAAACACGATGCCTGGAATAAACGAACGGGTAAATAAAAGTAAAGAAGGGTGAGAGGGAAGCGGAGGCACTGGGACAGAGCGAGAGCGAGAGAGGAGGGAAAGATCGAGAGCGAGGGTGAGAGGGCAGGACGAAGACGGGAGCACGGAGACCAGTCTGCCGCGGTGTATCCGCTTTTTGCGGGCGTCAGATGACAGTCGCTTATTTACCGGAGCCTGCGGCCATCTTGCTGCGATCCGAGTTAAGGAGGAGGCTCTACGCGCGCGTAAGAAAAAAGAAAAAGAAAAAAAAAAGAAAGAGGTTTAAAGCGAGACGATGAATACAAACTCGGTTAGAATTAATCGATCGCTCATCAATGTCTGCGAGAATCCTGAACAAGGAGTAATGATAAAGATGGCGGTTGGTGGGAGGAAGAAAATTGCGCGTCACGATCGAAAATATATGTTGCGACCGAGAGAAGTCGCGATAACAAAAACACATATTTATCTCACAGTGAACGACGGAAGGAATAAAATTCTTTCAATGTAAAAGAAATAAAAATAATATAATAACAAAAAAAAAAGAAATAATTGAAGTCGCTATTGAAAAACAAGCAAGGAAAGAAAGAACTATACGGATAATTTTAAAAACCTACTTTACGACGTGCTTGCATCTTACAATTCTAAATTCTCCACTCTCCACTCTTACTCCGGATCTCTTATTTGACAGTAATTTCGTCGAATAGGAGTCGGCACGTGATACGTTAAAGGCACGGATTTGCCGGGTCCGAGCGTCCAGGCGCCCCCACAATCCGCTTAATGAGATACTCGCCGCTACCGCGGCTCCGCGCTCATTAACCGCCCGCATACTCCGAGCCCGAGCTTGAAGCTAGCTAAGGTTATTCAATTAACGAGCCGCAAACGCGAATAAATTAATTATACTGGCACGTCTCGGGATAGATTAGAGCGCGCGATGTGTCTATGAAGGTAGAAGGTATTGCATATTCGTTGAGGGGATAGTCACGATGCCGCGCGGCGAGGGTCGGCTTCTTAATTACAACCTCTCGTTAACATGTTTCTATTTCTCGCAGTCAGTACCGTTTGCCACTTCAAAAGGTAGGCGTACATTTAAAGGAGTTTCATTATTGTTCTCGTACTTTTTTCGACCGCGTCAGTTCCGCGGACTCCCCCATCCGCGCTCTCTATCCCTCGCGCACGCCGGTGTAATTTCTTAAAGTAAAAGCACACGGCGGGAAAATAAGAAAGAGAACGGTTTCCTGTTGCCGTATATAGCTGTTTCTGGTATTTGTATAATCGTACCGGCGCATAATGATGATACAACTGTACACAATGGTGTTTGAGATGTACGATACATCAGTTTTTCAATTAATTCGGAAATTGTTTGCAACGTTCAGAAGCGTAAAACTTTACTGGCTAACACCAGCTAGAGCGATTCACTGACAATCATATCAATTTTTATTATTGCAAATTTATTATGAAGAATACAAAATAATTGTAAAATACGTATATACATTTACTCAGAAATATTCACAAAATTGATCGAAATTTATTCCGTAACATTAGACTACTTGCAGCAAACTGTGCTAATTAGACGTGAGGGATATGTTGAAGAAAAGTGAAGAGAGAGGGAGAGAGAAAGAGAGAGAGAGAGAGAGAGAGAGAGAGGGAGAGAAAGAGAGAGAGAATAAGACACCCTAGAGATGTATTTGGGACACATCCTGTCATTTGTCATTTCAAGTTTGTGCCTGACTCGTCAGCTTCTCCCCATTGTCTACGCCACAGAGATAGTTTTGTCCCTAAAGAAGAGCGCATCACGAGATCAGTGAGATTCGTATCACACCAAAGATCATGTGACCGATTTCCCAGCAAGTTTTGCGCAAACTCCGAAATCGTGATCGCGTTGCTAAATTCGGACAATCCTCGACTTTGGAAAAAGATTTCCGAGGTCGAGAAGTAGCTCTATAATGTTTTCACATTGGCATTTATCTGATTTCTCTCTCCTTCTCTCTCTCTCTCTCTCTCCCTCTTTTCCTTCCTCTCTTTCTCTCAAAATTAGATAATTAAGCTAAGAATGCAAATGACTGACGAAAAGAATACAGTAATGTCGAAATATTTAATTCAAAGATATGTAAAATGTGTGCTTCAACTTGCTGCGTTTTAATGGGATTAACGAACGACTTGACGGCTGCATTGTATCGTGTTTGTTAATAATACGACAATGTTTAACAAGCATTCCCTAAACAAAACCACGATCCGCTCAGTCAAGATTAACGTTCGCATGCGGGTCGCTCGCGATACGAATTAGGGAAAAAAACTTGATGACCCTGACATTTGTAAGGATTAGAAAGAAAATAAGTAAAAACGGCAGCTTAACCCTCGACGTTGGTCGTACGGTGAAAATCTGGCACACCCTAATAATCCAGAGTAATTTCTCAAAAGACGATCTCGCGCGTCCTTTTTGCATTTGACATCAATTTTCCTTGTTGCAAAATTGATGCTATTCTCGTTTAGTTTCATTCTTTTTCAATGTTCTGGTGCGCTATATATGTACGTACATAGCAATCATAAAATATTCATAATATTTTTGTTTGATAATTGCGCTTTTTTTTTAAATTTGAAAATGTATAATTAAATATATTTCAATCTTCAATTGAATTCAATAAATTTACTCTCCGAAATTATAACATGCTACAACCTTTGTGAAAATGGCTCTTAAAAGGCAGGTAGAATACGGTACAAATTGGAACTTAAAATCATTGACAGGCAAATTATTCCGCATCGAATACTAAATTTCGTCTAGCTATGTAAATCCTGTTATCTTCCGTTACCGGTTTACAACCAAGTTTAATTACGCGGTGCCAAGTTTGATATAGTTAGGCCCATTGAACTGCCGGCAAGATTGTTTTACGAAGTAAATGAGGCAATGATGACTCGAGGCTTCGGGACCACCTAGCAGCCTGACCAAGTCCTTCCAGGCTTGCCTTTAAACTCCTTGCAAACTAATTAACGCGCGACCAACACACGTACGCGCACACACACACACACACACACACACACACACACACACACACACACACACACACACACACACACATACTTGGTATCTTCTCTTCTTCTTGCTCGTACGCTGAAGCTATTCGTAGACTTTCTAGAAAAATTTTAGCAGGAATTCTGGAGGCTCGCTTGATATAAATTATTTTACGAGATATTTCGGGAGATTAATATGTCGCACATATAATATATAAATTAAAACTTGACACTTTGATTAATGAAATTCGCAATGTGCTGGATGTACTTAAAGGAAGCAAATGAAACAAATACATGCATGTGTCATGTGCAAACTTTGAAATAGTGTATCACACAAATGTATAATAAATATCGCATTAAACAACATTATCAAACAGATGAAATGTGCGACTTAAAATTGCCATGTCTATAATTTTTGCCATCTTAAATTTTTCGCTCATATTTATACAACTTACACTCATATAAGTTTTATAGATATAATTGCGATCGTATACGGATATATAAGTCGAGAAAAGGAAAAATATACAGATCAGTGTTTCCGCTTTATTTCTTCTATAAGTCACAAAGGAGAGAATCTAATAAATCATAGAATAACTAATGATGAGACAACAAACAAGTTTTATGATTTTCGCGTTTCTCTACCTACAATATCTTTTTCTTAGATTATACAAATCTCATCGTTATTACTCTTTCTTAACAAGTAGATCATATAGTGTAGCTGCAACAGAATAAAGTTATAATCTTTTACTTAACTTGTCGGTAACGGGCGTACATTAGATATATAGATAATTAGATATTATATGTATTTATATATTGATTGTGTATAAAAATATCTTGCATTAAATCAACTATTGTTATTAAATGTTAAACGAAATTGGCTATATCATTATGTTGGTTCATACAGATCAGCTTGGCACCAGTTCGGTTCCTGAAACAAAAATCATATACATCTTTTAACTTCTTCCTGCTGAAAATTCACATGGCAATGTGAGTATTAATGTAATTAATTAATAAATGAGTTATAAAGCGATCTTGCAGCGCAAAACTTGTATCAAAAACTGTGAGTAACAAATAATTTTTTTGTATATCGAATATTATAATGTCGCGTATATGCATGAAACGCGAACATTCATCTAGAATGCATAAATATGATAAAGCTATCATTCTGCATAAAATTTTCATCTCTTTACTATAAATTTTGTATTACGTATATTAAATATCACATTCCAACATAGAAAAGTGAATTGTCCGGTATTTTTTGGTCTATCCGTCTCTATTTGTTTTCCTTCCTTATCTATTTCCCTCGCGCAAACTTTCTTTTATTTCGAAGGGAATTTTCTTTGTGGAAAATAAGCCAAGCGAGTCGATCAAAGCTCTGTTGTTTCATAGAGGGTGGAACCCATTAAGATTTGTATATGTATAACTGTACGGTTTGTAGACGTGTTCTTCTGTACATGGTCACTACATTCCGACACAATGTGTGGGATGGAAACGCATCATACATGACTGATTTTTCTGAAACATTTTTCCATTGTGCGAAGAATAGAGTCTACCCTTTCGTCCGTTTTCTTTCCTATCTAGAATGATTTCTTAGAATAGTACAGAACACAAAAGCTGCTTCGATTGACGTGCGTGATTATCGAGTTAGCAAAAGTGATGTGCGTAATAAGATATTTATCGGTAAAAATTAAAGAACATCTTTGGACAACTTTGCGTTAATCTATTTTAGAAATTCGTTAAAATACAAGATTTAAAAAAGCCAAAACACAATATACTATAAACGTAATAAAAAAATGTAATATTTTTGAAAAAAAAGACTTAAAATTTAATATAAATCACATGCGAAAAAAATCAAGTTACATCTTGCACTAGTTGTTTTACAATTTTCTGACTCACATACTTCTGCCGAAATAAAGTACGCGACGATAAATGAATAGGCGGAAGCAAAAGAAATAATTTGCAAGCAACCGCAGAGATTCTCTAGTCAATAGTGTTGCTCGTGGCGCTCCTTAAAATCACATTAAGGATAGAAACGACGCCGACAGGGACAGTGAGAGCAAAAGTTCTGCAGGATGAGAAAAGGGCAACGAAGTAGCAGCGAAGAGAAATAAGAGCTGCATAAGATGATCAAAGATCATCATATAAACTCAGAAAATTACGTTCAAATAATATCATATTAAGATCGACAATAGGAAATATGTTACCAGATTATTACACTCAAAATTAATCATCGTAAACGTTTCCTTCTGAAAAAGTCTCTCATATGAGCCGCTCAAAAGCAAAACTGACTAACTCCATCAAACAAACATCAACTTATTATATTTATGAAAAATTAAGCACCAATCATGCGCTTTGGTACTAAAATTGCAAAAAGTGGAGTTAATTAGTTTAACTTCTGAGCGGCTCGTATGCTAAGTATTAAGATAATTTTGAAATACATAACTTCATTTAAGAATATAAATCAATACGATATATTTATTTTATCGCGATTAGCACAATCACAGCGAATTTATATTCAAAGTATAATTCAACCGATTAAAAAATCTTAATTCTTTATCTATTTTCTTTCATGTGTGTTTCTTTCATAAAAAAAATTAAAGAAAGAAAAATAAAGAGATAGAGATTTAATTAAATCGCAATCAATAAAATTTTCTAGTTTTGTACCAAGAACGAAAGAGAGAGAGAGAGAGAGAGAGAGAGAGAGAGAGAAAGAGAGAATCTTCCTCTGTCCACCCCTCTTTCTGCCTCGTCACATCTTCTTCTATCTGTCTCTCGTCGTAGCTGACTGTGACAAATAATTACCAAGGCTTAACATAAGCCAGAGGCGGTATACTTAGCTAATAGCAAAAAAGAGAACGGCAATGGCCTCGTCACTTTACGTGCGAGCGGTCGACGTGTTTGGACCGTGACGGGCCCACGCAGAATAGATTTCTACGATTTCAAACATAATCGCAATGCAGTGTTCGCGATGCATTTTGCATACACGTCGAAAAAAAAAAAAAAAAAAACTAAAGACAGTGAAGCACACGCGTAAGTATCGCATAATTCAGCACGACATTACGGGCGCGAGAAAAATCGCGATTGCGCGAGTATGCAAACGGGTCTGACTTGTACTTGTCGGTAAAAATATTCTCTCTCTCTTTCCCTCCTTCCTTCACTCCCTTTCTCCTCTCTTTCTCTCTCTCTCTCTCTCTCTCTCTCTCTCTCTCTCTCTCTCGTTCCTTTGAAAACCCATAACAGCGGGCATGCTGGAGGCCCGTCTTAAACGACATAATAGTCAGCCGGTACACTAAAGACGCTCTCTCTCTCCTTTCCGCCAGCCTCGCGGGACCCCGCTTGCTGCCTAACTTATACTTATTATTGCATTACCTCGTGTTCTAGCATAATTCCAGCCTGTGCCGAAGCTAGCGGGAAGATAATGAGAGAGGCCGAGAAAAAAGTCGGGGAAGGCAATGCGTTTTTTTTTTTTCTCTTCGGATAATTCGGCGCATAATCCGCGCCCTGAGGTCGAGTGCGCGTAGAGCGAGCGTATCGGTGACAGGTGCATCGCTCTTTTCTTCTACCTTCGCTAACGCGAGTAACGGACACGTTAATGTCTTCATTATGACTTCATTCATCAAACCACCGTACCCGGCGTCGTTTTTCCCTCAATATTCGTTTTCGTACCGGCGATTCTGCGTATCTCTTACGTCGCATAGAACAACAGCTTCTGTTTCTCGCAAAAAGTTTATTATTTAGTAAAGATACCTCGTCTCTTAGATGTAACAAGGCAATATTATAATAAATATGAATGTTGTCGTAGCGTACTCGAATCACGAAATATTTAACATCACTCAAAGGATCAATACACTAAGAAACATTGTGAATCACGTTCTGTAATTATAATTCGTCCGAATAAAATGACTTCGTCTTACAAAGTAAAAATAAAAAATGTCTAATCTGGAACAAAAATAAAAGTACAAGTACTTTAATCTTTTAAACAAAAAAATGTCGAAAAAAAATAGAGTCGTAAAATAAGACGTTTTGCAGAGCAGGATATATTGTATATATATATATATATATATGTTATTTCACAATATTTAACATTAAATTGACTTTTTAAAAAGGTAGTAAAGATATTTCACAACAAACGCGTAAAAAGAGCGTGAAAATAATATATGCTATTAATTTGATGCACGGGTATCCTGCTGTTCGGCACTTTGCGCGCACCCAATATCCACCCCACATCCTGTGGAAGGGCGCTCTCTCATGAATGTGCTGCGGAGTTTCGTGAGCTCCTTAATGAACCTAGTTCGCGAAAACCATTAATAACGAAAGGACGCGGCGAGAAGCGGAACGGCGGGAAAAGAGAAGTCGATATTCGGCGAGAGCCCGAAACCGCAGATCTTCCGTGAGAAACTCCATCCGTACGACGGCTGCTTTACACTTTCATTATTTTTTTAAAGAGCAACTGTATCGTTTGTCTTGCCGGGAAACGTAATCGGGAAATCATGAAGCAAACAAGCCGAGGAGAGAATTAACACGTCTTACGAAAAGAAGTTGGATCGCCGACGACTTGTTTGCAAAGCGGATGAAGCCTTGATGAAAGCTCTTTCCTCGCAGAGGCGGAACACAAGGAACGGATAGACAATCGGTATGGACGGAGGGTGTCGGTTAGTCCTAATGCGACGTATCAATATACGTGGATGGCGGTGATGGACCAATATCGCATAAGTGGCTCGATTCGCAGTCATTTGTTACATTTTGTTCGGTCTAAGTAATTTAAGAGTCACCGTTTGCCCTTTCCTATCTCTTCCTCTTTCTCCTCCACCGTCTCTCGAAAAGAGAACCGTATGACGAGGGACTGGGAAGAGAAGGCAGACACCGAAAGATATAGAGAGAGAGAGAGAGAGAGAGAGAGAGAGAGAGAGAGAGAGAGAGAGAGAGAGAGAGAGAGAGAGAAGAATAAGAAAAGGAAAAAGATGGAGGGTGAGTTAGAATGCTTGGACCCCGAAGTTACTACGGCGAGGGTGGTGCACTTCGCCACCATTCTTTGGCAAATCGCGGCATATTTGTCAGATTTTTGTTCGAGAACAAAACCTTGCCGACCACCCCCGGCGCGAGTAAAAAGAGGGACGCGGGAGGGATGCGGCGCCTTAAGTGGATTGGTTTCATTCGTATATAGTGTATATGTATCCTACGACGAAATGCCTTAATTTCAGCCTTCCGTCAGAGACTCCTGCCGTCTTCGATCTTTCAGACTGAACGCGAGAAATCTTCACTCTTTCGTAAAATTATAGCATTATGAATGACGCGCCTCTGCGTAACATTAATCATTTTATATCAATGACTGCGTGCACATGCAGATATGAACAACAAAGAGTTTTAACTGCGAGTTTTCAAACTTTGTTTTCAAGCTGAATATCTAATTTTAAAATCTAACATGCGTTACGTATATTTCATGCTTTTAAAGTATCGATATATCGAATTGAAAGTTTCACTCACCTTTGAAGCCCTTTTCTGGTGAAGTGGATTCGAAACTGTGAACGTCGGACTCAACGTCATTTTCATTTTCTATAGGTGTATCGATCTGAAATCATAATCAAATTTATAATGTAGATATTTAATTATATTTTATTATAAATTATTTACTATTAATTAGAGTTAAAATTTTCAAAAACGATAAGTTCAATAAAAATGTTTCACACAAATATATTGCACCCATTTATGACTCGTGGTTAATGATATAATTTGACTGTTTCCCTTGATTAAAAAGAGTAGTATAATTTTTTTCTCGTTTTATTTGAAATTGATGTGAAAAAAAGCAGAAGGACATGATTCGTATTAAATTTGAGCAACGCGCGCAGAGACATGTGTGAACAGCTGCCAACGGCTATAACAACATCTTCCCACGCGTCTTCTCAAAGCACACATGTGATCCACCAATCTACGCGCTCTTCTATATAATTACGTGGCTATATTTCAGACTTCGCTAAATGTATAAACTATTACAATATATACATTACATATTACGATATTATAACAAGATATTGCACTATATTTGTGCATAAAAGAATATGTTAAAGTATTATTTTCGCCAACGACAAAATATATATAAATATAATAAAATAAACACTTTGATGATAGATAGTCCGCATAATTTTTTCCCAAGCGTAATAAAAATTTATTTGAATATATATAAATTTTTATATATTTATTATTAATACCAGATGTGTGTTGCTATCAATCTAATGAGCAAGTTTATTTCACAGATAATCTAAATTAGGTCTTTTCTAATGAAATCAATCCCTAAGTTCAGTAACAAACATTGTATGGCTTTAAAAGAGAGCATTTATCGAGATATGCGTAATATTAATACGTAGCTATATTAATAATAGAAGGAAAAGAAAGAATTTCTAATCATTGAAAAAGTTGGTATGGGACTTGAAGTATATACGCGTAGGTGTGATTATGTTTTTGAAACCCCTTTTTCCCATAGAACTAAATATAGCGAGTGTCATCCGATGGCTTGAACACACGTGTTTCATGCGACGTTAGCGTAGCCGTTCACATCTGGTCGATGTTTCCTGCTGGTCGCAGCATCTTCTGTGCAATATCATTTATTTTCAAGTATAGAATACCAGAGATTCGCCACACGATAAGAAATCATCACAGAGGATCATTAAAGACAACGCGAATATACAACGTGATACAAAAATAAAGCAGCGCAGATAAGAATAGATGCAATCGCAATATAAAGTAATCGTAATATAACGTGTATAAACTGATATTTGAAAGATTTCTGAAAAACGCGTAAAAAAAATTTCATAATCAACAAATATTTCAGATAAAAATAAATGTTTTATTTCATTGAAAGAATAATTCATTAGTATTAATTCGTATATTATTCACTAAATTTGTGTTTCAGATTAAAGTACACGTTTAACATACGCAAATTAATTATATATATATAAAGTGATAATAAATAATATATACAGGGTGTCGCATACACTAATCGCACCAATAGCAACACATTCGAGGTTACAATTGTCGAGGTTACAATAGTTTTGAAACAAGAAGCATTGAAAAGTATTAACTTAATCAATCAAATTGCTCCGAATTCGCGCATTCAGGCACGTTTGTAGAAAAAAAACGGTTCGATATCTGAAGATATCTTAGTACTGTGTTACTCATACCGTGCCTGAGTGTGTTACTCATACCGCGCGAATTCGAACTGATTGATCAACTTCAAATGCTTTTACCCAAAAACCGTTGTAGCCTCGACTTTTTCGCATTAGGATTTTCATCTTAAAATGATCTCAAGAATGTGCCATTACCGTGTGATGCGGTTAGTGTAGGACACCCTGTATATATATATATATATATATATTTATTTAATAATAGTGAGACAAATATAATTGTAATTTCGTAAAGTACTGAATTTTATGAAAAATGCTTATTAAGAATCCAAAAATTTACTGAAAATTATTTTAGAAACTGATTGTCTCGATTAGTGATGTCCATTGAAAAGTTTCTCGTCGATCATTTTTTAGCCAGTGATTATAAAGCTACGTCAACCTCATCGGTCGACGTTGATCGCTTCTGTCGCGGTCGCTGGCATCGGGATTGCATAGTTTCCGTGATTCGGATTCCTCCATGCGGATTTCCCTTCTTTCATCACCAAACATTATTCTCAGGCTTTCTCTCCGTCTCGCATTCCCTCTTTGTCTCTCGCCGTTGACGGAGAGCATGTAAAGAGGCGGATGAAAGAAGGGAAACCGAGTAAAGAGCGTTCTCTACACACAGGTATAAGGCCAGTTTTGAAATGCTCGGCAATATAGTGAGTTCGTTATGAGGTTCGCCCCGACGCAGTATGGCTCATAATTGTAGACTTGAGGTTCGAACCGTGCACCTTCGGGCACTACGTTCTCCTCGTCTGACACCTATTGTCTGCAGAAAATTCCGCAGATTCGTCCGAAAATCACTTTTAATTGCACATCGGCGAGCGAGAAAAAATTGGTTCGATCGTTATCCGTGGCCTGCGGCAATTTTCGCGAGCCGCCGCGATTCGGATTTGGCGTTCGCGGGTTTTTGCGGGACGCGAATTGAACGGAAGGAAAGCAAAGCGGACGCGGACAAAACATTTCATGGCCGAGCATGAAAATTATTAGTCCGAGAATGTCTTAATCCCCAGCAGTGAGCCCACTCCCGCGGTCTTCGGCTTAACATAAATTTTTTTTCGACCTGAACTCACCGAGAGAAATGCACCGCAGACGCGAGCTGACGGTCTCGCGAAGATGCGGCTAAGTGCTGGAACGCGGCGCAGCTCGCCGCATAATGTATGTGCAACGTCGAACGGCACCCCGTTTATTTCCAAGCTAATGTACGGTTTAAGATACGACTGCAATGCACACTTTTTCCCTCGCGGATTGAGGTACCCGGAATATCGCATACTTTGTGTTTCTATCGTCAAGACGAATATACACGATTTTTCATCGAGACATTGATAATCAAAAAAAAAGAAAATCACAAAGTGATATAGACACAAAAGTCATCATTTTTTTAATCGAAAATAATACACAAGATTATTTTGTAACAAATAATTCATAGTCAAACAAGAATTAATTTTATCTTATTTCGTTAAAAAAATATTAATATTAATAAATGTACAAAGGGGGGGGAGAGTAAAGGAACTATTTTTAATTTTCAAAAATTAATTTAAAATGTTCCTTATATATAATCATTCATAAAATTAATGTATCGGATTATTATATTGATAACAATATTTATTTCACTTTTTATATCGATTTTATTTTATTAATTATGTTTATCATGTATTCAGGCGCACATGATAAATTCTTTATTCTATCATTACTTCTAAATTTTCGCGGAAGAAAAGAATTTGTTGGCGCAGCAAATTTTACGCTATCATAGTAAAATATGTTGGTTATTATGTGGACAACAAAAAGATTTGTTACAAATATGATTTGCTGAAAATAATTTTGCCAAATCTGCAAATTATATCGCTATTATAACAAATTGATTTTTCCATAAAAATTTGTATTAACAACGACAATTTCGCTGTTATTGCAAAATGTATTTGTTAGAAATAAATTATTTTACTGTAGCAGCAAATTAACGTGTCTTTACGAACAAACGTACTTAGCAAAATTTATTGACTCTGCCAAGAAAACAAATTTTGCTGATACACTGAGTAAAAAATGAGTTACAGTAGCGAAATTTTGTTGCCATTACATCTAATATGATAAGCAATGAGGATTTTGCTATGATAGCAAAATTTATTTTAGTGAATTGGAATTCAATTATTTAAATACATAAAATTTATCTTCGTCTGTGCCTCTTGCTTTTCCTTTTTCTTCTTTTCAACCAAGTGATTGAATAATTTTACAAATATGTATATAATCAAATATTAGGTATGTAAATTAATTCGATGTCTTTAGTTTTGCTCATTGCTAACAATCATCTTGAAATTATATATTTTCTTATCCTAATGCGATATTAAAAGACTGTCAATTATGTTTACCAAATGCCAATTAATATAGCAAAATAAGTAACGCAATCTCAGAAGCCAGCAGTAAAATGGCCACGGATAAACATATCAGGTACTATATTTCTTTTGCTTTTCAATTAAAAAAATGTTTCTGAAATCGCCAATATGATTTGTATGGTTCTTGGAAAAGATGCAGTGTTCCATAAAACATACAAGTAGTATCAAATATTTCGTGATGGAAACTGTAATTTGAATAATGAATCATGTTCTAATCAACTAAAAAAATTCGAAAATAAGAAATTGCAGTTGCTACTTGTCCAAGACTGCGCACAAATAAAAAAAGAGCTTGTTGAGCAGTTAGTAAAATTATACGTAAAATCATTTCTTTGTGAATTTTTAATTTCGCATCAATTTAATTTCAAAAAAGGGTATCGAATTAATTTACATATCTAATATATATGTTTTAAATATAAGGAAACATATATGGAATAACAAGTACCCTTGCTACAAATGAGTCTTTTAGATTTACTCAGACATCATTAGAGTAGGAGTCTTAAGTTATTCCTAAGCTGTCCTGAGTTATTTATCTGTCTGCACAAGGAGAATGAATCTTACCTCTTCTCCCTCCTCTTCTTCAACCACGTCTTAATAGTACAAGCCACAGAGTTAATAAACCGACATAACGGCAATTCTCTCGGAGCATCTAGCTTCCATCAGTTTTTGATTAAAAGATTAATTCCTTCCAAGTCTCATTCTTTTCCCAAACCAAAAACAAAATTTAAAAAAATAATAAAAAAAACAGTGTTAAATATACTTGGATCGTCAAAACTTTTTGCTGCGATATGAAAAAGATCGAGTGCTCTATTGATAAATCTTGATTGTCCAACAAAATTTATTTTCAGATCTGTATCCCCGGCACAATTTTTAGATCTTTCAAGCAAAAGTGTTCTTTCTGTGTGTTTAAAAGATTCGGATGCCCATTTGTCATCGAACAATAGAAGAATCGAGAAAACCTTTTTGTTTATGATTAATATCTCAGTTTATTCGTTTTCCAAGAAACTTTCTGCTATAGGAAGTTTTGACGGAAAAATGAGAAAAAGCTGCAGCGGAAGGCTTAATACAAGCTAGGTTGGTAGAAGACCACAGTGTATAAATTCAAAGTAGATTAATATTGTCTCCGTGGCTGTCGCGGCGCCAAACTTATGGCGCTAATTCGACGGAGGAATTATTACTGGGGGCTGTTACCTCGAGTCATCCCCACTGGCACTCGCGTGTTTTGCGAAAAGGGGGCATCTTGTCTTTAATAGAAACCGTACGTGCTTCACGGGGTTCCAAGCAATGCGTCTGTTAATATTTATATCCTGCCGAGAAATGTTTCGATTTGATGAGAATTATTCTAACATTTCCTAATGTAGATCTATACCGAATAGCAAATACTTGTTTTCTGTTCATTATGACAATTACGTTTACAACTCGTAAAAGCTGGAAAACTGCTTATATTTGCTATTACACGCGCGATATTAGCATGCAGACATGAAAATTTAACTGCAGTAAAAAATTAAAATTACCTCACGATTTGATTACAATTATAAAAAGAAAATCAATGAGCACAGTAAGAAATGGTTTTTCGGAGGTCTTTTAAGTAAATTACGGGCACATCGCATTGTCTTCCGTCCGACAAAAACCGAAAAAGACGACAAGCTACAGCTGTTTAGCATCCCCGATGAAAAACTTGCTGGTAATTATTCAAATTATTTTCAAGGGCCATGCTTTTCGGTAAACCGGAGAGTCGCTCCATAGCGGATATCTTTATACTACCATCTCTACCGACTACGAAAAAAGTACAATGGTCCTGTCGACACTTGTAAACCACAAACAAAACATTCACCGTATTAAAAAACCAACTGTAAGATAATCTCTTATCAGTTACAGATTTTAGAATAAATTATCCTCAATCTAAATGATAATTCAAATGACTAAATATACACATAAGGCGTTCACTCTTCGCCGAATGCAATTCAGAATATCTATCATTATAGCCGATAGCGGAAACGTGACGTCGATATAAGCACGAAGAAAAGGAAAATAAAGGAAAAAAAAAAAGGAAAAGCAAGAGTATGGACGATAAAAAAGGAGGTAAAAATTAAGTGGAGAAGACGCTGTTTAGATAGCCACTGACATTGCGGAGGTGTGTTGTGTGACTGATGAATTTTCCGCTCGATTGGATAACGGGTTAGGCCAACACTCGCCTCGTTTCTCGATTTTTTCAACCCCTTCACTGCAATATGACGTTTGATCTAAATTCCGGCCAGACTTTATATGAGTCGCTCAAAAGTCAAACTGCCTGACTAACTCCATCAAACGAAAAGTAGAGAAAATTGATAAATTTATACATAAACACTATTTTTTTCAATTTTGTTTGAAATATATACACAAACAAATATTGTAGAATGTATTATTAAACCCGCAGCTTTTATATTACAATGTAGAAAATACATAAAAATATATGTATCGAGAATAATTGTTTATGTATTTGCAAATTGTTCATGAGGAGTTAATCGATTTGGCAATTGAAAATCTGGAAATTACAGCAAAAATGAATATCATTGAATATAACCATTAACAACCTCATAACATTACTCATAACATATTTAATACAGAAGTTTAAATAAATTATCAATATACCCGTTCTATTCTTATATAATCTGCCAGTGGTGTAACAAACACAATATTGAATCGTCAAAATCATGTTAACCGTAATGTACACAAAAAATTCCTTTTGACAGTTAAAAAAGTCCTAGTAATATACTTTATTTAAAAAAAAGGACTTTTCTAACACGTCGCATATCATAGTTATAACATTGTAAAGCACTATATAACGTCAAAATAGCCCTTTTTTACAATTTTGACCTTGAATTTCTTAAAATTGTGACGTGAGCATTTTAAAGTCCGGATTCGTAATCAGCGCATAAAAATCGACTTAAAGGCCTGTTTCCATCCATGTGGCAGAACAAAAGTTAAAAGTTGTTAGCTAGTGTTATTATTGTCATTAGATTCTATCATTGTTGTTATTAATATTATCATTATCAATAAATAATGTCTTCTCCGTCAGATGCATCAAAAGTACCGTCACCTCGATTTGTTCTTAACTTTTTATAATAATGTTTAATGGGAGGATTGTATTTCAATAAGTAAAATTTAAAAAAATAAATATATAAAAAATTATTAAAAGTTGACACAAATGATAAGATATAAATAAAATAATTTTAAGATATGCAATAAATTTCGACAAATTATTTTTACCAGAAATCGTTTGAGTCAAATGACAAATCCGAAGAAATACGAAAACGTTTTCTTGAATTGACTTCTAATGTTCATTTCTGATTCGACAATTATTATTGAAAAATCACTATCTAATTCGACATTTTGAATATCAAAATTATTATTCCTTGCCATTTTAAGAATCACCAAATTTATTAAAAATAAAAAAATTACTGTCAAATAGAGTTAATCATAATTACTTCTAAAGTAGTTTATGTATTATTCATTAGCAATAAAAAATTTGACCATCTTAAGATAATAAATAAAATTATCAAAGCAATTTATTTAATTGTTAAAAAGTTAAATATAAATCATGTGCTTTGGTACTAAAATTAAAAAAATTGCAAAAAATTAATCATTTTGGCTTCTGAGCGGCTCATATATATATGTATATATACATATATATGAAATAAATTGATAAAACAACAAAATTGAATAAATAACAAATTTCTTAGTTTCGCAATTGTAATCTAAATTATGTATTTAAATCATAATTTGCGATTACATAGCAATGTGTGGTACACCATAAAGAGACATATTTAAACTATTTAGTTTTTAATTAATTTTATTAATTAATTACTTAGAAACTATTTGAATACCATCTTTATTCTTTACAAAGATTATTCTCGTTGCACTGCCAAGTTTTCTCCGTACTTTGTGAAATAACGGAGAAACGAAGAATAGGAGCATAAGTGTCGATGACAATGCTAGAATTTTTGCGCTATCAATCTGCAGTTGGATGCTTTGTTTAGACACGTTTAGGTGCGTGTAATATGGATGTCTTACAGAACATGCGAGAAGATATGCTATCGAACAAGCGAATGAATCGTCGCGAACACGGTACTTTAGGCCATACCGTCCATAAAGAACGGACCATGCTTCCGTTAGGGACAAAGGCTGCCTTCATCACGGGCGCCGTCCTCTCTTTGCCACCGTATTCGTCATTGCGTTCTTCGTCGTTGATATAGACAAAATTAAGCAACGCACGCTAACCGCACGATTATACACAAATTTCCTTCGAGCCACAAGTAAATGTCAAACACGTGCGCTGAGAAATCATCCAACGACGAGTGAAATATTATCTACACTGAAAAAAATTTCGAATTATGACGTCAGAAACGAAATGCGAGATTATACACGTGAATAATTCTGATACCAGCTTATATATGTAAATAATTCCATACCGCAATTAATAAAGCAGGTTCGTAAAGTAGCCAGAAACTATCGATTCGAATGCATTATGCAGAAGTGTGGAATAATCGGCACAAAGACAAATTATAGCTTAAATACCATGTTCGTAACTATCTTGCGTTTCTACACACGGTATATCAGGATCTAAATTAATAGCGAAATCTTTCAAAATTCTTCCAAATATTTCAAAATATGATTTCGTTTTTAATGCTTTAATTGAATGTCCGAGATGTCGACAATATAATCTTCCTCACTATTTACCGTCACGTATAATTGCAAATGATCTATAAGTGCGATCCATTTCATTTACGATAGAGTTTGTGTAGCAGAAATAAAAATACTCTAATTAGAAATAAAATTAAACATAAGATATACATATGTTCTGATCAATTACAAAGAAGTAGTTAAAAAGTTTTTTCTACACCTCTTTCTCGTTAATAATTTAGCAGAAATACGAAGGAGAGTCAAAGAGTAAAAGAGTATTTTTTGAATATGAAAACAGTCCCTTCACGTTTTGACTTTCCCTAGTAATAGGTACGAAAATCGAACAAGTACAGGTTTTCCAAGATTTTCCCAATCATATACATATATAGAAAATTAGGCGTAAAAAGCCGCGATCGTGGTTCTCAGTGCGGAAGAAAGAAGTTTCGTAAATTCCGTAACAAATTATTGATCCACGTAGGATTGCCCTCATATAAATCTCACAAGGGAAATTCTATATTAATAAAGAAAGATATGGAAATGTACTTGTTAATTGTCGCGTACAAATTGATCGGCAAGTTCCAAGCCACTGCTCACGACACGGTATCCTTCGTTCAAAGCAACGTAGAAGGGGAGGAGAACTGGCAAATTGCGAAGCGTTAGAGATCGCGAGCGCGATTTAGCCCCGTTGGCTACGAGAGACGAAGGACGAGGCGGCGGCGGCGGGACAGAGCGGAATCACCCTTCGAGGAAAACGCTCGGATAGTCCAGGGTGGTCTTAGCGTGTCGCTTAGCACCCTATCTGCAGGGATCTTCTCTCGGGCCAACCCCTCGGAGAAGCGCGCTTCTCCTTCCCTCTCTCGCGCGCACGCTTGCGTCGAGACCTCTCTTTCTCCCGCGCTGCACTAGACCTCACGGGGGGGCTGCGTTTGTCGTAAGCATTACTCACTTTCTAGACGCCTACTTGCAAACCCCACTGAGTCGTCGAGTCGTCCCCGAGGCTCAGTGACTACATTAGGGAACAAATCTTCCTTCTCTCGAGGCAGCCGCCCGCAACTCGGAACGCGACACACACGCTCGTGAAATAGCTTGTCCGGTCAGCTCCACACTGACCGGCCACTTTCCACATCATCTACGATAGTGAAACGTTTTCGCATACGATTTATCTGCTAATTTGACCACATACTGATGTGGAATAAAATTCAAGTTACTTTTCTCGCCAATATCAATTTTACATCGTCACAGTTACATTGCAACAATGTGTACAATTTGATATAAAAAATATAAGAACGTTATATACAAATAAGGTTAAATAATAAATACAATGTGAGCATGCACAACAGCTTTGGGCTATCCTGGTTATCCAAACTTCTGTAATAGTTCCGGCTTATATTCCGGGACAATATAGGCTATAAGTATATTGCTTATATTTTTTTAATTTTCTAATTATTTTGGCCTTATTTTCTTAGCTTTTTGTTAAAATTTAATATAATTAAAACATTTCGACAAATGTCTGACGTTTCAAAAGTTTTTTAATACATTAATTTCACATCGAAGAATCAGAATATACGAAGTAAATAGGAAATTATTAAAGGAAAAAAGGAAGAGCGAAAAGAAAAAATATCAAAATACGAGTGGCTAAGTCGGAACTTAATAATGTCCTATTTGATGATTCCTGAGATCGATGTACTATTTAACATCTCAATGTGGACGAATAAGTTTCTATATGAAAAATAAATTTTCGCATCAACAACCGCGACGGCTCGATAAGTTCTAGTATTGTATTAATTCGTTTTTTTTTTTTTAGTATTCCAATAGTCTTCGTAAAGCAAATATAATATTTTAATTATGAAAAGAAATTCTAAACGATATAAAGTCAATTTTTTGTCAATATTGAAAAAAAGTGTATCCACAATCCAACTTTTAAGAGAGCAGTGCTTATTATCGAAAAGTTATATGCGAACTGTGAAAAACATTCCGGTTTTCAGCATCAGGACTCTAAACAATTCCGTGGCTAAGATTCACGTGTCCGGTATTATCGGCACGCATCCAAAACCACTTGTTCGAAAGAGCAACCTGTGGAGGTTGGCATACCACACGCGTTATAGTTCGCAAGTGCGTGCGGTACAAGCAAGGAATGGTGAAATTCAGGGTTAGCCGAACATAGAAGCGTATGTGGGAACACGTGTACGCGTCCATAAATATCTCTCCATGCTCAAATAACTCACTATGCTCTGAATGCGGTAGAAGAAAGTTTTTCACGGAAGTTCGGATAACCAGGTCTTATTTCATTATTCTAATCTGCTTTGATTAATATCACAAATTATTTGACAATCTCACTACAATAAATAAATATTCCATTTTTCTCATTTGAGCATTTAATTTCATTAAAGTTAAAAGGATACAAGCATACTTTAACGAATAAAATTGAATCAAATAAATTGAATATTTCCTTCTTTTAGAAATAGTTGATCTCTGCTGAAAATTTTTTTTGAAAAAAATATCTATTATTATCAAATATTATTTTATCGACGGATTTAGTTGAATCCGAGGATTATGTGGAATTCGGAGGATGTTGAGAGCGAAATACTTTGAAACCAACGTAATGAAATGTGCTCTCTCTTTCTGCCGAGAACCCCTCCCTCAGGAGCCACCACATGTCCCTCCGCGAAAAGAGTAGCTCTTCCTCGCGTCATCTGCCGAGACGAGACGAGACGAGACGAAACGAGACAAGACGAGACGAGACGAGTCGAGACGGGATGGGATGGGATGGGATGGGATGGGATGGGATGGGACAGGACGGGACGGAACGGAACGGAACGGGACGAGGGGAGGCGAGACGAGACGAGAGGCGGAGAAGAAGAGAAGAGACACATCGTGAAGAACGGCTGACGAAGAGAAGCAAAGGCCACCGAGAAGCCAAAAGCTAAACCCGCCGACGCGACGGTAGATTCGTTGGCCGTAGCGAGCCGCTAATATCAACAAACAGAAGCTTAATTATTACCGCTGCGAGGGCGAAAGGGTTAAGTGGACAGGACGTATGTTACACGTAAATCGGTGTTGGGCGTGTTTTATGCATTGACACTCCACTTACGAGTAACTTTCATTGATATATCGCGCACATCCGATTTTTATTATATTGATATATAATTACAGTAATTGTGCACGCGAATAGAATCGAGGTGCGACGCATTTAAACTTTACCGCTGTTAAATTACAATCGTTAAGTATAAAAATTGTTATTAATCCTTACATCTTGGAAATCGAATTACGCTCAACGCATAAGAACACATTTCATTCCAGCAGTTCGAATGTCAATTTCTGCTGGACATAAATGTTTCTTTTATATTTTATCATACATTTTTCAAATATTTCATTATAAAATTGAAAAAAAGAACGTTGAATTTATTGCAAAGTGCAAAGAGTTACTGCATAAGGATTCATTCAGAGCACATATCAGTTTGCAATACACCAATTTGCAAAATGATGGAAAAAGGCGCGCAATACAAATGCAAAATAAAAATGCAGCATTCGCCCTCTTGCTGCAAGCATTACTTATTCAACGTTTAAGGGAGTCCGATACGAGAGACGTGCGGGGAAAGTAAGCGAGAAGCGGAGAAATCAGGCTCATAAATCATGGCATTTTCAGATTTCCTTTTATCAGTGACTCTCTAACCGTACTGGCGTTCGCGATCACCGTTGACCCAGCGCCATAAATATCCCCATTAATATTAACTTAGGCTAGCCTAGAAGGCGAGAATCGCGAATGACCGAAACGGAGCGGGCAAAAAACGCGGCCTGGGGGGAAAGAATGGGACGAAAAAAATCTCGTATGCCAGGGACGAATCTCATATAGGACGCAGCTGGGAATTCGGCAGCATCCCGAAAAATTCATGGAGGAGCCCAAGTTCCAGGGACGCGTCCGCGCGAGCAAATCGCTGCACCTCGTTCCTGTTCCTCGCCGCGATATGAATTGATTAGCGCTGAATAGTTTCTCAGATTACTTGTTATTCAATAAAAGCAGTATATGCAATATTATAAATATAGAATAAAAGATATGTGCAAGTAGTACAAAAGTGGTCAAAAAACTTGAAAAATTGAATTTATCACTCTTACTTTGTGTTACATTATAATAATGTGGAATCATTTTTGAAAAATAGTTAAAAATTGGACCGCTTAATGATGATGCAAAAATATTTCAAAACAAAAAAATATATAACTTGGTTCATTTTTGTAATCACCGCGTATACCTATAAACAGTTTACGCATGCGGCATCTGACAAGTCGGACAAGAGTGACAATGAAACAGCCATAACTGAGCTTATACTACTTGATCTATATCTCTTAAGCCTCATTTTCTTCGGTGTATCATGATATGTATCATCTATATCATCGAATGACACATACTCTCTCCCCACCTCTCTCTTGGTTTCGCAGAATCAGTGATCGACATAAAAAAATATAATGATGCCAAATGCGAAATAGAGCTTGTTCCACGATACGTAAACAATTGTAAATAAAGTGCTAATGAGTTGTTCTGCGTTTTCAACAAATAACATCACAAAATCTCAAGTAAGATCGCATCGAAACATAAAATGCCACAAGCACAAATGCGATTTCTTCTAATGATCACAAATAAGGGATCTCGAACGCGCGACGATTAACCGACATTTTATTTCCCGCTAGAATCTCCTGTCGACGACTACCGCTCGAAATTCCGTAGAGCCCGTCTCGATTATTTTCAACGCATTCAACAGCGAAATCGATGACGATGACGATGCCTTTTAAACCTGCATCGGCTTAATTGATTTATTTCTGAGAGGGTCCACCGCTGTATGAAACGCCGCGCGGTCACCCTATTGGTCAACGCGAAAAAGGGGCAGCGCTGCCAGCCGAAATCCTTTTGAAGGACTCTTTCACTTTCGGCAGCTCTTTCTTCGATCTTATCTCCGGAGGCATCGATAATTAGGGGCGATAATTACGGTGTTTCGGCTACTGACCTCTAGCTACCGGTCTTTCGACGAAAAAAAGGTGCCGACGATAATCGTCGCTAATATAACGTTGTGATATCTCGACGTTTTTGTCGATTTCATCGTAAGCTGGCTACGGACGATCATTTTAATTCGATCGCAAATGTGGAATTTTTTTCGCCGCGTCATTTAACTTGATTTTTTAAAAAAATTTATAAATTTTTCACGAATTAATAAAACTAAATGCAATTACGTGACCATCCGATAAATCAATGCAAAGATAAACCGACAGAAATTATAAATTTTTACAAATCCAAGGCGAATAATTAAAAGCCCATTAGCGTCTCCACTTACCAGCGTGGAATATACTACATGAAAGGTCGAATTGTCCATAATATGTGATTAAAACGTTTAAAGACTTGTAGCTTTTAAAGGCACTTATTTCTCACGTTTTCACACACACTTGGTTTATTTTCTATAGAACTATATTTTTGTCTTAATATTATACTAAATTTTTGTCAAGTTTTATAAAATCTAGTCGCGAGAAATTTTTTTGGACAATTAATAAAAGATTTACGAATTTATAATTTTTATTTCTACTTCTTCATCTATTTACAAAATTTTATTTTCTCAAGAATATATATGTATATGTAATACATTGAACTCGTCTAGTTTATTTTCAGAATACTTGGCAGTTTATACAGAAAGGATCAATAAAGATTTATGAATCTTAAAGACCGAAACACACTGAGTCAGAAATATAACTATTCGGTCGGTCAAGCCTGGTTGTTATGATTCGATTTTAATGCCGAGTTTACCGGCGCGGATAATTGTCGCCATTACCTGCACGCGAAAGAGTATATTTACTGTCGTTCATCGGAGAACTCTTGCTTTAATCTTTCGTGTAAACGGGATTCTCGTTTGTAAGCAGGATACAACATATAGAAACATAAGAGCAAATAGGAAGAAGTAAGAATAGCTTTCCTCCAACTTTCGTCCGCAGAGATTAAAAACACAAAATTTATCGTACAAACAGACAATAGGCATAGCGATGTTAACTATAAAAATTTCGATTTCGTATACTTAAATGTGCTTAATATATCAAATTTATTTACTTGAATCACATAATCTCATCTCATAATGGAACAAGTATTTTCTTTTTTTACAAAACAGAAGTTTAGTGAACAGAGAGCAAGTGAACTTAGATCACTGTCAAAAAATAAACATGAATTCTGTAACGACACAATTCAACGCCATTAAGTGATTCAATTTTCAAAAATAACTCTACATTATTATTGTATAAGTAATGTAGACCAATGTAACACAAAGCAAGTAATAAATTCAATTTTTTTAAGATTTTTTACTTAGTTTACTCTCATAATTACTAGCACAAATGTTACAGAATAATATCTTGTATACAAGATGGCTCTATAGAGCCAATTTTCACAGACTTTTATTATTTTATCAGAACGCATTGTTTTTTTTCTCCCTCATATTTTTCTCTCTCAAATAATGTACGTACCTATCTTTGCTGTTTTATATCGCACAAATTCTCATTTGTATTCATTATCCTTACAAACCGTTTTCTTATATTTTCACTTTTATGTATTGCAATATTAAGTTATAAAAACTACAAAAAGATAAAAAAGTTTTTAAAATCAATAAAATAAAATGTGAATTGAAGTGAACCCTAAAAGACGAGTCAGTTAAAAGTGCAAAATTGAGAAATGTACGGGTTTACAAAATGTATAGAGCCCAACTGCATGACTGCTCCGCGTGGATCCACGACGGATCGGCATATTTTGCAGGCCGGTTCCGAAGGCGCGACGCGGAGCGGCGGCACGTACCTTTTTATCGTAGCCGCATCCAGTAGCGGCCCTATCGGATGTTTCCAATTTTCTGTTGGCGCTCTTGAAGAGACTCTCAACCGAGTCCGTCATACGGGATTCTCTCTCTTGTGCGAGAAAGCGAGATGAACCGCGACGAAGGATTGCAGAATGAAATGGGAGGAAAAGAGACGTGCGAGCGAAAGAGTAGAAGAGCACACGAAAGAAAGAAGAGCATAGAAAACGGGGAGAGAGGGTGCGGAAGGGTTTGGGGGGAGGGGTGAAGGAGGAGGAGGAGGAGGAGGAAGGCGAGCGCGTCCAACGCGGACATTCGTCACACGACATCAAACGCGGGTGCCGCCCGTTGGAGACTCGACCGACCGACTCTAAAGACCCCGGTCGATCAGCCATGAAGAGCAGTCTGAGGAGGAATTGCAAAAAAATCGGGAAAAATTAAGGGTGGATCAAAAACAGCCCGGCCATCCAACATTGTGCACAACTTTGTTGCTATTCTTTCATCGTACTTGTCCTCGATTTATGTTGGTTGTGACGTCTGTTTTATCAAAATGAGCTAAGCGTATTTTTTTTTTTTTTCATATAGCTCTATAAAACATGATATATTTTATCTTACAATAAATCTTTTCGCGTTGTGATTGTGTAGCTTGATGTTACTTAATATCTTTAACACAATTTTCAAGAATTACATCAGTCACCTTTTATTAAAAAAATTACTCGCAAATTGTAAATTATACTTAAAAAAATGCAAGCTGTTTTCATCAAAAACTTGGAATATTTGTTTCGCGTTGTAATTTTTGAAGCTTAAAAGTTATAGCACTTTTAGCGCAAACGTGAACCGAACACAATGTGACTACTTGGAAGAGATCCATTTGCGACGAAGAAAGATCGATTAATCATGACGTGTAACATGCTCATAAAAGCGCACAAACAAACTGCACGGTGGAAAGGGAACAGTAGGGAGCGAAAGTGACATAAAAGAAAAGAGAAAGACGATCGACCTCGCGCGACGTAATGTCGTTGATCTCCTTCGGTCGACCGGATCGACAAAAAAAAAAGTAGTGATATAATGTAGATACGTAGCAAGATATATTAACTTTGTACTCCGACGACCTTGAATTATTGCACGGACGATGACGGAGCGGTAGCTGATATCTCGCGAGACACTCGATCACCGATCTACGTCGCAAGTCATCCTGATCATTGTGCGTGCCGCGTGATGCTGGACCGGTAGCAAAATCAAGGACTAACCTTGCCTGAAACGCTTTAATCCGCTCTATCCGCTGCGAGTATATCTTGACAATTCCGATATTGTTTGATATCGCGCGGCAAAAGTTTGAAACGAAGCGAAGGAGCACAATATAATCGTCGTTTCGAATCTATTTTCGCAATTTCTCTAAAAATTATTTTAAATAAAAACTTTATTTTAAAAATTCTGGAATTTTTCAAACGACTCGTCGTATTAAAGAAGTATATAAATAAGAATACAAATTCATATAGAAAAATTTCGAAAAAAAAACCCAAACATGCTAATTCTTTCGATAAAAACACTAGCAATACGATAAAAGTATGAGAATTGTCAATTAATAAGTACTCCACTTTATGCGATTACACGTTATGCTTTCGAGCCGTGTTAAGTCCGTCGTTCGGTAAACGAGCAGACTTTACGACGGAAGATTTCGCGAAACGATCTTGTTCTCGAGAAGAAGCTTCTTGTATATCGCGCGAGTCGGTTCCCGACTTATTCGCATAACCACAAATAATTATCCGCCTGTTATGTACCTTTCAGCTGTATTATAGTTACGATAGTTAAAAGCAACGTGCCTCCCGAGGATTTATCACCATCGTTATATTCCAGTCGTGAGATTCCAATACCTCCACGCTGTCTCGTGCAGCGGCACAAAATTCTCGAGCAATTACGCAAACTACGAGATTAAAAATGTTGTGAGAACAATACGTACAATGAATATTATATATTCTATTATTGCAGCTCTCTGATGACGTTTGAAAAAATATTACATCATTTATCATAAAGATTTGTCACATCGGTGAAGATGAACGCGCACGAATGAGATGCAAAAAGAAATTTTCTGGAAACCGCAAAACCCATCGAAGCGTTTCAATCGGTAGAAACTGCTACCAGATGAACAAAAGTGGATTCTCCGAGACGAGATAGCAATTAGAATTCGTAGCTAGTGCAACCGCAAACGGTGAACCTGTTCAGCAAATGTCACGTTCTCTCTGTCTCTCTCTCTGTCTCTCTCTCTCTCTCTCTCTCTCTCTCTCTCTCTCTCTCTCTCTCTCTCTCTCTCTCTCTCTCTCTCTCTCTCTCTCTCTCTCTCTGCCTCTCTCTCTCTCTCTTTCCCCCTCCCCCTCCCCCTCGCACTCGCTCTCGTTCTCACTCTGTGTTCTCCCCGAATATAAAGATAGAGCAACTTGGATTAACGGTTTTGAGACTTTGTCTCTAGTGCAGAGTGCTCACTGGTTGCTTTCATAAAATCAGTCAACTGTGAAAAGGAGGAATGTGTTGGAATCCTGGAATTATTCCGCTGAATGAAGAAACACCAAGCGAACGGAATTTTTCGCGACGCCGTTCTGTGGACGGCTTTGAACAAAAACCCGCGAGGGTTGGACAACAAGAAGAGTGCGGAAACAACGGCGCGGCACACGGATAAAACTACAGGATATGATACCATTGTACATTTTCCACGTATGAATCAAGTTGGCATTAATTGGTAATAAAGTTAGAAAGAAGAAATCAACGGCGATAACTAACCGACTTTATAGATTGTAAGGTAAACTTGTTCGTTTTAGCAATTTGTAGCTAGAGAATAAATAAATAATAATTGATAACATCAAATCGCGTGTCATTGTTAACGTAAATTACAAAATTTATTTGCTTACATATCAGCAGTATATATATATATATATATATATATACACACATACATGTGTATAAAAAAGGTTGGAATATCTTGAAAAATATAAGTTTTATAAAAAAATGTTTCAGATAAAAGTTGTAAGGTTTAAAAAGATCTATTTACTGATCTTATCAGTCTGACCTTGAGTGGCGTCACAACCTTTTATATATATAGGCAATCCAATATACAATATAGGTAGGTATAAGTTTCAGGCAAGCCTAAATCTCAACAACTTCACTCGCCCGGCTAGGAAGCCACGATTAACACTTCTAATCTCAAATAAGGCGTTTTCAGCTAATCCCGGCGCGAAAATGCCAGTCTTGGCCGTTATCTAGAGCCATTGCCGGTCCCGGTTACTTATCCATTGTCTCGAACTTAAGGGAAACAGTGGTTAGATCTTAAATCTAAATTGCATCTGTTTGTCACTGTCCGCTGCTCAGGCGGAACAAACGTATCACTAACGACAATTAAGTCGCTGCAAACCATCGCGTGGCGTCGCGATAAATAAACTATCAATATAGAATGGAATTTCAAGTACTACTAGCAAAGATTTCGATATCAGTGCATGTATTGCATATGAAAATAGATTTATAGTAATATTAATTTCATAAATGCGTTTCATTAATCCCGCGAGAAAAACATGCACCATGTACTGTTGGGTGATATAATAAATAATTTCGAATTTTCTTATAGATGGTGTTATTATTTTTTTATGCAGCACGCTCAAAAAAATCGTGATATAGATAAAACTTGATCACACTGATTTCAACAAATATTTTCAAGTGTTAAGCAAAAACTGCGCTTTGCCTGACAAAAAAATAGACAGATTTATTTAAAAAGCCTGAAATTATTTATTACACAACTAAATATATATATATATATATATATATATATTTCCATGTATTTGAGAATATATTTGGTACTAATTTCCAAATAGTTATAAGTAAATATTTAATGTTTAATTTATAAGATTTAAAAAGTTTCGGATTTAAATTTCGTTTTCTTCAAATTTTATTCATTTATCTTTAAATTACAGTTCTTTTTATTTAAATGGAATGTATACTGGACAACTTAAACTTACCTTTAACGTAAGTAACGCTCCGGGAAATATCCCGAGTGCCGCCAAACTCTGACTATGGTCGGTGAGCTCGTGTTCACCCAACATTATATGTTGGTCATACGGCCCAGCGCCGCAAATTTGCATCGTCTGAAAAGAAACAGAATTTATCTATCTCATCGATATAATAGAACTGAATCACGATTTAAACGATAACAGAATGTCTACTGAAACATTTAAAAAACTGATCGAGGATTTCATGAAATTCCACAATTTGTCAGGCAATTTCTAAGCAAAAGTAATGCATTCTTCATTCGTAAATTATGAATAAATTTGTTTGCTAAAAATTCTTAATATTTTCTATTGACAATAAAAAGATTTAAAAAAGCTAATTAAATTTTAAATACTAAATTTTATTGAAAAGTATTAAAAAAGTATTGAAAAAATTAAAGAGCAAAAAATCGATCGATCTAAAAATGAAAACAAAAATTTATCGAGATATTTTCAATAAAATGCTTGCTTAAAATTGCCTGAATCGATAAAATTCGATAATATTATTTGGAAAAATCTTGAAAACCTGGAATTTTCAGGTTTTTAAAATTTTTCCAAATAATACATACGTAGATAATGACTATCTCTCTTCAATTTTTTGATAAAAATATTCAAGTTTACAATTAAAAATTTTTAAGTTTGGCGCAATTCTACATATTTTTATGCCATGTTTTTTGTACTATTTACATATTTTTGTAAATATTTTACATTCTTTGCCGTAATATCGTTTTCAAGCGAGATAAGTGATCGTAATAACGAATTTTTTCCTTTTTCTAAAAAAGATAAATACTTATTTTTGTCAAGAAATTAACAATACATATATTTTTGTTTCCTAAAATTGTTAAAATGTGTAATGCTCGTAGACATCTAGAATGTAGTTTAACAAGAATATAAAACACAACTTTTTTACAAATAAAAGTTGCGACCAAAAAAAACCTAAACAAACAAAGAAAAATTGTTACTTGAGATTTTAGAAGTAAAAGTGCGTTAAACGAGCATGAGTCTCGGTAATTGCTTAATTTGTGAAACCTACAACGCATCGCGTGGAGGGATAGCTTGCGCTTGTCCTTTTAGCGTCGGCGAGAACGAGCGCGTAGCTCGGATTCTGTTTTATGAGCGTCCAGTCGAACCGTTCCGAGCCGAGAGAGGAAATGCATCACAAGGACGCCAGCAAATGAATAAGTGGTAGATATAAAAATTTGTTGCAAGTGCACGCACGATTACGCTCGCATTGTAGCCTAGAAGTGCGTTTGGGCGGGTAACAAGTATATTTTTTTTCTCCATTAAGTTATTATTGCGTATTGCTGAAATGAGTATAGACTATCGAAACTTTTATCGCGGTCTGATTTCGTTTGACATCGACAGTTTGTGTCACACTGCGGAGCAGATATCGCAAGTGTTGACAGAAACTTGATACAAAAGGGAGAAAACAGTGAATGAGGAGCGAGAAGATGATGAGGGTCAAAGAACCTCGAGGCTTCCTCGCTAAAGAATGGCGCCCAGCGAGCGCGATAAATAGAGGTGGGTTTAACAAGGTTGCGAAGCAGGAGGCCAAATTGCCCGAAGGTTGAAGAACTTTTCATCTTCACGAATCCTGACAGCCACCGCGCGCTGCATCTTGGACAGGCTCCGTCGATATCTCAATGCGGGGGGGGTTCTAGGATCGACCGCTTCTCCGACAAGTTCTACGATTGACTTTCCAATTTATCTGTGAAAAATCCGGCGCGACCGCGCACGTTCGATTGTGTTTTTATCGGCCGTAATTTCCCCGTGAACGAGCTATCCGCATGGACGAGCGTTTTTTTGCAGATGCCATTGCATCCGCGCCGCGACGCGATGGGAGTAAGAAAGGCGATCGAGCGGTACACAGAGCGCGCCGCGGGGGAAAAAATTGAACTGGTGACACGGAATGTGCTAGAAAGTAATATTTACAGGCGACCATCGAGCGTTACACCGCGATTACGTAAAACTGGCCGCGCGCCGGCCGGCGAAGATCAACGCAGGCACTGCTATTGTTCCGATTTGCTTGCCCGCTAGTTCGCGACATAACTGCATCCGACCATGAAATTCAAACATTTTTATCGCGGTCTTTTTGCCCGATGGTAAAAAGTAACGAACGCGTGGCGTGACTTTGCCCGCATTTTTGCCAAACGCAAACCAATCCGTGAACAGTGACACCCTTGAATCGCGACACCGACGCGTCGCACCGCAGGATTGAAACAGAAATATATATCTTCAGTGCGCTTTTAAAGTAAAATATACTATTTTTAAATATATTTGATCAAGCTTTACGGCAAGATTTTCAATTTTGTTAATTTATAAATTTAAGAAAATTAAGGTACAAAATTATTAAAGAAAAGAGCAGAGACAATGAATAAGAAGAGACAGGATCTCGCATTTCTATTGACGCCGACAGTCTTCCTCGCGAGCGGATATTAAAAAAAGAACGTGTTCTCCGGGTGAAAGAGGCACGAACGAAAATCCGAGCCCGGGAAAAAGAGCTCGATAGATAGATAGATAGAGAAGAGAGCCGCGCGCGAGAGAGAAAAATACGCGGGATGAAGAGAGACGGATTGGGGAGAAGGAGTCAAATGGAAGGTTGAGTGGAGCGAAGTGGAGTGAAGTGGAGTGGAGAAGTTGGAGACCTGTTATTAGCGCGAGGTTTATGCTCTTTCGGCTTTTTGCCAGTGTCCCGCCGGAGAGAAGAGAGAGAGAGAGAGAGAAGGGGGAGAAGATGGCTACGGCCTCGCAATATAAATACGCTTAATAGTTTAAGCATACTGCCGGAGCCCGAGCATATGTTAACCAGCCATAACTACGCTTTACTACTCTTTCATCCACCCGGAGTCGGAGAACGAGCAACCGAGAGACAGCGAGTCGAGGGGTGGCAGAGGCGATCGGCTTCGGGCAAACGCGCAACTCTTTCCATTTCAGCTCCAATAAGAGCGCGCCGTAAAAGACTTGAGCCGCAAATTGATTGATTATCTTGGCTACTTTCGGCAGGTGACGAGCGCAAACGGATCAAGATATCAAGACCTCTTCTGATTTCTCTCTCAGAAAACCAGACAGAGAAAAAATCTACCTAGTCGCATTGCCGTTATCATTTCTAAGCAAATTTTCTTAATGATATGCTTTTAATTTATATAAAGATATTTTCTATAAAATATAAAAAAAAAATAAATTATATTATAAAATTAGAGTTTGAACATTTATTCACAACTCGGAATGCAACTTATCGTGATTTAAATAAGTACATTTCTCGATATATTACTTTTTTTATGAAATAATCACGTATAAATGACAAAAAATTGCGGCAAGATCATCATTATAAAACTAAGGATGATTTCTAACGTTAGCAAAATACTTACCATTACTTTCAGATCTTTTAAAGTAATTTCAGATGACACTTTAAGCTCGTGAGATCCTTTCAATTTTCTCCTGGTTCGTGATGGACGCGCCTTCTCTATCTTTGGCCTCTTAGCCGCGATCTACAACAAATATTCAAAATATCTTCTGGAAAAATGTACCAAATCAAATACATGTTTCTATAAAAAATATTTGTAAAAACAAACGTTTTTGTTTATAAAATTCTAATCATACATTTCTTACTTTAGAAATGTACTTTGTAAAACAAATGCTAGAATATAAAATACGATATAAAATACGAAGTAAGCTTTTACATAATATTGAAAATTCTATTATAAAACATTGTCATATCATTACTGCCTTCAAGCATGTAAACAATTGAAATATAAAAGACAAAACAAACGTAGAAATCACAGTTGTACAAAATTATTTGTAAATCAATATGAATTAAAAACGAGCTACGCAAAAGAGAGCAGATATCTCTTAAGTTCACTCTGAGTAGAAACATAATAATACTCATTATATTGTAAAATGCGTGAGATAGAATCAATTCATCGTTATCAGTTAAAATCGATCTACAAAGACGACTCCACTCCCAGGACACTTGATGATTCAGCATATTGAGCCATTAAAAAAAATTTTCTTGTCGTTCGTCCGAATAAAAGCAGTACAACTCACGCATGCGTACTCGTATACACACGATATAAAATTTCTAATTTCTATACAATATTACATGTGAAAAAGTCAGACATTTAACACAATCTTGCATTTAACTGGTCGCGATATTCCGAATTATCTTCTCACGTGAAATTATATTATATTAGTATTATTATATTTAAAAAAATTAACAATAACGGTAAAATTAACCTGTATATTTATCTATTAACATATATCGAATTTTTTTCATTATTTTTTTATTTTGTACGATTAATTTTTGTTTTTGTGTCGTACAATCTCGATAACTATCGTATTAATATATAGTAAAATAACAGATTAAAGGCGGTTTTACACATAATTACCTCGTTTCCTACTTTAGACTCATCGTTATCATCGATATATTTAACGTAGATTGTAGCTCTATCGTACTTCAAGCTTTCCAGACGTTCTTGTTCAACTCTCGCCAACATGCAGGCTGCACATGAACCTAAAAAAATATAAAAGAATTTCATGATGTTTCGTGTGTTTCAAGCTGATTAATTTTCAAGATTTTTTTAAATGTCCTTCCTAAAAGCATAGAGTAATATTTTCTATATATTCTTATGTTTTATCTCAATATAAATTTTAATAATTCGTTTTCAATATTTTTCTCTATTAAGATATTTATAAAATTCATATTCGCAAGAATATACACAGTCTGTCCAGGTTCTGGCGCGACTGACTTTTTTTTAATTTTTCCTGCAGCGCAATCTCTTGATGATTGATTGCATTATAAGCTTGACATTTCAACTATGACCACTGAAAATTTCAAGGTGCTAGCACGACTTCGTCATTTATTTTAACATTAAATGTGACAGCAACTTATGGACGCTTATCGAAAAAACACAACGGAACAAAGAGCCAATATTAAATTTTCTTGGCCAGAAAAGGCATAACAGTACTCAAACATCCCTCGTATTCACCTGATTAGGCTCCGTGTGACTTCTGGTATTCTGGCTATTCTCAAAACTCAAGTTGAGGATAAAAGGAAAGCGTTACGACACCATTCAGGATACATCCAAAGGATTTCGACTGCGGTTTTAAACACGATTCCGAAAACGGAGTACAGTAACTGCTTCAAAAAATTTTATAATCGCTTCCAGCGATGTATTGACTCAGAAGGAGTATATTTTGAATAAAAAAAATAAAAACAAAAAATAATTTACATCTGATATTTTTTTCGATACCAGTCGCATCAGAATCTGGATAGACTGTATATTGAGTTGTATAACAAGTGACTTCAAATTTGTTAAATAAATCTGTCTATCTGTTTTTATCCGGCAAAGCGTAGTTTGATTAACACATAAATTACATTTCTTTATAATCAAGTTTTGTAAAGAAGCCCGTATTATTTTTCAGGCGTGCTGCATAAAACAACAATATCATCTAGAGAAAAATCCAAAAAGTTACGTATTACACAATTTAATAATAAAGTACAGTTCCCACTTTGTAACCAAAAGTACGTGTTGATCGATGCATCATATTATCGCGAAAGTCACGACTTTGCGCGCCACAAAGTCAAGTATCGCCGCGATCTTCGCAACAATGTAGGAACTGTGACGCGACTCGGCGCGATGCTGCTATTAACACCCTCCGTAGGTCAGATTTCGTTGGCCGCCTCGAGCCCTCGTCGAGAGCACCGGGACGGCAGTTAGAAAGTCGTGTTGGAGGGTGAGCGCGCGGATGAGTGGGTGGCTCTTATCCCATGTATAATAGATTGCTTACGGCCGGTGAGATTAATACAGTAATTAATAATATACGGTGACCAGGGTAGTGTAAGAAGCGGCCATTGTTGCTGGCCGGACAGCACAAAAAGCGCTTCGGCCGGTCCGGAGCCACAGCTCGTATCCGAACGACTCTCGGAGCGTTACGTCATGTTCAGACAGTTTTCCGGCGGTGGGAAATGCGAGAGGGAGGGGGAGAGGATTGTGACCCCGGCTGAATGCGAATTCGTCCACCCTCCCTCTCCCTCCCGCATACCGCTAATTACCGGTTCGTAGAGGCCAATAAGAGAGCGGTGTAAGAAGCTATTTGCCCGTTAACGAGTCGAAGAGGTTAGCGCGGAACACCCGCGTGATACATTTTCGCGCGATCGATGCTTTCGTAAATAAGAGAAATGAATATTATGATGCCTATTGTGACGCATAAGCGAGGATCGAAAACGACGAACGCTCGGCGTTCGCGCAGCTAATTTTCCGGTAACGAAGGATAGGACGGCAGGACTCTACCGTACGCCAAATGAATTCAAAGGTCCTCCCTTCGAATTCCTAATTACTCGGCAGCGCGCGGGGATATCCGTGCGATAGGATCGTTTGCTATCGAGTTTAATCGGAAATACGAGAAGCTTAAGCTAATGAGAGATTCGTAGGGTCGCGAATGCAAATCTCTTCCGACGTACTACAAACAATCCGATCGAGCAATGCCAGCCGTACTTTTCAAGCCGACCGAGACGGACAGTCTGAAGATAGGACTGACGGTCAATTACATTTCATTCACGTAATGTTTTTTTTTTTTTTTTTTTTTCTTTATCATAGAAATACTGCACACAGAAACACAAAAAGACTCCTGTAAGCGTTCAAAGAAATAAGCAGCGTGGACCGATATTTTACTGGCAAACAATACACAATGAACTCTAGAATCTCCGTGTGCTTAAAGGACAACGTAGGACGCTGTATTTCCCTAAAGTGCCATCGAAGGGCAATCAAACCATAAACGCGCGTCGAAACGGTGCGGAAACTTGCGCGATATCGACACGAGAAGTTTCGTGAGTTCGACGAAGAGTTGGATTTCTTTATTCGGACTTTATTTATCGTTAGACCACTTAAACTATCCACATTACAAGATCTCCGGGGAACGCGAAATAAAATTTCTCGTAACAGTTAAATGCAATTGTTAAATCGCACCGTTGTTCAGGGCAAATGTACTCCAAAAAATTAAAGCAGCACTTCTCAAGCGCAAAAAAGGCCAAATTCAAATAACTGTAACTTTGACAAAAATAATTGTAAAAAGATTTACAAAAAAAGTTCAAAGTAAAAAGAATTATTTTTCCTTTAACTTTCGATTGGCAAAAAGAATCGTACAATAACTTTCAATCATTCAAAAGCGAACTAAACTTTCAGTTGCTTGTAACGAAAATTTTATTAGATTTTTTGCGATGTTTTGCGCGGTGTATATATTCGCAAAGGGACATAAAAATTGTCCATTTTGTCGGGCTATTCTTTTTTTTATTACATTGACAAAAAAAATAATTATAATCGGCAAGAAGCATTCGACGATAAAAGTTTCAAGCTTTAAAGTGCTTTTTTTGCCTCATCTCATTATGATTCTTTTTGTCAAAGCTATTTAAATTTGGCCTTCTTTTTTACACTTGAAAGATGCTGTTTTAATGTTTTTTTTTAGTAGTGCATAAACAATGTGATTACTATTCTTTTCTAGATTCATTCTCTTCTATCTATCTTTAATTGTAAAACATATCACTGCATATTACTATAAATACAAATATCCTTTCTTATTATTGTTATTGTAAAATATTGAATATTTTAATAATAAAATTAGAATTTTTAGGCTCGTGAATAAATAAATAAATATGACAAAGAGGATATCGAGCTATGCAAGTTGTTCGTGTTAACAATTATAATTTAAACCACTACAATAATAATTATACGTTTCAATCAATGATTTGACAATCCTCGGTACAGTACTTAATAATTTAAAACGTACGCAAAAAGGAGACGTGCATTTCAAGCTTGGATGTTCAGTATTCATATTAAATATTTTTAAACAAAGGCTTTATCTAATATAAATTGATGTGTTAGATTAATATAAACATTATACTTATATTTTGCAAGCAAAAAAATTCAAATAAATAAAAAAGATAGAAAATTATATTCACAAGAATAATCCTTTTTCATAAAGTTTACTAAGGAAAACTCCAGTTAAAAAGAGAAACTACTTGTTTCTAATAATAATTAAGATATAATTTTATATGTTGCAAGAAAGATTTTATTCAATTGGACATAAAAAAATGAAAAAGAAAATCTAAGCAAGTCTCTTTCTTCGATATTGACAAACCAAACGAAGCAGTCCATCTATCTATCACCACCTATAATCACCGTGCTAATCACACTTTGGCTGATTGATGATCATCGATCAAGGAAAGCAATTAAAGAGTGATTGCGTATACGTCGAGATAAGTCTTGAATTGGCAGGACGATGTCGTTTAGAGCTAGTAGTTAGCAAATGGATGGGGAAGAATCGTGAACGAAATAACAGTACTGTCATTTGTTAATTTGAAAGATGTTGACAATTATAGATCGTCATCGAGGGATTCGAATCCCTTTGAAATTTTCGTATAATTATTAGATTACATATTGATTAGCTCAACTAATCAATTTTCTCCGAAAATATTAATTAAATTAAAGAAATAAATTTAATAAACAAATATATTGTGTGATCCTATTCAAATAGAAATAAATATAATAAATAACTATTCGCAGCCAAGATGGAAGAATGCACAAATTGCTGGAGAAAACTCTTCGATCAAAATCGAAAGCACGTTAAGCGAAAAGACATCAGGTTCGCCATTATATTAAAAGAGCTGGACGACTTTCATTCATAACTTCAGAGTCACCCGTGAATGAAAGATTGATGTTCCCTCAACCGCGTCACTCTACGAGGAGAACCGTCCTCCCCAAATATGTTTCGAATTCTTTAGAGTTTTCTACGAATAAAAAAGACCGTACATCTCAGCAAGTAAATAACGACTTTTATCTTGTCAACTGCACTATTAGATTAATTGAACAACTAGCAGCAAAAATAAATAATGTGCCTAACATAAAAATGTTAATCAAAATACATTAAAAAATGAGCTAGTAGAGCTAGAACAGGGTTTTGAGTGCTCAATTATTTATTGAAAATCATAGTACGAACGTTTCGGCCATTGTATTTGGCCTTCTTCAGTGTACATTGAATTAAATTAATTTGATAAAAAATTCTTTAGTAACGTAAAAGACGTGTAAGAACGCAAATGCAAGACAGGTGCGCTTAGATTCTTTCCGCCGAAAAGCATGAGAAGTAGCGAAGGACGAAACTGTTTTCTAAAGTCGCTTTGTATTATAAAAGTTCTTGTACATAAATGGAACTTTTTCTTCTTGATTTATTGTCCAATATAAATAAAATAAAACAAAATAAGAGCTAGCACTAACACGATCCATAGTTCGTCAGTCCTGTCAGATTGAAAATCGGAGTTCGTTATAAAAATGTTAATACAAATAATATAACTACTCACGTTAAAGGAAGAACGGTATGTTCTCTTTAACGTGTATATTCTTTTCAATTATACGTTTTCTAATTTTTGAAATAAATTTTTTCAACAAGTACCGGTAATTGGCAGCTAAAATTCACGAATCTCTCAAACGCGACTGTAAACGCCTCTGACGCGCAACATCGCGGTAGCCGAGAAAGATCGACATAGCAATAATGATATCGCTAACGAACGTCTTCGAGAGCCACAACAAAGTCGAAATCTAATCCTCTTACAGGATGACACCGAGCCGACAGCAAGGGCGGCGCGCGCGCTCTCGTGTAATCGGTATTCGATGGCATTACGCGCGCTACTCCTAGAATCCGCAAAATGCGATAGTCACCCTGGCGCCGCGGAAATTGTAAAAGACCACCTCTCGCAATGTGATGTTGGGTACCTCGCAAATGAGTACCCAACCAACGATTCGTTAATTAAGTGAAACGACGTAAAACGTTTTTTTGCAATTCAGCCAGATTCAGAGCAACTACACGCCAAAGTCACGCAACACAACATTAGCCGTAACTAACGAGACCCAATTTGTTTCGGTGCACAATTAATTTCCTTCATAAAATGTAAAAAGGATAAAAATAATAATAATTTGACCCGAAAGTATACAGCTTCTCTCGGGTGGGTTTTGTTCTTGTTTCAAGTTTTATTGTTGTGTGTATCAAGCATTTTTACCTTTTTTTTACATACAATGAAATATATACAAAAATACTTTCTGCTAGATGAGTCTCGTTTGTTAAAAGGAGACACACAATGCGCAGCGACTTAAGTCAAGCGATATAGACGATTAGACACCTTTGGATTATAGGTCTCCTGCTGACAGGATCAGAAGATGCGTCCTAGTATCTTCGCAAGAAGAGATCTAAAGCTTTATCCTTGTTTTATCTTGTTTTCCACCCACCCCCGCCCCACGCCTTCCACACTCCGCCGTAGGACAAGCATCGGTCATCTAGGCGCTCCATTTAATCCTGCAGAAAAGGACCCCCCGTAGGTTTACGGACAAGTGGGGATCTCCTTCGGGATAACAGAAGCAGCGAGGGTGAGAACGTTCCGAGAGATCTAGCGGGATGCGCTAATTCGTTCCCTGCGAAATTTGTCCTGCCCCGACTCTGCTCGTTTCCTGCGCGATTACGCAAAAATGCTTTTTCCGTTTTCTCTCCGCACGCTAACCTTTTCACTATGCCTCTCCTTTCTTATCTGTATGTTGGTCATTTGCACAAAAACATGCACAACAGTCGCACGTTGCAAAAATAAATTTTCAATCCTTCGGTGTAATTTTTTTATTCAAACGTTTCTAATAGATGTTACGAAACCCATTAAAAATTTTGCACTCGCCCAATAATTGAAGTAAACTAGATAAAATAAGTAGAATTAATTAGCCCGAGAAAATAAATAGTGGCAAAATCGGTTCTTACAGGTGTGTGAATATAAATTTTTTCTTAAAAATATTTTATTTAATATTGATCGGTAATAGTGATTAATATAATAACTTTTTCAATTTAGCGTATAAAAATACAATTAGCAGCGGTGGATCGATAGTTAAAATAAACTCTTAATCAAAGCTCATCAACATGTTTCGAGTTTGTAAATTTTTGAATAAAAAAACTTCCAATTAGAAGCCGGTATTTATTACTGCGCAACGACTTTGAGTGTACGACAGCGTGGCTCATAAGGGTATGTTCATTGGTCAACGGATGTATATATTAAGACGTGTCCGGCGCACTTGTCGCAGGGGGGGGGGGGGAGGCCAGAGAAGCTAACAAATGTCTCTCCTGGATCGTTTGACCCCTGGTAAGTTCAACCCCCTCAGGAAACTAAATCTCGAATTCGGAGGTCCATTCCCGCCCCCGCCACCTTCCCTTTCCTACGTTGCGGCCGCACGTTTATGGAAGGACGGTCGCTGCAACGTAGGCGACCGCATTCTCAGGGAGGGAACTAATCAGCAAATTCGTGTTCTAAATCTAAATCGCCGTCCGAATATTAATTCGAGGCCGGTCTCTCCTGCTGCCGTCCGCCGCCACCGCCGCCGCGCCGGTTTCTGCTTCCGTCTGTCTGTCCCGCGCACACGGTTTTCTTGGTCTCGCTCACTCGTTCCTCATTGGTTTTGCGATACAGCCAGTACCGTACCTATGCCACAGACACGCCTGATTTGTAGCACCGCCTGGCGCCTAAGCGATATTTACGAGCGACGTTCGGAGAAACGAAACAGCGAACAGCAACTCGCCGCGTCGCTACGTTTCTAGAATAAGCTTCGATTTCGGCGTAAAGTCACTTCCCCGAAGATAATCGTGCGAGAATACTTCACTTAATTAGCTACATCACTTAATTGTCGACGCGTAATTCCGGGAAAAAAGGAATTATTATTCTCCCAATTTTCAATTTAAATATAGAATAAAATAAATCTCTAAAAATAAATACAAAGCACGAATAAATTAAATAAAGTAAACGTTAGGTATTGGACTTGTTCTAAAAATTGTTCAATGCGTTAACATACATTAATTAAGCACCTACTACAAAGCCATTTTTTGTTTTTTTAGTACCCATTTGTAAATCATCTGTTGTATGCAAAACACAACGGTTGTAAAACTGTTGAGGAATAATCGCCTGTGATTGATACAAAAGCCTGGATTTGCATGTGTGCATCAATCACAGGCGATTATTCCTCAACAGTTTTACAACCGTTGTGTTTTTTGAACGCAACCATTATCTAACTCGTTAGAATTCTTACGTTCCACTACCGTGAGTAAGACGTCTCGAGTCGCCGATCGGCATTGCTGATGCCTTTGCCTTGCCGAGGTATTATCGGCGTCACAAAGTAACGTTTCTTTCCTTCCCGCTTAGACGTTAGCATCGCCGTCGTCATCAAGTCGGAAGAGCAACGGAAGAGATGCAGAGGGTGGGTATTCAATCGCGGCGTCACCTCCGGTTCTGTCAACTGGCGAGCGAACGGCCCGCGACGGGGATATCGGGGGTAGCCGGGTGATTGATACGAGGTTGGACGGTGCCTAATGTGCCTCCGCCATCGAGGGAGACGATGGACAGAAGGGAGAGAAAGAGAGTGAGAAAAGGGGATCCTTGAAGGTTTTAAGAGTAGCACGATCGTCCGACTAGGACTCGTTAGTCAGGGCCGTATCAGTCACCGAAAGCAACCCCCTATTTTTTGCGTCCAGCAATCCCTTTCGCACCCACCCACGAAGCCTTCCGCAAAGCGCGCCCTCAAAATAAGCTAAATCGTCTGTTTGTCCGTATTTTGTGTGTGTGTGTGTGTGTGTGTGTGTGTGTGTGTGTGTGTGCGTGCGTGCGTGCGTGCGTGCGTGCGCGCGTGTGTGTGTGTGTGTGTGTGTGTGTGGCTGTTTCTCGTTTCACATGCTTCTAAATACATCGTCGATATTGGGATTAACACTAGAATACCGGATGAAAAGAGTATAGGAATCAAATAAAGTCTTTTGGCACTTTTCAATATAAAAGAAAAATACAAAATTAATAAAAAGACTAAAACTTGAAATATTGAAAATTAAAAACTGATATTTAATGTATAATTTATAAAATCAATAACATCCTATGCATATATATACAGAAAAGAGATTGGTCAGAATCAAATAAATCTCTCACAATATTTCTAATGTAAATAATGATATAATTCCATAAAAACATAAAAAAAATATTTGTAAGACTCAAGATATAATATGTAGATATAGATATAATATATTATATATTATATATCTGTATCTATTATATCTTGAATATATAATATATAGAATATATTCTATAGAATAGATATAAGAAAATTTTCACGTACTTTAAGCGTTCAATTTCCGTTAAATATAACCGTTCGAAATTAGTGGTTACAGTTAGCTCTAAATATGCGAGAACAGAAACCATTCACTCGACATTTGCATGCGTAAAAATCATCGCTTTAACATCTTTATTTAGCAGACTTGTCGGTGTTCTCGTATCCCAATCGTGATACCGATTCGCCGTCAACGAAAAGCCAGATCTTTGCAATTCAGATGTCGTTTCGGCTTCTCGTCGTTTTAAGAGAATCAAAGGAGCGCCTTGACAAATGCCCTGATGAAAAAAAGGTGATACACTCGCGACCGGGAGACGGACAAGACAATGGGATGTTTAGAGATCCCGATCTTGTGCGCACACGATAAACGCCGTTTCAGCGGCAGCCAGCACGAGGCAGGACGTGAACATTGTACCCGTTCTCGCATCAGCGGTCCTCTGGGTGTTACCGTCGAGATCCAATTTGCCTGCCAAACAGTCGACAAGGATCGCCCGTCCGAGAAAGCGGTGTGACGCGTGCCCGAATTTGAATGAATCTTAATCGCTCTTTAAGCACTCGATTCTTCATCCTAAATCTGCCTTTAAACTATCCGTCAAATTTATTACGAGTAATTTACTCTTAAAAACATTGTAAATTATAAACAAAATTAACATAATTGTGAATAAATAAATTGTTTATGTGGCAAATCAATAGAGCATCGAAGAGGTGAACAACGACGCGAAGACGGCACATTGCGTGAAACAGGGGCGAGAAACTTTTGAGAGGGCCATTTACGGTCGCTTCACCCGCTGTATCCCCGGCATGGCATTGCTTTTTCTGCCAGTTAATTTTCAGGATACTTCTTAATTATAATGAGACACTTTGGGGTCTGAAGGAGAAGCCACTGTGAGGGGGAGAGGGGGGGGGGAGTAGAAGGCGAATTTATGTAAATCGGCGGCTAATGTCTTCTGACATTATTCCTTGGGTTAGAGTGGGAGAGAGGCGGAGTAGAAAGTCCGCAGTAGCGATTCACACGTACGTTCTCTTTCTATTTGTATAAGATATATATCGTTAAGCGTAATCATCGAGCGTAACATCTGTATCATTATTGATGATATACTTTACACATTCGTACTGAAGAAGTTATTTGATAAAAATACCGTAAATAATAAATACAAAGAATTTGAAATTGCAAATCTCACTTAAAATGTGCTGGTGATTATGAAAGTAAGCTGAATCGTATATTTTTTGTTTTAAGATTTTTGCGTTTATATGTATTAAAAAATATTTTTTCACTGTAACAAAATATTTTCTAAAACACTTATTCTCACAATGTAAATCTCTTCCGTGATTGTAAAATTTTACGAGTAGCTTATAAGAAAATATTTTTTTATTATTATGTAAATATGTTTTTTGAAATCTCAAATGACTTAGACCCCGCTTTCAAAATTAAAGGTGAATCTTAAAAATGACTTGGAGCAAAAAAATATTAAATTTTATTTAAAAACAAATTAAAACAAACATCTACTTACAATTTATAATTATAATTATGTTTAATTAATTTTATCATATTCTAGTTTCCTTTTTCTTCTTCGATAGTAGGATTTTCAATTTCTGAAGTGTTGAGAGTATTAAGATATTTGTAATATACTATTTTATATAAATATATAAAATTTAGTTACCTAAATCGCAGTTAAACTACTGCCAAAATAAACATGAACTGAATTTTGTTTAATGACACTATTACCAACACCTTTAAATGATTCAATTTTCAACCATTTTTCAGAAATCACTTTACATTATTATTGTATAATGTAGACCGGTGTAACACAAAGTAAGTGATAAATTGAATTTTTCAAGATATTTGAGCTATTGTTAGTTCCATTTCACATATAATGTGCCAGTAATATTTAGGGGAATCGTATACGTGCACTAAATGTTAAAATTTCGCGACTACGCTAAACGTTAAAATCTCACAACTGCATTAAACGTTAAAATCTCTTGTTTGCTTCGTGCTATAAAAGATTTCTACTCACCAGGATTCGTTTGATAGTCATCATCAGTCTTCTTTATGGTAATAGGATAATCGACTTCGTAAAATTGCGTGAGCTTGGACCATTCTTCTGCGGTTACTATACTGTACCTGTAACAATTAAACAGTTTCTTACTGTACATCTAACAAAGAAACAAACTCGCGCGCACACAGTGCAGCTTTTAATATTTATAATAAAATATCCAGAAATGCGCCGAGAGAAAGAGAGGAAGGAAGGGAGGGGGGAGAGAGAGAGTGAGAGAGGGAGGGGGAGGGGAGAGAACGCGCGCGCGCGCGATTGGACGAGAGACGTATTTGCAAGATGGAATTTGCGATTTTCCGACAACGCCGTAGAATCCGTAATGCTTTTTGCATCGCCTCCCTTAATTATACCGCAAATTAGAAATTTCTTGCTGTGCCACGGCTCCAGCTTTTTGCCCTTGCAATTGTTCGCTCGATCCTGGCATGGTTCCTGAACCTCGTATCGCGAGGGAATCTCGCGTTAGTATGCAATCAATAATATTTCGCGAACTACCTTACTATTAATATACGTAATTTCGAACCTATCTATCATCAGAGTAATATCAATTACACCTTAACCGCGATTTATCATTAATTGATTGAGTGGAATTTACGCAATATCGTGAACATTATAATTTAACAGAAATTACAATGTGTAAATAAAATTTTGAACAGTTAAAATTTATTTAATCCCGGTATAAATTTCATAATATATAGCTTGACTCGTGAAAGATATTCATGAAATATCGATGATCGATTAATCAAGCTCGATTAAGACGACAGCACGATTGACGATAATTGGCAGGATGGTTTATACCTCAGTAGAATAATGGACAATTATACAGCGACGGATGACGGGACGAAAACGAAAGAGGAGCCTGGCGGTACGAAACGATGATGACTCGACCGATAATTAGTTGCGCGACATTAATTTCGATTCAGCGCAATATGCCGCGCAGTCTCATTTGAATTTTCACGGGGCAAAAACGCGCGGACGAGCTTGTCGTCTCTCCCGTGTATTTGCCTAACGCCCGAATAATAGTGGGTGCATCGAGAAGAGACGATGAAAAGAGGAAGAGGGAAGAGATCAGGGTAGAAAAAATATATACTAGCCGGACTACGCGCAGTATTTGACGAATCTCTCTTTTCCGTGCTTTCACTGTATCATCTTTAACCTGAATAATGCCGGAAACTGAAATTTTGTACACGCATATACGTACATGTACAATCATTAAATATGTGTTTTGCAAAATATTGATAAAAAAAAAATCAAATAATAAAATAAATATTAGATATTGAGAAAAGCTTTGAGAATGTCATCTATTTTCGATCCGGCAAATTTTTTATACATCGTGTATCATATTTATTTAATCGTATTTTCGAATAACGCAAAAACACGATAAGAGCCATAGAAGGAAACGATAAATGTCCGCGGCGTTCTCGATAGATGCAAGACTCGCGGTTGCGGGAGGTAGACGAAAATGGCAGAAATGATTTTTTAACGGTCTCGCCGAGACGGCGGAAAGCGGACGACTTAAGCCGCCGGCTATCTTAGGCAGATAGTGGACAATGGTTTAGCATAATGGTCGGAGGATGTTGGATGGCGTGTTGGCCCCGGGGGCGTGCGAGTGACATTTTCGCGTATCCATCACGTCACGGGGGCCGAAGAACGAGAGCGGGGGCATGGAGAAGGAGAGAAAGGCGTGCCAGGAGGTCACGCACTTTCGCTTTATAATATAGTGTCCTTCGAGAAATTCCTGGCAAGGAAAAATCCCCTCTCTAGCTACACCGTATCCCTCAAACTTTATCCCCACAAAAATATCATTCCTTCCTTTGTCAAATTCGTATAGAAAAATATTTTTTAATTGAGACGCGTACTTCCCAAACATATATTTTCTAGAAAATATACAGTGTGCACTTACAGCTCGTTGTTAATCCTGGGCGAGTACAGGAATCCTTTATGCGCTTCGCAGAGGAGCGATACGTTCTGGATACCTGCTGGCGGCGTCCTCGAATATATTTCCGCATATCTAAAAGCGAAAAATGTTTGTATAAGTTGCATTAAGTAAATAGCGCATTTTGCAAATAAAATGACATACAGAGTTTGAGATTTATCTTAAAAGTTTGTGTCTGTATAATATATATATATATATATATATATTATAAAAGAACCAACATTTGTGACATTCGTGAGAAAGATGTACATGTTTCTGGATTTTATAAATCGTAAGACACAAAACCGTTTTTCACGTGAAACGTACGGTCAGTGTCCGTAGCTATATAGTACAAGCGAGTTAAATCGCGTTCTCGATAATGCGAGCCTGTCCGTGACGCGATCTCACGGATTACGAACCAGAAAGACAACAACGAGAACGACGACGACGGTGAACGTTTCCTTCGGGACTTTCCGGAGGTGATGTTTAGGGGACGGAGTTGTGCATCATTTTTCACATACCACGAGGGGGCGGATGGTTTTTGCCATCCCCCAAGCCGACGACCATCCAGATAATGCTCTTAAAGACAGATATCTCTCGCGAAACGAGCCAGGTACGATTCTATCACGAAAATATACAAAAATCTCTTTGAATTTACATGACGCGATACTGAAAAAGTCAGAACGTACAAATCGATCTTGAATTGGAAAATCTTTATACAGATAACCTTGAAAATCAGCTTAATAAACTCCGAAAAATTTACCCAATTCGAATACTGCAGATATTAATTCAGAATACTCGAGACAACTTGAAGTTAGTTATTGAAAATTATTTAGCAGGAAAAAAGTGACGATGAAAAAATTGTACAGCAAAAAAAAACTTACGTTTTGAAATTAATTTAAATTTGACGGAAAACGCAAAAGTTGTAAAAATGAAAGAACCACCTTTGGCGTTCTGCAAACGCTGAAATATCGGAAAAATATCGAAGCAGCCCTCGGAGAACGCGCGGTCTCCGACGCGGCTTTGCGGCAAGGCGACTATCCGAAGCCGTAGTTTAAAAATGTCTCCTTCCCCGCGCACCCCAAGCACCCCGGGCGCGCGTTTTCCAGAAGCGAATGCGCGTATTAATTATGAGCCTTGTTCAAACAGGAGAACAGAGGAACGCCGCGCGATAGGAGCGAAACGGAGCCGCGGAGGGAGGTGGTCACCCTTATTACGGTCGAAGCCGGGACACCCCCCCGGTTTCTATGTCCCTCTGTTACTCTCCCTCTTCCCCACCGTCCGCCACCGTCCCCGCTTTTTTATTTCTGCTTCGAGGCTTTGTTTAACTTCTGTCGCGAAATTTTTCCGCCCCGCAACGATTATTGCTCCCCGGAGATCGCGGAGATGGAGGAGGAAAACAGGGATTCGGTTTGCGGCTTCACTGCCTTTGGACAGCATAGAGAATGTAACGCACACGGACACGTAACCAGATGCGAGAGCCTTCGAAAAATTATACCTTCGGCAAGAGGCCAGAGCTCATTCTGGAGACATTTCCCCGGAAACTCAAACTCAAACTATATCTTTGTTCTTCGAAAAACGAGAACAAAAACGTGCGAGTTTCGCGAGCTCAGGAATGTCGGTTATACTTGAGCAAGTATAGTTATTCCCGACACACGGAGAACAGTCATGATGAATTGTAATCGACTTGGATGGTGAAAAAGAATTAACGAAGGCGTTAATACCGGCCAAGTCCGAACGGGTTACAGCGAGGAAAAACGATTGAGCCGAGTCATTGTGGTCGGCAACTTATTGTTCGATACCGGTGCATAATATCCTGTTCTATGCACGAACGAACCTAGTGACAGCATCATTGTGGATGGCCTTAATCAACCGAAACGACCGAACGTCGCGCGGTGGCGGGTCACTCCTCGCAAAAGAAAATGAAGCATTACACAGATACAATTCAAGAAGTCGATTATAACAATACAGCTCTAAAAAGAAAATATCGAAAAAATGAGGATGAAACTGATGCACTTTGATATGATTTATTAATGTAATTAAATAACGGTAGAAATGTTTTTTTAGAAATATTGGGTTGTGTAATAAATAATGTTTCCAATAAATCTGTCTATTTAATTTGTCAGACAAAGCGCAGTTTGATGAACGCGTTAATTAAACATTCGTTTGTATTGAGTTTTGTATTACGATTTTTTAAGTATGCTGTATAAAAAAACAATAACACCTCTATAAGGAAATCCGCAATTACTTATTACACAATATATTTAAATTAAGAAATAAGAATTAACTTTTTTTTAGATAACAACCGATTTATAAAAAGTCATATAGATTGTATTTTGTAAAAATATTCGTAATATAAATAAATACAATTTAAGACAATATTGAATATAATTTCATATAATATAATAATAAAATAATATAATTGTATACTATAATTCCATTAATAAATATGAAATCGTACGCTACAATTCCATCAATAATGCCAGAAATATGTGTCGAATGGACCAAGAAAAACTTTCTACTCCGAATAACTTTCCAATGAACTGATTTGTGCTGAAAAATGCCGAAACAGGACAATTTTATTTTCGAGAAGAAAGTACGACTGTGATAAATTCAGCCGAAAACAAAACTAATCCTTTTTTGGCATTTTTGTACACAAATCGGTTGCAAAATATAAACGAGATAGAAAGTTTTTCTTAGCCTACTATATATATTATATTATACAATCGTACGAAAAATAACAAATAAAGTATACCAAATTCTGACATCAACTATCATTCAATCAAAATGTCATTCTTTTCCCCTCTGTTTCTCGCGAAATTGCAATATTGGCCCGAGCAAAACGCTCTCGATGAAAGGCACGATTATTCGTTCAGAGTTGCGAATACAATCTTATCTCGTCGCCTGGATTCTACTTTCGTCTTTCTATTCGCGCGTGTACACATACGGGCCAAGAGAAATTCGTTTCGATAATTCGTCTCTCTTGTTCGTCTTTCTTCCTTTCACTCCTTGAAGCGATCATACGTTCATTGAATGAACGAAACGCCTTTATCCGCTTTCTCGCTCGCGCGCATTCCTCTCTCCAGCAGAAATAAATCTTATGTTTTCGCGTATAAGCGGCCTTTTAATATCACCACCCTTGATTTACCGCCGCAGAACGCGCATCTACGCGTAAGAGAGGCCGAGAGCCAAGCTCCCCGCATGTTTCGCTGACATTTGTCTTCCAGGCAACCCGGAGACCCAAACGACACGAGTGTCCCTAGCTTTTTCCTGATTTAGCTCCTCTCCCGTCAGTATTTGACTAGATGATTCTTCTCGATTTCTCCGAAGAGATTATCACTTTTGTCAACGAATTATTGGCTGTGTTTGGAAAAAGCGACGATTAAGAATCGACCTAATGAATTCGAACAAGTGCTTACAGATTTTCGTCTGCAGCAGCTAAAAGGATGTAAGACTTTGTAAACAAAGAAATAACAAAACAAGCGTGGAACATTAATCGAAATTACAATATTTAATATACAAATTAGAAATTGATTACAAATTACAATTGTCATCCGAAATGCTATTCTACATATATAAAGTTTCATACATTTATGTATCTATTAATATTTTTATTTACTTATTAATTAAAGCACAGCAAATTAATGGCAACCGAAATATTTGTAAACTTTATGAGTAATGTTGAGAATGAAATGTCAGTGAGATACAGCGAACGGAGTAGACGGACATGCTGTAAGATGCATTCTACGCGTCCGCCGCACCGGTTATACAGCTCCGGACGCCGAGTGCATTGGAGCGTTGCAGTCATTACAAGAGGGCCCCTACGTGTCCGTGGTAAAAGGTCCTCGGTGTGTCCGGGTATTAAAAAAGGAATCCCAAAAGCCAGTCGTCAGATAGATGGCGAAAGAGCGAGAGAAGCGGGGTGGTGTGAGAGAGGAAGGCCAGAACAAGAGAAAAGCAATGTTGCTGCCGGTTACCGCGGGACACTCGGAAAATAAGAGAACAACGTGCGAGTTCGCGTATGTCCACGTTGATCATGAGAAACTAATTGATGCGACCGAATAAACCGCGATATACACATCAGCGATAAAACAAAAACATGACTTTACTGTCATATTTTCAAACTCGGCAAAACTTCAGTTTTAAACATTCGCGTCTAGTGAGCGTTGATTCGCAGCGAAATAAATTACGTATTGTATGAATAAAAACGAAATAAGTATCTAAAATAAAATTTGCAAACAAGAGATACATTTTTCTCAAGTAAAATTATAAAGCAATAGAGCTCATAAATAATTTGTACAATTTTTATGGAAAATTTTAAGTGCAAGATAACACAACTACTCTTCCAATTATCTCATTTTAATCGTCTCCTTATAATCGAAGACGATATAGAAAACAATATATTTTTAAAAGTGTAGAAAAATGTGTGGCGAACGCAAAAAATAATTGTTATTATAAATTATAAAAATCTTATTTCTAATATATTTTTAAAAAATATTATTAAATGCTTAAATATCTCAGATTATGTTATCTCATATATTCTTGTTTCACAATTCTCAAAAAGAGAAAGGTATATCATTATCACGACTACAGAGGCTGCTCAATCATCGAAGAAAATACTCATAGCCTTCGTCAAGCGAACTCACTCTAGAGTCGGTGCCGCGCGACCGCTGAAATCGTCCAAGACCGAAAGCGGCGCGCGGCGAATAATACCGCGAAGAGTGAAAGGTGAGAGAAGGAGAGAGAGAGAGAGAAAGAAAGAGAGAGAGAGAGAGAGAGAGAGAGAGAGAGAGAGAGTGAGAAGAGGGGGGGGGGGGGAGACAATAGCCGGGGCAAAGGAGGAAGATCGCGGCGAGTATAATGCCGACAAGAGAGCGAGCAAGGAGTCTTCGATCGTTGTCAGCGGGCGGAAGCCGGCCGGCCGCGCGCGGCTTGGCTCGGCCGTGCGCGCTAGAATAACGAAAGCTAATTATGCGCTCGGCTCGAAAAAGGGGAATCACGGCAAAAACCGTCGATAATCGACATCCTGCCGCAGTCCGTCGGTCAACAGGACTACTGCCGGTGTAACTTCAGACCACCACCACTACTACCCTCTTCCTCCTTCTCCTCCTCCCCCCTCCTCCTCCTCGCCGCTTCCCTCTCCGCCCGCTCCGCCTGTGGAGGACTATCCCGCGCGACCGAAGATTCTCTCTCCCTTTGAGCAAACAAGAAGACCGACTGGAGGCTTTCGCCGATGTAATAAAAAGGGAGTCCGTGGAGGATGCTCCGCTTCTGGTCGCCCGTGGCCGGGCTTCGCTATGCAGGTATACTGCCTCGAAAGGCGCAAAGATATTCACCGTGTTCAATTGATAGAAACTAAGCACGAGCAAGGAATTAGCGAGCAATGATCAATTATAGCAAACTGCTCTTTTTCCATAGCGAACACTGATCAACTTTTCTCAGTTATAAGTAGCAAGCAGCAGAATATATAAAAAAAAAAAATGTTTTGTGACACATCGTATGTCAAAATGTTCATTTTCTTTAACAATATAATCCGATAGATTATATGAAAATAGTAGAAAAATGGTAATAAACGAAATCTTAATTAAATTGTTGAATAAATCCGTCAACGCGTAACAACTCTACAGATCGGTTATAATTACGCAACTGCCATCAATTGTAGATTATAATATTATAAATTAAAATATATACCGAAATAATGAGATTATAAACACATCGGTTGTTTCCCGAATATACCTGCAGAGTCTACTTGCAGAATGTACTTGCTCGCTGCAAGTTAAATCGTTACGTCGACTAAGGCCGTTTTTTTGCTGGACTTCTCAATACCGATCAAGCGTTCTCGATCGGAGAACAACACGCGTAGGTTGCTCGTCAGGCGTGACCATTGGGCTACCGCCGATACGCCACGAAAAACGCAGCCACCCGCCATGCTTGGTCGCTCCCGTCTATTTACATTGGCACCGTTGTGGAGAGAGAGAGCACAATCGGCCGTACGAACGTGCCCCCCCCCCGCTATTTCTCGCAGAATAAAATTGCGATCGTGCTAAAAGCTGACAATTCGAATAAGCTGAGAAATGTGATAGGCAAGCCGCGATGACTGAGAGTTAAGTGAAGCAATATGTAGAAGTTTGACCAGAATTATCAAAATTATTTAACATTTCTGCAATGCAGATTTTCCACATAAGATAATATGATTCAAATTATGGATAAATTTCGTATAAGAAGAAAAGAGAGTTGTGAATGAGGGAAAAAATGCGCTTATCAATTATTTCACATAAGTTTTATAAAACATCATGTTAATTGTGATTAAAAGTATACATCAATGAAAACGTAAGATAAGCATTTAAAATAATATAAAAATATTAAATTGACATTGCGTTCACTGTATAAACCCATTATTAACTATTTTTATAGAAAGGTGAGAGAGGATATATACGTGGAATAACGACACGTAGACCTTAGATGAAGAGAATATGGAGAGGAAAGGAGAAAAGGAGAAGAGGGAGGGAGAGAGAGAAGCGAGCGAAACGTTCAGCTCGCTTTACCGAGCACTGATGATAGTTTTTGCTCGGTAAGATTTTTTGCTTCTACCCCCGCAGCCACCCCCAAGGGTGGATGATATATGACCGCCCCCGAGACACTGGCCACCCCCGGGAGAATGAGGAATAGAGGTGGAGAGAGAGGGGGAGGGAGGGAGGGAGGGAGGGAGGGAGGGAGGGAGGGAGGGAGGGAGGGAGAGAGAGAGAGAGAGAGAGAGAGAGAGAGAGAGAGAGAGAGGAGAGGGAGAGAGAGAGAGAGAGAGGGAACGGGAGGATACATCCTGATTCCGAAAGAATTCCTTCCACGCGTCGATGGTGCATTTGTATACGTACGAATTCAATTATCAGCGAAAATAATAGAGATCGATTATATATAAAAGACTATTCATTATAGACTATAAGACTATTCATTATCAGATTCATGTCACTTGCATAAATATAAATCAAAAGCGTTCGCGTGCCATCGGTTCCGGCGTGCGCCAGAAAACATGTGCTTCTTTAACAGCATCTCATCTCAGGAAAAATCAAATGTGCTATCAACGTGGCGATCGATCAATTCCGCGATATACGTTTAACTTTCCAGCATCTCTCGCCGATAGTAGACACAATTTCGCGAAAATTAGCGAAATATATCGGACGAAAGAGGGAAGCCGAGGACGATTCGAGTTTATGATGGCATCGCAGAGGTCTCTCGCAATGAATCAATTTATTTAAGGGTAGTTGGATTTCGCGAGTCGATGCACGACGACTACGAGCCACCCTTCTCCAATACTAAGACTCAACCCTCTTTTTCTAACGTGGCTTGTTTCGTCGAATGATTTATAGTTTTCCTTCCGCGAGCACCCGTCCACCCACCCGTCGCACTGCGCGCTCCTCTCTCTCTCTCTCTCCCTTTACGTTCGCCTCGACGAGAAGCAGCGGCACCCTCCTGCCAAATGTACGCAAAATAGTCGGAATTTCTTCGACGCTTCATCCCTCGCCTGGAGAGGAAAGGGAAACCTACGTCAAACTACATCGGGTTATCGAAACGACAAACGCTTTTCCATAATAGTAAATTAGCTGATCTCAGTCGCACAAAAGCGGGAAGGAGAATGAAAAACAGAACGAAACAAAATGGTGTGTACTTCTCGAGAGAAAGCTATCTCTTCGAGTGGATTGGTGCGCGAGTAAGATTTGCGTTCGAGAGGCAAGTAAATGGCTACCGGGCGACCTGGACAGCGAGAATAATTAGTCATTTATGAGGCCGTAAGTGGAACCGCAAATCGGTCCTTCGCGAAGGGACAACGACGATATTAGGGACTCTGCAGGGACGGCAGCGTTATCTTGAAATTATTAATCATATCGTAACGCGCGTCGTACGAGAGACGAGAGCCGAAGGGAGGCCCGAGCGCAAGGAAGACGAGTAGAGACGAGAGACACAAGCTATCGGCTCCATGTACTTATCTGGCACCTTAATCAATTCCCAGTTATTAATTATGGCCTCTGCCCTACCCCGACCATCTCCTTTCTACGTCAGTCTCGTGGCGCACGCTTCTGAGACCCACGACGATGACTACGACGGCACCATTGTCCGCGGTGTTACAATGCGGTGTCAACAAGATCGCGGTCACATTTTCCTCAAGTATGATCATTAATAATTATTTACTCAAGTACGGAAGTCAGCTTAAAGTGCGCGCGTCCGACGAAGAAACTTGCACTCAGGTGCAATAAAGTAAACATTGTGTACTCGTAAGTTCTGAAGAACAGGAAACAAATCGATTTTCCTCGAATATAATTCCATGGCATAATTTATTATTGAAATATAATACAAATAAATTAAATGTTTTGAACATTAGCAACAGATTTAAACTTAAAATATTCTTATATATTATCATGATAAAAGAGACTGTATAATTCTTAAATCTTGATATAAAGATCAAATATTTTGTTATATCCTCAACATATTGTTTCATAAATAATTTTATATATTTATTGAGTTGTGTAATAATTAATTTTGGGGGTTTCCAATAGATGGTGCTATTGTTTTTTTTTTTTTTTTTTTTTTTTTTTACACAGCACGCTTAAAAAATTATGATACGAGCAATACTTGATTACAAAACTTCGACAAACAAAATTTATTTGAAAAATACAAAAGTATTTATTAAATACCTATTAACTTAATAAACTACTTACACAATCCAATATATGTATATTTCACGTTTAAACACGTCAAAAAACAATAAAACGCAATAATTCAGATAAAAGAGTAAATTAGCAGTTCTTATATTTAACGGCCTGCCTACGAAGTGTAGATTTTTAAATCACCAATGTCGAGGAATATCCATGCCAAAAGAAAGGATGAGCGGTGTCGGACGGAAGTTGAATGATCGTTTATGCAAATCCTAATCCTTTCGAAAATCCATCCGAGCGACGTTGACGGATTGGCGGGGGACTTTGTTTGAAGCTAGTTAAACGGACTGCAATCCTCGACACCATTTGTTCTCCTAAGAGTGCGAAAACTTCCATCGCCTCGGATTAGCGAATCTTAGCTAATTATCAATAAGGAGAGTAATAGTAAACAATTAACAAAAAGAAAAAGTAATTGTTTCTAGGCCTTTGAAAAATAAGAACAAATTTACATAGCGTATGCTTTTAAAATAAGATAAGTGCATTATTGTGTTTTAATGCGTATTAAAAATTTAATTTCTAATATAATGTAATCTTGTAATATTGTAATAACGTAATTTTAATTAGAAAATAATTATTTTTTTATAAACTGTTACTCTATTTTCTTGAGCAAGCAAAATGAGAAACTATAGAAATGACAAGCTGCAAATAAAGTTCCCCAAAATCCGCAAAATTGATAAACACGAGATAAGAAGGTAAAGATATTTATATATGTATGCGTAATTCTAGAATACAATGCGGATATAACAAATTTAAAATAAATATAAAAAAAAAGTATATATGTGTGACTAATAAAGAGTAATTTTATATTCCGAGTACTAAAATGAGACTGCGCACTATGCACGTATTATATAAAATAATGTGTAATGGAAGCAACGAACTATATGAGGTTTTGTTCGAAAAATACAAAGAACGATTACTGGCAGTGGTGGTGCAAAAAAGGGCGGCATGCCCGACCTGCTGAAAAATTAATCACCGACATCACAAAGGAGTCGGTCGAAGACAATACCAGCGGCTCGGAAAAATATTTTTCACATTTTCTCTCCCCTGATTAATAACAAATTCTCGATAATGGATCGTGGATACTGGCAATTTTAAGAAATAGGACAAAGTAGCGAATTATAGTTCCCCTACGTATCTTTCAAACTGAACACGATCAAATAAGGTTTCCAATTTTCCGATAAATATTAAACTTGATTATTGTTTGCTATTTTAAGGGTATTATTAAAATCTAATCTAATTACGCATTACTTAACATTGTGTATGTATATAAATCATAAAGAGAAGGAATATACACTAAGAGGAACAAAATGATTACAGCAACTATCATCTTACTATTATTTTAGCGTTTTTCGGTGCCAAAACCATATATTTATAGATGTTCTAACTATGCAAATTACAACTAATTCAACACTACTATGATCATTATATAATCATAATATTAATTTATATAACCATATCGTACGATTTTTACATTCCAAAACGAGAGTTTTATATAGTAAAATGTGCTATTTTATTATATTTGTATTTAAAATTATTGTAAGTTGCAGTAAAATGTTTATATTGATTATATGGATGGTAATGTGGTTGGCAGCATTGTGCGTATAATGTTATCATTGCTAACATTATAGTAGCAGTTCTTATAAAAATGAGTATCCTGGCTATAATTATCGTACTATGCAATTATAGTCCCAAATATCACACATTTTTCTCTCTCAACATATAATGTGTCCTCCTTGTTACTCATAACTGTTCGTTTAATATAAGAACCGACCACTTATTTCGAGGTTTTCATACCCCTATGTACGTACACCGAAATCGCGCGTGACACGACAAACGTATAATCCGCGAGAAGGGTTGATCCTGGTTTAACTCACATACGTATGCCGTTGTATCCACGAAATTTAAGCCCCGGTAAATTTGAATCTGTCAATCCGAAGTGTCCAGCCAGCATGTCGCACTGCGCGAGAGAACGTATAATAAGGGAAATGTTCAGATAATACCATTCCGGATGTTAAAAGACTTTTTTTCATTGTCGGAAAGATTTTGCTTGTATTCATGAAGCTGTGTTCAAATAGCACTGCTACTAAATCTAGTAATACATATTTAAAGAAAAAAATCACTTTTATTTGAAAAAAAAAACGCGTGACAAAAATGAAGATGATCTCGTTTTATGATAAACAAAAGTCGAAAGTACAGAGAAATTATATGAAGCTCATCAGCAAATTTTAATAAAAAAATTAAAAAAGGAAAAAAAGCAATGCAATTTTTTGTGTTTAACTATTTAGTTCATATAATATTAATTAACATAAATATATTCGCATAAATATATTCGGAATTGAGAACTAAATTTGAAGAAGCAAAAAGAAAATTTATATTCTTCCTCGGTATATACTTTAGGCTTTTATTTTTTTCACGAAGCGTGAATTAGGGATACATAGATACCGGAAAAATAGAAACTCGAAGAAGATCGAGCGAGAGTCCAAATTGCATTTACGGTCTTGACCACGGAAGAAGGCGAAACGATATTAAGGCACCGGTGGCCCTTCGTCGGAGTCGATGTATCATTTGCCGGCGGGTCGTTAAGCGGTTTCAATTAGTTTTCCCGTGCAGGTCTTCCTCCTCACCCACGCGAGCAAGAGAAGAGAACCGACCACCACCCAGCTTAATCGCGCGGTCTAGTTTTTTCTCATAATTAGGAAAAGCTCGTTAATACATCCCAGATATCTACCCACCCGTTTCACCCTCGCTTTTCACGTTTACGACAACCAGTTTCGACCGCGGTTGACGAATGTAAGATCAAGTATTTATCTTTGTTTTCGTAAAAATCTCACAATCATATGTATTAACATGAAAGTGCAATTTTAAACGAGTTTAAAAAAGAAAAGCGTAGACAATTGCACAACAAGTTAAATTACAATTCGATATTAGACATGTTAAATTAAAGAATAATTAATGAAACTTTATTTATTCTTCATTAACCGTTGTTCGGTAACTATCTTTATACGATATGTGACATGTTCTTTTCCTGACGCCAAATTTTATTAAATATTATTATAATATCATATTATTCATACTATTAAATCTCATGATTATTTCTTTTCTATACATTAACTTTATTTATGAAATCAAAATTTGTAATACTTAATGAAACGAAATATACATGCTCTTCACTGATAATCTTGAAAAAATTATGTTTCAATTTTGCATTAATTTAATAATTGCAGAAATATGTTAAACAATATGTTAAACAATATATTAAACAATGGGCATGAATCGAGAAATTGGTGCGCGCACGCTGATAGGTACGATTTCTCAGCCAACTAGTGCCATCATAATCACTACGAACGAATACATATACTCGAAGTTAGTTATGATTTATCGACAGAAGATATTAAATAAAATTTATCGATAAAACTAATAAACATATTCTTTCTATCCGCTCATTTATTCAAATTTAGTGAATTACTAAAATGTTAAAAATGTCAAGTTTGTTCCGATATTATGATTGATGCTTACGAGAAAAATTAATAATTATAAAGATGCAGCTGTAAAAGTATTTGTTTGTCTCTTGAAACTCCAATCATAGATATTCATTTTCATTCTGTTGTATAACAATTGTTCAGCAAGGTTTTATTACGCTACACACTTGAATGTAGTAACGAGCAACTTTATTCCAAACAGATTACTTAAAATTTCCAAATCCTGTCTAGCCTTGCCGAAAAATCAGAGTTCGTTACAAATGATACGGCTACGCGACAAACTATTGCAGATTTGTTTTGTGTGCAAAAAGAATCAAGGATTACTATATTCAAATAATTGAAATAATAACTTTTTATTAAACGCGCTAAGAGATGAACTCTCCAACTACTATAAATAGATTTTATCCGTTTATATTTACATATGTTGGATATTATTTTAATCTTTTTTATGTCTCAAATGTTTATTGGTATTTTGACGAATTTTAGAAAAACGAAAAAACCGATAATTAATATTGGAACTACTGATGATTAACATATACCTATTTCTATTTCTTTTTTCTTTCTTTTCTAAAAAGGAATGATGGGAGAAAGTAAATTGATCGATTTAATCACATCATTTACACATTGCAACAATTTAGAAAATCTCCGAAAATGCACCGTTGTGCACCAAATTTAAATAATTGTTATAAGAAATTACAAATCGGTCATCTTGATCGCTTTGGTACTTCTAGTGTTAAAATATACAACTTTCAAAATACTTATTTCTCAAGTCTCGAGAAATGTGTTAGAGAATTCAAAAACTTTCTATTAAATAACCCATCAATATGTCTGACAAGAAATAAAATAATAGCTTAAGCCTAACTTTTTAAGAGATATCTCCTACGCAATATATTTTCTTTTCAAACATCAAAATTTATTATAAATATATATGTATATGATGAATTTTAAACAAAAGCTATCTCAAACACTTCTGTTCAAAGCTGCAATTATAACTGTTTCATTCTTGCTATTCATCCATACCATAAATTATGTAATTTAAGAAAACTTACCGGATGAAGGAACGCCAACTATCCAAAAAACTTTTCTCAACTATGTAGAACAGTTTGTCCGAATCATCACATTTGGAGATTTCATTTCTATTTCTTCCGTAATACAAGTCGGTAAGCTCGTCCTTTTGTTGCTTCGCCTTTATCTTGTCATCTTTTTTCGCTCTTTGTGCGTTTTCCACTTTCTCCTGAAAATATATCAATGACAAATGCAATTTACATATATTTCAAAAATATTTCAATAATAACTTGTTTCACAACATAAACATATTTAAAAATCTACCTCACAAATTAAACAAGATTGCGATCCAATGGGGTATTCTTTCGAATCCGGAAAATACTTTCGAAGAATTAACCATGCCTCTTGGGGTATCACTCTTCTGCTAGAATCTGCCGTTTTAAGAGCATCATGCTCACACAGTAAATCTTCATTGAAGTTTATAATAACTTCGTGATCTTCGTTTTCTTCGATTTCCTTCGGGCAATCATTGCCATCCTTATCTACATTTTTATTCTCCTCCTGACAATCGTCTATCTTTTGTTTCATATCTTCTAAGAACATTTCCATAGCCAATCTTCGCCAAGATCGTAATGAATCGGTACCAATGATATAACTTGTCTCGGAACTAAAACGATAGAAATATTCTCAAGTATAATCATTAATGTTACTATTATTATTCCTATGCTAGCTGAGTTTTAGAAAATTAAAAATGCTTACGGTTCTTTAAATGTGCGAATTAGCTCACTACTTTCCTTATAATCTCGTTCGAGTGTCGCTTTGAAACGCAATAATTTACAACGTCTTTTTACGCAAATTTCACACAGAGATGTTTGATCTAATCGCGGCCCTCCTCGATATTTGTCGTAAAGCATTTCAGCTGCTCTCACCGGCACACATTTCGCTCGACCAACTTTCAATGGATCGAGTCGATAGTGTGAACATATTAAAGTTGAATTGTCAATCGGGGGAACACTGTCTGCAGTAGAATGTCCGTTTAACCATTTGGATAGCCAATCTGTTGGTATCCAATAATATTCACCCCAAGATACTATTGATTGGATCATATTATATGCATCTATCACGAGTTGACGCTTAGAATTCTGATCTTCAATTTCTTTTTGCTAAAAAAAGAAAAGAAAAGATAACGTTGCAAAAAGCATGTAAAAAAACTTAATTCTAAAATTATTTGAGTATTGCGTATAGATTTCTCCTTACTTTTTCTTGTTGTACGGCTAATAGACTCAATTCGTGTTTAACATTTTCCTGCCTAACGAGTTCACGCATTGTACCACTTACTTGCCAATCCTCAAATTCCATCTATAGAAATAAAAATAGAATTATTTAATCAAATATCATAATCTAATTATTATGTATCTAATCTATATTTAAAAAACGTACCTCTTCGTAGAAATCTCGTTCTCCGCAACTCATAGCTCTATGCGCAGCACCATTTAGTTGTTTATAATCAAGTTTAACAACTTTTACTATTGGTTGTTTTATAGACTGAATCTTGTTCTGCGATTGTTGCAAAGTAGAATCATGTTTGTTTTTACATCCATTAGTGTCAACATTTTCTATAGTTTTATTTTTATCCGTAAAAAACATATTTATCTTTTGAGATGTCATAGCTTCATCTATTTCTGTTTTATTTTCTAGCTCTAGTTTCGATATTTTCTCAAGATCTCCTTCTTGAATTAATGAAGCATCTTCGGTATCATTTTTCGGTTTTGTTTCATCTACAATATCCAACTTATCTTTGAGATTTTCTAAAGAAACAGTATCACTGAAAATATTTGCTTCTGTGTCAGATTTTTTGAGTTTCATTTTCTTCGTAGCATTCGTTCGCCAATCTGTAGTCAAGTTTTTGTAAACCAACATATAAGCCGTATTCGATGAAAGAAATCCTTTTGGAACACGTCCACGTTTCATTGGTTTAGCATTATCTATGTAATAAAAAAAAAGTATGATTTTTTTCATCTTTTCACATAAAAATTTGTATATTTTTTTCTATTATGCAACGTATTTAATTACCATTTACAGCATCCTCAATCCGTTTAGTCTGCATTTTTTCTACCTTATCATCGCTAAATTGGTACCACTCCCCACTTGAATTACATATATTTGCAATATAATGACCAGAATGAGCAGATGGGCCCTTGTGACTCAATACCGCAACAAGACTGTATAAATGAGTCTGAGACTGACATCCAACATATTCCGACATATCGAGATCCTCAGGAAATTGGATATATGAATTTAATTTTCGCTTTTGCCCAGAATCTCTGTCATAGAAAATTGTGTTATTATTTAGAAAACTAAAAGCTGCTGTTTGTCAAAACTTACCTATGAAATACAAAACGCATTAATTGAATATTTAGGGTTTCTGGAAGAGACTCCAATCGTATAAATCGCCTGGCGTCTTTTTTATCATTACAAGTCACACAATGATATTGATTCGCACCCGTCAATTGTTCTTCTGACAAATATTTATCTATCGCTTCCTTTAAAGTCGCTGCCAATTGTAGATCGAGTTCGTAGAATGTGGTCGACGTTGGATACTCAGTACCGCACGTCGAACAACTGCAACAAACATAAAATCCTAATGATCTACTAAGAAGTCATTTCTCTCTGCCAGATCAGTTGATCGCGCCAGTCATCGTAGCGAACAACGTGTCCTACCATGTTTTCATCGTCAAGATCATCAGCATCATCATCGTTTAGGACAATTCTCATTTGTTTTCCACTTCAGAAAACCCACCAATTGATATAGCTGTATTTTCCCTGGGTCAGCCTCTGCAGCATCTTCTTCAGCTCTGAGTTTTGTCCAAGTTTTCCTTCAATATGGCACAGTAGCAGCTTGGAGAATTCCTGAGCATCCTGCTGAGTTCTGGTATCCAAGGATAACGCGACAGCGAGATTGATTGGATCGAGAAGACTTCGATTTCCAAATTGCATCATTGCAAAAATGTACTGCAATTGGCCAACTGCGGTTGCTGGATGGTAGGGTAGTCCCGCCTTCTTAGTCTGGTACAGTGCCTCCTTCTCCTCAGGGTCTTCAGTAATGTCCCATTTATATATTATCCTCCTATTGTCATTAAATTTATCAATATAATGTGTAGAGTACAGATTCAATGTAATGTAACATATATCGCATACCTCATATCTTCATTGTGAAACCACATTTGTATTAAACTATTAACGTAGCAAGTAGCACCTAGATTTTTCAAACCCACATATTGAGTTGGATCACGTAGTTCGGATAGAGAACTTTCTAAAGATACTACTTCAGCTGGTTGTGACTTCATGTACTTTTCCTCTCCTAAACCTGTTAGACATTGTGGATTATTGGGACAATTACGTCTGAAATAACATAATAGGTCTTGATTAGAATACCTGTTTATAATAAATGCAATATTATGATATAGTAATCACATCAAAATTTGCTGTTAGTCTCAGAATCATTCACAACTTACTTGCAATTCTTGCAACTCTTTAATCCAATCCTATATGCAGTCTCTAAATGTATTTTCTCAATCTGTTCTGGGCTAATGGTTTCTATCCATGCCCATGCTAACTTATCTAAGTCGGTCTTTTTTGCTGGCATATCTGTCATATAAAATATAGTTTTAATATTACTGATTGTTGTGTGTGCACATATACATATGTATCTATGTAATAAAATACTCATTCTTTTAATAAAAGTTAATGTATAAATTAATTAATTAATTTTACATAATAAAGTTGTATAATTTATTAACACGCAATGAATGTGTGTCAAAAAAAACCCTATATTATTTGCTTATCTTTGTCTATAAATAAATCATACTTTTATTATCATTGGAACAAATATCTGAAAAAATATAGCTCGTGACTTATTACTTCTCAAAACATTATTCCTCAAAACACTTATTCTTGCAGTTAAAAAAAATAATTAAAAATTGAAGCAATATATCCCTGTATCCCATAATGATCTTAAAATTTTTTGCATCATAAAACTGTTATATTTTAAAGAAAAAAAAGAACAAAAAAATAAATTTGCAGAAATTGATATTCCACAAGAGGTAACAAGAGCTGCATAGCTGCATTATCAGAGAATAACTCTCTAAAAAAAGCAATAAGCAATTATAAAGCAACATATTACACAGGAAGTGCATATACTTGCCTGCACCAGGCTTTCTCCACACAATTTACAAGGTTATGAAAAAACACTGCTGTTACTCTCGCAACATTATAATGTTATAATTCGTTAAAATCACACAATCCGCGCTATCGGATATTATTTCTGCAAATGGGACGAATATCTATAACCTGCAGTAACCGTCAAACAAAAATACTAAAAAACTTAGCGAAAACGAGCAAACACTTTCTCAATTATTCGTCGCCATATGTAATCGGCTCATGCTGAAGCGCGCGTCTCTCAAGTCAATCGGTAAAATTGGAACATGATAAAAAATTAAAAAACTTGGATATAATCAATATTTAAAAAAAAATTAACAAAAAGCATGCTTGCTTTAAATTTTTTGTTTTCATAAATTTATATTTTTACAACTTATCACTATGCACATAATATCGTATACACGTGTGCATACACGTGTACATTTTTACGTACACATGGCATCATAAATGCTTAACATTTATTATAAGAGTGTTAACACACATGCAAAATTAAACACAAAGTTAAAAATAAGTAATAGCTTATGCAAAATAAATTAATCAATAAAAAATAATTTTTAATTTTTAATAAACAAAAATATTTGGATACAATGTTAAATATGCTCCAAATTGATGCAATATTACATGTTAAAACTTTTGGTTATAATTATTGTTAAATAAATATTCATAATACACATACATAAAAAAATTGATTAATCAAATGTCTGCAATAAATTTACAAATAATTAAAAAAGCAATTACTTTGATCTTTTCAGCAAAGAATACAAATCAACTTAAATCGACTATAAAATGATTTTCGATATTACATTTAAAATTATTTTTAGAGTACGGTTTTAAAATAAACATAAATTGCTAAATAAGTTAAATAAATCTTTACTTTAATTTATGATATATCAGAATGACAGTCCGAGATCAAATTAGAGTTCCTGTAGTAAGAGCTGAGCCCATTACACAATGAAAAAATAAGAAATAAAGAATAGAGAATAAGGAATAAGATATTCTTATATTCTACCTTTCAATTGTGCATTGAAAGGCAGTATCTGGTTTGTTGGATTCCATTATTTCATATTTCTTATTCCTTATTCCATATTTCTTGTTCTTTACTCCTTTTTATATTTTCATTGTGTAATGGGCTTTAGGACCACTGAACTATAATGGCCGGAGCACAGACTTTTGCATAAAGCATAACGCATAAGCATAAGGAAATTGATTGGTCCATTTCCTTATGCATTTGCTTATGCTTATATATAGACCAATCAATTTCCTTATGCTTATGCGTTATGCTTTATGTAAAAGCTTGTGCTCTCGGCTTAAAGGTGCAAATTCATGGGACGCTCGTTTCAGCGTTGCCCATAGTCACGTGACTTCGAGTTGACGCTAGCGTCAAGAAAAAAAAGCTGGATTTTTTTAGCTTTAGCGTCAAGTCGTGCGATCTGTGCGATGATCTGTCTGTGCGTGCTATTCGCTATTGGATTTGCATATGTCTCATGTGGTCTTTCAACCTTGTTAATAAAAATGGATGTTATTTAAGTAATAAAAAATAATAATTGAATTTATTATCCAATACTACATATATATAAAGAAAATAAAAAGAATGAATAAGTAATGAATTAAAAATGATACTTTTTGAGGTTTGGAAGAATCAGCAGTATTGTATTTATTTGCAAAATATATTTTTATAATTATCTTTATATTATATATGTTTAATTATGTAAATTTAATATTAATGTTATGTAAATTTAATTCAATAAAAAGTTATTTTATTATAAATAAAAGCTTGAAATATAATATATACAAATATGCTGTGCATTTTTATTCTATACAATTAATTTTCTAACTTTGAAAAATGCTATTCTTAAGTATTACATTAGAAATTTTCTAATACTGAACAACTATTCTAATATCGTTTTTCCTACTCTACTTATCAAAGTTTGCAATAATATGAAACTTTGTTTAATTGAAAAGATATACATTTTGTATACTTATCAAAATAAATAATATGACATGAAGTAAATATTTTATGTTTGTAAACATATAATAAAAAATATTACATATAATAAAAAAATTATTAATAAACATTTTTTTAGCATTTTCGATAAAATAAGTAGAACTGGTAACCAAAGGTTTTTATCTTATTCCTACTTAATTACACTTTTTTTAATATTTAAAACAGTAATTATTAATAAAGCGAGTGAAAAAATTAACTGAACAAAATCAGTGACAAAAACTTTTAACAGTTTTGATATATACAAATATTGATGAATACCGACGCAGACCGCTGACTGACGCTAAATTTTACGAGAAACTCTTTTCATGCATTTCTCACATCCAGCGTCAACTTTGTTCACGTGACATATTTGGACGCTAAAAATGAGCGTCGAGCGTCAGCGTGAAAAGGCACCTTAAGGTTTGTTCGCGTCGCAAGCTCCAACATGCTCCTATTCGCTCCAATCATAAGGTCTGTTCTTTATAGCTGAACTGGCTGCACTAGTTCAGAGTTTATCTTTCTTCTTCCAATGTGGAGGGAAAAAGATAAACTCTGAACTAGTACAGCCAGTTCAGCTATAAAGAACAAACCTATAGATATATTACATATAGATAGAGCTTTGTACCATTTTTGCTATAATGCAACACCTGCCAAGATAATGACGGTTTTTCCTCCTTCGCGCATGCGCATTCGTATATTTATCTCGGCAGATACAGCACTTTTACATAAAATTAGGTTATATCCTTGGCTGTCATCATTGAGTAAAAAGAAACAGGAGGGAGCGTTTGGTCTTAAAAGTGCGGACGGAAGTGACTATATAAAGTAGTCGCTCAAGATGGCCGCTCAAGGGCGCCAATATTGAATGACTTGTTATGTTTAATTAGGAAATAATGTACAATTAAAAGAAAATAACTATAATATGCAACAATAATACCAAATTTTAATGGCGTTTTTCATTAGAATTGCACTCGTGCAGTATTTCCATAAAAGCAATGTTAAAATCTAAAATCTAAATTTATATTAAATCCTTCGTCCTTACAAAAATTTATCCATGCATTTCTTTGATCCGGATTTTTCGGAAACCTGTTTGTGAGTGAAAATTATTTAGTAATTATTGTGAATCTACAATTTCACAATACTATACATATGATTATAATCTCCAAAATAAAAATCTCATTATTGTTGATAATACTAACCGATGAAACGTTATTTCATGATTTCGAGCTGCTGCTGTTATGCCACAAGCTCTACAGTATACTATTTTGATCGTTTATTTCCATACACTGTTGCATAAAAGACTATACACTGCATATTAATGCGTACGGCGTACGGTATGCCGCTTGCCGCTATGCTCGAGCATTCCCTCTCACTTTCAAAAAGTGGTCGCTCAAGATGGCTGCCATGACGTACATCCGTCCGCGGATTTACCTAGTCCTGGCTAGTATATGCTCCCTCCTGTTTCTTTTTACTCAATGGTCATTCCGATCCGTGCTCAATGGGACTGCACCCTAAAGCCGAGAGCACAAGCTTTTACATAAAGCATAACGCATAAGCATAAGGAAATTGATTGGTCTATATATAAGCATAAGCAAATGCATAAGGAAATGGACCAATCAATTTCCTTATGCTTATGCGTTATGCTTTATGCAAAAGTCTGTGCTCCGGCCATAATGCTCTCTCCAGGTCCTTCAGGTTGCGTTCGGAAACACACACTGTGTGCACACCAACACACAATAACCGTTCGGAAACACGTTAGTGGTACTTAATGTGCATTCGGGTAAATCGTTCGAAAACGTTGAACAAGTACCACCAGTGTGCCACGAAACCACTCGCCGAAAAAGCAAGGGGAGTCAGTGTGATTCAAGAGTAACGTTTTCGAACGTAACCTTAGAATGGCAAAGATATTCACTAGGAAAAATAAAACTGCTTAGCTTTGAAAATTATATACAAATCGCGATATATGAACCTACATACATTTATAAATTTGCATTTGTCGTATAATGTAGCGACTGATATGAGTACATATTTTGTAATTATATAATACTTAGAAGTGCGTGCGCCAAAAAATTCCTGAGATTCCTAAATTGAAATTAAAAAGATTGATCGTGAAACAAGGAGATCGAAACGCGAAGACAATTAGATTTTAGTGTCACTATAGATTGTCTGGATGACACGATCAAAATCAAAATATCCATCAACGCACAACCAACTGTTCGGAAACACTCTACACCCGAAGGCACACGATATCCCCACTACTTCTCCACTGAAAATCACCACACTACACAGAGTGTGAGGTTTCCGAACGTAGCCTCATGGTAGGTATTCTCACGTCTGCTCATCATTGCGCCATATTCGCTCCAATTTCCCCACTCCTTGCCCTCTCGCCTCTGTCGCTGAGCTGAGAAGTTTATGATGATTAGGTTATGTCTTCTAAGCTGCTCGAACTCTATGTTTACGTGTATTTTGATTATCCGACTGTGGACAAAAAAAAAGATACAAAATGCCTTGCTGCGTTGTGGTCAATTATACCAATAAAACAGAAGAAGGCGCTCGATTATTTTTGTTTCCTGCGGATGATGTTCGTCGACAGCAATGGATACGTAATCTCTGCAGAGAGTCTTGAACACCAACCAAATATTCGTGCCTCTGTGAAGTAAGTTTATTTTCTTAAATTTCCAATTTACGTAGCTTTTTCTGTTTGTTTAGAATTATGGATCGTTTTTTTAAGTGTAGTTTAGATTTGTCACCGTTTGAAATTACATAAATATGAATAACTGTAATCAATAAGGACATTTATTTTATAAGCAGTTTTTTTATTTCAGAAACATTTTGAAGAATCAGGGTGCCGTCACATGCGGCGTAACTTGCGTAAGCGTAACATACAAGGTGTACTAAATCAGATTTACTTTATAAATATTACATATATTCCGCTTCACATATACTCGTATACAGAATATCGGTTCCCCATGACGCGTACTTTTCCAGATGCGTAAGTTACGAAAACCAATCATAAATTTCTTTAGTATTTCTGTTAAAGTGTACAACAGAAAC